>NC_089271.1:44053440-45253440 GCF_963930625.1 Muntiacus reevesi
TAAATTTGAGTCTCTATTCTGTTACTTTTTGTTATTTATATCCATTATTGATATTTTTTATTTGGTGAGACATGGTTTTCATATTTTCCTTTGGTTCTTTAAACATGGTTTCCTTTGTCTCTTTAAACATATTTAAAATAGCTGCTTTATTTATTTATTTAAAATAGCTGCTTTAAAATGTTTCTAGTAACTCTAATGTCTGGATGTTCTCAATGATAGTTTTTATTGATTATTTATTTTCTTGTTTATGGGTCATACTTTCTTCTTTCTTGGCATGTCACCTAATAATATTTTGAAAATTGGACATTTCAAATGTCTAGTGTTATATTACTTGTTTAGCATAGTGGTCAGGTAATGATTGGACAGCATATTCCTTAGATGCGTGAAACCAATAAGTCTTCCAGTCTTTTCCTATGGAGTGTGTGTGTGCATGTGTGTGTGTGTGTGCATGTGTGTGTGTGCATGTGTGTGTGTGTGTGTGTGTGTGTGTGTGTGTGTGTGTGTACTGGGCATGCTTTCAACACTTCGCTAGGTACTTTAAAGCTCTGCCTTAGCCTTCAATTCCTGCTCGTGCAGACTCTCAAGTTCAGTCAGAGGTAAAAGATTATAACCTTCTTATATCTTTCATGAGTATTTTAAAAGCCCTATGCATGGCTGTGACTTTCTAGATTCTCAAAAATGTATTGAAATTTTTCAAAACCTCTGTGGATATCTCATTCCTCAGCTTTTTGTTTTAAGTTCCCTGACTAATATTTAGTTTGCTTCTACTACTATCCATTATTTCAAACAGATGTGATGCTAAAACACTTGAGATATTTCCCTCCATCTTCCAAGGACAAACGTTTAGTGCTGGGAGAATTTGAGCAAGCCTGAGAAAAGACAAACCTTTCAAAAGATGTCTTCAAGGAAACTACTTGATAATGACTCCTATTTGGAAGTAAAGTTTTAAAAGATTTCAGCCCTCCTTTGCTTTTCTCAGTACTAAGAATGCAGACTGTTATTTTTTTTAAGATGGCTGTGGAGATGTGGTGAAGTGAATGGGACTAGGGTAAGCTTAAATGCCACAAATCTTGCTCTTCTTATCAAGATACAGCTATTTTTTCCAGACCAATACTCCCCCATTGTGCTACAAGCGTTTATCTAGTTTCCAGAGTACTGAAAAAGTTAATTTTGACAATTTTTATCAGTTTTCTCATTGCTTTTATGAAGCAGCAAAATTTCAGAGTTCTTTATTCCAACATTTTCACTAATGCCCTCCTTTGTTATTTTTTTGAGAATTCATCTTATAATGGAAAATCATCTATTTTTAAAAAAGCGAAATTTCAGAATTCCTTATTTGAGTATTTTCACTGATGCCTCCCCTGCTTATATTTTGACATTTCATCTTGTAATGAAAAATCATCCATTTTAAAATAATTTTTTATCTGTTCATTTTGTTAACCCAACTGTGGCTAGAATGACTTTGTTAATGAAAATCTTCACGTTTGAAGCCAAATTTAACACACCATACTATTATTCCTTTAGACATTCTCACTGAAAAGGAAATAAAATTAAGAAAACAGATGTTAAAATTTGAATCAACATTTCCAGAATCATAAATGTACACAGTATTTTAAAGATGGCAAATTACATAGAAGCAAGCAAAAAGCAATTTCTGCCTAGAAGAGTTTAGATTCTATATAATACTGAGATTGCAATGCATAAGCTATTTAAAGTCAAAATTAAGACTGACTCATCAATGAACCAAATTCTATTTCATCTTACCTTGAAGATACTATAAGTATGGAATAAGGTGTCAACTTGTCTTAGTTTGGACTTCTTTATTACCTTTAAAAGTTAACCTGAAACATACTAGTTCTATGATTTGAATTGAGTTTTAGGCTATTTCTAAGTCTTAAAGTCTTCCTAAAGAAAATGATTAAAACTTGTTAAAAGTTTGGCTACAATAGGTCAATAATGAAACTACTTGAAATGCAACTGAAATGAGTCATTTTCAATGCAAAATATCTGTGACTTTTTCACATAATGTTTATATAATGATATAATCATTAACAGATCTGAGGTGAGATGTGGATTTTATTTAAAAGTCTTATAAATTTTCTCTCAGTATATGGATATGTGTGTGTTTCAAAAAAGCCAGCTTGTCTTATTTGATATTTGAGCATGTCTTATATTTTCAATTAACAGTAAAGGAAGAGCGGATGGGAAATTGATCAGATTAGTGGTATGTGGGTGGGATTCTGACAGCATCCAAATATTCACATGAAAAATAAATGCAAATCCTGGAGCAAAAAATATTTCTTGCATGGAGGACTTGGCCACATGTCATAGCTGGAACCTGTGTAAAGGCAAAATATGCAAGATGCACTACATTTCAATTCTGTACTTTCAGCACCCTCCAAGATTTTCTTTCTGTGAAAAATGGTTATACAAATTCTGTTGCCAATATTTAGATTTCAGATTAAAATAGAAACTCTGGGGACAATCCCTAAGTCCTTCATCCTTAGATTTTAGAGATGGACAGTGCCTTGAGATATTAACATAAACTAATGGGGTCTAGAATTTTTATTCTAGTGTGTTCTATAAATAGGTATTTTACTTCATGGAGGAAACAGGGAGTGTTCTGATTATTATGATTTAAAAGAAACCCCAAAATGTACAGAGCCCCCTTGCATGCAAAACAGTCATCAAGTCATCATACAGGGAGTTAACATTCACAGCCGTAGTCCTCCAGACATTTCAAGTATGAAGTAGACAGCATTGCCATGGTTACACATAAAGGAGAGCTGCACAAAGCAAGCCCATTACACAGTGTTATGCATTTACTGTGGGTTGTGCAGGAGGTAATTAGAAAGCTCTGTGTTTAGAGGATGTGTAAATATGAAAACCTGCTGGCATAAAATGGTCATGACTCTCTAACTCAGTATATAAGCACTGATGTAGTCTCATTCTTTAATGATTCAAGGCATAATTAAGTTGAACTCTGTGCAGAGACTCAGAATAATTCATTTATTCAAGTATTGAATATTTGTCAGGAATGGTTGAGAGAAATCAGAGAAATCATTGGGCTTTAGGGAAATAGAGCTACAAAGCACTTCCCAGTGAAGACCTTGTTTAGACTTTCTCTACAAGCTATCAAGGAAATCAGTCCTGAATAATCATTGGAAGGACTGATGCTGAAGCTGAAACTCCAATACTTTGGCCACCTGATGCGAAGAACTGACTCATTGGAGAAGACCCTGATGCTGGGAAAGATTGAAGGTGGGATGAGAAGAGGACAGCAGAGGATGAGATGGTTGGATGGCATCACCGACTCAATGGACATGAGTTTGAGTAAGCTCTGGGAGTTGGTGATGGACAGGGAAGCCTGGTGTGCTGCAGTGCATGGGGTCACAAAGAGTCACACACGATTGAGGAACTGAACTGATAAGCTATCAAGAAGCAGGATTTTGCAAGTTAAATTTGTAACTGAAGAACAGTGAAATTCATTCATTAATACATACAAGTATGCTCTTCCTCCACACATCCAACACTGGGTTTTGAAGAATTAATGGCATTTAGAAATTGATAGATGGGTTGGAAAAGTCTTTTTGATGAGGGGAACAGCATGAGTAGCAAAATAACTTGAAGGTCTCACTTATTTGATAAAAAGATGCATTATTTTCTGTATAAATTTGATTTGAGTGATAAATGCAAATATAAAATTGCTACATTCCACCAGTAGACTTCTTCTCTAGAAATGTAGTCCAACATTTTAATCAAATAAAACATTGTATATACAAAAATTCTGAAAAATCTTAAGTGCATTATTTAGTGCATTTTCTGGTCGTATCTTCCTTACCTACTCCGTCAAAGGAATGAGAAGAAAACTGGTGTGTTGGCTACTATTTGGCTATGTCTTCCTGTGAAATACTTTTTAAAGTTTTATTTTTCTTTCTCTTCATTTCTTTTCTCTTCCTTCCCTTTCCTTCCTTCCTTTCTTTACTTTCCTTCTTTCTTCCTCCAAAAGATATTTAATTAGTGTCTTATTTTTAGTAGGTTCTCTCTGCTAGGGATGTAATAGTAAACAGAATAGACAAAAATTCCTGCTCTCAGTTATCTCAAATCATAATGCGGGGGGGAGAGAAATACTTCCTTCGATGATGATACATGCTATGAAGATAAATTAAGTAGGGAAGAGAATAAAAAGTATGCATGCAAGGTGGGGCAGGGGAGTTGTAATTATAAAGAGATGATCCCCGCTGAAAAGGTAATATTTAGACAAAAACTTGGAGGAGTGATCCATTTAGATATCTGGAAGAAGATTGTTTTAGGCAGAGGGTACAGATAGTGCAAAGGCCCTGAGGCAAGTTTCTGCCAAGATGTTCAAAGAATAACTAAACAACCAATGTAGTATCAGCAGAAGTTACAAAAGGAGAGAGTTGAAGTCAAAGAGATATGTTTATGTGTGTACAGATGGTGTAGGGCCTTGTAGGCTTTTACAATGAGTGAAATGGGAAGCCATTGCTCATTTTGTTTTTGACATGAGAGTATTTGATGATGCAATCCATAAAGAAGATTTCTATGTTTTAAATGCTAAGTGCATAAACAGAAATACACCAAACAGTGACATGGGGGAAATATGGAGCTTTGATTTCAGTTCAGTGCATTAATATCTATTTGCATTCTGTTTTAATCAGGTGGTCGTGGTGGTTTAGTCGCTAAGTCATGTTGGACTCTTGCGACCCCATGGACTGTAGCCCACCAGGTTCCTCTCTCCATGAGATTTTCCAGGCAAGAATACTGGAGTCGATTGCCATTTCCTTCTCCAGGGGATCTTCCCAACCCAGGAATCGAACCCAGGTCTCTTGCATTGCAGGCAGATTCTTTACTGAATGACCTATGAGGGAAGCCCCAAAATCTACTGCTACTGCTGCTGTTGCTGCTAAGTTACTTCAGTCGTGTCCGACTCTATGCGACCCCATAGACGGCAGCCCACCAGGTTCCCCCATCCTGGGATTCTCCAGGCAAGAACACTGGATTGGGTTGCCATTTCCTACTCCAGCGCATGAAAGTGAAAAGTGAAAGTGAAGTCACTCAGTCGTATCTGACTCTTAGCGACCTCATGGACTGCAGCCCACCAGGCTCCTCTCTCCATGAGATTTTCCAGGCAAGAATACTGGAGTCGATTGCCATTTCCTTCTCCAGGGGATCTTCCCAACTCAGGAATCAAACCCAGGTCTCCTGCATTGCAGGCAGATTCTTTACTGAATGACCTATGAAGGAAGCCCCCAAATCTACTACTTTATAGTAAATCTATCCATCTCCCAACTTTCCCAAAGATAGGATATCATCTAATGAATATTTACTCACCATTATCTATAGCCCATGTGAGGATATGAGGATATATAGGATGTGAGGATATATAGGATGAGACCACTGAGTATGATTTTCCCCAAGGCTTCCCAGAAATAACTGCATCCCCATTTTACTCTCTGCTCCACTTCCAAGCTGGTAATCTAAGAGATTTACCTCTCCTTCATACAAACATGTAGGCTACACAAGAGCAGGAGCCTTGTCTATCTGGTTCAGCACAGTATCCCAGAGGCTAGAAGATTCCTTGATTAGAGGACTTTGTTGTGTTAATTTGTAAAAGAAAGAATTAGTTCCTCAAACATAATAATTGAGAATCTTAAATCCAAAGGGACTCATCTTTTAATAAATCTACAGGATACTTTCTTCAGTTCAAATAAATGAGTCTACTAAACAGTGATTGTGTTACTCAGGGTTCTCCAGGACAGAACCAATAGGACTGGTATCTATCTATCTATCCAACTATCTCATATACATTTCTATTGTATGTATCAATCATATTTATTATAGATATATATGATTTCTTGAAATTGGCTTATGTTATTATGGAGTATGATTCTACTGAACAGTGGTTACATTATCAGGGTTCTCTGGAGAACCCAGATAAATCAGCATATACAATAAATCATATATATACTATATACAATAATCATATGTATATAACCAATATACATATACAAAAATATAATAGTGTTTATAATATTAAAAATATATATGTATATAAAATGGAGGCTAAGAAGTCCCTAAGACTTGCAGTTAGCAAGCTAGAGATCCAGGAGGGTAAATTCCAGTTTGAGTTCAAGTCTTAAGGGAGAAGACTGTTGTCTCAGATCAAAGACAGTCAGGCTGAGGGAAGAAATTCTCCTTTACTCAATCTTTTTGTTCTATTTAGATCTTCAACTGATTGAATGAGGCCCACTCACATTAGGGAGGAAGATCTACTTTACTCAGTCTACCACTTGAAATGTTAATCTCATTCAGAAGCATTCTCACAGACACTCCCAGAATAATGTTTAATCAAATGTCTAACCAAAACTGGGCATCCCATGGCTCAGTCAAATTTGCAGACAAAAGTAACCATCACAGTGTTGTACAAAGGGTGGGAAATTTATATGTCATGGATACAAGCAATAAATTGTCTGTAGAAAATGTAAAATATTAAATCAACAAAAATAAACCTTATTTTTTATTATTACCACGTACTAGAAATTCTATCAATATCAATAATAACAATCTTTCCTCTCCCAATCTTCTGTCTAAATTCTACACAATTACTGCAATTATTGATGAGTTTTTTTATTATAGTAAGATATATATAAAATAAAATTTACCATCTTAACCATTTTTAAGTGTACAGTTCAGTGGTATTAAGTACATTCTGACTCACTTCTGATTTACTTTTGTGTATATTCTATAGATATTTTCTTTGTGGTTACCATGAAGATTACATATAACTGTGTCATATAGTGGAGATGATGTTAAAAAATTATCCACTCTGAGTATCAAATATGCAGGATTTGCCACTGACATTTGAGTAAAATCATATTCAATAGTGAGCTGATCATTTAGAGAATATTTGCATCCAATACTCATATTCATTCCTAGAGTAATCCTCATCTTCTCAAATGTTAAAATGTAGACCTTCTTACCTTGGAGTTGTGGCAGAGGTTCTAAAACTGTCTAATTCCAAAACTAGGTGCCAGAGAGTCTATGAAGGACTTGCACAAGAGGTGGCAACAGTTGGTTTTGTCCCCTCAGGCCACCATATGTATGAGACACACGAGATTAGTAAATAGTTGCATTGATAGGGAAAATTCCTTTAGAGAAGAATTCAATGAAGTACTGTCATGTTTCCCTATTTTCCTTTTCCTTAGTTGAGTGGTTTAAGAAAACCACCAGGACATCTGTACCCTCTGAAATTTGGAGGCTGAGGGGATTGAAATAGAATTGGGCTCACAGGCTTTCCTTAGGAAAAAGCAAGAAGAGAGGCTACTATGGAAGAGAACTGCACTTTCACAAGTGGGCTGGGGAGGCTGGTGGTGAAGTACAGGTGGTGCAAAAATATAAGATTTCTTGAGAATGTCATGTCATCTTCCATCATATTAGACTCAATGCCTTCTTTTTATAATAAATATTTTATAATACTCCTCTTTAGTATTCTGAAATGAAATTTATAAATAATATAACCTACCTGCACACATAATTCAAAATATAAAGAAATGTAATGCTGTAACTGTAACATGAAGGAGAAATAAAAGAAAAGAAAGCACATTTTTATATAATAAATCAATGCATGTTTCAATTTGAAAGTACTTTGGTGTGACTAAACTGTATGACGACATAATGAATCAAATGCTTGCAACTACTTATAATGAACAGGCTTGGAATGATGTGAAATAACACTAGTCAATCAAATATAGTCAATGTTTTTTCTTTATATTTATCCATTTGAAATAATATATATATATGTACACACACACACACACACGCACACACAAATGGTGTGTCTGTTAGGAAAATGATTTTCCAAAATAGTGGACAATACTTTGTAAGGTTATAACGAAGACAATGTCCAATAGTCTTTTTTGTTTCAGGCCACACTACACGGCATGTGGGATCTTTGTCCCCCAACCAAGGATCAAAACTGTGTCCCCCTTCACTGGAAACTCAGAGACTTAACCATTGGACCATCAGAGAAGCACCCAAATGGTGCTTTAACTTATCCAGTGTTTGCAATTTAGGAAAATTGAGTATAGCAAACCAACGCAAAAAAACACTTAGTATTTACATGTCTTTCCATGCACACAAATATTCATCAAGACATTCAAAAGCCATGGAGTATCATGAATAAGTGTTCATTTACTGGCTGAAACCCTATTCTATCTGGCAAATGCCATTAAGTCTCACCCCTGCCCCCATCAATGCAACAACCAAAAGTGACCCATTGAATTTCTAATGCCCACCCCCTCAGTGAGTGGTGCCTCATTTGTTAGAACCACAGCTTCAGAATTACAGGACCTTTTTATATCTGAAAGCCATCAAATGAGTCATGGGATCTGTCCAGGATTTCATTCAGGGCTGAGGAAGAAACAGTTTGACAAAAGAGCAGTAGTAAGAAAGAGCAAATTTGCTTTCTGCTTCCACTGTATGGAATTTAGCCAATTCAGTGAAATCTGTTGTATTAACAATAATGCTAGTAATATTAGAATGATGTTTATCTCTAATAAGCAGCAAATACAAGAACTCAGAGGTAGAAATAAGGTTCTGTTTTTAAGGAATCATCAAATGGCTAGAGTGTAAGTGTAGAAAGCAAAGGGAAGAGTAAAAGAATTTAAGGTAAAAGACTGATTACAACAGGTAAGGCCTTGTAGACCTTGGGAAGGGGTTTCAATTTTATTTGAGATGCAACAGAGGCAGAAATAGAGCATGAACTGATTTGTGCTTCTATATCTGAGAAATACAGGTTGTAAGGGAATAAGAATAGCTGCAGGGTAAACATTTAAAAGATGATGTCACTCTTCCAGGCAAGGACTGGGGCTAGATTAGAAGCAGACAAAATGAAAATACTGAAAGAGATCTAAGAGGCTGAGTGATTGTACTTGCTGATGAATGGATATGGATGGAAGAGGGAGAGAGGCCATAATGGCCTTGACCCACTGTGGGGATGATGATGCCCTGGACTGGCATGAGGGAGACATTTGAGAATAGAATTTGATAGACCATTAAAAAGACAAATTTTCCATTTCATCAAAATACCTCTTTTTAGGAGAAAGACAAATGTGTTAAGTAGATAGTTAAGAGTTTCCAATTAGAAAAGAGCCATCTCAGAATCATCATCTTCACTGTCACTGATTAATATCTTTAAACATAAACTGGCCTGAATTCAGCTTCCAGCAATTTCTGTCTGAGTTCAGATCTATACTTTGCTTCTCCCTTGTTCTTAAACCAGGATTTCAACAGTATTTCTTTATCCATAAAACTCTCATAAGGATAACTAATTCCACAAGATATTATGAGAATTAATTATTGAATGATTATACAACCCCCAGCAAATACTAAAACTAATATTGCAGAAGTTGCTTTTATAATGGAAAAGTGTTTCTTGATAGATCTAAAATTAAGAATGAAAAAAAAATCAATAATCATGTGCTCCTCTCATTAAGTCTGGGGAACAATTGCAGAATGCCATGTGCTAGACACAGGTGTTGGAAGGGAGATTGTGTGTGGGTGGGCATGAAGATGAGTCAGATGGGCATGGTTTCATTCCCAACAAAGCCCCCAAATTATTGTCCATACATAGAAACCAAAACAAAAAGCAGCGTGAATTAGCACTGAATTTAGACCCTAGTCAAAGTGAGTAAGAATTTCCCCTGTGGCTCATTGGTAAAGAATCTGCCTGCAATTCAGGAGCCATAGGAGACATGGGTTCGATTCCTGGGTCAGGAAGATTCTCTGGAGGAGGACCTGGCAATCCACTGCAGTATTCTTGCCTAGAGAATCCCATGAACTTAGCCTGGCAGGCTACAGTCCATGGGGTCACAAAGAGTCGGACACAACTGAAGTGCAAAGTCCAGCACAGGGTGAGTAAAATGATCAAAATATTGTGTCTGTTCAATTTGTTGTAGCTCCTTCAAGATGTCATTTTTTTTTTCTGGCAAAATACAGTTATCATTGCTTGAAAGTAACTCTTCTGCGGCTCCAAGTTTCCTGAACATGTCAATGTGAAGAGCCAGGGCTCCTTTGGTGTGTTGCTAGAGCAAGCACACACATTAACTCAGGTTCTGCGGGGCAAAGCTGAACAAGGAAAAGAAAGGTCCAAATCATTGGATGGGATCACACCTTGGTATCTACCAAAGGGAGAGGCACAGCATGATGGCAACTGTAGTTCAACATTGGAAAAGGGGCTAAAGATGGGTAGGAGAAGCAAGTAGAAAATGGGGTGAGGGCACTGAAGGTTGTGTCTCCTTTTACACTATTTTTCCTGGGACTGGATGATGTGACAGATGATAGTGGAAAGGTTAACTCTGAGGAAGTGGGGTTTTGTCATGAGATTCTCTAAGGTACAGTGAGAAGGATTTTCTCCTCCCAACCTCCTTAGCATTCCATCATTGTGCTTACTAAGTCACGTCAATCCTGTTTGACTCTTAGCAACCCTATGGACTGTAGCCCACCAGGTTCCTTGGTCCATGGGATTCTCCAGGCAAGAATACTGGAGTGGGTTGCCATGCCCTCCTCCAGGGGATTTTCCCAACCCAGGGATTGAACCTGAGTCTCCTATGTCTCCTGCATTAGGCAGACAGGTTCTTTACCACTAGTGCCACCTGGGAAGCCCTATCCCATCATTAGCCATCCCTTATATCCTGCTTCTATCAGTGGTACAACTGGATTAACCAAAAATAAGCAGTGGGTAAGCCCCCCACTGGTGGTACACACTGAAATTTTCTCTAGTGAGCCATTTGGCTTTCATATCTTAGCTAGTCACTCAGAGAATTTGAGCCCCAGGAACTCCTTTGATAAGCTGATTGCCTTTTGTCTAATTGAGAGCAACAAGGGGGAGAAAACAGAGACCTGAGAGGGAATCACAATATATTCTTTTGTTCTAATTTTTAAAATTTTAATTTATTTAAATTGGAGGATAATTACTTTACAATTTTGTGATGGTTTTTGCCATACATCAACATGAATTGGACATAGGTGTACATGTGCCCCAGATCCTGAACCCCCCCTCCCACCTCAGAAGGAGAAGGTGGGATGATTTAAGAAAATAGTACTGAAACATACACATTAACATATGTAAAAAAACGACCAGTGCGAGTTCGATGCATGAAGCAGGGCACCCAAAGCAATATATTCTTAACATCTTTTGCAAGACAGCTTGCTTGGGCTGAGAAAATAAGCACTGTCTGTTCTGAGCTGTTATTCTTATGAGATATTGAGTTTAGTTGAAGAGTGACCATGTGAAAAGGGGGAGTAGATGACTTAAACAAGTAAGTTTTCTTAAATATTTCTGAATTATTTCTTCAATTGCATGAGAAATTAATAGCATGTTGGATTTGTACAAGTTGTTGGGACCATAGTATGACTGAAACAGATCAATAAAAATAAAGTGCTTGGGACTTGCCTGGTGGTTCAGTGGTGAAGAATCTTCACCTCCACTGAAGGGGGTGTGGGTTTGATACCTGGCCAGGGAAGTAAGATTCTACATGCCTTGAGGCACAGCCAAAAAAACAAATAAATAAAGTGCTTGCCTCTGGTCACAGCTTACACTGGGCTTGTACATTTCTGTAGAATATTAGGCTCATAGGCTCCTTTAGTTCTGAAAACCAAATGAATCTTTTTCTATATGGGAGCATGCATGAATTTGTTTAATCAGGCCAGTGACTATCAATGTTATCTGGACATAGGGTTCAATCAGCTGCACATGACTGGACACAGAGCATGTGTCCTGGAAAAATATGACTGTGGACTCCTATGTTCTCTCTCTGTCTTATTTCACTGTCCCTGTCCTCCCCCTACTCTACAACCCCTTCCTACACAGTCTCTGGCCTTAAGCTCTTCTACATCTTCCTTCATTCTTACAGCTGTTGACAAGCTCATGCCTGGACCTCCCCAGGCTCCCTTAGAACGTCTTGTAGAATCCTGGTTGTTCTTGCCACCTCTCGTTTCTCCTCAAAGTGCCCTGTTAGAGTTCATCGCATGCTTACTGCATCCGGGCATTGAGCCAAATGCTTTGTGTGCATTACTTCATTAACTTCAAAACAACCCTCCAATTGAATATCTCCAATTTGCAGATGGGAAAATTGAGATCCAGAGAACTTAGGTAACATATTTTAGGAGACAGAGCTAGTAGAGGTGAATTTTTTTTAATATATGGAACACTGAAATATATTTGCTTTATTTATACATTTAAGTCAGGACTGCCTGATTCCCAAATGTGAGCTCATAACCATCACAATATAAGTTCCCTAGTTCACCTCACACACTGATTACAGAATTATCTTTGTAAAGCAGAGTATCAAGTTATTCACCTCCTTAAAACCTTCAGTCAGCCACTCTAGTACTATGCCTTCAAACCAAATTAAACCATTTGTCTCAGATACTCAGATTCTGTTTACCTGAAATGGATGATATTTCACAGCTTTGCTTGGCTTTAGCTTCCCATTCCATTTTAGTTCTGCCTAAGTTCCAATCTGTGGGGTGTTTCTCTTCTGCTTTTGGTCTTTGTCCTGTCTGCTTATGATTAAGCTCAATTTTCTCAGATTTGACCCTTAACCTCCTTTAAGTTGGGGTTTCCCAGGTGACACAGTGGTAAAGAATCTGCCTGTCAATGCAGGAGATGCAGCAGATGTGGGTTCAATCCCTGAGTCAGGAAGATCACCTGGAGGAGAAAAGGGCAACTCACTCCAGTATTCTTGCCTGGAGTATTCCATGGACAGAGGAGCCTGATGGGCTACAGTCCATGGGCTCGCAAAGTCAGACATGACTGAATGACTGAGCATGCATGCACACTCCTTTAAGCAATCGTGATTTGCCCTTTATTGTTCTTGGTTTCTTTAAGCAAATGGCCCCTCATCAACTAATTTCTAACAATTTTGATAATACAAGTCCAACACACACACACACACAACCAGGTACAAAAGAAAATAAGATACCTGATTAAAAGTCAAGAGAAACAATAGACAGTGTTATCAATATTGTTAGAAATTAGTTAATGTTTGATTCCATTAACTGGATTGTTGCTATAAGCAATCAGGGATTATGTCAATGCAAGTCTATGGATTGAGAAAATGGTTTAAAGCTGATCTAGAGTCAGAACAATGGACACTTTTTTCATGGTCACTCTTCTATTAGAGTACATACTTTCAGAGTCCCACCTGTAAGTGAGAATCACTAGTCCCTGCCCTCCCCTATCCCAACTTTGACAGTTCCAGGGCTCCAATCCCTGTCTACCCAGCCTTGTGAAGCTATTAAAAATGCTACTCAACATCTCAACTATTTAGTATCCTACTCTGAAATGGGAAAACACACCTAGAGAAAACAGGGCCCAAGTGATGGTTTTTAATTTCTGGGACTCATGCCCTAACTACATCCTGGTTCTATAATTTTTCATTCTCTTTTTAGTTTTCTGATGTTTTTATAAAGATGGCTTATATAACTTGCCCAGCTTTTATACAGTTTTCATCAATTGGAGAGTTGGTTTGACTTCCCCAGTCTATGATTATATGAACTGGCAATGACATTATATCATTTCATGACCTGCTATCTTTCATTCCTAAAGACTTTGACATGTGTGTCTCTCCCTCTAAAACTTTATGATACAACATAGTTACCACTGACAACTTTATCATTTGAAAATTAAGCCCATATTAAAACAATATATACAAACAAATTTGCTTTATACTGTTAACAGTGCACAAACTGTGGAAAATTCTGAAACAGATGGGAATAGCAGACCACCCGACCTGCCTCTGAGAAACCTGTATGCAGGTCAGGAAGCAACAGTTAGAACTGGACATGGAATAACAGTCTGTTTCCAAATAGGAAAAGGAATACGTCAAAGCTGTATATTGTCAACCTGCTTATTTAACTTATATGCAGAGTACATCATGAGAAACGCTGGGCTGGAAGAAGTACAAGCTGGAATCAAGATTGCCAGGAGAAATATCAATAACCTCAGATATGCAGATAGGCAGATAGCACCACCCTTATGGCAGAAAGTGAAGAGAAACTAAAAAGCCTCTTGATGAAAGTGAAAGAGGAGAGTGAAAAAGTTGGCTTAAAGCTCAACATTCAGAAAACTAAGATCATGACATCTGGTCCCATCACCTCATGGTAAATAGATGGGGAAACA
Organism: Muntiacus reevesi; assembly: GCF_963930625.1. Classification (NCBI taxonomy): domain Eukaryota; kingdom Metazoa; phylum Chordata; class Mammalia; order Artiodactyla; family Cervidae; genus Muntiacus; species Muntiacus reevesi. The sequence continues at coordinate 44,067,644 of NC_089271.1, forward strand.
GTGGAAATGGTGTCAGACTATTTTTTTGGGCTCCAAAATCGCTGCAGATGGTGACTGCAGCCATGAAATTAAAAGATGCTTTTATTTGGTCACATTTATTATGACCAACCTAGACAGCATATTAAAAATCAGAGACATTACTTTGCCAACAAAAGTCTGTCTAGTCAAGGCTATGGTTTATCCAGTTGTCATGTATGGATGTGAGAGTTGGACTGTGAAGAAAGCTGAGCATCGAAGAACTGATGCTTTTGAACTGTGGTGTTAGAGAAGTCTCTTGAGAGTCCCTTGGACTGCAAGGAGATCCAACCAGTCCATCCTAAAGGAGATCAGTCCTGGGTGTTCATTGGAACGATTGATGCTGAAGCTGAAACTCCAATACTTTGGCCACCTGATGCGAAGAGCTGGCTCATTTGAAAAGACCCTGATGTTGGGAGGGATTGGGGACAGGAGGAGAAAGGGACGACAGAGGATGAAATGGATGGCATCACCAACTCAAAGAACATGAGTTTGGGTAAACTCTGGGAGTTGGTGATGGACTGGGAGGCCTGGTGTGCTGTGATTCATGGGGTGGCAATGAGTCGGACATGACTGAGCGACTGAACTGAACTGAACCTCCACTTGCTCTTAGTACTGGTCTCTTTTTCTCTAGTTATATTAAGCCTTATCTTATTGCTTTGATTAATGTAGTACTATTTTGCAACCAAAGTGTTGGTTACTGGTAACCACCTGCCCACAAAATTTAAACTCCATGGCACAGTTTGCAAAATATAAACACAATATGGCAAACTGAGAAGATTTTGCCACCACAGGTCTCAAAAGGACTATAAGTCATTCTGCTTCAAGAGACTCTTAGGCCATTAAGATATTGGTTGAGTGTAGACAATGTCCAATAACCAATCTCCATTAAAAGTATGATCAGATCTGAGTTATAGTTGAGAGTTTGGGATGCAAAATAGTCATCAGTGGAAATAACTGAAATGTTACTAAATTTGGAGATGAATGTATTAAATAACTTTGCTTGAAGATAGACATTAATTTTTTTCAATATAAATAATGTGTAAATACTTAAAAACACATTTGGTTTAAAATCTTAAAATATTTATGAAAATATGTTTAGATTATTTTATTTGACTATCATTCAATTTCCTTGTAAGTAGTTATGATTACTATTACATGACATTACATGAGAGAATTTTTTAAGGAAAAATTATCCTACCTTTCAAATTAGTCTTTCTCTCTTTCTTCTTAGAATCTAACTCAAAACATAAGACTGCTATACTGAAGTATTTTCCTACTTTCTTAAAAAAAAAACAAACAATAGCTTTTTCATGATGGGAGCTTTTTCAATATGCTCCATCACATTAAATTTTTCTTACGGATGCCTCTTTTAGTCTTTTGCACCAGCCTATCAAAAATCAATTATGGATCTCCCCAACAGCTCCTACATTTAAGCTACTGAGAGATACTGGAGAAAATCTTATAACACACAAATATTTGCCACTGGAAATGCAAGACCTCCAGTCTTAACTGGATCATTAATTAGTTGGGCCCTAGTTCACTCAGCTTTTCATTCCCAGACCTGCTATTTCAAACTTTTGCCATTTCTTTAAATCCTTCAGTCCACAATCTTCACTTCCACCAGAAACTTTTTTCTTGTACTTCACAGAGAAATTTCAGCCATCTTCTTAGTATTATAGCAATCTTCTACAAAAAAAATTCTTTGTTGATGTTTATCAGCTATTGTGGAAAATTTAAAACACATCCACAACAAGACAGAATATAAAATGAACCTTCATGTACATATCATTCAGTTTCAGTAATTATCAACTCATGGTCAATATTGTTTCCTTGACTATACCTTTTACAAACTGCATTTCTAATCATTCTTTTTTAAAAAAATTCATCCCAACCATTTATTTGTTCTATCAGTAAGTATTGTAGTCTTAGAATGTTCTGGCCATTGTGTTACACAAAAAGTCTTTGCAGAATCAAAGGTTAGCTTTTGTCTCAGTAGTTAATATACACATAAGAGGAACACTCATAGATATAAGTGGTTCAGCATTGTAAGGAAGATTTTTGTATGTGCTTTCTGTTAAAATATGAGTCTTTGACCTTCTCAAAGGAAGCTGTTATCTCATTACTAGTGTTGTCAATGGCTATTTATGCTTGGGGATTTATTTTTTAATTAATTTTTATTGGAATATAGTTGGTTTACAATGTTGAAACTAATACAACATGGTAAAGCATCTAATCATTCCTTACTTTCCTCATGTCAATCTGAAAGAAGTTTCTTTTTTTATCTGAAGTTATTCTCTGCATCAAGATCTGGATTTCATCCCTTCCAGCCTCTTTAAACCTTCCCTTGCTCTGTTATCCCTCAAGCACTCCCTTTTATACTGACTGTTTCTGTCAGTGTTTAAACAATTAATTTATTTTTATATTAAGAAACACACACACATCCTCTTGATACTATATATCCCTTTAGCTACCAGCCTACCTTTCACCTTTCGTTTTCTGCCAAAAATCTGGAAAGAGTATTTTGTACTCACTGTTTTTATTGCCTTATTCCCTCCCACACCTCAATCCAAGCAAAAGAATTTCTAGTCACAACACAGCTGAAACTGCTCTCAGTGAATTTACTGATTCTTTTTTTGATAAGTCTCAACTCTTCTTCCATGTGCCTTGTGAAGAATTTGATGTTGTTGATCCTTTTCTGTGATAAGAAAAGCTTCTGCAAACTCTTGCTTTCCTTTGATCCCATGAAAATACTTTCTTCCATATTTATTTCTTCATTTCTGGCCTCTCCTTCCTCAGTCTCCTTCTTTGACTCTTCTTTTGTCTCTTTTCATGTGGGTGTTCCCTGGGATCTGTCTTTGGCTCTCTGCTCTTCTCATTTACACTATCTTGGAGCAATCTAGCCCACTGCTTATGTCATCACCATCTGTACAATTTTTCTCAAACATTTGGAGTCTAATGGGATAGTGACACATACAAGGATGAACAATTTTTTTAAATTAAAGGGTTCGTTTCTATTTGTAAAAGTGAAAAATAAATTCATATTACTAAAGAAATAATGGTCATAGGTACACAACAGAGAAAATGATGATGTTATTTGTAATATTTCTTCACTGTTTCTCTATCTGCCTTGATGCGGAATCACTGGACTTTTAGGTCAAGTTTCATATATATATCTGCTTCTTTTTTCCTCCTTGTTATTTATACTAATTTAGAAGGCCCTAATTCACAATTTTGAGTTGTAGGAATGGTATCAAATATGTTGTACATTTACCAGATAAATTTTGGATATTGGATTAAGCATAGTACCAGAAACTATGAAGATAATTTTAACTAAAAATTAATGCTTTTCAGATGCTAAGCTGAATAGCATCAGCTCAATTTATTCTCTCAGTCATTTACGGCTCTTTGCAACCCCATGGACTGCAGCACGCCAGGCTTCCCTGTCCATCACCAACTCCTGGAACTTGCTCAAACTCATGTCCATTGAGCCAGTGATGCCATCCAACCATTTCATCCTCTGTCATCCCCTTCTCCTCCTTCAATCTTTCCCAGCATCAGGGTCTTTTCCAATGAGTCAGTTCTTCACATCAGGTGGCCAAAATATTAGAGCTTTAGCTTCAGCATCAGTCCTTCCAAGGAATATTCAGGACTGCTTTCCTTTAGGATTGACTGGCTTGATATCCTTGCAGTCCAAAGGACTCTCAAGAGTCTTCTCCAACATCACAGTTCAAAAGCATCCATTCTTCAGTGCTCAACTTTCTTTATGGTCCAACTCTCACATCCATAATGACTACTGGAAAAACCATAGCTTTGACTATTTGGAACTTTGTCAGTAAAGTAATATCTCTGTTTTTTAAATTAAACTGAATAGTATATCATAGACAAAAACTAGAGGGATGAGTGCTATAACTTGGAAAATGGCATCAAACTGGTTACTTATCTATTCTTCAGTTGTATTCTATTTTGAAAAATTTTTTTCATATTCCTATGTACTAGGAGGTGATTTTGAAATATATTCTATGATATATCAACAACCTGTCATAGTAGAAAAGTGCCAACTCTTGATGACTGAGAATTGTGTATCACCATTTAGTCTTTAGACATTCTAATGTCTTATTCTCAATAGAAAAACGTGAACTTGGTCCTGAAGTGATTGAGTATATTTCTAAGTAATTCAACTTGAGCGATCTACTTATAATCAGAGAAATAGTTTTCACTTACATTATTCACAATGATGAGATATTGCTATCCCAACTCTCATTTCAAATTCTAAAGTGGCCAACTATTCCATTGGCTTACTTCAGTTTGGAAAAGCAGGTTTGAAAAGATACATGTTCAATGACTTCAGTCAGGTTGTCTTCACAATCTTCACTGGAAGGGAAATATTGTTATCTCTGATTTATAGGTAATAAAACTGAGACTTAAAAAGGCTTAGTGACCTTGCCTAAGAAGACATTTGGACAGGCTGACTGAAAGTCAGTAGTAGTTTTTAAGAAAAATTCTGCTTGAACTGCCTTCAATTAAATTTTCTAAAAAACTAGCCTCAGCAAAACAGACAAATTTTCTTTTTCATGTTCTCAGTCCTCCCTTTCTCTGTTCCTGTTGCAATTTTAAAGCATTACCCAGTGTTCTCTGACAATCTTACAACTGAAAAGTTAAATCTGTATCCCTTCCCCATGAATCTGAGCTTTGTGACTTTTTGACCAATTGAATATTAGAGAAGCGATGTTGTGCTAATTTATGAGCCCAGGCCTTAAGAAACTGACAGCTTCAACTTCTTGTTCCTTGGGATGATCCCTCTTGTAACCCAAGCCCCACGCTATGAGGAAGTCTAAGCCACTGCATGGAAGAGTCCAACAGAGAGGAGCCAATAGCCAGTACCAAATTGCCACCTATATGAATGACCCATCTTGGAAGCAGATGCTCAACCCAGCTGAGCTCAGCCCTAGTAAAGACACCATAGTTGGCACTACATGGAGCAAAGACAAATGGCCCCCAGTGAGCTCTGCCCAAATTTTAGATTCATAATAAATATAAATGATTGTTGTTCTTGTAAGTCATTATGTCTCAAAGTGGTTTGGTGTGAAGCAATCAGTTCAGTTCAGTCGTTCAGTCATGTCCGACTCTTTGTTACCCCATGGACTGGAGCATACCAGGCCTCCCTGTCCATCACCAACTCCTGGAGTCCACTCAAACTCATGTCCATTGAGTCACTGATGCCATCCAACCATCTCATCCTCTGTCATCCCCTTCTCCTCTCATCTTTAATCATTCCCAGCAACGGGGTCTTTTCAAATGAGTCAGTTCTTTGCATCAGGTAGCCAAAGTATTGGAGTTTCAGCTTTAGCATCAGTCCTTCCAGTGAATATTCAGGACTGATTTCCTCTAGGATGGACTAGTTGGATCTCCTTGTTGTCTACGGGACTCTCAAGAATCTTCTCCAACACCACAGTTCAAAAACATCAATTCTTTGATGCTCAGCTTTCTTTATAGTCCAACTCTCATAACCATACATGACTACTGGAAAAACCAAAGCTTTGACTAGACAGACCTTTGTTGGTAAAGTGATGTCTCTGCTTTTTAATATATTGTCTAGGTTGGTCATAACTTTCTTTCAAGGAGCAAGTGTCTTTTAATTTCATGGCTGCAGTCAACATCTGCAATGATTTTGGAGGCCCTCCAAAATAAAGTCTCTCACTGTTTCCATTGTTTCCCCATATATTTGCCATGAAGTGATGGGACCACATGCCATGGACTTAGTTTTCTGAATGTTGAGGTTTAAGCCAACTTTTTCACTCTCCTCTTTCACTTTCATCAAGAGGTTCTTTAGTTCCTCTTCACTTTCCGCCATAAAGGTGGTGTCATCTGCATATCTGAGGTTATTGATATTTCTCCTGGCAATACTGATTCCAGCTCATGATTCATCCAGTCCAGCATTTCTCATGATGTACTCTGCATATAAGGTAAATAAGCAGGGTGAGAATATACAGCCTTGACATACTCCTTTTCCTATTTGGAACAAGTCTGTTGTCCCATGTCCAGTTCTAACTGTTGCTTCTTGACCTGCATACAGATTTCCCAGGAGGCGAGTCAGGTGGTCTGGTATTCCCATCTCTTTAAGAATTTTCCAGTTTGTTTTGATCCACACAGTCAAAGGCTTTGGCATAGTTAATAAAGCAGAAGAAGATGTTTTTCTGGAACTCTCTCATTTTTTTCAATGATCCAACAAATGTTAAATCCAGCTTGAACATCTGGAAGTTCACGGTTCATGTTTTGTTGACGCCTGGCTTGGAGCCTTTTGAGCATTACTTTACTAGCGTGTGAGATGAGTGCAATTGTGCGGTAGTTTGAGCATTGTTTGGCATTGCCTTTCATTGGGATTGGAATGACAACTCACCTTTTCCAGTCCCGTGGCCACTGCTGAGTTTTCCAAATTTGCTGGCATATTGAATGCATCACTTTCACAGCATCATCTTTTAGAATTTCAAATAGCTCAACTGGAATTCTGGCAGAAGCCCTGAGCCTACGACAGCACAGAAGCGCGGCAGAGAGGACCTACCCTATGTCCAAGGTAAGGAGCAGTGGCTGTGCTTTGTTGGAGCAGCTGTGGAGAGATACCCCATGTCCAAGGTAAGAGAAACCCAAGTAAGACAGTAGGCACTGAGAGAGGGCATCAGAGGGCAGATAGACTGAAACCACAATCACAGACAACTAGCCAATCTGATCACACGGACCAAGCCTTGTCTAACTCAGTGAAACTAAGCCTTGCCGTGTGGGGCCACTCAAGATGGATGGGACGTGGTGGAGAGGTTTGACAGAATGTGGTCCACTGGAGAAGAGAATGGCAAACCACTTCAGCATTCTTGCCTTGAGAACCCCATGAGCAGTATGAAAAGGCAAAAAGATAGGACACTGATAGATGAACTCCCCAAGTCAGTAGGTGCCTAATATGCTACTGGAGATCAGTGGAGAAATAACTCCAGAGAGAATGAAAGGATGGAACCAAAGCAAAAACAACACCCAGTTGTGGATGGGACTGGTGATAGAAGCAAGGTTTGATGCTGTAAAGAGCAATATTTCATAGGAACCTGGAATGTTCAGTTCAGTTCATTTCAGCCACTCAGTCATGTCCGACTCATTGAGATCCCACGAAACACAGCACGCCAGGCTTCCCTGTCCATCACCAACTTCCAGAGTCCTCCCAAACCCACGTCCATCGAGTAGGGAATGCCATCCAACCATCTCATCCTCTGTCATCCCCATCTCCTCCTGCCCTAGGTCTTTAGCAGCATGGGGGTCTTTTCAAATGAGTCAGCTCTTCGCATCAGGTGGCCAAAGTATTGGAGTTTCAGCTTCAACATCAGTCCTAACAATGAGTACCCAGTACTGATCTCATTTAGGATAGACTGGTTGGATCTCCCTGCAGTTCAAGGGACTCTTGAGTCTTCTCCAACACCACAGTTCAGAGCCATCAATTCTTTGGCGCTTAGCTTTCTTTACAGTCCAAGTCTCACATCCATACATGACTACTGGAAAAACCACAGTCTTGACCAGACAGACCTTTGTTGACAAAGTAATGCCTCTGCTTTTTTTTTTTAAATTTTTTGTCTCTGCTTTTTAATTTTCTTTTTTTTTCTTTTTTTTTAAATTTTATTTTATTAGTTGGAGGCAAATTACTTCACAACATTTCAGTGGGTTTTGTCATATATTGACATGAATCAGCCATAGAGTTACACGTATTCCCCATCCCGATCCCCCCTCCCACCTCCCTCTCCACCCGACTCCTCTGGATCCTCCCAGTGCACCAGGCCCGAGCACTCGTCTCATGCATCCCACCTGGGCTAGTGATCTCTTTCACCATAGATAATATACATGCTGTTCTTTTGAAACATCCCACCCTCACCTTCTCCCACAGAGTTCAAAAGTCTGTTCTGTACTTCTGTGTCTCTTTTTCTGTTTTGCATATAGGGTTATCATTACCATCTTTCTAAATTCCATATATATGTGTTAGTATGCTGTAATGTTCTTTATCTTTCTGGCTTACTTCACTCTGTATAATGGGCTCCAGAGCAGCACTGTTTATAATAGCCAGGACATAGAAGCAGCCTAGATGCCCCTCAGCAGATGAATGGATAAGGAAGCTGTGGTACATATACACCATGGAATATTGTCTCTACTTTTTAATATGCTGTCTAGGTTGGTCATAACTTTCCTTCCAAGGAGCAAGTGTCTTTTAATTTCATGGCTGCAGTCACCATCTACAGTGATTTGGGAGCCCAGAAAAATAAAGTCAGCTACTGTTTCCACTGTTTCCCCATCTATTTGCCATGAAGTGATGGGACCTGATGCCATGGACTTAGTTTTCTGAATGTTGAGCTTTAAGCCAACTTTTCACTCTCCTCTTTCACTTTCATCAAGAGGCTCTTTATTTCTTCTTCACTTTCTGCCCTAAGGGTGGTGTCATCTATGTGTCTGAGGTTATTGATATTTCTCCTGGAAATATTGATTCCAGCTTGTCCTTCCTCCAGCCCAGTGTTTCTCATTATGTACTCTGCATATAAGATAAACAAGCAGGGTGAAAATATACGGTCTTGACATACTCCTTTTCCTATTTGGAACCAGTCTGTTGTTCCATGTCCAGTTCTAACTGTTGCTTCCTGACCTGCATATAGGTTTCTTAAGAGGCAGGTCAGATGGTCTGGTATTCTCATCTCTTTCAGAATTTTCCACAGTTTATTGTGATATACACAGTCAAAGGCTTTGGCATAGTCAAGCAGAAATAGATGTTTTTCTGGAACTCTCTTGCTTTTTTGATTTTCCAGCAGATTTTGGCAGTTTGATCTCTGGTTCCTCTGACTTTTCTAAAACCAGCTTGGAGATCTGGAAGTTCATGGTTCATGTATTACTGAAGCCTGGCTTGGAGAATTTTAAGCATTACTTTAAGCATTGTGGTAGTCTGAGCATTCTTTGGCATTGCCTTTCTTTGAGATTGGAATGAAAACTGACCTTTTCCAGTCCTGTGGCCACTGCTGAGTTTTCCAAATTTGCTGGCATATTGAGTGCAACACTTTCACAGCATCATCTTTCAGGATTTGAAATAGCTCAATTGGAATTCCATCACCTCCACTAGCTTTGTTCGTAGTGATACCTCCTAAGGCCCACTTGACTTCACATTCCAGAATGTCTGACTCTAGGTCAGTGATTACACCATCGTGATCATCTGGGTCATGACGATCTTTTTTGTATAGTTCTTCTTTACAATAGAAGCAATAGATAAACAGAATAACCCCCTTCTTTTAACACTCCTCTCCCTCTCCTTCCTCCCCTGTTAATTTCACTTGCTTTCTCCCAAATCTGTCATACAATCAACACATATTTTTTCTCCTTGGGGAAGGATAAGTTGAGCAATGCCATTCTTCTTATAAGATGATGAACAACATGGATTCTTATTTGGATCCTTTCTGTGTGCACTAAGTAGAAACTCAGTAATTTTTTTAGTCCTTTTGGGCAGCTATAACAGAGTAATACCATGGACTGGGTGGCTTATAAATAATAGGTATTTATTTTTCATGGTTCTAGAGGCTTGGAAGTCCAAGATCAGGGTACCAGGAGATTTGGTGTCTGGTGAGAGCTTATTTTCTGGCTCATGACTGTCTTGTTGTGTCTTCACATGGCAGAAAGAATAAAAGAGTTCTGTGTGGTCTCTCTTATAAGGGCACAAACCCCATTCATGACAGCTCCAATCTCATCCTCCCAAAGGCCCTACCTCCAAATACCATCACTTTGGAGGTTAGGATTGAACACATGGACTATGGGAGGACACAGTCTATAGTAATATTTTTTAACTGGTTTTATTGATAGCAATCATTTTAACCAGTTTTTCATTATTTTTATTAACAGGTGTTTCAGCTACTCCTCAGACCTACTGAATCACATGTTCCAGTATGGGGCTTGGGAAGCTACATTTCTGCTTCCCAGGTAATTTCTACATTTAGCACTTTGAAGACTTTGCCATAGTGAACATAAAAAACCTCTTTGGAATAAGAATTATTGCTAGATTTAAAAAAAAAATGTACTTCTTTACTTACATTTGGCTGCACTGGGTCTTTGTTGCTGTGCAGGCTTTCTCTAGTTTTGGAGAGAGGGACTACTTTTTAGTTGCAATGCAAGGGCTTCTCATTGCAGTGGCCTCACCTGTTGCAGAGCATGGGCTCTAGGGCACATGGGCTTCAGTAGTCGTGGCTCCCAGGCTCCAGAGCGCAAGCTCAACAGTTGTGTAGCAGGGACTTAGTTACTCCGAGGTAGGTGGGATCTTCCATTATTAGGGATCGAACCCATGTCTCCTGCATTGGCAGGCAGATTCTCTACTACTGAGCCACCAGGGAAGCCCTATTGCAAGATTTAAATTAAAAGAGACTGTAACTGAAACAAACTCACAGACTTATGAGAATGAACTTATGGTTGCTGGGGAGATGGATGGTGGAAAGGATAGAAAGGGAGTTTGGGATGGACATGTACACACTGCTATATTTAAAACTGATAGCCAACAAGGATCTACTGTATAGCACAGGGATCTCTGCTCAGGGATCTCTCTCCTGGCAGCCTGGGTGGGAAAGGAGTTTGGGGGAGAATGGATACATGTATATGCCTAGCTGAGTCCCTTTGCAAGTCGCCTGAATTTATCACAACATTGTTAATCAGCTATATCCCAATGCAAAATAAAAAGGTTTTTAAAAGGAGACTGTAACTGCTATAAAGCATTTAGCATGGAGCCCGGCATATTATGAGAGCTGAACAAGTGTCAGTGACTACCATCATCACCAACATCATCATTGCTCTTTTTAAATGTTATCATTAATTTCAGAAGATATCTTACTTATGTGTCTTTGGGAGCAAACAAGGGTTGTCAGTGTGCTAGTTTGCCTGTTAAAGATAACAAGCAGTTGTCGCCTATTGCTCAGAATGTTCTGTGTCCCAGTTATCAGAGGTAGGCTCACAGTTATCTCCAGGAGACCAGAGTCTGTTTAGCAAAACATTCTTCAGAGTGTCTACCCACCTGACTCGGGTATACCCAGATACATACAAGAGACAGGACATAAAGGTTCATCTGATATGAAGCACATAAAGGTTCTGGCAATGGTTTACTAACAATGATTTACTGTCATCGAAATTGGGTCTTGAGAAACCTCTAGGTAATTTTCATATCTTTGGAAGAAGATGCCCACGAGAAAATCTTAGTAAATAGTTCATCAGATTTTCCTGATTTCCTCGGGGAATATATGGGACCTGATATCCCATTTCAATATAGAAGCAGATACACTAACTTATGGGCTGAAAGTCTGAGAAGAGAATTAGACAGGCTGATTATAAATCAGCAGCTGTTCTTAAGAAAATTCAAAACTCTCTATAATTTATTTACCTTTGGATGTGGTTTTTAAGGACATCTGTTTGGTGGAAAATATTCAGATTAAATTATTAAATCTCAGTTAGGCTGAATGCTTAGAGAATGGGATACTTTGACATTCAGGTTTATTAATTAACTTGTGTCGACAACATCACGTTTTCTTTCAATCCTTGTTGCTAAAAAATAACAACTCTACAGTGTTCTGCCTTAGTATGAACAGTGTAGTGAATAGTTTGAATCTGTGCAAATTACTTAACCTCTCTGCCTCAGTTTCCTCATCTGTAAAAAAAGGAGTAATAATGGTACCTCAAAAGATTGTTCAAGATTAAATCAGTTAATTTGTGAAAATGCATAGAATACTTTTGGCACATAGTAAGCCCTATGAAAGCGTCCCTGGTGGATCGGTAGGTAAAGAATCTGCCTGCAGTGCAGGATATCTGGGTTTGATCCCTTGGTCCGGAAGATCCCCTGAAGAAAAAAATGGCAACCCACTCCAGTATTCTTGCTGGAGAATTCCATGGACAGAGGAACCTGGTGGGTTCATGGAGTCGCAAAATAGTCAGACACGACTGAACGACTAACACTAGAGACTAAACCACCACCACCAAGCACTATGAAGGTATTCACTATTATTATCAATATTTTGAAAGAAATCACACTACTAGACAATTTTTCTCTTGGTACAAAACTATAACTTAGGTGAAAGATGAAACTAGAAGAAATGTAGAGATCAGGTTGAGACCAAGACACTTGACTATTCCCTAAGGGTGAAATTGGAATCTTTCCTGTTCACCTGGGAACTTTCAGAGTCTTGCATCATGTCTGGCACAGAATCGGTGCTCAATAAACTTCTGTTGAATTAATGATGGATCCTAAAAGATGAACACTTATTGATGATTAAGATTTCTTCCTGTCTTTTGTCCCTCTGCTTTCAGTTTGAGTGTGACAAGAGTGCTCTTTAGTTGATGATTATTGTTAGATTCTGTGTTATTGAGTATGACTATTTTTTTTTTCTTGTCTCTTGTTAGAGGAATTTGATGAAAAAAAGGAGAAAAAGTAACATGAGAGGCCCCAGAAACCAATAAAGAAGGTGAAATAGCTCACTTCAAATTTTATGGTCTGAAGAATTTTGACTTATCTTTGAAGTGTATTTGAATGATAAAAAGACAAGATCTCGACTGACCAGGGTGTGATTACAGGGACTAAACCTTAAAAGATAATAATCCTCCCCACACTCTCTTTTCTGAGAGATAGTAGAGGTATGTAATGGCAACAGTCAAATATTGTCCAGCTCAGTGTTTTGCTCTGTTGCAGAGCCAAGGTGCCAAACTGAATGTCAAACTTGATCACAAAATTGGATGACTGGATACTGAAGGTCCATGTGACATCAGTACCTAGGCAGGTTAATATGGGCATTTTCTTTAAGTACATTTTTGTTAAGAGCTAGTGTGTTTCAAATTCAAGATTCCGTAGAAATGAAAAGCTATGAGTAATGAGTCCCTAGAGCCTTTGATGGGAGTAGGAGTTTTTCAGCCTGTTCATCTGCCATGCTGCAGATCAGGAATATATTCATTCTGCTTCATTTTCCTCTTTGCGTCACTTGGGGAGATGCTTCTGCAGTGTTTATTTAGAAAGCCCCAGGCTGGAATCAAACTAAAAAGAAAAGTCACTGCTGTTTCCCAATTTACAGTGGAGCTGCCTCCTCACCACCCACCCCTCACCCCAACCACCACTTTATATTACCTTGATCCATGTGTACAGATAGATCATTGTTGAATGCCTTGAGATGTGGGCAGAAGTGGAGATTGTTGGTAAAAATAAAGGGCTCTACCAACGGGTTTTTCAGAGCAGATGGCCTGCAATGAGCTGTACATAGACTCGCATGTCCAAAAATTTGTTCTATAAATTGCTTTTTAAAGCTTAGATATCTAAAAGAAAATAATAAAACAAAAATTAAGACAAGACAGTACACTTCCTAGTCTCTTGATTCAAGAAACCATAAGATATGAGCCATGATTTATTCTAATGTAGTGGGTTATCAGCACAATAAAGAAATGTAGGCATTCATTAGTGTTAAATTTATTAGAGTAGGCATTCATTTGGCAGTGTAAAAAAAAAAAAATCCCCAAATTTAGTGCCTTAAAGCAACCAGTCCTTTCACTCATGATGTTACGGGTTAGTTGAGCAGTTATTCTGGTCTGGGCAGGTTCCACTAATTTCTGCTTATGGATTGACTAAAGGCTGGATGACCTAAGAGAGACTCATTCACATATCTTGTCTCTCTCATCATTCAGTACTCTGGGTTCTACACGTGGTAGTCACAGAGTTCTAAGAGTATGAGAACAGAAGCTGCAAGGTTTATTAAGATCTAAGATGATAATTATATAATATCATATCCATTGCATCCTGTAGTCAAAGCAAGTCACTGGATTCAAAAGGTGGGTAAATGGATTATTCCTTGATTTTAGGAGCTGCAGACTACTGTGGCTGAATTTTCAGTCTCCTGGATGAAGTGTACATACAGTGCATGGAATTCTAGTCCCGATTATGCTAAAGAAACTCACTGCTAGAGACAGAGGTGTGATGGTGGTGAAATTGAACTCCAAAGCCTTAGGATTCTAGAAAAGATCATTCCACCTATTATTGTGTGTGTTTCTGATTCTTTGCAATTGCATTGACTGTAGCCCACCAGTCTCCTCTGTCCATGGAATTCTCCAGGCAAAAATACTGGAGTGGGTAGCCATTCCTTTCTTGAGGGGATCTTCCTGACCCAGAGATCAAATCTGGGTCTCCTGTATGCAGGCAGATTTCTTACCATCTGAGCCACCAGAGAAGCCCTCATCCAAAGTAATACTACTGTAGGTATTAGTCATCCAATGGTAATACTTTGCAAAACTATAATAGAGTATCACAACCAGGATATAGACATCAATATAATGTAATCATCTTATTTATATTTCTCCAGTTTCACTTGTACTCATTTGTGTTTGTCTCTATGTATTACTTCCTAAACAATTATATTAGTTGTGTGGTTTCATATATCCAGCACCACAGTCAAGATACTGAACATTTCCAACACTCAAAGATCTCTCATGCTGCACTTTTATAACCACACCCACACTTTCCTCTCCCTCCATGTCTCTAGTTTCCAGCAATCACTAATCTCTCCTTAATTTCTAAAATGCTATTATTTCAGAGAGTTGTATAATTGAAATTATACAGTATGTAAATTTGTGGGTTTTTTTTTTCATTCATCATAGTTTCCTGGAGATTCATCAAAGTAGCTGTATGTGTCAATATTTCTTTCCTTTTTATTGCTAAGTAGTATTCCATGCTATGGATCAATCATAGTTCATTTAATTATTCACCTGTTGAAGGGTATGCGGGCAGATAGATAAAACTATTATAAACATTTGTGTACAGGTTTTTGTGTCAATATAAGTTGTTATTTCTCTGGGATGAATGCCCAAGACTGAAATTTCCAGGAAATATTGTAACTGCATGCTTAGTCCTCTTAAAAAAATGCCAAGCTTCTTTTCAGAAAGACTTCACAGTTTCACATATTCATCCACAGCGTATTAGTGATCTAGTTTCTCCACATCATCTTTGGTATTTGATGTTGTCATTATTGTTTATTCTAGCCATTTTGATATATGTAAGTTTGTCTTATTGTGTTTTTTTTTCTTATTGTGTTTTAATTTTCATTTCCCTGATGGCCAATAGTATTGCACATCTTTTCACGTGCTTACTAGCCATCTGTATATCTGCTTTCATGGAATGTTTGATCATGTCTTTGCCTATTTTCTAATTGCATTGCATTGCATTTTAAATTGTTGAGTTTTTTGAGTTCTTTATATATTTATGATACAGGTCCTCTACTGGATATGTAGTATGCACATGTTTTCCTCTAGTAGTCTTTCATCCTTTTAACAAGGTCTTTTGCAAGAGAAGATTTTTAATTTTGATGAAGTTCAATTTATCAATTTTTACTTTTGTGGGTCCTTCTTCTGTCATGCCTTAGTGACTCAGTCGTGTCCAACTCTTTGTAACCCCAAGGACTGTAGCCCACCAGGTTCCTCTGTCCATGGAATTCTCCAGGCAAGATTACTGGAGTGGGTTGTCATTCCCTTCTCCAGGGGATCTTCCTGACTCAGCGACTGAACCTGGGTCTCCTGCACTGCAGTCAGATTCTTTACCATCTGAGCCATCAGGGAAGCCCATTAGCAAGTCTAAAAATTCTTTGCCTAGCCCCTGATTCCAAAGATTGTCTCCTGTGTTTTTTCTAAAACTCTTGTAGTTTTACATTTTATGTCTAAATCTGTGATCAATTTTGAGTTAAATTTCCTATAAGGTGTAAGACTTAAGTCAAAACTTATTTATATATTTACTTTTGCTTATGGATGTCTAATTGCTTCAGCACATTTTACTGCAAATGCTATCATTTCTCCATCTAATTACTTTTGCACCTTTGCAAGTCAGTTGGACATATTTGTGTGGGTCTATTTCAAGATTTTCTCTATCCTATTCTAACTTTCTGTGTGTTCATCACTTTGCCAATAATAGCACACAGTTTTGATTACTGTAGCTATATAGTAAGTCTTGAAACTAGGTAGAATGTTTCTTCCCATTATATTCATGTTTTTCAAAATCATTTTAACCATTCTGGTTTCTTTGCACTTTCACACAGAATAATGGAGTACGTAAAAGCTGTATATTGTCACCCTGCTTATTTACCTTATATGCAGAGTACATCATGAGAAATGTTGGGCTGGAGGAAGCACAAGCTGGAATCAAGATTGCTGGGAGAAATATCAATAACCTCAGATATGCAGATGACACCACCCTTATGGCAGAAAGTGAAAAAGAACTAAAGAGCCTCTTGATGAAATTGAAAGAGGACAGTGAAAAAGCTCGTTTAAAGCTCAACATTCAGAAAACTAAGATCATGGCATCCAGTCCCATCACTTCATGGCAAATAGATGGGGAAACAGTGGAAACAGTAGCTGACTTTATTTTTCTGGGCTCCAAAATCACTGCAGACTGTGATCGCAGCCATGAAATTAAAAGACGCATACTCCTTGGAAGCAAAGTTATGACCAACCTAGACAACATATTGAAAAGCAGAGACATTACTTTGCCAACAAAGGTCCGTCTAGTCAAGGCTATGGTTTTTCCAGTGGTCATGTGTGGATGTGAGAGTTGGGCTATAAAGAAAACTGAGCACCGAAAAACTGATGCTTTTGACCTGTGGTGTTGGAGAAACTCTTGAGAGCCCCTTGGACTGCAAGGAGATCCAACCAGTCCATCCTAAAGGAGATCAGTCCTGGGTGTTCATTGGAGGGACTGATACTGAAGCTGAAACTCCAATACTTTTGCCACCTCATGTGAAGAGCTGACTCATTGGAAAAGACCCGGATGCTGGGAGGGATTGGGGGCAGGAGGAGAAGGGGACAACAGAGGATGACATGGCTGGATGGCATCACCGACACAATGGACATGGATTTGGGTGAACTCCGGGAGTTGGTGATGGACAGGGAGGCCTGGTGTGCTGCGGTTCATGGGGTCACAAAGAGTGGGACATGACTGAGCAACTGAACTGAATTGAATCTTATCTATATCTAGAAAAAAAATGTAACTGGGATTTGACAGAAATTATACTGAACTTGTGTATCAGTTTGGGGAGATCTGACATCTTTACTATGTTAAATCTTTGAGTTCAGGAATAAGACATGTCTCTTCATTTATTTAGGTCTTCTTTGATTTCTCTCATCAGCATTTTGTATTTTTCAGTGTATGAATGCTGTGCATTTTTTTTTTTTTTTTTTTGGTTAGGGTCACACCTACATGATATTGTTAATTTTTCTTTTTTTAACCTGATTTTGTAAATGATATTATATCTTTTCATTTCAGTGTTCACATATTCACTGGCAGTATATAGAGGTACAATTGATTATATGTATACTTACCCTGTGTCCTGCAGGCAGTGTAGGCAGTGTTAGTCACTTATTCATGTCTGACTCTTTGTGATCCCCTGGACTGTATCTCACCAGGCTCCTCTGTCCACGGAATTCTCCTGGCAAGAATACTTGAGTGGTTTGCCATGCCCTTCTCCAAGGGATCTTCCCAACCCAGGGATTGAACGCGGGTTTTCTGCAGATTTTTTACCACTGAGCCACCTGGGAAGACATCTGTATCCTGTAATCTTGCTGAACTTGTTAGTTCTAGGAGTTTTGCTTTTTTCACAGATTTCTTGAGATTTTCTATATAGATTATCATGCAATCTGCAAATAGAAACTGCTTTATTTCTTCCTTTATGGTTTATATGACTTTTATTTCCTTTTCTTGCCTTATTGAACTAGCTAGAATCTCCAACACTACGTTAATTAACAGTGGTATTAGCAGATACCCTTAACTTATTCCTGAACTTAGGAGGAATGTATTCAGTCTTTCACCATTAAATATAATAACTGTAGAGGTTTTTGTAGATGTTTTTTGCCAAGTTCCCGCTATTCTTATTTTTCTGATAGTTTTTATTATGAATGTGGTGAATTTTTTCAAAAGCTTTTTATTTATCAATTGCTATGAACATACAACTTTCCTTCTATCAGTTCAGTTCAGTTCAGTTCAGTCACTCAGTCGTGTCCGACTCTTTGCGACCCCATGAAATGCAGCATGCCAGGCCTCCCTGTCCATCACCAGCTTCGGGAGTTTAACTCGTGTCCATCGAGTCGGTGATGCCATCCAGCCGTCTCATCCTCTGTTGTCCCCTTCTCCTCTTGCCCCCAATCCCTCCAAGCATCAGGGTCTTTTCCAATGAGTCAACTCTTCGCATGAGATGGCCAAAGTACTGGAGTTTCAGCTTTAGCATCAGTCCTTCCAATGAACACCCAGGACTGGTCTCCTTTAGGTTGGACTGGTTGGATCTCCTTGCAGGCCAAGGGACGCTCAAGAGTTTTCTCCAACACCATAGTTCAAAAGCATCAATTTTTCAGCGCTCAGCTTTCTTCACAGTTCAACTCTCACATCCATACATGACCACTGGAAAAACCATAGCCTTGACTAGACGGACCTTTGTTGGCAAAGTAATGTCTCTGCTTTTTAATATGCTATCTAGGTTGGTCATAATTTTCCTTCCAAGGAGTAAGCCTCTTTTAATTTCATGGCTGCAATCACCACTGGATCATCAAAAAAGCAAGAGAGTTCCAGAAAAACATTTATTTCTGCTTTATTGACTATGCCAAAGCCTTTGACTGTGTGGATCAAAATAAATTGTGGAACATTCTGAAAGAGATGGGAATACCAGACCTCCTGACATGCCTCTTAAGAAACCTGTATGCAAGTCAGGAAGCAACAGTTAGAACTGGACATGGAACAACAAACTGGTTCCAAATAAGAAAAGGAATATATCAAGGCTGTATATTGCCACCTTGCTTATTTAACTTATATGGAGAGTACATCATGAGAAACGCTGGGCTGGAAGAAGCACAAGCTGGAATCAAGATTGCTGGGAGAAATATCAATAACCTCAGATATGCAGATGACACCACCCTTATGGCAGAAAATGAAGAGAAACTAAACCCTATTGACTAATTGCCTTGTTATTTGAATACTGAACTAACTTTGCATACCTGAAATAAACTCCTCTTGATAATGTTATAATTCTTTTTGTATATTGCTGAATCTATTTGTTAATATTGTGTTGAGGATCTTTGTATCTATATTTATGAGAGAGTGGCCTGTAGTTTTCTTATTTTTTTGTCATTCTAATTTTGATACGGTAATACTAGATCCATAAAATGAATTACAAATATTATTTCTTCTTTTATTTTTTAGAAGAGACTGTGTAGATTTGATGTTAATTCTTCTTTAAATATTTGGTAGAATTATCCAATGAAAAGATCTGAGATTGGACATTTATTTTATGGAAATTTGAAAATTACAGATCCAATTTCCTAAATAGTTATAGGTTATTCAAATTTTATCTAGTTATTTTATAATTTAGATATTCAAATTTTCTATTCCATATAGGTTAATTGTGATACTTTGTATTTTTCAAGGAATTGGTCATTTCATATAAGTTGTCAAACTTGTGCTTGCAGAATTGTTCATAATACTTTTGTAGCATCTTTTTCATGTTTACAGCATCTATAGGTACATCCCTTACTTCTTTCCTGATACTGGTCATTGGTGTCTTCTCTCTTTTTCCTCTGTGAGTCTTGCTAGCTGTTTGTCCATTTTAATGACTATTTTGAAGAACCAGCTCTTTATGTTGTTGATTTTCTCTATTGTTCATCTGTTCTCAATTTTGCTGATTTCTGCTCTTATCTTTAATATTTCCTTTCCTCTGCCTGCTTTGGGATTATATTCCTGTTCTTTTTTTTAAGTTCTTGAGATGAGAATTTAGATTGTTGATTTAAGACTTTTCTTCTTTTCTAATGCAAGCATTTAGTGCTATAAATTTCCGTCTCCACTGCTTTCGTTGTGCCTTACAAATTTTGATATGCTGTGTTTTAATTTTCATTCAGTTCAACATATTTTCTCATTTCCTCTTTGGCCATGAATTATTCAGAAGTGTGTTATTTAATTTCTAAGCCTTTGGAGATATTTCCTTTATCTTTCTAGTGACTCTATTTTAATTCTACCGTGGTCAGAGAAAACACTCCACTGTGATTTCAATTCTTTTAAATTTATTGACATATGTTTTATGATTCAGGATGTGGTCTATTTTGATATATATTTCATAGACAATTTAAAAGAATGGGTTTTCTGCTGTTGTTGGGTGTAGTGTTCTATAATTGTCCACTAGATTCTGTTGGTTGATAGTGCTGTTGAGTTCTTTGATATACTTACTGATTTTCTGTAAAATTGTTCTATTAGTTACTGAGATTGAGGGGTTGAAGTCTCCAACTATAATTGTGGATTTGTTTATTTCTCCTTTCAGCTCTATCACTTTTTACTCTACATTTTAAAACTCTCTTGTTGTGTGCATACAAATTTAGATTTATTATATCTTCTAGGTGGATTGATTCTTGTATCATTGTGTAATGTCACTCCTTATCTCCAGCAATTTTTATTTGATCCAAAGTCATGTTATCAGGTATTAATATACCTGTTTTTTCACATTATATAACACTTCTGCTTTTTCACATTAATGCTTGCATGGTTTATCTTTCTGTGTTCTTTTACTTCCAACCTACCTGTGTTACTGAATTTGAAGTGAGCTTCCTGAAAATAGCATACATTTGAGCTGTGTTTTTCTAAAAATGCCCTCTGCCCATCTCTATTCTTTGAGTGGTATATATATATATGTATATATATATGATTTATATGTAAAGTAACTATTGATACATTAGTGTTTAATCAAGTTTGCCATTTTGTTATTTATTTTTAATTTATTTTCACAGGGTCTTTTCCTCCTATTTCTTTGTTTGCTTTTTATGGATTGAGTAGTTTTTAGGATTCAATCTTTACTTAATGATAGTGGTTTGGGATGTATCTCTCTTTAAAGTTTTTGTAGTGATTATTCTTAGCACAATATACATGACTTAGTCTACTTGTATCAACATTTTACCACTTTGAGTCAAGTGTGGAAACCTCATTTCGATTCAGGTAACTTTACCTTCACTACTTTAAAATACTGTTGTCTTGAGTATTATATAGTGCTATAATTTTGTTTTAATCATCAAACATGATATATAAAACTCATGAGGGAAAATATATTCTATTACCCATGGTCTTGCTTCCTGGTGC
The DNA here is from genome assembly GCF_963930625.1 of Muntiacus reevesi. Lineage (NCBI taxonomy): Eukaryota > Metazoa > Chordata > Mammalia > Artiodactyla > Cervidae > Muntiacus > Muntiacus reevesi. The sequence goes on from NC_089271.1 coordinate 44,088,816, forward strand.
TTTAAGCCTCCCTTTTCATTCCTATTTGAAAAATTTCCTTTAGCCAGTTTTTAAAAATGGCCTTCTAGGAACAAACTTTTAATTTTCTTTTATCTGAGATATTTTTAATTTTTCTTTCATTCTTAGCGATCATCTGGCCAGATACAGAATTCATTGTTGATAGTTTCTTTCTTTGAGCAAGCAGTTCTTTCTGGCTTCCATGGTTTCAGATAAGAAATCCCCTGTGGAAGAGAGCCAAGATGGCGGAGGAGTAGGACGGAGAGACCACTTTCTCTCCTAGAAATTCATCAAAAAAATAACTGAACGCAGAGCAAACTTCACAAAACAACTTCTGATCGCTAGCTGAGGTCATCAGGCGCCCAGAAAAGCAGTCCATTGTCTTCGAAAGGAGGTAGGACAAAATATAAAAGATAAAAAGCGAAACAAAAGAGCTAAGGACGGAGATCCGTCCCGGGAAGGGACTTAATAGAGGACGTTCCCAGACACCGGGAAACCCTCGCACTGGCGGGCCTGGGGGAAGTGTTGGAATCTCAAGAGTTTGAATCTGACTGGGAGGGATAGAATAAATAAAACCCACAGATTACGAGCCTAAAAGCAACTCCCAGCAGAAAAGTACCCCAGACGCCCGCATCCGCCACCAGCAAGTGGGGGCGGAACGGAGAGGGGCAGGCGGCATTGCTTGGGGCAGGGTCCGGGCCTGAGCGCCCTGAGGACAATCGGAGGGAGCTTTTGTGAGTTGCCAGCTTGAACTGTGGGAGAGCAAAGAGAGAGAGAAAACTAACCGGCCCGAACATACTGCCGGCCGTTCGCAGAACAAAGGGACCGAGATTCTGGGCGGCCGAAGTCCGCCGGGAGGGTGGCGGCGAGACGGAGGGCGCGGGCGCCCAACCGGCGCGGGTGGGAACTGGGGCTGGGGACGCGGAGGGCAGAGGGCGCGCACGCCCGACTGGCGCCGGCGGGGACTGAGACTGGGACCGCGCGGGGCAGAAGACGCGCCGCACCCGGGGAGAGAGCGCCCGTCAAGCGCCTGGCTGCCTGGGCCGCTCGGGCGGCGTGGGGCCGGAGCACGGACCCGGCTTTGTGTGCCGCGCTTTTGTGAATCGCCTGAGGGCTGGAGCCGCGCGCAGCGTGGCGCGCTTCAGACAGAAGAGCCTGGAGCCTGAGCAGTGCAGACCGAGAAAAGAGCGCAAGCCTCTTCCGGGAGTGCCGGCCCCTCCCCGCACAGCCCCTCCCCGCACAGCCCCTCCCCGCACGGCCCCTCCCCGCACGGCCCCTCCCCGCACAGCCCCTCCCCGCAGCGCGACGGAACTAGCTACCTGAATAAGAATCCACCTCCGCCCCCTGTGTCAGGGCGGAAATTAGGCGCGGAAGAGAGACCGGCAACAGAACCCAAATAAAGGGAACCGCTTCAGAAGGGACCGGTGCAACAGATTAAAATCCCTGAAGAAACCACCGACTGACTACACCGGAAGGGCCTGTAGATATCGAGAAGTGTAAGCTGGAACGAGGAGCTATCTGAAGCTGAGCCGAACCCACACTGACCGCAACAGCTCCAGAGAAATTCCTAGATATATTTTTTCTTTTTCTTTTCTTTCTTTTTTTTTTTTAAGTAAGGAAAAAAAAAATTTTTTTTTTCTTTTTTCTTGGTTCTCTTTTATTTTCCTTTAAAAATTCCTTATTACTCCCCCATTACTCCTTAACTTTCATAGATTTTTACGATTTTTTTTAATTAGGCAAAACAATTTTTTTTTCTCTTTCTTTTTTCTTTTTTTCTTTTTCTTCTTTTTCTTCTTTTTTTCTGTTCTTTTTTCTTCTTCTCTTCTATTTTCTTTTTCTTTTTCTCTTATTTCTTTTAAAGCCCTCTAGCACTCCTTTTACTATGCCTTAATTTTCATTTTCAATCCACTATAACCTTACAGAAGAAAGGGAAAAAAAAAAAAAAAAAAGAAGAGAAGCCCTATTTTTATACCAAACTTCATATATATTTCTAAAATTTCTTTTGTGTGTTTTGGTTTTTGTTTTTAATATAGTATTTTTAAGAGTCTAACCTCTACTCTAGATTTTTAATTTTTGTTTTTCAGTATATGATATAAATTGTGAATATTCTCTCCCAATCTTGACTCTGTTTTCTACCTCAGAACACCTCTATTTCCTCCTTTCCCCTTCTCTTCCCAATCCAATTCTGTGAATCTTTGTGGGTGTCTGGGCTACGGAGAACACTCTGGGATCAGACAACTTCGTAGATCTGTCTCTCTCCTCTTGAGTCCCCCTCTTTCTCCTCCTGCCCATCTCTATCTCCCTCCTCCCTCTCCTCTTCTCCATGTAACTTGGTGAACCTCTCTGGGTATCCCTAACGGGGGAGAAACTTTCCACCATTAACATAGAAGTTTTATTATCAGTGCTGTATAGTTGGAGAAGTCCTGAGACTACAGGAAGAATAAAACTGAAATCCAGAAGCAGGAGACTTAAGCCCAAAACCTGAGAACACCAGAAAACTCCTGACTACATGGATCTTTAAGTAATAAGTGACCGTACAAAAGCCTCCATACCTGCACCGAAACCAACCACCACCCAAGAGCCAATAAGTTTTAGAGCACGACATACCACGCAAATTCTCCAGCAACGCAGGAACATTGCCCTGAACGTCAACATACAGACAGCCCAAGGTCACACCTAACACATAGACCCATCTCAAAACTCATTACTGGGCACTCCATTGCTATCCAAAGAGAAGAAATCAAGATCCGCACACCAGAACACTGACGCAAGCTTCGCTAATCAGGAAACCTTGACAAGCCAATCGACTAACCCCACCCACTGGGTAAAACCTCCACAATAAAAGGAACCACAGACCTGCAGAATACAGAAAGCCCACTCCAGACACAGCAATCTAAACAAGATGAAAAGGCAGAGAAATACCCAACAGGTAAAGGAACATGAAAAAAGCCCACCAAGTCAAACAAAAGAGGAGGAGATAGGGAATCTACCTGAAAAAGAATTTAGAATAATGATAATAAAAATGATCCAAAATCTTGAAAGCAAAATGGAGGTACAGATAAATAGCCTGGAGACAAAGATTGAAAAGATGCAAGAAATGTTTAATAAAGATCTAGAAGAAATAAAAAAGAGTCAATTAAAAATGAATAATGCAATGAATGAGATCAAAAACACTCTGGAGGGAACCAAGAGTAGAATAACGGAGACAGAAGATAGGATAAGTGAGGTAGAAGATAAAATGGTGGAAATAAATGAAGCAGAGAGGAAAAAAGGATCAAAAGAAATGAGGACAACCTCAGGGACCTCTGGGACAATGTGAAACGCCCCAACATTCGAATCATAGGAGTCCCAGAAGAAGAAGACAAAAAGAAAGGCCATGAGAAAATACTCGAGGAGATAATAGCTGAGAACTTCCCTAAAATGGGGAAGGAAATAGCCACCCAAGTCCAAGAAACCCAGAGAGTCCCAAACAGGATAAACCCAAGGCGAAACACCCCAAGACACATATTAATCAAATTAACAAAGATCAAACACAAAGAACAAATACTAAAAGCAGCAAGGGAGAAACAACAAATAACACACAAAGGGATTCCTATAAGGATAACAGCTGATCTATCAATAGAAACCCTCCAGGCCAGAAGGGAATGGCAGGACATACTGAAAGTAATGAAAGAGAATAACCTACAACCTAGACTACTGTACCCAGCAAGGATCTCATTCAGATATGAAGGAGAATTCAAAAGCTTTACAGACAAGCAAAAGCTGAGAGAATTCAGCACCACCAAACCAGCTCTTCAACAAATGCTAAAGGATCTTCTCTAGACAGGAAATGCAGAAAGGTTGTATAAACGTGAACCCAAAACAACAAAGTAAATGACAACGGGACCACACCTATCAATAATTACCTTAAATGTAAATGGGTTGAATGCCCCAACCAAAAGACAAAGATTGGCTGAATGGATACAAAAACAAGACCCCTATATATGCTGTCTACAAGAGACCCACCTCAAAACCAGAGACACATACAGACTGAAAGTGAAGGGCTGGAAAAAAATATTTCACGCAAACGGAGACCAAAAGAAAGCAGGAGTCGCAATACTCATATCAGATAAAATAGACTTCCAAATAAAGGATGTGAAAAGAGACAAAGAAGGACACTACATAATGATCAAAGGATCAATCCAAGAAGAAGATATAACAATTATAAATATATATGCACCCAACATAGGAGCACCGCAATATGTATGGCAAACACTAACGAGTATGAAAGAGGAAATTAATAGTAACACAATAATAGTGGGAGACTTTAATACCCCACTCACAACCATGGATAGATCAACTAAACAGAAAATCAACAAGGAAACACAAACCTTAAATGATACAATGGACCAGCTAGACCTAATTGATATCTATAGGACATTTCACCCCAAAACAATCAACTTCACCTTTTTCTCAAGTGCACACGGAACCTTCTCCAGAATAGATCACATCCTGGGCCATAAATCTGGTCTTGGAAAATTCAAAAAAATTGAAATCATTCCAGTCATCTTTTCTGACCACAGTGCAGTAAGATTAGATCTCAATTACAGGAAAAAAATTGTTAAAAATTCTAACATATGGAGGCTAAATAACACGCTTCTGAATAACCAACAAATCATAGAAGAAATCAAAAAAGAAATCAAAGTATGTATAGAAATAAATGAAAATGAAAACACAACAACCCAAAACCTATGGGACACTGTAAAAGCAGTGCTAAGGGGAAGGTTCATAGCATTACAGGCACACATCAAGAAACAAGAAAAAAGCCAAATAAATAACCTAACTCTACACCTAAAGCAATTAGAGAAGGAAGAAATGAAGAACCCCAGGGTTAGCAGAAGGAAAGAAATCTTAAAAATTAGGGCAGAAATAAATGCGAAAGAAACTAAAGAGACCATAGCAAAAATCAACAAAGCTAAAAGCTGGTTTTTTGAAAAAATAAACAAAATTGACAAACCATTAGCAAGACTCATTAAGAAACAAAGAGAGAAGAACCAAATTAACAAAATAAGAAATGAAAAGGGTGAGATCACAACAGACAACACTGAAATCCAAAGGATCATAAGAGACTACTACCAGCAGCTCTATGCCAATAAAATGGACAACTTGGATGAAATGGACAAATTCTTAGAAAAGTATAACTTTCCAAAACTGAACCAGGAAGAAATAGAAGATCTTAACAGAGTCATCACAAGCAAGGAAATCGAAACTGTAATCAGAAATCTTCCAGCAAACAAAAGCCCAGGACCAGATGGCTTCACAGCTGAATTCTACCAAAAATTTAGAGAAGAGCTAACACCTATCTTACTCAAACTCTTCCAGAAAATTGCAGAAGAAGGTAAACTTCCAAACTCATTCTATGAGGCCACCATCACCCTAATTCCAAAACCAGACAAAGATGCCACAAAAAAAGAAAACTACAGGCCAATATCACTGATGAACATAGATGCAAAAATCCTTAACAAAATTCTAGCAAACAGAATCCAACAACATATTAAAAAAATCATACACCATGACCAAGTGGGCTTTATCCCAGGAATGCAAGGATTCTTTAATATCCGCAAATCAATCAACGTAATACACCACATTAACAAATTGAAAGATAAAAACCATATGATTATCTCAATAGATGCAGAGAAAGCCTTTGACAAAATTCAACACTCATTTATGATTAAAACTCTCCAGAAAGCAGGAATAGAAGGAACATACCTCAACATAATAAAAGCTATATATGACAAACCCACAGCAAGCATCACCCTCAATGGTGAAAAATTGAAAGCATTTCCTCTGAAATCAGGAACAAGACAAGGATGCCCACTCTCACCACTACTATTCAACATAGTGTTGGAAGTTTTGGCCACAGCAATCAGAGCAGAAAAAGACATAAAAGGAATCCAGATAGGAAAAGAAGAAGTGAAACTCTCGCTGTTTGCAGATGACATGATCCTCTACATAGAAAACCCTAAAGACTCTTCCAGAAAATTACTAGAGCTAATCAATGAATATAGTAAAGTTGCAGGATATAAAATTAACACACAGAAATCCCTTGCATTCCTATACACTAACAATGAAAAAACAGAAAGAGAAATTAAGGAAACAATACCATTCACCATTGCAACAAAAAGAATAAAATACTTAGGAGTATATCTACCTAAAGAAACAAAAGACCTATACATAGAAAACTATAAAACACTGATGAAAGAAATCAAAGAGGACACAAACAGATGGAGAAACATACCGTGTTCATGGATTGGAAGAATCAATATTGTCAAAATGGCTATTCTACCCAAAGCAATCTATAGATTCAATGCAATCCCTATCAAGCTACCAACGGTATTTTTCACAGAACTAGAACAAATAATTTCACAATTTGTATGGAAATACAAAAAACCTCGAATAGCCAAAGTAATCTTGAGAAAGAAGAATGGAACTGGAGGAATCAACCTGCCTGACTTCAGACTCTACTACAAAGCCACAGTCATCAAGACAGTATGGTACTGGCACAAAGACAGAAATATAGATCAATGGAACAGAATAGAAAGCCCAGAGATAAATCCACGAACCTATGGACACCTCATCTTTGACAAAGGAGGCAAGGATATACAATGGAAAAAAGACAATCTCTTTAACAAGTGGTGCTGGGAAAACTGGTCAACCACTTGTAAAAGAATGAAACTAGAACACTTTCTAACACCATACACAAAAATAAACTCAAAATGGATTAAAGATCTAAATGTAAGACCAGAAACTATAAAACTCCTAGAGGAGAACATAGGCAAAACACTCTCCGACATAAATCACAGCAAGATCTTCTATGACCCACCTCCCAGAATATTGGAAATAAAAGCAAAAATAAACAAATGGGACCTAATGAAAATTAAAAGCTTTTGCACAAGAAAGGAAACTATAAGTAAGGTGAAAAGACAGCCCTCAGATTGGGAGAAAATAATAACAAATGAGGAAACAGACAAAGGATTAATCTCAAAAATATACAAGCAACTCCTGAAGCTCAATTCCAGAAAAATAAACGACCCAATCAAAAAATGGGCCAAAGAACTAAACAGACATTTCTCCAAAGAAGACATACAGATGGCTAACAAACACATGAAAAGATGCTCCACATCACTCATCATCAGAGAAATGCAAATCAAAACCACAATGAGGTACCATTACACGCCAGTCAGGATGGCTGCTATCCAAAAGTCTACAAGCAATAAATGCTGGAGAGGGTGTGGAGAAAAGGGAACCCTCTTACACTGTTGGTGGGAATGCAAACTAGTACAGCCACTATGGAAAACAGTGTGGAGATTTCTTAAAAAACTGGAAATAGAACTGCCATATGACCCAGCAATACCACTTCTAGGCATACACACTGAGGAATCCAGATCTGAAAGAGACACGTGCACCCCAATGTTCATCGCAGCACTGTTTATAATAGCCAGGACATGGAAGCAACCCAGATGCCCATCAACAGATGAATGGATAAGGAAGCTGTGGTACATATACACCATGGAATATTACTCAGCCGTTAAAAAGAATTCATTTGAATCAGTTCTAATGAGATGGATGAAACTGGAGCCCATTATACAGAGTGAAGTAAGCCAGAAAGATAAAGAACATTACAGTATACTAACACATATATACGGAATTTAGATAGATGGTGGCGATAACCCTATATGCAAAACAGAAAAAGAGACACAGAAGTACAGAACAGACTTTTGAACTCTGGGGGAGAACGTGAGGGTGGGATGTTTTGAAAGAACAGCATGTATACTATCTATGGTGAAACGGACCACCAGCCCAGGTTGGATGCATGAGTCAGGTGCTCTCGCCTGGTGCACTGGGGGGACCCTGAGGAGTCGGGTGGGGAAGGAGGTGGGAGGGGGGATCGGGATGGGGAATACGTGTAACTATATGGCTGATTCATGTCAATGTATGACAAAACCCACTGAAATGTTGTAAAGTGATTGGCCTCCAACTAATAAAATAATATTAAAAAAAAAAAAAAAAAGAAATCCCCTGTCATTTGAATTGGTGTTTCTGTATAAGTAACGCATCATCTTCTCTGGATGATTTCAAAATTTTTTTCTTTGTCTAGTTTTCAAAAGTTTAATTATAACGTGTCATGGCATATGTCTCTTTGGGATTTGCTCAACTTCTTTGTGTCTTTTGCTAAACTTGGGAAGTTTTTACCCATTATTTCATATTATATAACATCTAAGAAGCTCTGCCTACTGGTTTATCTTTGAATCTAAGAATATAGTACCATGGCTGGCACATTGTTGGTGCTCTCTTTATATTTATTAAATGAATGAATGATTAAATAAGTGAATAAATGAATTTTGGGGTAGGTGCAATGAATGCTTAACTATAGTCTGGAATTTCAGGTCTCTTGGTTAAAATTGTTTTTTCCCATGAGGAACTGAGCCAGTTTTATTTGTCTATTGGCTGTAATAATAGGTGAAATGCAGTTCCCTAGGGAACTAACAATGTCTTTTGTCTTTGGTTATTTGCATCTTCACATTCCTGAAGCATCTAATCTCATGTATTGATTGAGGAAAGAATGAAAGTAATGGAATCTCATGAGAACTCTTGAAACTCCCAAGAAGGATAGGAAGCTGTCAAGGAGACTGAAATTACCAAGGCCCTACTTTGCCATCTACCCTGCTTTGTCCCCATCATTTGTATTCCTTAAGATACATAAATTAAAATCACCATTAAGATAAATAAACATGGAGGAATTCTTAGACATGTCTTTGAATAGAAAATTACATGTTCCCAGATGCCCAGAAGGACAGCATTCTTGTCACTGTCCCAGCAGTCAGTCTTATCCATAGCTTACAAGACTGAGGAGTAGTGCTTTGAAAATCCCTTTCAGCTTAGGCTGGAAGCAGTAACACACTTGCATTTGATTTCCAAAACAACAGTGACGAACCAAAGATTTGATCAATAGATTTTGCCAGAGGCAGAATCAAGTTTACTGTGGGAGTTTCTTGGAAAGTTCTCTTGTTCATGCTAAATGCGTAATTGGTTATATGTGTTTTTTCCTGTTTTCATTTTTTCCTTCCCTCTCTCCCTCCTTCCCTGATTCTCTCTTTCCTCCTTTCTCTCATACACAGAATACATCCAAAAACTAAAACACTTAATGGTTATTGAATTAGCATCAATTTAACTGTAAATTTAACCAAAATATATTTAGACAAGATTTGTACACTCTCTGGCAAATGATTTTCAATGTAAAAAGCAAAGCAAATGATAATAAGTCAAATAATATGTATATCTTCTGGTGAACACAATTTAATGGAATTTTCTTCAATTGGCAGCTGAAGTGACTTATAATCCTAGTTGTGGTAAGGTTTTTCAGAGCATAGCCTGAATCCTGTGGTCCTTTACCACTTGGGACCAGTTAAGGATTCCTGCTCCATGGTCATTTCAGAATGATTTGGGGAAACAGCCAGACTGCAGCAGTGTGAAGGCAAGTGGTTCCCTGGGGAGGCTGTGGCTGTTACTGCCCATTGACCAGCTTGAACCTAGCTCCAGGCTCACACCAGTCACTCTCAAACTTCCAAGACTACTTGAGGTACAAAAAATGGGCCTTAAAGCAGTAGAGTGAGAATATATGGTCAGTTTCAGACTCTGTCCACAAGAATAAATTACAACCTAAAATTTAGCCAATTCTTGGTATGTCTGAAGGGCTTTCATGTTTAACATAATTCTAGGTGAGAGAGCCAGGATAAAGGAAAGCCACAACCACATTGGGAACAGGGTTATTTAGAACTGAAATATTTAATGTTTATAGAAAGAAAGAAGTTATTTTGTGTCCTTGTTAAGTGCTCTTCAAAGTTGTTTGTTTGGTTAATATGCTTTATTTGGATAAAATACTGGTTTGTCTGCCAAATGATTGTCTAATCATATGTTATTTTGCCTTCCTAAATAGCTCCAAATTTTTGTTTTGTTGCTTCTATATATGCTTTATATACCTGATCTTCAGTAGAGTAGGGGCTGTTTGAGAGACTAAAATGGAAGCTTAAAGTGAGGAATTAACTCTTTGTGACATTAATTGCACTTTTTAATTGAAATATACTTGATTACAATGTATTAGTTTCAGGTGTACAGCAAAGTCATTCAGTTTTATATATATATATATATATATATATATATATATATATATATATATATGTATTCTCTTTCAGATTCTTTTCCTTTATAGGTTATTACAAGGTATTGAATATAGTTCCCTGGGCTATATAGTATGTCCTTGTTGTTTATCTATTTTATATGTAGTATTATGTATCTGCTAAGCCCAAACTCCTAATTTATCTCTCTCTCCCTGACTTTGGTAACCATAAGTTTGTTTTCTGTCTGTGAGTGTATTTCTGTTTTGTAAATAAGTTCATTTGTATAATTATTTAGACTCTACATATAAGCAATATTGTATTTGTCTTTGTCTGACTTACTTCACTTAGTATGATAAACTCTAGGTCCATCCATGGTGCTGCATATGGCATTATTTCATTATTTTTTATGGCTGAGTAATGTTCCACTATATATGTGTGTGTATATATATATATATATATATATATATATATATATATATATTGTGTATATATGTTGTTTATATACATATATATACAAGTCAATATTAAGCTGGTTTAAAGCTCAGCATTAAAAAGACTAAGATCACGGCATCCAGTCTCATCACTTCATGGCAAATAGAAGAGGGAAAAGTGGAAGCAGTGGCAGATTTTATTTTCTTGGGTTCAAAATCACTGTGGACACTGACTGCAGCCACGGAATTAAAAGACACTCCCTCCTTGGGAGGAAAGCTATGACAAACCTAGACGGCATATTAGAAAGCAGGGACATCGTTTTGTCCACAAAGGTCCATATAGTCAAAGCTATGGTTTTTCTAGTAGTCATGTACGGATGTGAGAGTTGGACCATAAAGAAGGCTGAGCACTGAAGAACTGATGCTTTTTAATTGTGGTGCTGGAGAAGACTCTTGAGAGTCCCCTGGACTGCAAGGAGATCGAACTTGTCAATCTTAAAGGAAATCAACCCTGAATATTCATTGGAAGGGCTGATGCTGAAGCTGCAATACTTTGGCCACCTGATGGGAAGAGCTGACTCATTGGAAAAGGCTCTGATGCTGGGGAAAATTGAAGGCAAAAGGAGAAGAGAATGGCGGCAGATGAGATGGTTAGAAATCATCACTGACTCAGTGGATATGTATTTGAGCAAACTCTGGAAGATAATGAAGGACAGGATAGCCTGGTGAGCTGCAGTCAATGCAGCTGCAAAGGATCGGAAATGACTCTGGAACTGAACAACAGCAACATGGAGTTCTCCAGGCGAGAATATGGAGTGGGTTGCCATGCCTTTCTCCAGGGGATCTTCCTGACCCAGGAATCGAACCCATGACAATTATGTCTCTATGGCTTGGCTATTGTAAATAGTGCTGTTATGAACACTGAGGCCTCCCAGGTTCCAGATTCCAGGATCCCAGGTAAGGAAACCTACTGGATTGCAGGAGACCTAGATTTGATCCCTGGGTTGGGAAGATCCCCTGGAGAAGGAAATGGTGACCCATTCCAGTATTCTTGCCTGGGAAATCCCATGGACAGAGGAGCCTGACAGGCTACAGTTCACGGGGTTGCAGAGAGCTGAACACAAGTGAGTGACTAACACTTTCACTTTCAAAAACATTGGGGTGGATATATCTTTTTGAATTAAAGTTTTTGTCTTTTTTAGATACATGTCCAGGAGTGGGATTGCTGGATCACATGACAACTCTCTTTTGAGTTTTTAAAGGAACTTCCATACTGTTCTTGATAACAGCCTCACCAATCTTCATTCTTGCCAACAGTGTAGGAAGATTCCCTTTCTTCTTCACCCTCTTTAGTATTTATTACTTATAGACTTTCTCATGATGACCCTCTTCAGCATTTATTTGTAGACTTCTTGATGTCCATTCTGACCAGTGTGAGGTGATATCTCATTGCAGTTTTGATTTCTTTATTAGTGATGTTGAGCACCTTTTAGTGATATTGAGTGCCTGTGTCTTTGTAGAAATGTCTGTTTAGGTCTTCTGCCCATTTTTTTTAATTAGGTTTTTTAAAAAAATATTGAGCTGCATGAGCTATTTGTATTGTAAATTGTACTTTTCTTCTTAGTTTTTTTCATGTCTTTTGATTTGATGATTTTTTTAAGCAGAAACTTTTGTCTTTAGGTAGTTTATCCATAAATCAAATTTATCAATTTTTAATGTTATAGTTACTGAATTTTGAAATTTAAAAGACCCTCCGCACTTTGAGGTAATCAAGTAATTTCTTCATGTTTTCTTCTAGCACTTATAGGGTTTGATTTATATCTTTGATCTACTTGGAATTTATCTTGGTAGATGGTGTGAGATATAGAGTCAAAGTTATTTATTTTTCAGACAGTTAGACTTTTCCAAAACAATGTGTCAAATATCTATCTTTTCAGCACTGATCTGAGAGGCTACCTATATCATAAAATATTGTATATATTTCAGTCTAGTGTATTTTCTGTTTAAATTGCCTGCCTTAATATTTATGTACTAATATCACATTGTTGAGGGCCTATAAAATGTTTTACTGATTGACAGAAATGGTCTTACCCTCATTTCTAAAATTTCCTTATTATTGTTATTTACTTTCAGAGCAAGAAGGATGTAGGCACGTGCAGACGGTTGTAAATGCTAGCCACTGATGCCAGAAAGGACCCCACTCATCTTTACATGGAAAGGAAAAGGATTTCAGGAGACAGGCATATCAAGGCTTCGCAGGTCAGAAACACCATCTTTAGAAAGAGAAGCACTGGAGAGGGAGAGGCAAACACCCATAAACAAAAGAAATTACCTTCCTTTGGGACAAATCTAAGGCTTATGGGGGCTTGTGTGGCACAGGTGGGGCATCAACCTGTAAATCCATGGCTGATTCATGTCAATGTATGACAAAAACCACTACAATATTGTAAAGTAATTAGCCTCCAACTAATAAAAATAAATGAAAAAAAAAAACCACTCCAAAAAAAATCAATTGTCTTTTAACAAGACATGTATATATATGTATGTATATTTCCAGACTTTCTATTCTCTTGCATTGATCGATGTGTCTATTATTTTGCCAATACTATACTATCTTAACTGAAACAGTTTTAAAATAAATCTTGAAATCACATACAGAAAAAAAAAAAAGAATCTCAAAAACAGTCTGTGTGGTTCAGTTTCCTCATCTAAACAATGGGAAAAAGAAAACTACATGTACCTCACAGAGGAATGACCTTGATTACAATGAGTTAATCTATGAAAAGTGCCCAGAAAAGAGCCTGGCACATAGTAAGTGCTATGCATGTTCACTATCATTATTCTGACACTGTGACTTAATGTGCACCTACTAAGGGCAGCCCTGGCAGATTTCACAGAGGATAAGAGCATCATTCAGCAGTAGGGCAGTGAAAACTTGATTCCGGGACTACATAATCCACAGTTACTTCATTACTTTTTGCCACACTGAAGAAGCTTCCAGCTTCCCTGTAAGTTTGGAACGCTTGTGATGCTGGTGGCAGATGTTAGGAAGGGAAAAGGTAGAGTAGAAAGATGGTGGGATGCAATGAGCTAAACTGAGTTTAAAGACTAGTCTCATGTGAGTTTACATTAACTCAATGCTGTTAAAATAAAGTCTTCACAATTTTCTTCTTTCACTCAGATGTCCCTTTCATTTCATTTACCCATCATACATAACTTTTAAAAAACAAAGTGTGAGTTTGATCACTTTCATGTTCTATTTAACAGCTCACCCAGGATATCACCATGCAGGTGCCAGGATGTATTCATGGGGCACTTACTGGCTCCTTCAAAACAATTTAAGAAACAGGCAGGTGGCTTCTATAGACCAAATGAGTCAATACTCCTTTTCCTTTTGGGGTTGCTGAACTCCCAGCAGAAGCTATTAACAATGAATATTTTTGCATCTCATTGAGCTGTAAATTGTAAACGCCTCCCCAAATCCCTACCGTTCTCTCACATTTCCTTCCTCTGAGCATTTTGTCCAGAAGATCCAACTAGTTAATGAGCTCCAAGTTCCTTATACTTCCTAATAGAAAAAGGCAAACTCCGTGCACCTTATTAGTAACACTGTGCTTGCTAGAAAAAAATAAAGCAGGGTAATTTTAATCCATAATCCACAGCTAAGTATGTCTAAGATGCTTAGCATTATGGCAATTAGTACTTACTCAAGATAATAAAATCTTTCTTTAGCTCCTCCATCCTTCTTTCCTTCCATCCTTCTAAGAAATGGCTCTGAGGAATGGCCAGGAGCCCTCAGCTCTGAGAGTTTGTGAGTAATAGGAAATCTAAGAGTTTCAGCCTCCTGCTTTCAAAGAAAGAGATGCTGGAAAACTAAGATACATCAAGCACAAAGTCAAATATTTATGACTCAAATGCTGTTGCCAGCACCATCCTAACAATTCTCTTGATTCAGAGAAAATGACAATCCCCAATGGAATTCCCATTTCTCTCTGCTTACCAATGGCAGGTAACAGGAGAAAAGAGTTGTAGAAGCTTTGGATTGCTCTGAAACTTCTCAAGGTTAGTAAAAAATGAAAGTAAAAACTCCTATGTGAATCTATAGGCTCAACATACTTTTTAAAAGTTAACTTTATTTTTGAACAGTTTTAGATTAGTAAAATTATGGTAAAAATAGTTCAGAAAATTCCCATTCACCTCAAACCCATTTTCCCCTATTCTTAGTATCTTACATTAGAATACTAATGTATTCTTCCCTAGTGGCTCAGACAGTAAAGTCTCTACCTACAATGCGGGAGACCTGGGTTCGATCCATGGGTCGGGAAGATCCCCTGGAGAAGGAAATGGTAACCCACTCCTGTGCCCTTGCCTGGAAAATCCCCTGGACAGAGGAGCCTGATAGGCTACAGTCCACAGGGTCGCAAAGAGTCGGACACGACTGAGGGACGTCACTTCACTTCACTTACATTAGAATGGTGCATTTGTTTTCATTAATGAATCAATATATTATATATTATTTTAATGAAAGCCCATACTTTATTCAGATTATCTTAACTTTCCACTGGTGTCCTTTTTTTGTTCAAGGATCTATCCAGAACACAATATTACATTTAATTGTGTCTCCTTAGACACCTCTCGACTGTGACAATTTCTTAGACTTTTCTGTTTTTGATGCTCTTTGACAGTTTTGAGGAGTACTGGTCAGGTATTTTGTAGAATGTCCATCAACTGGGATTTATTTGATGTTTTTCTTATAGTTAGACTGGGATTATGGGATTTGGGTAGGAAGACCACAAGAGGTAAAGTGCCATTCTCATCACATCATATCAAAAGTCTATACCATTAATGTGACTTGTCACTGTTGATGTTAACCTTGATCATCTAACTGAGGTAATGTTTGTTGGGTTTCTCCACTGTACAATTACTCTTTTGTTTCTCCCTCTGTATACTGTACTCTTTGAAAGCAAATCACTACATACTCAAGAGTTGAGGAATTAAGCTCCACCTCCTTGAAAGACAATATCTACATAAAATATTTGGAATTGTTCTATATAGGAAGTTTGTCTCTTATCCTCCATGTATTTATTCATTTATTTCTATCAGTGTGGACTCATGAATATTTATTTTACTCTTTGGGTTATAATCCAATACTACTTTATTTATTTTATTGTTTAAATTGCCCCAGCTTTAACCTTTAATAATCCTTTGACTCAGAAAATACTTAAAAAGATGGGAATACCAGACCGTCTCACCTGTCTCCTGAGAAACCTGTATGCAGGTCAAGAAGCAGCACCTAGAACCAGACATGGAACAATGGACTGGTTTAAAATTGGAAAAGGAGTACGTCAAGGCTGTATATTGTCACCCTGCTTATTTAATTTATATGCAGTGTACATCATGCAAAATACGGGGCTGGATGAAGCACAAGCTGGAATCAAAATTGCCAGGAGAAATATCAATAACCTCAGATATGCAGATGACACCACACTTATGGCAGAAAGTGAAGAGAAACTAAAGAGCCTCTTGATGAAGTTGAAAGAGGAGAGTGAAAAAGCTGGCTTAAAACTCAACATTCAAAAACTTAAGATCATAGCATCCAGTCCCATCATTTTTTGACAAATAGATGGGGAAACAACAGAAATAGTGACAGACTTTATTTTGGGGGGACTCCAAAGTCACTGCAGATGGTGACTGCAGCCATGAAATTAAAAGACGCTTACTTCTTGGAAGAAAAGTTATGACTAACCTAGACAGCATATTAAAAAACAGAGACATTACTTTGTCAACAAATCCATACAGTCAAAGCTATGTTTTTTCAGTAGTCATGTATGGATGTGAGAGTTGGACCATAAAGAAGGCTGAGCACTGAAGAATTGATGCTTTTGAATTGTGGTGTTGGAGAAGATTCTTGAGTCCCTTGCTCAGCAAGGGGATCCAACCAGTCCATCCTAAAAGAAATCAGTCCTGAATATTCATTGGAGGGACACATGCTGAAGCTGAAACTCCAATACTTTGGCCACCTGATGCGAAGAGCTGACTCATTGGAAAAGACCCTGATGTTGGGAAAGATTGAAGGCAGGAGCAGAAGTGGACGACAGAGGACAAGATGATTGGATGACATCACCGACTCAATGGACATGAATTTAAGCAAGCTCTGGGAGATGGTGAAGGATGGGGAAGCCTGGTGTGTTGCAGTCCATGGGATCACAAGGAGTCAGAAAGGACCGAGTGACTGAACAACAACAACAGTCAGCTAGTTCCTGTATCCCTTGTCATATGTCAACCACTGTGGTTTGTTTATTTGGTTGTATTTCCTTATTTTCAGGTACTATGAAATGCTCGAGGCTCATCTTGTATATTTCTTGCCCTCCCCCTCCTAAAATCTGCCATCTCTCCAAGGGGCCTTTGTTCCTTTTTTGAAGAACAGTATAAAAACCAAGATCTGGGTACTAGGTATTGGAGTGTCATTATTTCTAGGCCCTCTAAGCTGATGGAGCAAGAAGATCTGTGTGTGTATACAAACCATTATGTATATGTAAATCTACAAATATTCCTATATGTAGTTATCTATATCTATATTAAGCTAGTCATGAATTCATACTGATATCACCAATTCATTCTAGCCTCTTCCTCTTGCTTATCTGTAATCTCTTATTCCAACAGCGAGAAACTTGGCAGCCACTATCCATCATTCATTTACTTAGTTGTTTTTTCCAGTATACATGTTTACATGTTCCTATAGCTGTTTAGCTTTTTGCCTTTTTCACACTGTTCATGGAGTTCATGGAGTTCTCAAGGCAAGAATACTGAAGCGGTTTGCCATTCCCTTCTCCAGTGGTCCACTTTTTGTCAGAAATCTCCGCCATGACCCGTCCTTGGGTGGCCCTTCACAGCATGGCTCATAGCTTCATTGAGTTACACAAGGTTGAGATCCATGTGATCATTAGTCTTCTGTGATTATGTATTTTGTTCTGGAGGTCATGGGATTGTAGTTCTTGGTTCTTCCACCCGCCCTTTGATTGATGAGGATAAGAAGCATGTGCAAGCTTCCTGATGGGAGTGGCATGGCATCTGGTTCCATCACTTCATGGCAAATAGATGGGGAAAAAATGGAAACAGTGGCAGATTTTATATTCTTGGGCTCCAAAATCACTGTGGATGGTGACTGTAGCCATGAAATTAAAAGACCTTTGCTCCTTGGGAGAAAAGCTATGACAAGTGTAGCCAGCATATTAAAAAGTAGAGACCAGGCCAATATCACTGATGAACATAGATGCAAAAATCCTTAACAAAATTGTAGCAAACAGAATCCAACAACATATTAAAAAAATCATACACCATGACCAAGTGGGCTTTATCCCAGGAATGCAAGGATTCTTTAATATCCGCAAATCAATCAACGTAATACACCACATTAACAAATTGGAAGATAAAAACCATATGATTATCTCAATAGATGCAGAGAAAGCCTTTGACAAAATCCAACACTCATTTATGATTAAAACCCTCCAGAAAGCAGGAATAGAAGGAACATACCTCAACATAATAAAAGCTATATATGACAAACCCACAGCAAGCATCACCCTCAATGGTGAAAAATTGAAAGCATTTCCTGTAAAATCAGGAACAAGACAAGGATGCCCACTCTCACCACTACTATTCAACATAGTCTTGGAAGTTTTGGCCATAGCAATCAGAGCAGAAAAAGACGTAAAAGGAATCCAGATAGGAAAAGAAGAAGTGAAACTCTCGCTGTTTGCAGATGACATGATCCTCTACATAGAAAACCCTAAAGACTCTTCCAGAAAATTACTAGAGCTAATCAATGAATATAGTAAAGTTGCAGGATATAAAATTAACACACAGAAATCCCTTGCATTCCTATATACTAACAATGAAAAAACAGAAAGAGAAATTAAGGAAACAATACCATTCACCATTGCAACAAAAAGAATAAAATACTTAGGAGTATATCTACCTAAAGAAACAAAAGACCTATACACAGAAAACTATAAAACATTGATGAAAGAAATCAAAGAGGACACAAACAGATGGAGAAACATACCGTGTTCATGGATTGGAAGAATCAATATTGTCAAAATGGCTATTCTACCCAAAGCAATCTATAGATTCAATGCAATCCCTATCAAGCTACCAACGGTATTTTTCACAGAACTAGAACAAATAATTTCACAATTTGTATGGAAATACAAAAAACCTTGAATAGCCAAAATAATCTTGAGAAAGAAGAATGGAACTGGAGGAATCAACCTGCCTGACTTCAGACTCTACTACAAAGCCACAGTCATCAAGACAGTATGGTACTGGCACAAAGACAGAAATATAGATCAATGGAACAGAATAGAAAGCCCAGAGATAAATCCAAGAGCCTATGGACACCTTATCTTTGACAAAGGAGGCAAGGATATACAATGGAAAAAAGACAATCTCTTTAACAAGTGATGCTGAGAAAACTGGTCAACCACTTGTAAAAGAATGAAACTAGAACACTTTCTAACACCATACACAAAAATAAACTCAAAATGGATTAAAGATCTAAATGTAAGACCAGAAACTATAAAACTCCTAGAGGAGAACATAGGCAAAACACTCTCCGACATAAATCACAGCAAGATCTTCTATGACACACCTCCCAGAATATTGGAAATAAAAGCAAAAATAAACAAATGGGACCTAATGAAAATTAAAAGCTTCTGCACAACAAAGGAAACTATAAGTAAGGTGAAAAGACAGCCCTTGGATTGGGAAAAAATAATAGCAAATGAGGAAACAGACAAAGGGTTAATCTCAAAAATATACAAGCAACTCCTGAAGCTCAATTCCAGAAAAATAAATGACCCAATCAAAAAATGGGCCAAAGAACTAAACAGACATTTCTCCAAAGAAGACATACAGATGGCTAACAAACACATGAAAAGATGCTCCACATCACTCATCATCAGAGAAATGCAAATCAAAACCACAATGAGGTACCATTACACGCCAGTCAAAATGGCTGCTATCCAAAAGTGTACAAGCAATAAATGCTGGAGAGGGTGTGGAGAAAAGGGAACCCTCTTACACTGTTGGTGGGAATGCAAACTAGTACAGCCACTATGGAAAACAGTGTGGAGATTTCTTAAAAAACTGGAAGTAGAACTACCATATGACCCAGCAATACCACTTCTGGGCATACACACTGAGGAATCCAGATCTGAAAGAGACACGTGCACCCCAATGTTCATCGCAGCACTGTTTATAATAGCCAGGACATGGAAGCAACCTAGATGCCCATCAGCAGATGAATGGATAAGGAAGCTGTGGTATATATACACCATGGAATATTACTCAGCTGTTAAAAAGAATTCATTTGAATCAGTTCTAATGAGATGGATGAAACTGGAGCCCATTATACAGAGTGAAGTAAGCCAGAAAGATAAAGAACATTACAGTATACTAACACATATATCCGGAATTTAGAAAGATGGTAACAATGGCCCTATATGCAGGGCAGAAGAAGAGACGCAGAAGTACAGAACAGACTTTTGAACTCTGTGGGAGAAGGTGAGGGTGGGATGTTTCGAAAGAACAGCATGTATATTATCTGTGGTGAAACAGACCACCAGCCCAGGTGGGATGCATGAGTCAAGTGCTCGGGCCTGGTGGCTTGGGAAGACCCAGAGGAATCGGGTGGAGAGGGAGGTGGGATGGGGGACCGGGATGGGGAATACGTGTAACTCTATGGCTGATTCATATCAATGTATGACAAAACCCACTGGGGGAAAAAAAAAAAAACAAAACTAGAGACCACAAAGGTCCATATAGTCAAAGCTATGGTTTTTCCAGTAGTCATGTATGGATG
This sequence comes from Muntiacus reevesi, assembly GCF_963930625.1. NCBI lineage: Eukaryota > Metazoa > Chordata > Mammalia > Artiodactyla > Cervidae > Muntiacus > Muntiacus reevesi. The sequence continues at coordinate 44,109,263 of NC_089271.1, forward strand.
TAAGTGTTGGACCATAAAGAAGGCTATGCACTGAAGAATTTATGCTTTTGAATTGTGGTGCTGGAGAAAACTCTTGAGAGTCCCTTGGACTGCACGGAGATAAAACTTGTCAATCCTAAAGGAAATCAACCCTGCATATTCATTGGAAGGACTGATGCTGAAGCTGAAGTCCCAAGATTTTGGCCACGTGATGCGAAGAACCAACTCTTTGGAAAAGACCCTGATGCTGGAAAAGATTGAGGGCAGGAGGAGAAGGGGGCCACAGAGGACAAAATGGTTGGATGGCATCACTAACTCAATGGACATGAGTTTGAGCAAACTCTGGGAGAAGGTGAAGGACAGGGAAGTCTGATGTGCTGCAGTCCATGGGGTCACAAAACGTTGGACATGACTTAGCCACTGAATAACAAGAGTAGCTGTTGATTACCCCATATGCCCATGGGGAAATCTTTATCAACTAGAGTAGTCCTTAGATAGAGTCCCTTTTGCTTTTAGCCTTACAAATCCACTCATTTCCAAAGCTACTTAGTTCAGTTCCTTATTCCCCCACTCCCTTCAGTGAGGTTTTATATATCTGTAATACAGTTAGACTATTTTGTCACATTCTACATTCCACTCTGGAATCCTCCAACTTTCTAAATTATTTTTTAAAACTTTCATACATTAAGGTTCACACTTTGTATTTGTTCTATGGGACTTGACAAATACTTAATGTCATATTCACCATTACATCATCACACAGAATAGACTTACTGAATAAAACAACCTCCTGTGCTTTACCTGTACAACCTTCCTCCCCAACCCCAAACTTTAGCAACCATTGACCTGTTTACTGTCTTTGTAGCTTTTCTTTTTTCAAAACATCATTTAATTGAAATCCCACAATGAGTAGTCTTTTCAGACAGGCTTCTTTCATGTAGTAATTTTCACTTAAGATTCACCCATGTCTTTCTGTGGCTTGCTAATCCATTTTATCACTGAATAATATTTCATTATATAAATATTTGTTTGTTTATTCATCCACCTATTGAAAGACATCTCAGTTGTTTCCAGGGTTGGCAATGATGAATAAAGATCTTATAAGCATTTGCGTGCAAGTGTTTGTGTAACATGTTGTCAATTATTTGGGTAAACATCTAGTTATTAGATTGCTGATCATATGAGAATATTAGATTTAATTTTGTAAGAAACTGCCAAATTGTCTTCCAAAGAGACTGCATCATTTTGCATTTCTATTAGCAATGAATGAAAATTCCCATTGCTTTTCCATTCTGGTCGTCAATTGGTATTGTCAATTTTTCAGATTTTAGCCTTTCTAATAGGTGTGTAGTTGTATCCCAATGTTGTTTTAATTCATAGCTCCCTAATGGTATATGATGTTGAGAACTTTTTCCTATGCTTATTTACCATTTGTATATCCTCTTTGATGAAGTGTCTATTCAGATCTTTTGCCCGTTTTTAATTGGGCTGTTAATTTTCTTATTGTTGAGTTTTAAGAGTTCTTAAACATTCTGGATAATAGTCCTTTATCAGCTGTGTACTCTGAAAATATTGTCTCCACTCTGCAACTTGTCTTTTCATTCTTTTAACATTGTTATTTGCAGAGCATGAAATTGCTGATTGTCAGTGTTCCCACAGTGAGTGTGGCTCTGGTGGGCTTTGGGAGCTCACACTCACCAGAGTTAGGGCTACATCTGAGCTGATTATTAGCACTCCCAGAGTGGGGACAGGTCTGGGAGTGGTGCCAGTAGCAGCGGACTTTGTGGGCACTCATACCAAATGGTGGTGGCATCACAGAATCCCACATCCCTGGTGGACAGCCCCTGGGGAGGAATATGCAGTGGTTCTTTTCCCAGTGAGAATGCTCCAGTTCCACCTACCTCACATTGCAGCTTAGAACCAGATCTGGGGGCTTCTACTCCAACAACTGTGGAGCAGACCCTGCCCCCAACAGAGCAAAAGGGAGGTCCTGCCCAATATCCTGTGCATGCTCTGGTCACCACAACATGAAACACACCCCCCATCAAGGGGACAATGGCTAGCACAACCTGAAGAAAGACACAGCAGGCAAGCATATAAAAAATAGCCCTCAGCAGAAGTACAGAACAGACTTTTGAACTCTGTGGGAGAAGGTGAGGGTGGGATGTTTCGAAAGAACAGCATGTATATTATCTGTGGTGAAACAGACCACCAGCCCAGGTGGGAGGCATGAGTCAAGTGCTCGGGCCTGGTGGGCTGGGAAGACCCAGAGGAATCGGGTGGAGAGGGAGGTGGGATGGGGGACCGGGATGGGGAATACATGTAACTCTATGGCTGATTCATATCAATGTATGACAAAACCCACTGAAAAATAAAAAAAAAATAGCCCTCACACCAAAAATATTGGACTCAGGTAGTCTACACAGGGATAATCTCACATAAAATCAATCCTTCAAGACTGATCATAGAGTCAGAGAAATTTAAGGAAAGTGAAGAAGCAGAGAAACTACTCCTAATTAAGAGAACAAGAGAAATCTCCTGAAAGGACAATGAATCAGACCTCTCCAGTATACCACACTCAAAAGGAGGTTAAGGAATTAAGACTAAAGGAACTAATGAAACTTAATTCCTCATAAAGGGACTAAGAAAGATTACCAATAGAAATGCAGATCACTGGAACAAGGAACTGGAAACTACAAAGAATAATCAATCAAAATTAGACAACTCAATTGCCTAGATAAAAAACCAGTCAAAGGCAATGAATAGCAGACTAAATAATGAAGAATGAACAAGTGATCTGTAATGGAAATCACCCAATCAGAACAGCAGACAGAAATGAAAAAAATGAAATCACCATATGAGATCTATGGAATAATATAAAGCATGCCAACATACACATAACAGGGATTCCAGAAGGACAAGAAAGAGAAGAGTGGACCCAGTCTTCCAATCCACGAACAAGAGTTATTTTTCCATTTATTTAGATCTTCCTTGATTTTTTAAATCAGTGTTTTGTAGTTATCTGCATACAAGTCTAGGTCTATATATATTTTATTATATTTACCCTTAAGTACTTGAGAGTCCCTTGGAATGCAATGAGATCCAACCAGTCCATCCTGAAGGAGATAAGTCCTAAGTGTTCATTGGAAGGACAGATGCTGAAGCTGAAACTCCAATACTTTGGCCACCTCATGTGAAGAGTTGACTCGTTGGAAAAGACCCTGATGCTGGGAAGGATTGGGGGCAGGAGGAGAAGGGGACGACAGAGGATGAGATGGCTGGATGGCATCACTGACTCGATGGGCATGAGTTTGAGTAAACTCTGGGAGTTTGTGATGGACAGGGAGGCCTGGCATGCTGCAATTCATGGGGTTGCAAAGAGTCGAACACGACTGAGCGACTGAACTAAACTGAACTGAACTGAACTGAACTTGCCTTTTAAATGCTTTTATAAACGGTAGCTATTTAACATTTCAAATTTCATTTATTCTATTTATTTATTGTTGGTATATAGGAAAGAAAGTGACCTTTGTGTATTGCAACCTTGTCACTTACTAGTTCTGGAAGAACTTTTGTCAATTCTTTGGGATTTTCTGTGAATCATGCTGTCTGTAAGTAGAGTTTTATTTCTCCCTTTCTAGTCTTTTCTTTTCTCATCTAATAGCATTAACTAAAACTATACTGAATAGTGAGAGAGGACACACTTGCCTTGTTCTTGATATTAGGAGAAAGTGACATTTTCCCCACCATTTACTATGATATTGGCTATAGGGTTTCAGTAGATTTTTAAAAATCTATTTAAGGAGTTCCCGTCTATTCCTAGTTTGCTGAGAGTTTTTTTTTTAATCGTGAATTGGTATTGAACTTTGTCAAATGCTTTTTCTAAATCAATTGATATGATTATGTGCTTTTTTCTCTTTAGATTATTGTCCTGGATTGCATTGATTGTGTTTTGAATGTTGAATCAGTCTTGAATACCTCTTATAAATCTCACTTGACTACGGTATATAATTCTTTATAGACTTTATTGTATTTCATTTGTTAATATTTTGTTGCTCCATGTCCAGTTCTAATGGAACAACAAAATATTAACAAATGAAATACAACAGGCTGGTTCCAAACAGGAAAAGGAGTACGTCAAGGCTGTATATCGTCACCCTGCTTATTTATTTTATATGCAGAGTGCATCATGAGAAATGCTGGGCTGGAGGAAGCACAAGCTGGAATCAAGATCACCAGGAGAAATATCAATAACCTCAGATATGCAGATGACACCACCCTTATGGCAGAAAGTGAAGAACTAAAGAGCCTCTTGATGAAGGTGAAAGAGGAGAGTGAAAAAGTTGGCTTAAAGCTCAACATTCAGAAAACCAAGATCATGGCATCTGGTCCCATCTCTTCATGGCAAACAGATGGGGAAACAGTGAAAACAATGGCTGACTTTATTTTTCTGGGCTCCAAAATCACTGCAGATGGTGACTGCAGCCATGAAATTAAAAGATGCTTACTCCTTGGAAGCAAAGTTATGACCAACCTAGACAGCATATTAAAAGGCAGAGGCATTACTTTGCCAACAAAGGTCCGTCTAGTCAAGGCTATTGTTTTTCCAGTGGTCATGTATGGATGTGAGAGTTGGACGGTGAAGAAAACTGAGCATCAAAGAATTGATGCTTTTGAACTGTGGTGTTGGAGAAGACTCTTGAGCGTCCCTTGGACTGCAAGGAGATCCAACCAGTCCATCCTAAGGGAGATCAGTCCTGGTTGTTCATTGGAAGGACTGGTGTTGAAGCTGAAATTCCAATACTTTGGTCACCTGATGCAAAGAGCTGACTCATTGGAAAAGACTCTGATGCTGGGAAAGATTGAGGGCAGGAGGAGAAGGGGATGACAGAGGATGAGATGGCTGGATGGCATCACCTACTCAATGGATATGGGTTTGGGTACACTCCGGGAGTTGGTGATGGACAGGGAGGCCTGGCGTACTGTGGTTCATGGGGTCACAAAGAGTCGGACATGACTGAGCGACCAAACTGAACTGAACTGAATAGTTTGTTGAGGATATTTATTTCTATGCCCATGAGAAATATTGGTGTAAGCTTTCTTTCTTGTAATGTCTTTATCTGGTTTTGTTATTAGCCTAATAATGGTCTCATACCATGTGTTAAGAAGTGTTTGCTGTTTCCTGTTTTTTAGAAGAGATTATGGAGAATTGATATTTTCTTCCTTAAATGGTAGAATGGTAGAATTCACTGGTAAGACCATCTGGGCCCAGGCATTTCTTTTTTGGAAGGTTATTAAATTAAAATTTTCCTGTAGTCACATTTTCAAATGTAAAAAGAAATAACTGAATTTAACTTGAATAATATACTTATTTAACATAATATATCCCAATTATTTTCATTTCAATGTGTTGTTAATATAAAATATATTAAAGAGATATTTTATATTCTTTCCTTGTACTAAGTCTTGGAATACAGTGTGTATTTTATACTTACTGCACATCTCAATTTGAAGTAGCCACATATAAAGTGCTCACATATCAATAACCACATGTTGCTAATTGCTACCATATTGGACAGTTTACCTAAGGTCTAAACCAAAGCTGTGGTTCTTGTTGAGTTCTAATAACATATATATTTTATCTTGTGTCTCATTCAAACATTACTGAAACACAGATTCATTATTTTTAAAAGGAAAAAATTCTGATATTTTCCCTTAGAAGAGAATCATATTGACCACTATCAGAAAATAAGCCTCACCAATAAAAAGATACTATGTACATTATTTCTCATGTAGTAAATGCAAATTCATTTTAGGGAATGTCACAGAGTCTTCAAGAGGCAAATAAACCAAGCTTCAAAGTGGTAACTGGAAATTACCCTTTTCTATGATAAAATGCTTTTAACAACTTCAAATTGAGTTACTGTACTCAGAACTGTAAAACCAAAGCCACTCACTAGCAAAGTGACTTGCCTTTGTTTGCACTAAACCATTTATTGTTAGCATAAATTTACAGCATGGACTACTCATCAAATACAACAGAGCAATTAGTTCTATTGAGTAAACATCCCTCTCTGATGGCTTAATGAGGTTTTTCTCCTTCATTATGTAAGCCACTTTCCCTTTCCAAACCTGTCTCTTTTGGTCCTTAGAAAACCCAGACATTATGGGACCAGCAAGTTGACCAGCCGGGAATGCAAAAGATGCAGGCAGGGGTAGCAGGAATCTGTTATTTTCTAACTCAGAGGTCCAGTAGCTAACAGATGTCTTAGCCTCCATGAGGTTCCCCAAATCTTGGCAACATTGAGCAAAAATCTGGAATGGGTTCCTTATCTGTGTTGTGCTCACCATTGTACCTGTGATGTCTAGAAGAGATGAGTATTTTATAAATGGTTAATAAATAACTGTTGGATGGGTGGATGAGTCAATGAACAAATGCATGCATGCATGAGTGAATACAAATAAACTGCCTTCTCAGGGCTCTTCTGTCTTCCTGCCTGCCTGAAGGGCAGGCTCCAGGCCAAATTCTGAAGTCAGAAGGCTTTGTCTTTGATTTCCTCTCATCTCCTTTTCTTGGTGCACTTATGTCCTCATAAATTCTAGCCTATGTCCCATTCCCACGTTATCTCCTAACCCTTTATGATGGGATTATTTTACCTTTTAGGCAAATGGAAAAACAAGCTTAGAAGCAAAGTAGGAACTCTGAATACCAGCCTTGACTCTGACTTTATCCATCAGGATGATTTTGAACGTCTCCCTATAAGCTTGGGACTCAGATTAATATTTTCTATGCCTAAACAGCTTGGATGACTACTACTTACCAGCTGTGTGAATTTAGTCAAATTACTTACCTTCTATTAGCCTCAGCTGCCTTATCGGCAAAGTCAGAGTAAATATCTAACGGGTTCATTTACCTGATGAGCTGTTAAGAAAAAGTAAATAGATGAAATAAGGCTCTTAAACCACTTAGCACAATAATCAGCATATAACAAATATCAATAAACATTAATCACTATTATTTCTGCTATCTCCCATCTGTCAAAAGGCTGTCCTATCTATGCTTACAACAATAATACTGAAATAATAACTAACATTTATTGAGCCAGGAAATGTGCAAAGCTATTTACGTATACTATCTTGCCTAATTCTTGCATAAGAATATCCTCATTTTACAGATGAAGAAACTGAACCTCAAAATGTGCAAGTAACTTGTCTAAGGACAGAACTGATTAGTGGTAGATTTGCTATTTGAAAGTGTATTTTTCTAATTTCAAAGCAGGTGTTTTTTCCACTATGTTAAAAGAACTCTTCTAGTTCCAAAAGTCTATGACTTACAACTATTGCTTGATTTATAAAAATCTGGTAATTCAAAAAATAAATCCATCAGATGTCAACTTGTACATGGCTGTGTGCTAGGTATTATGAGAGGTACAAGATGAATAGGACATTATCTTTAGCCTCTCTTATTCTGGCAACATGAAGTAATCATTTCATTTTGGCCAGTTTTCCTTGGGCCTCTTTTTCTGATATTATCCTAGAATTGAATAGCCATTTCTCTGACTCTCTCATTTTTAAAAATTGTTAGTTTAGAAAATGTTTTTAAAGAACCACATTTGCTAAATTAACAGTGCTAACCAAAGCTGATTATCTCATCAGCAGCACTGATGTTTAGGCTTTTTAATTAGCTTGAAGTTATTATTACTAAGTGACCCTTATGTAACACAATGACAAATCATTTCAAAAACATTTGTTGACAATCTACAATAAGTTAGATGTTTTGTGATGTGTCAAAAAAACCCCCACAAAACACCCTCAAAAACCCATCCATGTTTAAGGATATTTTTAGAGAAAGATGAAAATTTATAGGGGATTCTCCTACTCACGCATCTGTAAAAAGGTTTGTTCTATAGAATACCTGTTGTGATACATTGTTTGATGCATAAGCTGATGTAAAGTATAGAGTATGAGATGTGAGTTTTTTCTATTCTAAATCAGTTGAATGGTCACCATAATTGGTTTATGGGTTGAAAAACTCAATCTGAGATGAAGCTGACTGATCAACAGGAATTCAGTGTTTCTATTTAGATGGAACAAAATTTTAGAAGAAGCACTTTTTATGCTACCATAAACGTATGCAATGCTTCCTCTGTACTCCTAAAATGAAGAGATATAAAATAATCGGGCAATTTCTATTGAATTTATTCTCATTTCTCATGCTTCTGGTTCTCAGAGCTTTAGGAATCAGAAAATGAAAGGCTTAATCCTACTGTTTTCAACAAATTTATGTTACCAAAGCATGGAGGGAAGGGGAGGGGTACAAATTAGGAGTACAAATTAACAGATACAAACTACAATACATGAAATAGATAAACAACAGGGATTTACAGTACAGCACAGGGAATTTTTCCCAATATCTTGTAATAACCTATAACTGAGTATAATCAGAACAAATTAAACATAAATAATCACAATGTTTTCATATTGATCAGGAAAGGAGGATGTAACAACAGGTTTGCAGAGAACCTGCAGGTGTCTATTTTTCTGCTCAGAGTAACTCCAAAATTTCTGTTTGAAGCCAGGGCAGAAGTTTTAGCAACAAAAAAATAAGTGCTTTTCCATCTCGGAATCTTTCGAAAATTAGGCCTTTCTAACTTTACCTCTGCTCTTCATTTAGTCTCTTCATTATTACTTTCTGTTCCCCTCTCTACTAGGCAAATGGGTATTTACCTGTTGCTTAGGTTATTTGCAGTCAGACATTCTCCTTAACAAAAGAGCACTAAATTGTGCAGAGATCAGTTAGGAGATGGAGGACTGAAATTTTGGGTCATGGATGAATTTCTGTTCAAACCACTTGTTGAAAGAAAATAAATTACCTTCATTAAGAGAATGGACTTGGGGGCACATGGGGGAAGGAAAGAGTGGGACAAAGAGGGGAAATAGCATCAACATATATTCACTACCGTGTGTAAAATAGATAGCTAGTGAGAAGTTGCTGTTTAACACAGGGAGCCTAGCCTGGTGCCCTGTGATGGCCTATAACTGTGGGATGAGGGGAGAGCAGGGAGGCTTAAGAGGGAGGTAACATATGTATAATTATGGCTGATTTGCATTGTTGTATAGCAGAAAACAACACATCATACAGTACTTTTCGTCCAAAGATTTTAAAAATGAAAAAAAAAAAAAGATAAGGACTCATAACCATTAATAAATGGGAACTCGTGGTCATCATCTCAGCTTTCATCAACATTTCCATGTTCAATTACTCTGAGATTCTAAGTAACTTCAAAATTATGGAGGTCCAGGAGAAAGGGATGTACAGACCCAATTCCGTGGGTTGTCCTCTGTGGATAACCATGCCTCCTCTTCCACATCTTCTTTGCTCTTATAGTAATATCATTGGAGTACAATGATTTACAGTTCACAGACTAGACCACCCCATAGACTACCTTAGCCCTCTCTTTGGCCCAAACTCTTTCCTTTTCCTATCTTAGCCAACTGTTTTTTTTTTTTTTTTTTTTTTTTGCTGCAACATGTGGCTTGCAGGATCTCAGTTCCCAGACCAGGGATTGAACCCCGGCAACAGCAGTGAAAGCACCAAATCTTGACCATTAGACAACAAGGAACTCCCTTAGCTAACATTTTTTTTATCTACACTCAGTGAATTCCTATGTGACCAACTTGGCAAGAGATATCCTGTGTAACTTAAAAAGAGAATTGTGAAAGATCTTGAAAAGTTGGCGTGATTGAATTGAATCACAGAGGATGAAATGCAGCAAGAATAAATGTAAGGTTCTCTCTGCCAGCATGAAGAACTCAACTGGGTGTGCTTGGTGTAGGCAAAAGTGTAAGGGTTAACAGAAGTAGAAGGCCTACTGTCTTTTTTTTTAACTGAAGTATAGTTGATTTACAATATTGTGTTAGTTTCAGGTTACAGCACAGTGATTCAGTTATATATAAACATTGTATTTCATATCCTTTTTCCTTATAGGTTATTACAAAATATTGAGTATAGTTCCCTGTGCTATGAAGTCAGTCCATGTTGGTTATCTATTTTGTATATAGTATCTTTTGTTTGGCTTCTAGTCAGAATCTGCACTACTTGGAATTTTGAGAAAGGAAAGAAGAAAGAAATAAAGGAGGGAAGGAAAGAAGGGGGAAAGGATTTGTAATATATTCAGAAAGAGATTAAGAGGAGGCTGGGGAAAGAACAGGGAAAATAAGAAGAGAAAAAGGAAATAAACAAAGGGGAAAACTTGGGAAAGGAGAAGGATAAGCACAGTAAAGGATCAGTCTGCCATCCTAAATGGAGGGTCAAACTTACAGTCTCAGAAACCACACTAGAATTCAGTCCTTTCAGCCTTTCTCTCTATCCCACTTCTTCCCTGGCAGGACCACTCCCTTGTCAAGACCCGGAACAGTGCTCATTTGAGGCAGTTTAGATAGCTGAAATAAAAAGCAAGTCAAGAGGAAAACAAATAACATATTAGCATATATGTGTGGAATCTAGAAAAATGGTACAAATGAACATATTTGCAAAGCAGAAATACACAGACATAGAAAGCAAACTTAGGGTTACCAAGTGGGGAGGGGATGTGGGATGAATTGGGAGGTCGGGACTGACATATATATATATATATATATATATATATATATATATATATATATATATTATTATGTATAAAATAGAGAACTAATGAGAACCTACTTATAGCACAGGGACTTCTACTCAATGCTCTGTAGTGATCTAAATGGGAAGGAAATCAAAAAAGGATGTGGTAATATCTGTATACGAATAACTGATTCACTTTGCTGTACAGCAGAAACTAACACAACACTGTAAAGTGAGTATATGACAAAAAAATTTTTTTTTAAGTGAGTAAAGGATAACTATGGATCTCATTTGCTTTCCTAAAGAAACAAAAGGCACAATTTTTCAATTTTCTTCTCAAGTGTGTGAGTACCACCACTATATCAACACAGTAGGATAATGGATCTGACTTTTTGTCTTAGGGATCTTGAAATAACTTATTCCAACAGGAAAAGAGATCTCAAACTAGGCCATAATCTGAACCTCAGTGGTTCTTAAAACTATATTTACCTAATGTGCCAATAAAGTCAAGTCAAAATACAAGTGTTTGCAGACTGAACCAAAAGATGAACTTCAGTCCCTATTGATTGTCTTTTTGAATTGTAACTTTTAACTGCTACAAACAAACTTAACTGGTATTTAAATCACACTGGAGTTTAAATTGAAATTGCATTATTTTGATATTGTTCTGAATTCACAAAACTTTTAACAGCAATAATGGGTGGGTTTAGCCATATGGGGTAAAAGTTATTGAAATGGTGCCTCATTCCGGTGTTACATTCTTAACTTTTCAAAACACTTTTATATCTCTGACATTTAATTCTTTTAAAATCCCTGGAAGAAAAAAATATAAAATAAAATAAAATCCCTAGAAGTCTATAAGAAGGATATCAGACTTTGAAAAGAAAGAAATGGAGACACTGAAAAAGTCAAGTGGCTTATTTTTGCAATCTCAGGGGGCTATTGTCAGACTTGGAGCCCAAGTTGCCTGTAATTTTTCTTAAAGTGTAGTTCTCAGAGTGTTATTTGTGTTAAATTTTCTGCAGGAAAGAGGACCACAGATAAAGAAATTTTAGGACATTCTGCACTACATAGTCACTTTAGAGATTCACAATGAACACGATCACATTAAAGGTTCTAAAACGTCCTGTATGTTTAACTCTGTCCTGTGAAACACACTGGAAAAAATATTCTAGATTTATACTGCTTCTTCAGTGAGCTAGGTCTACATTTTCTATCTTCTATCCAAAGTAATACCAAGATAAGGCAGAATAAGCTGGAACCCAAAGAGTTTACACCAATCCGAATATCAAAAAAACATAAGAATTTCACTTCTTATGCCTGAAGTGAGATTTTGTTTTGTGGATCTCTTTAAATTATGTGACCCAAATCACTCATGGTAAATGCTAAGAGATTGCTACAGCAGAGTTTAATATGTCAAATTGTATTCCACATTAGGCCAAGGACAGGGCAATTTTTCTATTTTCAGTGACCTTGGTTTGTTGTAGAGATTTGAGGCTTATCGCTTTTATGCAATGTTAGATTGGGATGCAGTGATTGGAAGTGTTTGTGGGAAAACACTGCCTTTCCCATAAGGCAAGTTTAGTGCCTTCTGAAGGACAGTCATGCCTTCTGAGTTTTATGCTTTGTTTTAGATCTCATTTTTCTACAAATATTTTTGGATACAAGAAAGAATTTCTGCTTTTCTTAGGAATATGATACACTCATGTATTAAGAAGGCTAAAAAAGAGTAAGATTGCTAACCATTACTCTTTGGATGGGACTAGGGCTCTCGGAAAGCTGTTTTATGTAATAATATTGTCAGAAGCTTTTAATTTCAATCCATTTTCCCATAAAAGTAGAAGACTCTTTTACCTAGCGAAAAGCATCAAGGCTTTTCAAAATCGTCCATCTTTGAGATGGTGGCTTTTGTCTCTGGGAAGTAATCAATTCTTTGTTTCTTGCAGTCTTCCAGGAACAGCAGAGGATGGATAACCAGGGGAAGCTAAAGATATAGGATTTAGAACCCTGTGGCTCCAATTAGAATGTAAATTTCTTGTCCTGAGCTCTCTCATTTCCAGAGAGTGTTAGCTACCTTCCCAGAGAAGAGCGCTTTGCCATCTCCTACTCTAGTAGCTAGGGGCTCAGAGTTTGGAAGAAGCAATGTGCATTATGAGAGGAAAAGTACATTTTCAGCTATCCATGCTTGTATTATATGTAGAAACCTTGAATGTCTGATTCCCCAGGGAATCAGCAAGACTTTTTTCTTACCCATGCTGAATAAACCAACCTGCTAAATGCAGGGAAGTTATTTCTATTAGAAAACCTCAGCCCTTAATTTGGCTCTCTTATTTTCCTTCCATGGCAGAGAAATATTTCCAAAACCTGAAGTGGTTCTGATTAGTGGTAAAGTAAAAAAGCCTTCAGTTCCAATTAAAATGTGCTGTAAGTCATTTTGTGTGGTAATGGCTGCAGTATAAAAACAAGTTACATTTCTTTTGATTTTTGATCATGGGTTAGGCTTTTGAATTCTTCTATTCACTAGCAAATCCTGGCACAGCTTTCTGGGCTGCCTGTGGAGGAGGTGTTCACAGGCTTTCCAATTAACACCCTGTTAAGCTGCACACCTGTGGTGGAATTACCCTCAGATCACAACATTGAAGCTTTGAACCTCGTGACACCTATATTATTGTCCTGAAAATCCAACTTCAAATGATATAAAGTGATTCCTGTTGTCTTGGCAAAGGCAATTTGTTTCCTTAGTGTTTTGTTGAAGGGGAGAGATATATGTGGGGAAGTCATTGTGAAGCACTTTATTTATTAATAGCTTTATTGAGGTATGCTTTACATATCATAAAATTTACTCATTTTAAATGTATAATTCAATAATTGTTAGTATAGTTTCAGAGTTGTGTAACCATCACCACAATCCAATTTTGGAACATTTCCATCACCATAAAAATAAACTAGTACCCATTAGCCATCATTCCCCATTCCTAAATCCAGCCTCAGGCAACCACCAATCTGCTTTCTGTCACTATAGGTTTGCCTTTTTGGGACATTTCATATAAATGGAATTATGCCATATGTGGCACTTTGTGTCTAACTTCTTTCATTAACATGTTTTGAAGGTTCATCCATGTTATAGCATGTATCAGTACTTCATTCCTTTTTACTGACAAATAGTATTCATTGTATGGAGACACCACAGTTTTGTTTATCCATTCATCAGTTTGTAGACATTTGGGTTGCTTTCATGTCTTGGCTATTCTCACTAATGCTGATTTGAACATTAGCATGCAAGACTTTGTGTAGACGTAGCAATTTATTAAACACAGTGAAAGCAGACCCAGCCCAAACCCTCATCTATAGCCAGAATATTATGGGTGCTGTGATATTTGCAGAGTAAATGGCAGCTACACAAAATTACTGATAATCAGAATGGTAGCTAATAATAAAAACTTGTATAAATTCCTGAAGAGTTCATGAAAATTTGGGGTTTTATGAGGTTTGCCATGTCCATTGGCAACAAGCTAAGCTTTTCCCAGTGACTGTAAAGAATGTCAAGGGTTAGAGTACATGTTGGCCTGAATTTAGAAGACTGGTCTGGGACTTAAGAATTCTGTCTGCCTTTCCTATAACCCTCTCTGCTGCCCTGGGAAAATCTTGTCACCAGACTCCTCAATTTCTTTGTCTTCCAAATGGGAGCAAATGAGATCCTATATAGATCCAAAGGCAATTATGAAGTTAAACATCTTCCAGGCATTTAAAGCACCTCAAATGAAAGGTAATACACTATATAAGCATAAAGAATTTGTGTTGGCAAAGATGAAAGGAAGGTTTAGTCAACCTTTTGTTCTTTCTGGAAAACCTAAAAAAATAGATAAAACCACAAGGTTTAATTTTGTACATTTGAGCTGGCAAAAATGTGATATTCATTTCCTCCAAGGCCAAAAATGTTCATAGTTCCAATAATGTTAAGCCCTTGATTGGACGAACAGTTTTTCTGAGTTCCTAAAAGCTTTGCTAACTATATTCTAAAATAAAATCCTTTTACTTTCTCATCACAAAGCAACAACAACTAGATTTAGAGCAGATTACAAAAAAATCTATAGAAGGAAATTAATAAAGTAAGCAGTTAACCAGCAAGTCCTCATTGAAAGAGACACAAGGTGTTTCCGGTCTTAAAGAATGTGGTCTCTTCTAATGGGACCACATTCTTTAAGACCAGAAACACCTTGTGTCTCTTTCAATGGGATTCAAAGACAATTAGCTATAAAGAAACTATGCCTCATTTCATTTTAGTACCCAATGTCTATTTCTATTCCAGAATGGTATCTGGCTATTAAAGATTATTTTTTTTTAAATGATAAAGTTTTGACTCTCATAGGGATATAAAAATGAACATACATTGAAGATTTCACTTAACTCATAATGAGAGTACCAGGCAGATGTTATAACCAATTCAAAGGGAATACAAAGAACAGCCATATATACAGATCAGGAATATTTAAATGAATGTGCAAATGGAGTCTAAATGTGGCTTCTTCCACAGTGGGAAAGTGAAGTCAATTAAATCTCCACCAGGCAGGTCTCGAGAGTGCTCAAAAAATATTTTAAAAATTATTGGATGAAATAACTAATTAGACAATAAAGGCAGCATAAATCAGAGGAAGAAACTGATAAAGATCTGTGTAGTTTATGAAATAGATGGGCAGAGATTAACCACTGAAGATATTTGGTTAAGGTCAGGGTGAAGGGGAGGAGGGACATGGACAGTTGTAGGCAGGCCAGAGATGAGATGACCTGGTCTGTTGAAAGTCCAGGACAGTTGAAATGAAAGACATAAGTAAATCACCTATACAGAAGTCCCCAAAGAATGAGCTGGCTGTATCCGCAGTTGCTTTGTAAGTATAGAATCAGCCCCTGGGAGTCCAGAATTGCATAATATGGCTTATACAATGTGTGAAATTGCAAGCAGAGAACAGACAGAGAAAATGAATGCTGGGTCAGACTTGGTGAGCTATGACTGCTTCACTATCACTGGGGCAGGAAGTATTAGGAAGGAGCAGGAGCATTGGGGCTAATAAGTACTAATAAGTGGTCTTGCTTGACTAAGGAACTTTGGGCTTTAAAATACTGAAGTGGTGTTTTAAAGCAGGAGACTAATACACTCATTTTTGTAACTTGTGTCACTGGTAACTGTATGGAGAAAGGGGTTGGGATAAAGGGAGTGAGATTGAATATTCAGAGGCCTGTGACCACTAAAAGAAGCCCCATGATACTTAGACAATAAACTTAAAGGAAAATATACCCTAAAGTCCTTATAAAATTAATCTAGCAAGACATTTTATTTTAAAAGAGCATTCTGTAATCACACAAGTTTAGAAAATGCATTGTCACCCTCTTAAATACACACTAGAATGTTAAGGTCTCTGGTAACTAATTCAACTGGGAAAATCTGTTTATTTTTTTATTTAACCCAAGAGCTCAAAACTTTAACAAATAAACTTTAAAAATATTTTATTTATTTTAATTGGAGGCTAATTACTTTACATTATTGTGGTGATTTTTGTCATACATCAATATGAATCAGCCACAGGTGTACATGTGTCCCCCAATCCTGAACTCCCCTCACCCACCTCCCTCTCCACTCCATTAAGAAACACCCATACAATATATCAAATAACCTTTTAAATTTGCTTAACATCTATTAATATTTTGTTCTGTTGGATTTGCTTTGGGAATACTGGTCTAGGATGGCTTCCAGGGAGTTCTGGCTTCCTTAATAAAGAGTGGTTCTACCAAATGAGTTTGGGAATATATGGATAACAGCAAATTTTTGGGACAAGGTGTTGAGTTCAGTTTGTATATTTTGAGTTTTAGAAGGATCCCCAATAAACGATTGAATAGATGAGCCTAGAAATTAAGGATGAGATCTGGGATGAAGGAACAGGTTTGGGAACTACCTGTTGAATTTTAACAGGTAGGTGATGTTTCTTTCTTTTTTTTTAAATTTATTTATTTTCATTAGAGGCTAATTACTTTACAATATTGTAGTGGTTTTGCCATATATTGACATGAGTCAACCATGGGTGTACATGTGTTCCCCATCCTGAACCCCCCTCCCACCTCCCTCCCCATCCCATCCTTCAGGGTCATCCCAGTGTATCAGCCTTGAGCACCCTGTCTCATGTATCGAACCTGGACTGGAGATCTGTTTCACATATGCTAATATACATTTTAGCATATTCAATGCTATTCTCTCAGATCATTCCACCCTCGCCTTACCCACAGAGTCCAAAAGACTGTTCTACACATTTGTGTCTCTTTTGCTATCTCACATATAGTGTTATCATTACCATCTTTCTAAATTCCATATATATGTGTCTATATACTGTACTAGTGTTTTTCTTTCTGGCTTACTAAACTCTGTATAATAGGCTCCAGTTTTACCTACCTCATTAGAACAGATTCAAATGTATTCTTTTAAGGGCTGAGTAATATTCCATTGTGTATGTGTACCACTGATTTCTTATCCATTCGTCTGCCAATGGACATCTAGGTTGCTTCCATGTCCTGGCTATTACAAACAGTGTTGTGATGAACAATGGGGTACATGTGTCTCTTTCAATTCTGGTTTCCTCGGTGTGTATGCCCTGCAGTGGGATTACTGGGTCATATGGCAGTTCTATTTCCAGTTTTCAAGGAATCTCCACACTGTTCTCCATAGTGGCTATACTAGTTTGCATTCCTACCAACAGTGTAAGAGAGTTCCCTTTTCTCCACAGCCTCTCCAGCATTTATTGTTTGTAGACTTTTGGATAACAGCCGTTTTGACTGGTGTGAGATGGTACCTCATTGTGGTTTTGATTTGCATTTCTCTGATAATGAGTGATGTTGAGTATCTTTTCATGTGTTTGTCAGTCATCTGTATGTCTTCTTTGGAGAAATGTCTGTTTAGTTCTTTGGCCCATTTTTTTATTGGGTCATTTATTTTTCTGGAATTGAGCTTCAGGAGTTGCTTGTATATTTTTGAGATTAATTGTTTGTCAGTTGCTTCATTTTCTATTATTTTCTCCCATACTGAAGGCTATCTTTTTACCTTGCTTATAGTTACTCTATACAGTCAGCAGAAAAGACCAGGAGCTGACTGTGGCTCAGATCATGAACTCCTTATTGCCAAATTCATACTTAAACTGAAGAAGGTAGGGATAACCACCAGACCATTCAGGTATGACTTAGATCAGAACCCTTATGACTATACAGTGGAAGTGAGAAATAGATTTAAAGGACTAGATCTGATAGACAGAGAGGCTGATGAATTATGGACGGAGGTTCCTGACATTGTACAGGAGACAGGGATCAAGACCATCCCCATGGAAAAGAAATGCAAAAAGGCAAAATGGTTGTCTGAGGAGGCCTTACAAATAGCTGTGAAACGAAGAGAAGTGTAAAGCAAAGGAGAAAAGGAAAGATATTCCCATTTGAATGCAGAGTTCCAAAGAATAGCAAGGAGAGATAAGAAAGCCTTCCTTAGAGATCAATGCAAAGAAATAGAGGAAAACAATAGAATATGAAAGACTAGAGATCTCTTCAAGAAAGTTAGAGATACCAAGGGAACATTTCATACAAAGATGGGCTCAATGAAGGACAGAAATGGTATGGACCTAACAGAAGCAGATGATATTAAGAAGAGGTGGCAAGAATACACAGAAGAACTGTACAAAAAAGGATATTCACGGCCCAGATAATCACAATGGTGTGATCACTCGCCTAGAGCCAGACATCCTGGAATGTGAGGTGAAGTGAGCCTTAGAAAGCATCACTATGAACAAAGCTAGTGGATGTGATGGAATTCCAGTTGAGCTATTTAAAATCCTGAAAGATGATGCTGTGAAAGTGCTGCACTCAATATGCCAGGAAATTTGGGAAACTCAGCAGTGGCCACTGGACTGGAAAAAGTCTATTTTCATTCCAATTTCTAAGAAAGGCAAGCCCAAAGAATGCTCAAACTACCGCACAATTGCACTCATCTCACACGCTAGTAAAGTAATGCTCAAAAATTCTCCAAGCCAGGCTTCAGCAATACGTGAACCAAGCACTTCCAGATGTTCAAGCTGATTTTAGAAAAAGCAGAGGAACCAGAGATCAAGTTGCCAATATCCTTTGGATCATCAAAAAAGCAAGAGAGTTCCAGAAAAAAATCTATTACTGCTTTATTGACTATGCCAAAGCCTTTGATTGTGTGGATCACAATAAATTGTGGGAAATTCTGAAGGAGATGGGAATACCAGGCCACCTGACCTGCCTCTTGAGAAACCTGTATGCAGGTCAGGAAGCAACAGTTAGAACTGGACATGGAACAACAGACTGGTTCCAAATAGGAAAAGGAGTACATCAAGGCTGTATATTGTCACTCTGCTTATTTACCTTATATGCAGAGTACATCATGAGAAATGCTGGGCTGGATGAAGCACAAGCTGGAATCAACATTACCAGGAGATATAGCAATAACCTAAGATATGCAGATGACACCACCCTTATGGCAGAAAGTGAAGAGGAACTCAAAAGCCTCTTGATGAAAGTGAAAGAGGAGAGTGAAAAAGTTGGCTTAAAGCTTAACATTCAGAAAACTAAGATCATGGCATCTGGTCCCATCACCTCATGGGAAATAGATGGGGATACAGTGGAAACAGTGGTAGACTTTATTTTTGGGGGCTCCAAAATCACTGCAGATGGTGACTGCAGCCACAAAATTAAAAGATGCTTACTACTTGGAAGGAAAGTTATGACCAACCTAGACAGCATATTAAAAAGCAGAGACATTACTTTGCCAACAAATGTCCATCTGGTCAAGGCTATTGTTTTTCCAGTGGTCATGTATGGGTGTGAGAGTTGGACTGTGAAGAAAGCTGAGTGCAGAAAAATTGATGCTTTTGAACTGTGGTGTTGGAGAAGACTCTTGAGCGTCCCTTGGACTGCAAGGAGATCCAACCAGTCCATCCTAAATGAGATCGGTCCTGGGTGTTCATTGGAAGGACTGATGCTGAAGCTGAAACTCCAATACTTTGGCCACCTCATGCAAAGAGCTGACTCATCGGAAAAGACCCTGATGCTTGGAGGGATTGGGGGCAGGAGGAGAAGGGGATGACAGAGGATGAGAAGGTTGGATGGCATCACCGACTCGACGGGCATGAATGTGAGTGAATTCCGGGAGTTGGTGATGGACAGGGAGGCCTGGCGTGCTGCAATTCATGGGGTCGCAAACAGTCGGACATGACTGAGCGACTGAACTAACTATAGTTACCTTCGTTGTGCAAAAGCTTTTAAGTTTAAGTAGGTCCCATTGTTTATTCTTGCTGTTATGTCCATTAGTCTGGGAGGTGGGTCATAGAGGATCCTGCTGTGATTTATGTCAGAGTGTTTTGCTTATGTTTTCCTCTAGTAGTTTAATAATTTCTGGTCTTACATTTAGATCTTTAGTCCATTTTGAGTTTATTTTTGTGTATGGTATTAGCAAGTGTTCTAGTTTAATTCTTTTACAGGTAGTTGATCAGTTTTCCCAGTACCACTTGTTAAAGAGATTGTCATTTCTCCATTGTATGTTATTGCCTCCTTTGTGTCCATAGGTGTCCATAGGTGTGTGGATTTATCTCTGGGCTTTGTATTTTGTTCCATTGATCTATATTTCTGTCTTTGTACCAGTACCATAGTGTCTTGATCATTGTAGCTTTGTAGTATAGTCTGAAGCTAGGCAGGTCGAATTCTCCAGTTCCATTCTTCTTTCTCAAGATTGCTTTGGCTATTCGAGGTTTCTTATATTTCCATAGAAATTGTGAAATTATTTGTTTTAATTCTCTGACAAGATACTGTTGGTGCCAGTACCATACTGTCTTGATGACTGTGGCTTTGTAGTAGAGTCTGAAGTCAGGGAACAGAATAGAAAGCCCAGAGATAAATCCACGAACCTATGGACACCTTATCTTTGACAAAGGAGGCAAGGATATACAATGGAAAAAAGACAATCTCTTTAACAAGTGGTGCTGGGAAAACTGGTCAGCCACTTGTAAAAGAATGAAACTAGAACACTTTCTAACACCATACACAAAAATAAACTCAAAATGGATTAAAGATCTAAATGTAAGACCAGAAACTATAAAACTCCTAGAGGAGAACATAGGCAAAACACTCTCTGACATAAATCACAGCAAGATCTTCTATGACCCACCTCCCAGAATATTGGAAATAAAAGCAAAAATAAACAAATGGGACCTAATGAAAATTAAAAGCTTTTGCACAACAAAGGAAACTATAAGTAAGGTGAAAAGACAGCCCTCAGATTGGGAGAAAATAATAGCATATGAGGAAACAGACAAAGGATTAATCTCAAAAATATACAAGCAACTCCTGAAGCTCAATTCCAGAAAAATAAATGACCCAATCAAAAAATGGGCCAAAGAACTAAACAGACATTTCTCCAAAGAAGACATTCAGATGGCTAACAAACACATGAAAAGATGCTCCACATCACTCATCATCAGAGAAATGCAAATCAAAACCACAATGAGGTACCATTACACGCCAGTCAGGATGGCTGCTATCCAAAAGTCTACAAGCAATAAATGCTGGAGAGGGTGTGGAGAAAAGGGAACCCTCTTACACTGTTGGTGGGAATGCAAACTAGTACAGCCACTATGGAAAACAGTGTGGAGATTTCTTAAAAAACTGGAAATAGAACTACCATATGACCCAGCAATACCACTTCTGGGCATACACACTGAGGAATCCAGATCTGAAAGAGACACGTGCACCCCAATGTTCATCGCAGCACTGTTTATAATAGCCAGGACATGGAAACAACCTAGATGCCCATCAGCAGATGAATGGATAAGGAAGCTGTGGTACACATACACCATGGAATATTACTCAGCTGTTAAAAAGAATTCATTTGAATCAGTTCTAATGAGATGGATGAAACTGGAGCCCATTATACAGAGTGAGGTGAGCGAGAAAGATAAAGAACATTACAGTATACTAACACATATATACGGAATTTAGAAAGATGGTAACAATGGCCCTATATGCAGGGCAGAAGAAGAGACGCAGAAGTACAGAACAGACTTTTGAACTCTGTGGGAGAAGGGGAGGGTGGGATGTTTCGAAAGAACAGCATGTATATTATCTGTGGTGAAACAGACCACCAGCCCAGGTGGGAGGCATGAGTCAAGTGCTCGGGCCTGTTGGGCTGGGAAGATCCAGAGGAATCGGGTGGAGAGGGAGGTGGGATGGGAGACCGGGATGGGGAATTCGTGTAACTCTATGGCTGATTCACATCAATGTATGACAAAACCCACTGAAAAATAAAAAAATTAAAAAAAAAAAAAAAAAAAAAAAAGATACTGTTGGTGACTTGAAAGGGATTGTATTGAATCTATAGATTGCTTTCGGTAGTATACTCATTTTCATTGTATTGATTCATTGATTCTTCTGATCCATGAGCGTGGTATATTTCTCCATCTATTTGTGTCATCTTTTTCATCAGTGTTTTATAGTTTTCTATATACAGGCCTTTTGTTCTTTAGGTAGATATATTCCTAAGTATTTTATTCTTCTCGTTGCAATGGTGAATGGTATTGTTTCCTTAATTTCTCTTTCTGTTTTCTCATTGTTAATGTATAGGAATGCAAGGGATTTCTGTGTGTTAATTTTATATCCTGCAACTTTACTATATTCATTGATTAGCTCTAGTAATTTTCTGGTGGAGTCTTTAGGGTTTTCTATGTAGAGGATCATGTCATCTGCAAACAGTGAGAGTTTTACTTCTTTTCCAATCTGGATTCTTTTATTTCTTTTCCTGCTCTGATTGCTGTGGCAAGAACTTCCCAGGCTATGTTGAATAATAGTGGTGATAGTGGACACCCTTGTCTTGTTCCTGACTTTAGGGGAAACGCTTTGAATTTTTCACCATTGAGGATAATGTTTGCTGTGGGTTTGTCATATA
This sequence comes from Muntiacus reevesi, assembly GCF_963930625.1. Taxonomy (NCBI): domain Eukaryota; kingdom Metazoa; phylum Chordata; class Mammalia; order Artiodactyla; family Cervidae; genus Muntiacus; species Muntiacus reevesi. The sequence goes on from NC_089271.1 coordinate 44,131,834, forward strand.
TAGCTTTTATTATGTTGAGGTATGTTCCTTCTATTCCTGCTTTCTCGACTTTTTTTTTTTTTTATCATAAATGGATGTTGAATTTTGTCAAAGGCTTTCTCTGCATCTATTGAGATAATCATATGGTTTTAATCTTTCAATTCGTTAATGTGGTGTATTACCTTCATTGATTTGTGGATATTGAAGAATCCTTGCATCCCTGGGATAGAGCCCACTTGGTCATGATGTATGATCTCTTTCATATGTTGTTGGATTCTGCTTGCTAGAATTTTGTTAAGGATTTTTGCATCTATGTTCATCAGTGATACTGGCCTGTAGTTTTCTTTTTTTTGTGGCATCTTTGTCTAGTTTTGGTATTAGGGTGAAGGTGGCCTCATACATTGTGTTTGGAAGTTTACCTTCCTCTGCAATTTTCTGGAAGAGTTTGAGTAGGATAGGTGTTAGCTCTTCTCTAAATTTTTGGTAGAATTCAGCGGTGAAGCCGTCTGGTCCTGGGCTTTTGTTTGTTGGAAGATTTCTGATTATAGTTTCGATTTCCTTGCTTGTGATGGCTCTGTTAAGATCTTCTGTTTCTTCCTGGTTCAGTTTTGGAAAGTTATAATTTTCTAAGAATTTGTTCATTTCTTACAAGTTGTCTGTTTTATTGGCCTACAGTTGCTGATAGTAGTCTCTTATGATCCTTTGTATTTCTGTGTTGTCTGTTGTGATTTCTCCATTTTCATTTCTAATTTTGTTGATTTGATTTTTCTCCCTTTGTTTCTTGATGAGTCTGGCTAATGGTTTGTCAATTTTATTTACCTTTTCAAAAAAACCAACTTTTAACTTTATTGATTTTAGCTATGGTCTCTTTTGTTTCTTTCGCATTTATTTCTGCCCTAATTTTTAAGATTTCTTTCCTTCTACGAACCCTGGGGTTCTTCATTTCTTTCTTCTCTAGTCGCTTTAGGTGTAGAGTTAGGTTATTTATTTGTCTTTTTTCTTGTTTATTGAGGTAAGCCTGTATTGCTATGAACCTTCCCCTTAGCACTGCTTTTGCAGTGTCCCATCGGTTTTGGGCCAGAGACGGCAATGGCACCCCACTCCAGTACTCTTGCCTGGAAAATCCCACGGATGGGGGAGCCTGGTAGGTTGCAGTTCATGGGGTCGCTAAGAGTCAGACACGACTGAGCGACTTCACTTTCACTTTTCACTTTCATGCATTGGAGAAGGAAATGACAACCTACTACAGTGTTCTTGCCTGGAGAATCCCAGGGATGGGGAAGCCTGGTGGGCTGCCATTTATGGGGTCACACAGAGTTGGACACAACTGAAGTGACTTAGCATAGCATCGGTTTTGGGTTGTTGTGTTTTCATTTTCATTTGTTTCTATGCATATTTTGATTTCTTTTTTGATTTCTTTTGTGATTTGTTGGTTATTCAGAAGCGTGTTGCTCAGCCTCCATATGTTGGAATTTTTATTAGTTTTTCTCCTGTAATTGACATCTAATCTTACTGCATTGTTGTCAGAGAAGATGCTTGGAATGATTTCAAATTTTTTGAATTTACCAAGGCTAGATTTATGGCCCAGGATGTGATCTATCCTGGAGAAGATTCCATGTACACTTGAGAAAAGGTGAAATTCATTGTTTTGGGGTGAAGTGTCCTATAGATATCAAATAGGTCTAACTGGCCCACCGTATCATTTAAAGTTTGTGTTTCCTTGTTAATTTTCTGTTTAGTTGATCTATCCCTAGGTGTGAGTGGGGTATTAAAGTCTCCCACTATTACTGTGTTATTGTTAAACATCCCTTTCATAGTTGTTAACATTTGCCTTACATATTGGGGTGCTCCTATGTTGGATGCATATATATTTATAATTGTTCTATCTTCTTCTTGGATTGATCCTTTGATCATTATGTAGTGTCCTTCTTTGTCTCTTTTCACAGTCTTTATTTTAAAGTCGATTTAAATAGAGTATTTAATAGGAGTATTGCTACTCCTGCTTTCTTTTGGTCTCTATTTGCGTGGAATATCTTCTTCTAGCCCTTCATTTTCATTCTGTATCTGTCCCTTGTTTTGAGGTGGGTCTCTTGTAGATAGCATATATAGGGGTCTTGTTTTTGTATCCATTGAGCCAGTCTTTGTCTTTTAGTTGGGGCATTTAACCCATTTACATTTAAGGTAATTATTGATAAGTATGATCCCATTGCCATTTACTTTGCTGTTTTGGGTTCGAGTTTATACACCCTTTCTGGGGTTCCTGTCTAGGGAGGATCCTTTAGCATTTGTTGAAGAGTTGGTTTGGTGGTGCTGAATTCTCTCAACTTTTGCCTATCTGTAAAGTTTTTGATTTCTCCTTCATATTTGAATGAGATTCTTGCTGGGTACAGTATTCTGGGCTGTAGATTTTTCTCTTTCATCACTTTAAGTATGTCCTGCCATTCCCTTCTGGCCTGAAGAGTTTCTATTGAAAGATCAGCTGTTATCCTTATGGGAATCCCCTTGTGTGTTATTTGTTGTTTTTCCCTTGCTGCTTTTAATATTTGTTCTTTGTGTTTGATCTTTGTTAATTTGATTAATATGTGTCTTGGGGTGTTTCACCTTGGGTTTATCCTGTTTGGGACTCGGATGACTATTTCCTTCCCCATTTTAGGGAATTTTCAACTATTATCTCCTCAAGTATTTTTTCATGGCCTTTCTTTTTGTCTTCTTTTTCTGGGACTCCTATGATTCGAAGGTTCAGGTGTTTAACATTGTCCCAGAAGTCTCTGAGGTTGTCCTCATTTCTTTTAGTTCTTTTTTCTTTTTTCTTCTCTGCTTCATTTATTTCTACCATTCTATCTTCTACCTCACTTATCCTATCTTCTGCCTCCATTATTCTACTGTTGGTTTCCTCCAGAGTGTTTTTGATGTCATTTATTGCATTATTCATTATTGACTGATTCCTTTTTATTTCTTCTAGGTCCTTGTTAAAGATTTCTTGCATCTTCTCAATATTTGTCTCCAGGCTATTTATCTGTAACTCCATTTTGTTTTCAAGATTTTGGATCATTTTTACTATCATTATTCTGAATTCTTTTTCAGGTAGACTCCCTATCTCCTCCTCTTTTGTTTGGTTTGGAGGGCATTTCATGTTCCTTTACCTGCTGAGTATTTCTCTGCCTTTTCATCTTGTTTAGATTGCTGTGTTTGGGGTGGCCTTTCTGTATTCTGGCAGTTTGTGGTTCCTCTTTATTGTGGAGGTTCTTCACTATGGGTGGGTTTGGACAGTTGTCTTGTCAAGGTTTCCTGGTTAGGGCAGCTTGTGTCGGTGTTCTGGTGGGGTGAGCTGGATTTCTTCTCTCTGGAGTGCAATGAAGTGTCCAGTAGTGAGTTTTGAGATGTCAGTGGGTTTGGTGTGACTTTGGGCAGCCTGCATATTGAAGCTCAGGGCTATGTTCCTGCGTTGCTGGAGAATTTGAGTTGTATGTTCTGCTCTGGAACTTGATGGCTCTTGGGTGGTGCTTGGTTTCAGTGTAGGTATCGAGGCTTTTGGATGAGCTCTTTTCAATTAATGTTCCCTGGAGTCAGGAGTTCTCTGGTGTTCTCAGGTTTTGAACTTAAGCCTCCTGCCTCTGGTTTTCAGTCTTATTCTTGTTTGTTTTGTTTTATTCTTATTTTTTTCATTTATTTTTATTAGTTAGAGGTTAATTACTTTACAATATTACAGTGGTTTTTGCCATACATTGACATGAATCAGCCATGGATTTACATATGTTCCCCATCCTGATCCCCCCTTCCACCTCCCTCCCCGTCCCATCCCTCTGGGTCTCCCTAGTGTGCCAGCCCCCTTACATGCAGGACAGAAAAAGAGACACAGATGTATAGAACAGAATTTTTGACTCTGTGGGAGAAGGCGAGGGTGAGATGATCTGAGAAAATAGCATTGAAGCATGTATATTATCAATTGTGAAACGTATTGCCAGCCCAGGTTGGATGCATGGTTTTCATTCTTATTCTTATAGTAGCCTCAAGACTTCTCCATCTATACAGCACCAATGATAAAACATCTAGGTTAATGATGAAGAGCTTTTCCACAGTGAGGGACACCCGGAGAGGTTCACAGAGTTACATGGAGAAGAGAAGAGGGAGGAGGTAAATAGAGGTGACCAGGAGGAGACGAGGGGTAATCAAAAGGGGAGAGAGCAAGCTTGCCAGTAATCAATTCCCTGTGTGCTCTCCACAGTCTCGACCCCTCAGAGAGGTTCACGGCATTACACAGAGAAAAGAAGAGGGAGGAAGAAGACAGAGGTGACCAGGGGGAGAGAAGGGGGACTAAAAAGGAGAGAGACAGATCCAGCCAGTAATCAGTTCCCTAAGTGTTCTCCACAACCTGGAACACACAAAGAGATTCACAGAGTTGGGTAAGAAGAGAAAGGAGAGGGAGGAGATAGAGGCGACCTGGTGGAGGAAAAAGAGTCAAAGGGGGAAGAGAGCAATCAAGCCAGTAATCACACTCTCAAGTAAAAATGGGTACTGAAGATTGGGTTTTTAAAGGTACAAAATTGATAACAAATATCAAAAAGCAAAGATTAAAAATCTAGAGTAGAGGTTAGACTCTCAAAAATACAATATTAAAATAATAAAACAAAGTCACAAAAATTATAAAATATATATATGAAGTTTGCTTTAAAAATAGGGTATTTTTTTTGCAAGGTAATAGTAGGTTATACAAATGAAAATTAAAGGAGTAATAGAGGACTTAAAAATTAAAAAATTTTTAATTAAAAAAATGATAATAGTAAAGATGTATCTAGGAATTTCTCTGGAGCTGTTGTGGGCAGTGTGGGGTCAGTTCAGTTTCAGATAGTTCCTTGATCCAGCTTATACTTCTCAAGATCTGTAGGCCCCTTCCAACGTAGTCGGTGCTAACTACAGGGTTTTAATCTGCTGCACCTGTCACTTCCAAAGCAGTTCCCTCTTTATCTTAGCTTCTTCTGTTTGCTGGTCTCTTCAGTGTCTAATTTCCGCCCTGACACAAGGGGGCGAAGGTGGTCACTTGTTTATTCGTGCTGTGGGGAGGGAGGAATACTGCAAACAAATATCACTGGCGTGTGTGGGGAGTGCTTGCAATGTCTCAGCTGCACTGGGTTTGCCCCCGCTCATGGCGCATGCGCTTTCCCGGTCTACACTTCCTAGGCTCTAGGTTCTGCCGGGGAAGTGTCTGAGGCCGGCCCTGGGTTGCATCCACTTCCCAGGTCTAAGCCACTCAGGTTTAGGTTCTCGGGTACTCCACAAAGGCGCAGATTCGGTTGGGCCTGCGTTTTGTGCCCTTTCCAGGTCGGAGCAGCTCAGGGGATCAGGTGCTTGGCAAGCACAGTCTCCCCAGGTGGGGAGTGCATCTTATCACCTCCCTGGCCCCAGCCACTCGGTTTCCTGGGTGGCAGCGGGTGCGCCCATCTCAGGTGTGCTGTGTGTCTCTTCTGGGGAGCTGATCTCTGACTGCGACCCTCCTGGTGGATGTCAACCATACAGGATCCCAAGAAGTCTTGGTTAGCGACTGGGAGCCTGCTTGCAGTTTGGTAGAGGATGTCTCTCTGGGGCTGAGATTGTCCCTTTCTGGCTCTGGCTGCCCCCCCGCCTGCCCCCCTGTCTCTGGTGGGGGTTGGGACGGTCCACAGTCTGCTAGCTCTCCTCTGGTATTCGCTCAGTCCTTTGTTCTGCGAGCGTGCCTGGAAGTGCATTCAGTTCAGTTCAGTTCAGTTCAGTCGCTCAGTCGTGTCCAACTCTTTGCGACCCCATGGACTGCAGCTCACCAGGCCTCCCTGTCTATCACCAACTCCCGAAGTCCACCCAAACCCATGTCCGTTGAGTCGGTGATGCCATGCAGCCATCTCATCCTCTGTCGTCCCCTCCTCCTCCTGCCCCCAATCCCTCTAAGCATCAGGGTTTTTTCCAATGAGTCAACTCTTTGCATGAGGTGGCCAAAGTACTGGAGTTTCAGCTTCAGCATCAGTCCTTCCAATGAACACCCGGGACTGATCTCCTTTTGGTTGGACTGGTTGGATCTCCTTGCAGTCCAAGGGACTCTCAAGAGTCTTCTCCAACACCACAGTTTAAAAGCATCAATTTTTTGGTGCCTTAGGTTAGGGCTTTTCATGGGATAGTTCTCTCTCTCTCTTCTCTCTCTCTCTCTCTCTTTTTTTTTTTTTTTTTAACTCTCTCTCTGGCTATCCCACAGTTTGGGTTGTTATCTCATGTTAGTTCCCTCAGATTGCCCTCAGGGCATTCAGGCCCCATCCTTACCCTAAGCAATGCAGCCCACACCTCCCTGTTCAGCCCCCACTTGCTGGTGGTGGATGCGAGTGCTAGGAGTCGCCTTTAGGCACAAAATCTGTCAGTTTTATTTATTTATTTATTTATTTTCCCTCCCAGTTATGTTGCCCTCTGAGATTCCAAAATTCCCCACAGACCTGCTGGTGAGAGTTTTCCTGATGTTTGGAAACTTCTCCTCTTTTAAGACTCTCTTCCTGGGTCAGATCTCTGTCCCTACCTCTTTTGTCTCTCTTTTTATCTTTTATATTTTGTCCTACCTCCTTTTGAAGACAATGTGCTACCTTTCTGGGTGCCTGATGTCCTCTGCCAGAATTTAGAAGTTGTTTTGTGGAATTTGCTCAGCGTTCAAATGTTATTTGATGAATTTGTTGGGGGAGAAAGTAGTCTCCCTGTCCTTTTCCTCCATCATCTTAGGACCCCCCTGCCCCAGGTGATGTTTCTAAAAAAAGTACATTTGAGGAGAAGGAGACAAAAATGCTGAGGATAACCCTGATAGCACTATTTACTGAATTATTTTCCCACTGAGTCACCTCTCACAGATTTCATATTTTACATGTGTCTATTAACTGAACTCTTTATTTGATTCCATTGCTCAATTTGCCTCCCAATATTATGTGATATTTATAGTAATTAACTTCATAATAAAATGCTACCTGGTAAGGTAAATTTATTTTCACTGTTCTTCAAAACTTCCTTGACAGTGGCAATTTGATCTTCCACATAAATTTCAGGGATAAGTTCATCAAGGTCTAAAAAATACCACTATCCATACTTCTGTTGAAATTGCATTAAAGTGATTAGTTTAAAATTGATATTTTTATCATAGCGAGCTTTCTCATCCATAAACAATTGTGTGTGTGTCCATGTATTTTTCTTCATCATATTTGATTAGCTGTGCATGCATTTGCCTCAATGTTCTTGAATGTCTTTTGATGGGATTAATGCTATCATGTACCTTGTGGTTTTATTGCTATTGTCAAAAGATTTTCCTTTATCCTTTCATTGTCTAAGTATCTATACCAAGTGCTCAGGAATGTTATTTACTTTTGTATGTTGATCTTGTACTTAGCAAATTTTTTATTATTGGTGAACTTTTAAAAAAAAAAAAACTGTTTCAAGGAGTTTGCATCTTCTCTTGAATTTTTTTTTTTTTTTTGCAGACAATCTATCATCTGCAAAGAAGGACAATTTAGTGTTTCCAATTCACTTCTTTTATATCTTTTATTTTTCTTGTCTTTTTCGCACTGCCAGGGACCTCTGGCATAATTTAAAAAAGAAAAAGTGAGAATAGCATTGAAACATGTATATTACCACATGTGAAACATCACCAGTCCAGGCTCGATGCATGAGTCAGGGCACTCAGGGCTGGTGCACTGAGATGACTCTGAGGGATAGGATGGGGAGGGAGGTGGGAGGGGGTTTCAGGATGGGGGAAACATGTACACCTATGGCTGATTCATGTCAATGTATGGCAAAAACCACTACAATATTGTAAAGTAATTCATCTCCAATTAAAATAAATAAATAAATTAAAAGTGATGGCAACTATCTCTGCCTTATTCATAACATTTACAGGCATGCTTCTAAGTTTTAAAATTATGCTTTCAATAATTTTTATTAAATAGAGTTTCATTTTTAGAGCAGTTTTATAGTCACAGCAAAGTTGAGCAGAAGGCACAGAGCTTTCCCATACACCTCCTACCCTTACGCATGTATAGCCTCCCCTGTTACCAATAACCCCCATCAATGTGGTACATTAATGAAAGTACACATTATCACCCAAAGGGTGTTCTCTGAGCTTACTAGATCTGGTTTTCTTTCTTTTTTCTTTTTTTGTCTAACATTAATTTGGGGAAATTCTTAGTCATATTTCTTTCAAATGTTTCTTCTGTCCCTTTCTCTCTTCCTTTGTCTGCTATTCCCATTACACATATGTCACATCTTTTTTAGTTGTCTCACAATCCTTGGTTTTGTGTCATGTTTTTTTCCCCATTTTTTTGTTTGTCTGTTTGTTTGCTTTTCAATCGTGGAGGCTTTCATTGAGATAACCTGAAGTTCAGAGGTTCTTTCCTTAGCCATGTCCAGTCTACTAAAAAACCCATCAAAGGCAGTCTTCATTTCAGTTACAGCTGTTTATATCTCTAGTACTTTTTTTGTTTCATTCTTTGAATTTCCATCTCTCTGCTTACATTGCCCATCTAGTCTTTTTTTCTCTTGGGGAGTGGGTTTTCACACTTTATTTAGCATGCAAACTTCAGGTTGTTTCACTTTTACAGTATATTACATTACATTACATTACATTAATGGGAGGCTTTAAAGATGGACTGGCATTTTTAATTTTTTATTAAAGTATAGTTGATTTATAATGTATTAATTACTACTGTACAGCAAAGTGATTCAGTTATATATATTTATACATTTTTAGAAACATTCTTTTCCATTATGGTTTATCATAAGATATTGAATATAGTTCTCTGTGCTATACAGTAGGTCCTTGCTGTTTATTTAGTCTATATAAAAAAGTTTACATCTGCTAACACCAACCTCCCACTCCATCCCTTCCCAAACCCCTCCCCCTTGGCAATCACCAGTCTGTTCTCTATGTTCACAATTCTGTTTCTGTTTCATAGATACATTCATTTGTGTCATATTTTAGATTCCACATATAAATGATATCATATGGTATTTGTATCTCTCTTTCTGACTTACTTCATTTAGTAGGATAATCTCTAGTTGTGTCCATGTTGCTGCAAATGGCATTATTTCATTCTATTTTATGACTGGGTAGTATTCCATTGTATATATGTAATACATATACCCATCTATTCTTGAATGCTATCTATTAGATAGCATTAGATGCCATTAGAACCCTTAGCATATTAAACACAGTTGCTTTAAATTGCCAGTCTGATCATTGCAACATCCTTGCCATATCTAACTCTGGTTCTAATGCTTGCTCTGTCTCTTCAAACTGTGTGTTTTGCCTTTGAATATGTCTTATAATTTTTCTTGATAGTCAAACATGATGTACTGGGTAAAAGAATTACTGTAAATAGGCCTTCAGTAATGTGGTAGTGAGGTGTGGAAAAGGAGGAAGCATATTGCATGAAGTTCTGTGAGTAAGTCTCAGTCTTTTTTTGAGCCTATGCCTCTGAGCTGTGAACTTCACAGATGCTTCTTTGTTTCCTGCCCACTTTTTTTTTTTTTTTTTTAGTTCTACAAGTTTATTGCTACCAACCCATCTCCCTCCACCCTCATACATGCGTGCTCAGTCATATAACCCCATCGACTGCAGCCTGCCAGGCTCCTCTGTCCATGGACTTTTCCAGGCAAGAATACTGGAGGGGGTTACCATTTCCTTCCCCATCCTGCCCACTTTTGATGGGACAGGATGGCTAGAGTGGATTGGAGCTGAGTATTTCCCTTTCCTCCAGGTCAGTTATGCTCTGATAAAACCTCAGCAGGCTAATCTCTGGTTAAATACTTTCTCCTAGGGCAGACAAAGAACAGAATGTTCTGGAGGGTTTGAAAATGGTTTTTTTGTGTGTGTGTGCTTGCTACTTCCCCAGCTGGAAGCATGAGGAGATTTTTCTCCAATATTCACTGTGAGAACCTGGTAGAGCTTTAGGAGGTAAAACTCACAAGAGTATCATATTCCCCTAATAATTGGGTGTCTGGAGTTTTTAATTTCTCAGACTTGTCCACACTCAGCCTCCAGCAACTTGTCAATTACAGTTTAGGTTAGCCTACCCCAGCACTGGTTCCTTCAGAGATTTCTGTTCATGAGTTAAGATTCTCCATGTTTGTCTCTTCAATTTGGCAGAGGGCTGGGGGGAAGGGGGTAGATTTTTGCCTTGTGATCTCATTTCTTCTATGAATCTAAAGAGAGTTGATGTTTTAATTTGTTCAGCTTAACATGTTGTTAGGATGAGGTGGTGACTTACAAGTTTCTTAAATGCTGGTCAGAAACATTTTCTACAACTTTTGATAGATGTTTTTTATCAGGTTAGAGAAAACTTCTTTTCTGAATTCCCTGAAGGAATTTTTCTCCTGAATGAGTGTTGAATTTTATTGAAAGTGTTTTCAATATCTCTCTATGTGATCATATATTCTTTTTGTATCTGTTGATATCACATATTTAATACATCAATAGATTTTTTTTTTCTGTGCTAAATCATCTTTGCCTTCCTGTGATAAACTCTATTTGATTGTGGGTGGCAGAATTCTAAGATGGCCTCTGTGACTCCCATCACCTGTGGTGTGTGTGTGGAACCTAAAACTTGCCTTTAACCAACAGAACGTGGTAAACAAAAGTGAAGGGAATTTTCAGGTGCAATTAAAGTACCTAGTCAGTTGACTTTAACTTAATCAAAAGAGAGATTATCTTGAACGAACCTGACCTAATGAGGTTATTCCGTTAAAAGAGGGTCTAAGTAGTTTGAGAGATTCTCCAAGTGGCCTTGAAGAAACAAGCCATCCTAAGTTCCACAGCTGCAAGGAAATGAATTCTGCCAATAATCATGTGAGCTTGGAAGAAGTCCCCAAGACTCAAATGACACCCCAGCCCAGGCTGACAACTTGACTGTAGCCTTGTGAGCCCTTAAGCCAACAATTCATTTAAGCTGTGTCTGAGCTTCTGACCTAGCGAAACTGTGTGATAATAAATGGGTGTTTTTTCAAACCAATAAGTTTTGTGGTTATTTGATACACTGCAATAGAAAACTAATATTTTGGTATAATGCACTTTTTTAATAAGCACTGTCACTAAGTTAATAACTTAGTTAATAAGTTTTTAGGACTTTAATATCTATGTATCTAAGTGAGAATGGTCTGTAAGTTTAATTTTTTGCACTATCCTTATCCAATTTTATTATCAAGGTTTTATTAGTCTCATAAAATGAGTCCAATAGCTTTCCATCATATAGTCATTGAAAATAGGGAGAATATGTTCCTTGAGAGTTGATAAAACTTGCCTATAAAATCAACTAGGCAAGATGTCTTTCAAATAAGACATTTAATTACCTGTTTAATTTTTTAAAAATTTTGTTGCTTAATTCATATCTTCCCTTTCTTGAATGAATTTTTATAATTTATATTTTATTAGAAATTATTTCATCTGTTTCCAAATATATTCCTATATATTTTTTCTAATATTATCTTTTAATATTAGAAAATTATTTGTAAGGATATACTCCCTTATTTTTTTTAATATTGTTTACTCATGCCTTCCGCTTTTTTCAATGTTACCAGAGATATGTCTAATTTATAGACATTTAAATTTCAATTCTATTGATCCTATGGATTTCTCTGTTTTCCACTTTACTCTTACTGCTCTTGTACCTTTTGTTCCAAATTATTTTACAGTGTTAGTCCTTTTATTTTTAATTTAGTATTTATTTTTATAAAAGTTATACATGCATATATTTGGAAAAGTCATATACTTGTGCAAATATAGTTTCATAACAAATTGCATATCTTCTATCACATCTTCCCCATTCCTGCTCTCCAGAAGCAACAATTTTCAACTGTTTTAGCTAATTCTTATGATTGATGTGTTAAAATGCTAATATTGTTATTTTTTGCTTATGAAGTTTTAAACATTTTCCATGAATTTCCCAATTCAGATCAATATCTGTGTTGAGTTATCTTTCACCGTTACTCTACCCTCACCATACATATTTATACTCCTCATGCCTTATCCTTTCAGAGTAGTTCTATGTTTACTTTTGTTAAATCATAATCACTTAACCATAATAATAAACCATCATTGGGACTATATAAATGCTATTTGTCTTGGAGTCTTCTTTATTGAAAAATTCTTTGTTTTCCTGGAATTAATATTTTTTTATTTTGTTTTGTTTGCAAGTGTCCCACTCGCAAATTTTGCTCCATTGTGTACATAGCTTTATAATATATTAATATATCTAGAATCTACCAATTTCATTTTTTTCCCTGAAAACTACTGGATGTTCTCTCTTTGCTCTGCAGTTGTCCTTCAGAGATTTCACTCCACCAATCATATTGGGGATTTTCTTTCCCTCTTCTCTGTGTCAGCCCCATTGCCAGAATCCTATGTTGTGCTCTTCCTTGGTTTACTCCCTCAAAATGGTTGCAATATTACACTTCTTGGTGGGGAGGGGGGGATGTCTTTATTCTACCATCACACTGTTTTGATGATTTCAGTTCAGTTCAGTTCAGTCACTCAGTCATGTCCAACTCTTTGCGACCCCACAGACTGTAGCATGCCAGGCCTCCCTGTCCATCACCAACTCCCAGAACTTGCTCAAACTCATGTTCATTGAGTCGGTGATGCCATCCAACAGTCTCATCCTCTGTTGTCCCCTTCTCCTCCCACCTTTGATCTTTCCCAGAATTAGGGTCTTTTCAAATGAATCAGTTCTTCGCATCAGGTGGCCAAAGTAGTGGAGTTTCAGCTTCACCATCAGTCCTTTCAATGAGTATTCAGGACTGATTTCCTTTAGGATGGACTGGTTAGATCTTGCAGTCCAAGGGACTCTCAAGAGTCTTCTCCAACACCACAGTTCAAAAGCATCAATTCTTCGGCACTCAGCTTTCTTTATGACCCAGCTCTCACATCCATACATGACTACTGGAAAGTTGTTTATTAAATCTTAGATTAAAATTATTTTCTCATAATGGTGCTACTCCACTGGCTTTTTGCTTTGCTTATTACTGGTAAGAAGATCAATGCTATTCTGATTCTTTTATATTCCTATTACAACTTTTCCTTTTCCCCTCTCTGGAAGCTGAAGAGTCCTCAGTATTCTGAAATTTTATGAAGATGTGGCTAGATTTGACTCCTTCAATTGATGGAGCCATTTAATTGAAAATTGGGTCATTTATCTATGGGGAATATTTCTGAATCATTTAGTTGATAATTTCTTTTCTTCTATTTTCATGTTTCTTTTGCTGCTTTGTCTCTAATTCTCTTTTTATCTCCTGCTTTTTTAAATTTGTCTTTTCACTATTTTATGGGAGATTTTTCTCAACATCATACTCTAATAAATTTATAGTTCTTTTCATGTTTTTATTTTTTATTATTATTTCCAAATATGTTTTTTAAGCTTCCTGTTCTTGTCTCAAGAAACATTTTCTAAAAAGCTTTCTGATCCCATAAAGTCTCTGTTTCTTCCATATTAACTGGAAGTCTGCTGCTCCTTTTCTAATCCTAATAATTATCTAATTTTCTAATAATTAGTCTTTTATTTTCAACTAGTTTCTTAATTTTTAATCTTTTCATTTTAAATAAAAACATTTTAGACTGTAAATTTCCTTCTTAGTTCTGTTTTAGATGCATATTATAAATTTTGAAATTCAGTCAGTACTTTCATTGTCATTCAGTTCTAAATTTCTATCCCATGATTTCTGTTGTGGTTTTCTTGTTAATCATGAGTTAGTTCTGAGAGCATTTTTGTGTTTGAAAACATTGTTGTGTTTTTAACTAAGGTGTTTTTTTTTTTTTTGTGCTTGATTTCTAGTTCAATTTATTGTGATCAGAGAAGAGCATGGTTAGTATGACTACAGATCTTTTATCCTTTTTAGACTTCCTTTAGGTTCTAATGTGTGACTAATTTTTGAAAACATTCTATTATATTTGGAAATAATGTATTAATTTTTTAATTCATTGACATCTAACTAACTTCATTATTCAAAGATTCTGTATGCTTAACAATTTTCGTCTGCTTGCTCTATAAGCTTATGATAGGGATGAGCTTATAGAGCTTATCTATAAACTCTAAAATTGTAAATCTAAAATCTATAGTTCTAAAATCTCCCAGTGTAATTATGATCTTTCCTTGTATATGTCTTGAGGCAATGTTGTCAGTTGTCAAGTTGAGGGTTACCTCTCTGGTAGAATTTGAGTAATATTATTGCAAATTATCTCTCTTTTTCCAACTAGTGCAACACTTCAAATTCTGATTAGACTTAATATGTTCCTGGTGGCTCAGACAGTAAAGAATCTGCCTACATTGTGGGAGACGTGGGTTCAATCCTGGGTCAGGAAGGTCCACTAGAGAAAGAAATGGCTACCCACTCCAGTATTCTTGCCTGGAGAATTCCACGAACAGAGGAGCCTAGTGGGCTATGGTTCAAGGGAGCCCAAAGAGTTGGATACGACTGAGTGACTGAACTGAACTTAACTGAACTGAGTGACTTTCACTTTCATCCATTCCTTTATTTTCAACATTTCTGTGAGATATTTTTGGATGTATGTCTTCAGTTCAGTTCAGTCGTTCAATAATGTCTCACTCCTTATGATCCCATGCACTGCAGCACACCAGGCTTCCCTGTCCATCACGAAATCCCAGAGCTTGCTCAAACGCATGCCCATTGAGTTGGTGATGCCATCCAACCGTCTCAACCTTTGACGTCCTCTTCTCCTCCTGCCTTCAATCTTTCCCCAAATCAGGGTCTTTTCCAATGAGTCAGTTCTTCACATCAGGTGGCCAAAGTACTGAAGCTTCAGCTTCAGCATCAGTCTTTCCAAGGAATATTCAGGACTGATTTCCTTTACAATTGACTGTTTTGATCTCCTTGAAGTCCAAGGGACTCTCAAGAGTCTTCTCCAACACCACATTTCAAAAACATCAATTCTTCGGTGTTCAGCCTTCTTTACAGTCCAATTCTCACATCCATACATGACTACAAGAAAAGCCATAGCTTTGACTAGATGGACTTTTGTTGGCAAAGTAATGTCTCTGCTTTTAAACATGCTGTTTAGGTTGATCATAGCTTTTCTTCAAGGAGCAAGCTTCTTTTAATTTCATGGCTGCAGTTACCATCTGCAGTGATTTTGGAGACCAAGAATATAAAGACTGTTACTGTTTCCACTGTTTTGCCATCTATTTGTCTTGAAGTGACGGGACTGGATGCCATGATCATTGTTTTCTGAATATTTAGGTTTTGTTTTTGTTTTTGCTTTTTTCCCCCTGAACCCCCCTCCCTCCTCTCTCCCCACCCCATCTCTCAGGGTCATGACAGTGCACTGACCCTGAGCACCTTGTCTCATGCATCGAATCTGGACTGGTGATCGATTTCACATATGGTAATATACATGTTTCAATGCATTCTCTCAAATCATCCCACCATCGCCTTCTCCCAGAGTCCAAAAGTCTGTTCTTTATGTCTGTGCCTCTTTTGCTGTCTCGCATATAGGGTCATCGTGAGTATTTATTTTTAAGCCAGCTTTTTCACTCTCCTCTTTCACTTTCATCAAGTGTCTCTTTAATTCTGCTTCACTTTCTGCCATAAGACTGGTATCATATGCATGTCTGAGGTTACTGATATTTCTCCCTGGAATCTTGATTCCAGCTTGTGCTTCATCCAGCCTGGCATTTCATATGATGTATTCTGCACATACGTTAAATAAGTGAAAAGTGAACGTGAAGTCACTCAGTTGTCTGTGACTCTTTGTGACCCCATGGACTGTAGCCTACCAGGCTTCTCTGTCCATGGGATTTTCCAGGCAAGAATACTGGAGTGGGTTGCCATTTCCTTCTCCAGGAGATCTTCCTGACCCAGGGATTGAACCTGGGTCTCCCACATTGTAGGCAAACGCTTTACCGTCTGAGCCACCAGGGAAGTCAAGTTAAATAAGCAGGGTGATAATATACAGCCTTGATGTACTACTTTTCCATTTTGGAACCAGTCTGTTGTCCCATGTCCAGTTCTAACTGTTGCTTCTTGACCTGCATACAGATTTCTCAGGAGGCAGGTCAGGTGGTCTGGGATTCCCATTTCTTTCAGAATTTTCCACAGTTTGTTGTGATCCCCACAGTCAAAGGCTTTGGTATAGTCAATAAAGCAGAAACAGTTGTTTTTCTGGAACTCCCTTACTTTATCAGTGATCTAGCACTGGCAATTGGTCTCTGGTTCCTCTGCCTTTTCTAAATCCAACTTGAACATCTGGAAGTTCACAGTTCATGTAATGTTGAAGCTTGGCTTGGAGAATTTTGAGCATTGCTTTGCTAGCATGTGAGATGAGTGCAATTGTGTGGTAGTTTGAGCATTCTTTGGCCTAGCCTTCCTTTGGGATTGGAATAAAAACTGATCTTTTCTAGTCTTGTGGCCACTGTTGAGTTTCCCAAATTTGCTGGCATATTGAGTGCAGCACTTTCACAGCATTATGTTTTAGGATTTGAAATAGCTCAACTGGAATTGCATCACTTCCACTAGTGTTGTTTGTAGTGATGCTTCCTAAGCCCTGCTTGACCTCGCACTCCAGGATGTCTGACTCTAGGTGAGTGATCACACCATCGTAGTTATCTGGGTCATTAAAACCTTTTTTGTATATTTCTTCTGTATAATCTTGCCACCTCTTCTTAATACCTTCTGCTTCTGTTAGGTCCATACCAATTCTGTCCTTTATTGTGCCCATCTTTTCATGAAACATTCCCTTGGTATCTCTAATTTTCTTGAAGAGGTCTAGTCTTTCCCATTCTATTGTTTTCCTCTATTTCTTTGCACTGATTACTGAGGAAGGCTTTTTTTTTTTTTTTTAAATCTCTCCTTCCTATTCTTTGGAACTCTGCATTCAGATAGGTATATCTTTCCTTTTCTCCTTTGCCTTTTGCTTCTCTTGTTTTCTCAGCTACTTGCAAGTCCTCCTCAGACAACCGTTTTGCCTTTTTTCATTTCTTTTTCTTGGGGATGGTTTTGATCCCTGCCTCATGTACAATGTCACGAGCCTCTGTCCATAGTTCTTCAGGCATTCTGTCTATCAGATCTAGTCCCTTAAATCTATTTGTCACTTCCACTGTATAATCGTAAGGGATTTGAAATAGGTCATACCTGAATGGTCTAGTGGTTTTCCCTATTTTCTTCCATTTAAGTCTGAATTTTGCAGTAAGGATTTCATAATTCGAACCACAGTCAGCTCCCAGTCTTGTTTTTTTTTTTTTTTTTTTCTGACTGTATAGAGCTTCTCCATCTTTGGCTGCAAAGAATATAATCAATCTGATTTTGATATTGATCATTTGGCATATCCTTGTATAGATTCGTGACTTGTGTTGTTGGAAGAGGTCGTTTGCAATGACCAATGAGTTCTCTTGATAAAACTCTGTTAGTCTTTGCTCTACTTCATTTTGTACTCCAAGGCCACACTTGCCTATTAATCCAGATATCTCTTGACTTCCTACTTTTACATTCCAATCCCTTATGATGAAAAGGACATCTTTTTTTGGTGTTAGTTCTAGAAGGTCTTGTAGGACTTCATAGAACCATTCAACTTCAACTTCTTTAGTATTAGTGGTTGGATTGTTGTGATATTGAATGATTTGCCTTGGAAACAAACAGAGATAATTCTGTCATTTTTGAGATTGCACTCAAGTACTGAACTTTGGACTCTTTTGTTGACTATGATGGCTACTCCATTTCTTCTAAGGGATTCTTGCCCACAGTAGTAGATATAATGGTCATTTGAGTTAAATTCACCCATTCTAGTCCATTTTATTTCACTGATTCTTAAAATGTTGATGTTCACTCTTGCCATCTCCTTTTGACCACTTCCAGTTTACCTTGATTCATGTACCTAACATTTCTGGTTCCTATGCAATGTTCTTTACAACATCGGACTTTACTTCTGTCACCAGTCACATCCACAGTTGGGCATTGTTTTCGCTTTGGCTCCATCTCTTCATTCTTCAGGAAGCTTCCATAAGTCTCTTATTCTTATCCATCAAGGGCAGACAGAATGAAAACCACAATCACAGAAAACTAATCAAACTGATCACATGGACCACAGCCTTGTCTAACTCAATGAAACTATGAGCCATGCTGTGTAGGGCTTCCCATGATGGTTGGATCATAGTGGAGAGTTCTGACAAAATATAATCCACTGGAGAAGAGGAAAAGGAGAGTGGAGAAATAACTCCTTAAAGAATGAAGATGTGAAGTCACTCTTCTCCAGTAGTATATTGGACACCTACCGACCTGGGAAATTCTGCATTCAATGTCATATCTTTTTGCCTTTTTATACTGTTCATGGGGTTCTCAAGGCAAAAACACTGAAGTGGTTTGTAATTCCTATTTTCTGTTGATGGGTGGGGCTGCGTTCCCTCCCAGATGTATGTCTTATATAGTTACATTTTTAAATATTCCATTTTCTAAATAAGAGTGTAGTCTGTTTCATTTATTTTGATTACTAATATATTTAGATTTATTTTGTATTTTCTATTAGCCATTTATTCTTTGTTCTTTTTTTCATGCCTTCTGTTCAGTAGAAAAACTTTCCATTTGCTGATTTGGAGGCTATATATTTTTATCTTTATTATTATCTTCAAATTTTAAAACATATTTTTCCTTAAACTTTCTAACACAGAGCGAAGTTATTCAATGTCTGCATCCTTATCCTAACCCTGACAAAGTCCTTTGACCACTTTTACTACCTAAAGAACAGATTTCCCTGATCATGATTTTGTTTAGGCTTTAATTTTATATACATTCTAAATACAATAATAGTTATAATTATTTTAAATTAATAGTTAATTAAATTTATTCACATATCATGTCATAACTGGTGCAGTGTGCTTCCATTAGGAAGCACATAATGTCTGGTTGTCTCTTTTTATGCCATTAACAGTCACTGGTGATCATTGTATGCTTAGTCGCTCAGTTGTGTCTGACTCTTTGCAATCCCATGGACTGTATCCCGCCAGTCTCCTCTGTCCATGGAATTCTCAAGGTGGGAATACTGGGGTGGATTGCCATGCCCTCCTCCAGGGGATCTTCCCAACCTAGGGATCAAACCCAGATTCCCCGCATTGTAGGTGGATTCTTTACCATCTGAGTCACCAGGATGATCATTTACTTATATTCATTAATTAAATAGGGATTATGAAATGGTGATGTTTTATTTTTGCTTTGTCATTTATTAGTTGGAACATTTCTATAGAAATTTGTACTTATCAATGAATTTTTTTTTAACCCTGAGGTGCATTTCATCTAAGAAAGTCATAATTAATGTTATATTTACCCCTTTAATTTGTCAACTCAAGATAGCATATTGGTTCTCTAGTTATCACCTGAAAATGAACCAAGAGCATTTAAAAAATATCCTTATAAACACATGGATCAAAATCAGTTGCATGTTTATCCTTTATGATGTTTAGACAAACTTTTTTATTATTAATTTTTATTGGAGTATAGTTGATTTACAATGTTGTATTAGTTTTTGCTATGCAGCAAAGTGAATCAGTTATACATATGCATACATCTCCTCTTTTTTAGATCTCCTTCCCTTTTAGGTCACCAAAGAACATTGAGGAGAGTTCCCTGTGCTATGCAATAGGTTCTCATTAGTTATCTATTTTATACATAAAATAGATTTATGTCATATATGTGTGTATATGTCAATCCCAATTTGCCAATTCTTCCCACTCCCCTTCCACCCTTGGTATCCATAAGTTTGTTTTCTACATCTGGAACTCTGTTTCTGCTTTCCACATATGTTACTCTATACCATTTTTTCTAGATCCCATAGTGATATTATACAATATTTTTTTTTTCTCTTTCTGGCTTACTTCACTATGTATGACAATCTGTAGGTTCATCCATGTCTCTACAGAAGACACTATTTCATTCCCTTTTACGGCTGAGTAATATTCCTTTGTATACGTGTACCACATCTTTATCCATTCCTTTGTTGATGTACGTTTAGGTTGCTTCCAAGTCCTGGCTATTGTGAATAGTGCTGCAATGAACATCAAGGTGCATGCATCTTTTCCAGTTCTGGTTTTCTCCAGATATATGCCCAGTAGTGGAATTCCTGGATCATGTAGTAGCTCTATTTTTAGTTTCTTTCTTTTTTTTTTTTTTTTTTTTTTGAGGGCCCTCTATATTTTTCTCCATAGTGGCTGTACCAATTTATATTCCCACCAACAGTGCGGGAGGGTTCTGTTTTATCCACAGACTTGCAAGCATTTATTATTTGTAGATTTTTTGATGATGGCCATTCGGATTAATTTGAGGTGATGCTTCATTGTAGTTTCCTATTGATAGACATTTGGACCAGTTTCTTCTTTTCCTATCATTATAAATAATGTTTCAGCAGATATCCTTGAATATACATATTTTAGGGATTTTTGGAAATGTATCTTTGAAATGGATACTTAGAAATGAGTTTGCTGGGTCACAGGGTAAATGCACATGTAATTTTACAAGATAGTGTCAAATTTCCCTCTATAGAGATATTCCATTTTCTACTACCACCAGCAATGTTACCTCAAGGCCTCAGCCAATCTGTTAAGTGTGAAATGATCTTTCTGTACTCTTTGTATTTCTTTCATCTTGAGTTAACCATCTTGTATTAAGGTCTATGTACTCTTTTTTCTGTGAATTGTCTGTTTATATCTCTATTCCAGTTTTCTCTGGGGTTGATGCTCTCTTTCTTTACTTTTGGTAGTTCTTTGTCTTTCCTAGTTTTCCTTTCTCTTTTAACTTTGTTTTCAATGTTCTGTTTACTTTGTTGGTTATCCTTCATAGTGTTAGATTACTTCTTACACTTTGGAATTTTGATTTGTAGGCTCATTTGTTTTCCTTTCCTGTTATGTTTATATTCTTTTCTTTATTTTGGAAGTTTTATAGTTGCTCATTCTTGTCTTTCTGGGCCCCCAGTCTAAAACTAGGTCTAATAATGACATTTGGGGGCACCTGTCTCACAGTGATCTTGGGGAAACTGACAGATCTGGTCAAGCAAGGGATGTTGATTCGACCTAAGTTTCCAAGGAATGTGTCCATCCTTTTGCATTCCTGGTCTTGCTTATTTATTGTAGCTCTACCCTCAGGTAACGTTTGGGGGTAATTTCTTTACGTTCCTTTCAAGGGGATGAATTGGCACACATCCTGCTTCCTGGCTTCACATTCTGAGTCTGCCTCTGTTTCCCTGACTTATTTGAATCCCTCCAGTCCCCTTGGCCATGCAAGAGCTAAATCTCTGACTACCACTGTCCATTCTTGGGCCCTGAATTGAGTAAGCTCAAAGTCTCAGCCCATTTCTTGTTCATGGATGTATGTCTCTTGTATTTGATCTTGACTACATTTCTTACTGTTACTTTTTATGTCTTATGCATTATTGTTATGTGTTTTGATCAGAGAGGATTTTCAAAGTAAGGAGTCAGTGAGGAATTTTAATTGGAATTCCACATGATTCTGGTCTTTTACATCATTTACCCTGGATTTAACATTCACTGTGGCTGCATATGATTGTCTGAACCCAGGTCAATTGTCTGAGTCAGGTTTTTCCAGCACTTTCAAGTCTTCCACCAAAACTCATAATTTGGTGATTTCCTAAACTCACAAAGGGAATTCAGATTTAGGGTTGCCAAACAAGTAGCTATCTACAATGACATATACCCTGGAAATCCATGAAAAAAATATCCTCTGTCTGATCATTACATACAAATTCTTAATCTCTCTACAAAACCATGTAACTACTCAAATATTAACAAGCAAAAGTTTAATTTCCATATAGTGCAAAACTGCAGGCTCTACAGATCAGCATGACCATATAAAACAGAGCTTTTTGTTAAAAGTATGACTAAAATGCACAGTGGCCTGATTTTATACTTTATAATAGCTTTTAATCTGCATTGGTTGGAACTCTAAAGGCCCATCTGTTCTAACAGAAGACTTTGTCAACTTTATATTTTTATGACACTACTGTAATTGCAAGTTTTCCTGATATTTGTAGTGTTCGAACTGAAAGTAATGAGAAAAACAATCTATAAAAAGGGTTGGGATGCCATCGACTTTCTAGCAGTTACCATGCAATCACAGATGCCAAGGACATTTAAAGATTTAATTATATGGAACGTGAGGCTCTCTTTCTAGTTTCAAAACCTGTGGACTTTTAGTATCAGAGATAATGGGGAAAAGAAAAATGATTGGAGTTTCCAGATTCCCTTTCCCTTCACATCTGAGAAAATATTTCTTTTGCCTTATGCCCACAGGAAAAGATGAACACTCCTTTGGTCCTGTAAGAACCTCCTTTTACAACTTCTGTATGGAAAATGAACGTGTTCTGGAAGCCTTCTCTTGAACCTTTATCAGTGGCTCTATGCCTCTTCTTCATATACCATCTATGAATTAAAACGGGGACTTCTGTTCTTCCTGAAGACATGAACCTATCTCTGCAAAGGTCAAAGCCTGCAGGTTTTCTCACAAAATTTTAGAGTTAAATTCCAATAGACTATTGAGTTTGCTTCCCATATTCACATAAATGATTAAGGCACATCTGATTCCATATATGGACACTGTGACCATTTTAAAGTATCTTCACCTTAGAAGATAACTCCCTTGTAAAGATCGCATATAGTCCTGTAATATGTCTGAATTATTGCAACAGCATATTATCAGGATATCCTCTTTGCCTTCTTAACCTTCATATAAGGGATACCCTAGAACATGATCATTGTTTGGCATTGCCTTTCTTTGGGATTGGAATGAAAACTGACCTTTTCCAGTCCTGTGGCCACTGCTGAGTTTCCCAAATTTGCTAGCATATTGAGTGTAGCACTTTCATAGCATCATCTTTCAGGATTTGAAATAGTTCAACTGGAATTCCATCACATCCACTAGCTTTGTTCACAGTGATGCTTTCTAAGTGAACTTCACATTCCAGGATGTCTGGCTCTAGGTGAGTGATCACACCATCGTGGTTATCTGGGGCATGAAGATCTTTTTTGTACAGTTCTTCTGTGTATTTTTGCCACCTCTTCTTAATATCTTCTGCTTCTGTTAGGTGCACACCATTTCTGTCCTTCATTGAGCCCATCTTTGCGCGAAATGCTCCCTTGGTGTCTCTAATTTTCTTGAAGAGATCTCTAGTCTTTCCCATTCCGTTGTTTTCCTCTATTTCTTTGCATTGATCTCTGAGGAAGGCTTTCTTATCTCTCCTTGCTATTCTTTGGAACTCTGCATTCAAATAGGAATATCTTTCCTTTTCTCCTTTGCTTTTTGCTTCTCTTCTTTTCACACCTATTTGTAAGGCCTCTTCTGACAGCCATTTTGCTTTTTTGCATTTTTTTTCCATGGGCAAAACAGAAAAAGAGACACAGATGTACAGAACAGACTTTTGGACTTCATGGGGATCGCCTTAATCCTTGTCTCCTGTACAATGTCATAAACCTCTGTCCATAGTTCATCAGGCATTCTTTCTATCAGATCTAGTCCCTTAAATCTATTTCTCACTTCCACTGTATAGTCATAAGGGATTTGATTTAGGTCATACCTGAATGGTCTAGTGGTTTTCACTACTTTCTTCAATTTCAGTCTGAATTTGGCAATAAGGAGTTCATGACCTGAGCCACAGTCAGCTCCCGGTCTTCTTTTTGCTGACTGTATAGAGCTTCTCCATCTTTGCCTGCAAAGAATATAATCAATCTGATTTAAGTGTTGACCATCTGGTGATGTCCATTGTAGAGTCTTCTCTTGTATTGTTGGAAGAGGGTGATTGCTATGACCAGTTCGTTCTCTTGGCAGAACTCTATTAGACTTTGCCCTGCTTCATTCCATACTCCAAGGCCAAATTTGCCTGCTACTCCAGGTGTTTCTTGACTTCCTACTTTTTCATTCCAGTCCCCTATAATGAAAAGGACATTCTTTTTGGGTGTTAGTTCTAAAAGATCTTGTAGGTCTTCATAGAGCCGTTGAACTTCAGCTACTTCAGCAATACTGGTTGGGGCACAGGCTTGGATTACCGTGATATTGAATTGTTTGCCTTGGAAATGATCAGAGGTCATTCTATTGTTTTTGAGATTGCATCCAAGTATTGCATTTTGGACTCTTTTGTCGACTATGATGGCTACTCCATTTCTTCTAAGGGATTCCTGCCCACAGTAGTATGGTCATCTGAGTTAAATTCACCCATTCCAGTCCATTTCAGTTCCCTGATTCCTAGAATGTCGATGTTCACTCTTGCCATCTCCTGTTTGACCACTACCAATTTGCCTTGACTCATGGACCTAACATTCCAGGTTCCTATGCAATAGTGCTCTTTAGCATCGGACTGTGCTTCTATCACCAGTCACATCCACAACTGGGTATTCTTTTGCTTTGGTTCCATCCCTTCATTCTTTCTGGATTTATTTCTCCACTGATCTCCAGTAGCATATTGGGCACCTACCAAACTGGGGAGTTCCTCTTTAAGTATCCTATCATTTTGCCTTTTCATACTGCTCATGGGGTTCTCAAGGCAAGAATATTGAAGTGGTTTGCCATTCCTTTCTCCAGTGGACCACATTCTGCCAGACCTCTCCACCATGACCCATCTGACTTGGTGGCCCCACATGGCATGGCTTAGTTTCATTGAATTAGACAAGGCTGTGGTCCATGTATGTGATCAGATTGACTAGTTTTCTGTGATTATGGTTTCAGTGTGTCTGCCCTCTGATGCTGTCTCACAACATCTACCATCTTACTTGGGTTTCTCTTACCTTGGCCTTGGGGCATCTCTTCACGGCTGTACCAGCAACATGCAGCCACTGCTCCGTAACTTGGACGAGGGGTATCTCCTCCTGCCGCCCCTCCTGACCTTGAAAAGTAAAGTAATGCCCAAAATTCTCCAAGCCAGGCTTGAAAAGTAAATAATGCTCAAAATTCTCCAAGCCAGGCTTCAGCAATATGTGAATCGTGAACTTCCAGATGTTCAACCTGGTTTTAGAAAAGGCAGAGGAACCAGAGATCAAACTGCCAACATCCGCTGGATCATCAAAAAAGCAAGCGAGTTCCAGAAAAAAATCTATTTCTGCTTTATTGACTATGCCAAAGTCTTTGTGTGGATCACAATAAATTGTGGAGAATTCTGAAAGAGATGGGAATACCAGACCACCTGACCTGCCTCATGAGAAACCTATATGCAGGTCAGGAAGCAACAGTTAGAACTGGACATGGAACAACAGACTGGTTCCAAATAAGAAAATAGTACGTCAAGGCTGTATGGTGTCACCCTGCTTATTTAACATATATGCAGAGTACATCATGAGAAGCCTTGGGCTGGAAGAAGCACAAGCTGGAATCAAGATTGCCGGGAGAAATATAAATAACCTCAGATATGCAGATGACACCACCCTTATGGCAGAAAGTGAAGAGGAACTAAAAAGCCTCTTGATGAAAGTGAAAGAGGGGAGTGAAAAAGTTGGCTTAAAGCTCAACATTCAGAAGACTAAGATCATGGCATTCTGTTCCATCACTTCATGGGAAACAGATGGGGAAACAGTGGATAGCGTGTCAGACTTTATTTTGGGGGGCTCCAAAATCACTGCAGATGGTGATTGCAACCATGAAATGAAAAGACGCTTACTCCTTGGAAGGAAAGTTATGACCAACCTAGACAGCATATCAAAAAGCAGAGACATTACTTTGCCAACAAAGGTCCGTCTAGTCAAGGCTATGTTTTTTCCAGTGGTCATGTATGGATGTAAGAGTTAGACTGTGAAGAAAGTTGAGCGCCGAAGTATTGATCCTTTTGAACTGTGGTGTTGGAGAAGACTTTTGAGAGTCCCTTGGACTGCAAGGAGATCCAACCAGTCCATCGTAAAGGAGATCAGTCCTGGGTGTTCATTGGAAGGACTGATGCTGAAGCTGAAACTCTAATACTTTGGCCACCTCATGCTAAGAGTTGACTCATTGGAAAAGACCCTGATGCTAGGAGGGATTGAGGGCAGGAGGAGAAGGGGACGACAGAGGATGAGATGGCTGGATGGCTTCACCGACTAGATGGATATGAATTTGAGTAAACTCCGGGAGTTAGTGATGGACAGGGAGGTCTGGCGTGCTGCAATGGTTGGGGTCGCAAAGAGTCGGACACGACTCAGCGACTGAACTGGGTGGGGAACACATGTAAATCCATGGCTGATTCATGTCAATGTATGACAAAAACCACTACAATATTGTAAAGTAATTAGCCTCCAACTAATAAAAATAAATGGAAAAAAAATTGAAAAAATTTAAAAAAAGGAAAATATACACACACCGCAATGTTCATTGCAGCACTGTTTACAATTGTCAAGACATAGAAGCAATCTAAATGTCCATCGACAGAAGAATGGATAAAGATGTGGCACATATATACAATGGAATATTGCTGCTGCTGCTGCTGCAAAGTTGCTTCAGTCGTGTCCGACTCCGTGTAACCCCATAGATGGCAGCCCACCAGGCTCCCCCATCCCTGGGATTCTCCAGGCAAGAAGACTGTAGTGGGTTGCCATTTCCTTCTCCAATGCATGAATGTGAAAAGTGAAAGTGAAGTTCCTTAGTCGTGTTCAACTCGTAGCGACCCCATGGACTGCAGCCTACCAGGCTCCTCCTTCCATGGGATTTTCCAGGCAAGAGTACTGGAGAATGGAATATTACTCATCTATAAAAAAGAATGACATGATGCCATTTGAAGCAACATGGATGGATCTAGAGATTATCACACTAAGTGAAGTAAGTCATACAAGGGAAAGACAAATATATGATATCATTCATATGTGGAATCTAATCTTTAAAAAATATACAAATGAATTTATTTACAAAATAAAAGGAAACTTATAGATATACAAAACAAACTTATGGTTACCAAAGAGGAAAGGTAGGGTGGAGGGATAAATCTGGAGCTTGGGATGAACATACACACATTACTATATATAAGATAAATGACCAATAGGGACCTACTAAATATCACAGGGAACTTTATCTAATATTCTGTGATGACTTATATAAGACAAGAATCTGAAAAAGAAGGAACATACGTATATGTATAACTTATTCACTTTGCTGTACACCTGAAATTAATACAACATTGTAAATCAACTATACTTTAATAAAATTAAAATACTAAAAAGAACGTGTTTTCCATCTAGAAAAAAAACAGTTAAACATGCACCCATTTGCTAGTTTTGTCTCCTCAAAGAAAATGTCCTTGAATTAGCTACTAGTGCACTTATGATCTTCTCCATGGTATCTGGCATGCTGTGAATGTTCAGAAAAGGTTATACATGGCTTCTATTTTATATTCTCCTTGTTAAATTCAAGGTTAAAATAAAAATATAACAAATATAACAAAACACACAGTGAACTTATATTAGACTATTCATTGCGATTGGTCAAGTGATCAAAGTTGTACTGAAAGTAAACAGTTGAAGATAAACACAATTCAGACAATACAGACAGTGAAACAAATATTTTAGAATTTTCTAAATAGTCATTCATTTATAATGGAATAACTATTTTAAATAATGTGTTTAGTTAAACTCCTATATCTTTATGGACATATTTCTTTTGAAACTATTAGGAGCAGAAATGAGTGCTCTCTAAGAAAGATACATTGTTATCTGGCATCAATAAAGTCAATAAGAACATTATTGCACCAGTAAAAGCTTATTCCTCAGCTTCCAGCCTTTGAAGCAGCAGTTACTTCAAATTTGCATCAGACTTTAAGAAAATAATATAAGCACTACACATTATTTTACCCAGTCTCCTCAGATTTAAAATTAAGCTATATTGAGGGGAGGGGTAGTGAGAAGAGGAATAGTTTTACATTATGAGACTTACCATTTCTCTTGCATTGAGGAGAAGGCCCTGTTCACATTACAGTAAAAACAATATCTAAAAGCCAATGAAGAAAATAGGCTAGACTCAAAATCAAGTTAGGAGTTTGGGATTAACATGTACACACTACTATATATATTAATCCCAAACTATCCTAAAATAAGGACCTACTATATAGCACAGGAATCTCTATTCATTATTTTATAATAACCTATAAGGAAAACAAACCTGAAAAAATATAAATAATACACACACACACACACACATACACAAAACTGAATCACTTTGCTATACACCTGAAACTAATACAACATTGCGAATCAACTATATTTCAATTTTAAAAAGTAATAAATGAATAAATAAAAACAACAAAAGTTAATATTAACACAAAAGTAAGGACAGGCAAAGGTAGAGCAATACAGTAATTTTCAACACACAACATAGAATGAAAACAAGTAGTCCCCCCTCACATTTCATGCTCATGTCATGCTGTTGCTACCTGCCAGAAACCAGAGACAAATTTGGGGAAGAATTCGTATTTTTTCAAACAAAACCAGGGATAGAAATCTAGAAAAGGCTGGATGAAAAGCTTTTCTTCAAGGAACATATATGAAGGGTGAAGGAGGAGGTGTTGGCTGAGGAGGAGTTTAGGAATAAAATGTGACAATTTGACAACTCCCTCATCCTGTAATTCCTTTATAGTCACACCTACCCTCCCTGCCATCCCTAGCTCTTGGCAATGTGTTCTCCGTCCCTGTAGTTTTCTCTATTTTAGAATGACACATAAATGGAATTATACAATATGTAGCCTTTGTGTCTGGCTTCTTTCACACAGCATAATTCCATGGATACCCTTTCAATTTTTACATATGAATTCCACGGATAGAGGAGCCTGGTGGGCTACAGTCTATGGGATCGCAGAGTTAGACACGACTGAGCGACTAACACTTTCACGGCAAATATATGCTTGGTCTTATAAGAAACTATCAGAATTATTGTGCCATTTTACATTCTCACCAGCAATGTATAAAAGATACAGTTACTCCTGGTCATCAATAGCATTTGGTATTAACGGTATTTTTTACTTCAGTCTTTCCAATATGCATGTGATTTTACCATATTGTGATTTTAATTTGTCAAATATTCTTATGCACCAATTGAAAACATTATGTGATTTTCCCTTCCTTAGTATGTTAATATAGTGAATAACTCTGATGGATTTTTTTTTTTTTTTTTTTGAGGAGGCAACTTTAAAAACATAAACTTATGTTATGGGCAGTCTTAGGTTACAGGAAAATTGTAGCAAAAGTGCATAAAGTTCCCAAATAGCCCC
Organism: Muntiacus reevesi; assembly: GCF_963930625.1. NCBI lineage: Eukaryota > Metazoa > Chordata > Mammalia > Artiodactyla > Cervidae > Muntiacus > Muntiacus reevesi. The sequence continues at coordinate 44,161,010 of NC_089271.1, forward strand.
TGCCCCAACACCTGCAGAGCCTCCCCCACTATCCACATCCCACAATAAAGTGGTACATTTGTTACAATTTGTGAACCTACAATGACATATTAAAATTATCCAAACTCTGTATTTTATATTAAGGTTCACTCTTCGTTTGCATACTTATGAGTCTGAAAAAATGTGAAATGAAATTTATCCACCACTGCAGTATCATAAGTATTTTCATGTCCTAAAAACTCTATGTGCTCTGTCTAATCATCATCCCTTGCTCTTCCCCAAACGTCTGACAACCACAGATCTGCTTATTGTCTCCATAGTTTGGACTTTCCCATAAAATTATATTGTTGGAATCATACATTATGTAGCCTTCTCAGATGGCTCATTTGTCAGATGTATACCTTCTTTGGTGAGGTGCCTGTTCATATCTTTTACCCATTTAACAGGTTGGTTGTTTTTTTGTTGTCAATTTTTCAGAGTTCTTTGTATATTTTGGGTAAGAGTTCATCATATATACCATTTGCAATAACACTCTCTCAGTCTGTGTCTTCTCATTCTCTTGACATTGATGGATTTTTGAATTTTGAATCAGCCTCATATTCTTGGAATAAATCCTACTTAGCCATGCTATATGCATTTTAAAATATGCTGCTCAATACTATTTGTACAATATATCCTTGTTGCTTATTTTTTATACATTGTAGTTTATATCTCTTAATCTCATACCTCTGTCTTGTCCCACCCACTTCCCTCTACCCACTGGTAATATTAGTTCACTTTCTATATCTGTGATTCCACTTCTGTTTTGCTATATATGTTGGTTTCTATTATTTTTTGGATTCCACATATAAGTGACATCATGCACTGTTTGTCTTTCTCAAAAGACAAAAAGTCTCAAACCTGACTTATTTCACTAAGCGTAAAATCATCTGAGTTCATCCACACTGCTGCAAATGGCAAAATTTCATTCTTTTTTATGGCTGAGTAATATTCCATTGCATATACCGTGTATATACATATATATATATGTATATACATATATATATATATATGTATGTGTATATATATATGTATATATCACAACTTTCTTAACCATTTGTCAGTTGATGTATACTTCAGTAGATTGTTTTCTATTCTAGCTGTTGTAAATAGTGCTGTTATGAACACTGGAGTGCATATATCTTTTCAAATTAGTGTTTTTGTTTTTTTTTTCTGGTTATATACCCAGGAGCAGAATTGCTAGAGGATATGGTAGTTCTATTTTTAGATTTTTGTGGAACCACTATACTGTTTCCATAATGGCTGTGCCAATTTATGTTCCTACTAACAGTGTACAAGGGCTCCTTTTTCTTGACATTCTTGCTAACATTTGTTATTGGTAGACTTTTGAGGGTAGTCTTTCTGATAAGTGTGAGATTATGTCTTATTGTTGATATTGTAAATTTTGATTTACAGTTCTCTAATAATTAGTGATGTTGAGTATCTTTTCTCATGCTTCCTAGCCATCTTTATGTATTTGTTGGGAAAATATATACTCAGGTCTTCTACCATTTTGTATTGGGTTTTTAATTATTGAGTTGTATGAGCTGTTTATATATTTTAAATATTAACCCCTTGCAGGTCATATCATTTGCAAATATTTTCTCCCATTTCATAAATTTTGTTTTCATTTGTCAATGGTTTCCTTTGCTGTGTAAAAGCCTTTATGTTTAATTAGGTGGCATTTGTTGATTTTTGCTTTTGTTTCTTTTGTTTTAGACAGAGCCAAAAGAATATTGCTGTGATTTTGTCAACAAGTGTTGTGCCTAAGTTTTCTTCTAGGAGTTTTATGGTTTCAAGACTTACATTTAGGTCTTTAATCCATTTCAATTTAGTTTTGCATATGGTGAGAGAAAATGTTATAATCTCATTCATGACCAGTTTTCCCAGTACTACTAATTGAAGAGAATGTTTTTTCCCCATTGTATATTCATTCTTGCCATCTTTGGCCATAAATGTGTGGTTTTATTTCTGGGCTCTGAATTCTTTATCTGGTAAAAACTGTTATTTCTGTTTCATTATTTTTCAAAGGTTTTCTCTTGCTCTTTCAATTAACAGTAGTTCCTCTGCTTTCTTCGTTTTGTGTAACTTTCCCTCTATAACTTCTTGTGAAATGGTTACTTATTGCAGTCTTGAAAGTGTGTTCTTATGTGGGAGTATCCCTATACAGATTGCATGTGCTCAAAGCCTTTGGTGGAGAATTACATTTGATATGGATGCAAATCTCAATTTTTCCTCAGGGTGTGCTGACAGCTATCACCTTCATAGTGGGTGGTCTGGAGATGGAGGAGCTAGAGCTGGCATCAGCTGTGAGATGGGACTACCCTCTGCCCATTCGCCATCACCACCCTACTGGGAAAGATGTCTGATCCCAGGTTGCTGGAACAGAAGCTCTGAGTGTATGGCCCAAGCTGCCTCTGTTCACTTTAAGTGTGTGTTTCTCCTCTCTGAGCACTGGGACTCCTGCCTCAGAGGGGAGAATTTCTGTGGCAAGGGGAGCCCATGAGGGCTTTTGGCTTTTGTTGGCTGCAGACAGAGGCCCAAGCTGTCTCCAGTGCACTACTTCACAGTCCCTTTGTTCTTTATCGCCAATTTCTGCCCTCAGCTGCCTCTGCCCTGTTGTGGAGCCACAACACTGGATAGGTAGGGCCTGTGTAAACTCTCAGACTGTATCAGGGTATGAGCTGTGGTCAAATGGCTTCCACCAAAGACTTGGGCTTCTTTGGATGTACTGCTTGAATAAACACCAACAATGGTTTCTGACACACCACCCAGGCTCTACCCTGAGACCAGGTCGCTTTTGTACCCCACTGCTATGTCTTCTCCACAGTCATGGCCAGCTCAGATTCAGTGCCACAGCATGATGTGGCATGAGCAGGGCCAGAAAGTTCAGTTGATTTAAGATGGGATGTGTAATGAGGCAGTAACAGAAAACCCAGCAACCACTAAAGCAGTTCTCTAATCACATTCTATGCCTTGCCTCATATGATAGCCAGAGCATGAATGCTTCTCGTAAGTGAAGTTCAGGCTTCCCACAATTCTCCTGAGAGTCCCAGTGGTCCTCCAATCAATCAATGGGGCTCATCTCTCCTGTGTAGGATCCCGGGACTGGAGCACCCAATATGTGGCTCTCACTGCTCATTCCCTGGAGTGGGTGTCAGCCTGTATATTCTTCCTTTTTCCTCTGAGTCCCCTTTCAGGGGCATAGATCCTGACCCAAAAACTTTCCTTTCCTTCCTATCTGATTACATGTGGATATTTCTTATAGCCATCGGTGTATGGGGGGGGGTACGCAGCTGTGAAGAGATACCACACATCCAAGGTAAGAGGAAACCAAGTAAGACGGTAGGCACTGAGAGAGGGCATCAGAGGGCAGACAGACTGAAACCACATTCACAACTAGCCAATCTGATCACATGGACCACAGCCTTGTCTAACTCAATGAAATTAAGCCATGCCACGTGGGGCCACCCAAGACTGACGGGTCACAGTGGAGAGGTCTGACAGAATGTGGTCCACTGGAGAAGGGAATGGCAAACTACTTCAATATTCTTGCCTTGAGAACCCCATGAGCAGTATGAAAAGGCAAAAAGATAGGACACTAAAGGATGAACTCCCCAGTTTGGTAGGTGCCCAATATGCTACTGGAGATCAGTGGGGAAATAAATCCAGAAAGAATGAAAGGATGGAACCAAAGGAAAAACAATACCCAGTTGTAGATAGGACTGGTGATAGAAGCAAGGATCGATGCTGTAAATAGCAATATTGCATAGGAACCTGGAATGTTAGGTCCATGAATCAAGGCAAATTGGTAGTGGTCAAACAGGAGATGGCAAGAGTGAACATCGACATTCTAGGAATCAGCGAACTAAGATGGACTGAAATGGGTGAATTTAACTCAGATGACCATTATATCTACTACTGTGGGCAGGAATCCCTTAGAAGAAATGGAGTAGCCATCATGGTCAACAAAAGAATCTGAAATGCAGTACTTAGATGCAATCTTAAAAACGATAGAATGACCTCTGTTCCTTTCCAATGCAAACCATTCAATATCATGGTAATCCAAGTCTATGCCTCAACCAGTAATGCTGAAGTAGCTGAAGTTCAACGGCTCTATGAAGACCTACAAGATCTTTTAGAACTAACACCCAAAAAGGATGTCTTTTTCATTATTAGGGGACTGGAATGAAAAAGTAGGAAGCCAAGGAACACCTGGAGTAGCAGGCAAATTTGGCCTTGGAGTATGGAATGAAGCAGGGCAAAGTCTAATAGAGTTCTGCCAAGAGAACGCATTGGTTATAGCAAATACCCTCTTCCAACAATACAAGGGAAGACTCTACAATGGACATCACCAGATAGTCAACACTGAAATCAGATTGATTATATTCTTTGCAGGCAAAGATGGAGAAGCTCTATACAGTCAGCAAAAAGAAGACCGGGAGCTGACTGTGGCTCAGATCATGAACTCCTTATTGCCAAATTCAGACTGAAATTGAAGAAAGTAGTGAAAACCACTAGACCATTCAGGTATGACCTAAATCAAATCCCTTATGACTATACAGTGGAAGTGAGAAATAGATTTAAGGGACTAGATCTGATAGGCAGAATGCCTGATGAACTATGGACAGAGGTTCATGACATTGTACAGGAGACAGGAACCAAGACCATCCCCAAGATAAAGAAATGCAGAAAAGCAAAATGGTTGTCTGAGGAGGCCTTACAAATAGCTGTGAAAAGAAGAGAAGCAAAAAGCAAAGGAGAAAAGGAAAGATATTCCCATTTGAATGCAGAGTTTCAAAGAATAGCAAGTAGAGATAAGAAAGCCTTCCTCAGTGATCAATGCAAAGAAATAGAGGGAAACAACAGAATGGGAAAGACTAGAGATCTCTTTAAGAAAATTAAAGATACCAAGGGAACATTTCATGCAAAGATGGGCTCAATGAAGGACAGAAATGGTATGGCCCTAACAGAAGCAGAAGATATTAAGAAGAGGTGGCAAGAATACACAGAAGAGCTGTACAAAAAAGATCTTCATGACCCAGATAATCACAATGGTGTGATCACTCACGTACAGCCAGACATCCTGGAATGTAAAGTCACGTGGGCCTTAGGAAGCATCACTACGAATAAAACTAGTGGAGGGGACGGAACTCCAGTTAAGCTATTTCAAATCCTAAAAGATGATGCTGTGAAAGTGCTGCACTCAATATGCCAGCAAATTTGGAAAACTCAGCAGTGGCCACAGGACTGGAAAAGGTCAGTTTTCATTCCAATCCCAAAGAAAGGGAATGCCATAGAATGCTCCAACTACTGCACAGTTGCACTCATCTCACATGCTAGTAAAGTAATGCTCAAAATTCTCCAAGCCAGGCTTCAGCAATATGTGAGCCATGAACTTCCAGATATTCATGCTGGATTTAGAAAAGGCAGAGGAACTAGAGATCAAATAGCCAACATCCTCTGATCATCGAAAAAGCAAGAGAGTTCCAGAAAAACATCTATTTCTGCTTTATTGACTATGCCAAAGCCTTTGATTGTGTGGATCACAATAAACCGTGGAAAATTCTGAAAGAGATGGCAATACCAGACCATGTGACCTGTCTCTTGAGAAATCTGTATGCAGGTCAGGAAGTGACAGTTAGAACTAGACATGGAACAACAGACTGGTTCCAAATAGGAAAAGGAGTACGTCAAGGCTGTATGTTGTCACCCTGCTTATTTAACTTATATGCAGAATACATCATGACAAATGCTGGGCTGGATGAAACACAAGCGGAATCAAGATTGCCAGGAGAAATATCAATAACCTCAGACATGCAGATGACACCACCCTTATGGCAGAAAGTGAAGAAGAACTAAAAAGCCTCTTGTGGAAGTGAAAGAGGAGAGTGAAAAAGTTGGCTTAAAGCTCAGCATTTAGAAAACTAAGGTAATGGCATCTGGTCCCATCACCTCATGGCAAATAGATGGGGAAACAGTGGAAACAGTGGCTGACATATTTTTCTGGGCTCCAAAATCACTGCAAGTGGTGATTTCAGTCATGAAATTAAAAGACACTTACTCCTTGGAAGGAAAGTTATGACCAGCCTAGACAGCATATCAAAAAGCAGAGACATTACTTTGCCAACAAAGGTTCTTCTAGTCAAGGCTGTGGTTTTTCCAGTGGTCATGTATGGATGTGAAAGTTGTACTATAAAGAAAGCTGAGTGCAGAAGAATTGATGCTTTTGACCTGTGGTGACTCTTGGGATTCCCTTGGACTGCAAGGAGATCCAAACAATCCATCCTAAAGGAGATCAGTCCTGAGTGTTCTTTGGAAGGACTGATGCTGAAGCTGGAACTCCAATACTTTTGCCAGCTGATGTGAAGAGCTGACTCATTTGAGAAGACCCTGATGCTGGGAAAGATTGAGGGCAGGAGGAGAGGGATGAGATTGTTGGATGGAATCACAGACTGAATTGACATGGGCTTGGGAGGACTCTGGGAGTTGGTGATGGACAGGGAGGCCTGGTGTGTTGCGGTTCATGGGGTCACAAAGAGTTGGACACGACTGAGTGACTGAACTGAACTGAACTGAATAATTGTTCCACATGTAAGTGTATTTTTGATATGTTCATGGGAGGAGATGAACTCCACACCTTACTCTGCCATCTTGCTCAGTCTTCCCAATGTAAACCATGAGGTGTATTTTTTAAAATTAATTAATTTATTTTAACTGGAGCCTAATTACTTTACAATATTGTGCTTGCTTTTGACATACATCAACATGAATCATCCACAGGTGTACATATCCCCAGTCCATCCTGATGTACATTTGATGTGTTCAGGCAGGAGGGAGGTGATCTCCACCTCCTCTCACTCCACTATCTTGATCAATCCCTCTCAGGTTCATTTTTTTTTTTTTTTTGAGTAAAAAGCTTCTCAACTTGATGTCTGCCTTTAGTCAGTTTCCAGAGCCCTGGTATGGCTGTTTTTGTTTATTTTATCAAGTTAATTTTATCTGAGAGAATTTACTAAGCTCCTGACTTCACTACTCTGCAAGTCTTGTCCCTTGATTAATGCAATTTTATTTCTAATTAGGAAATAAATGTGTTGAGCATCCAATGTAGCACAAGTGTTTGATTATATCATTATTTCCCCTTTCATATATTTGATAATATAAAAATGAATGGATTACTGTGATGTAAATGGACCATGGAGCCAGAAACTCAGCTAATCCAGTTCCACAAGCCCCAGCAATATATGAACAAGCAGAGAAAGCACATTTGTGCTCATGTCCAACCAAGAGTGGGCTTCCTTGGTGACTCAGATGGTAAAGAATCCACTTGCAATGTGGGAGACCTGTGTTTGATCTCCAGGAATATCCCCTGGAGAAGGGAATGGCAACCCACTCCAGTATTCTGGCCTGGAGAATTCCACGGATAGAGCAGCCTGGCAAGCTACAGTCCATGGGGTCACAAAGAGTCAGACATGACTGAGTAACTTTCACACACACACACCAACTAAGCATACTTAAAAAGTTTTTCAGGTAGTCTTCAGTACTGTGGATCAAATTTCTTCTATTACAAAACCTGTACTAGTAAGTTCCTAGATAGCTAGGAACTTTCAATCATTTTCAATACAGTTTATTAATATTTACATATGTGTGGACACCATTCTCCATAAAGAACCAAGCAAAGCTCAAAGCAGTTTCCAATATTATAGCTTGTTCTTCCTCTGGTAGTTTCTGAAAATCAACTCCTAATTCTGGATTGTTATCATAGACTTAGAGTAAATACAGAAGATTTATATAATGCTGTCAGTGTGAAATTCATTCTTGTAAATTAATCATGCCACACTCTTTCTGGTACTTGATTCTGAATTATTTTTGCATTATTTTAAGGAAAGGAATGATTCCAGTTCATTTCAATTCAGTTGCTCAGTCGTGTCCGACACTTTTTGACCCCAGTACATGGACTGCAGCATGCCAGGCTTCCCTGTCCATCATCAACTCCTGGAGCTTGCTCAAACTCTTGCCCATCAACTCAGTTATGCCATCCAACCATCTCATCCTATGTCATCGTCTTCTCCTCCAGCCTTCAATCTTTCCCAGCATCAGGGTCTTTTCCAGTGAGTCAGTTCTTCACAACAGGTGGCCAAATCATTGGAATTTCAGCTTCAGCATCAGTCCTTCCAATGAATATTCAGCACTGATTTCCTTTAGGGTTGACTGGTTTTATCTCCTTGCAGTCCAAGGGACTCCCAAGAGTCTTCTCCAACACCACAGTTCAAAAGCATCAATTCTTCAGTGCTCAACTTTCTTTAGAGTCCAACTTTCACATCCATGCATGACTACTGGAAAAACCATAGCTTTGACTAGATGGACCTTTGTCAACAAAGTAATGTCTCTGCTTTTTAATAGACTGTCTAGGTTGGTCATAGCTTTTCCTCCAAGGAGCAAGCGTCTTTTAATTTTTTGGCTGCAGTCATCATCTGCAGTGATTTTGGAGGCCCCCACCCCCCACCAAAATAAAGTCAGTCACTGTTTCCATTGTTTCCCCATCTATTTGCCATGATGTGATGGGACTGGATGCCTTGATCTTAGTTTTCTGAATGTTGAGTTTTAAGCCAACTTTTTTCTCTCTCCTCTTTCACTTCCACAAGAGGCTCTTTAGTTCTTCTTCACTCTCTGCCATAAGGGTGGTGTCATCCGCATATCTGAGGTTATTGATTTATTTCTCCCTGCAAACTTGATTCCAGCTTCTGCTTCATCCAGCGTGGCATTTCACTTGATATACTCTGCATATGTGTTACATAAACAGGGTGACAATATACAGCCATGACGTACTCCTTTCCCGATTTGGAACCAGTCTGTTGTTCCATGTCTAGTTCTAATTGTTGCTTCCTGACCTGCATACAGGTTTCTAAGGAGGCAGGTCAGGTGGTCTCGGATTCTCATCTCTTTAAGAATTTCCCACAGTTTGTTGTGATCCACACAGTCAAAGGCTTTAGTATAGTCAATGAAGTAGAAGTAGATGTTTTTCTGAAACTCCCTGGCTTTTTGATGACCCAAGGGGTGTTTGCAATTTTATCTCTGGTTCCTGTGCCTTTTATAAAACCAGCCTGAATATCTGGAAGTTCTTGGTTCATGTACTGTTGAAGCCTGGCTTGGAGAATTTTGAGCATTACTTTGCTAGTGTGTGAGATGAGTGCAATTGTGTGGTAGTTTGAGCATTTTTTGGCATTGCTTTCCTTTGTGATTGGAAGGAAAACTGACCTTTTCCAGTCCTGTGGTCACTGGTGAGTTTTCCAAATTTGCTGGCATATTGAGTGCAGCACTTTCAGAGCATCGTCTTTTAGGATTTGAAACAGCTCAACTGGAATTCCATCACTTCCACTCGCTTTGTTCATAGTGATGCTTCCTAAGGCCCAGTTGATTTCGCATTCCAGGGACTGGCCCATTTTATCTAAACCTTGGATGCCTTTGACATGGTTGCTTAGTTGGTTAAATCATGTGTCTGGTAAACCTTAGTTGATATGAAATTTTAATTTAGGATTAAATAGTTTATCAGCAAACTCTTTTGGCAATTTAGGGGAATTATCAGTGATGATCCAGGGTATCTTTTTGAAAATAGCATTTTTACTTTGATTGAACTTAAAAGCTGTTAGGAGAACTTCTTAAGCAGAAAAACATAAAATACGAAGAGTCACTAACTCCTCATTCACCTGGTTCATATAAGAGCCAGCCAAATGTCAATCCTAACTTCTTCCAGTTTTACTGAGATTTAATTGATATACAACACCATTTAAGGAGTACAGCATAATGATTTGACATATATACATCTGGCTCAGATGGTAAAGCATCTGTCTACAATGCAGAAGACCTGGGTTTGATCCCTGGGTCAGGAAGATTCCCTGGAGAAGGAGATGGCAACCCAATCCAGTACTCTTGCCTAGAAAATCCCATTGACGGAGGAGCCTGGTGTCCATGCGGTCACAAAGAGTTGGACATGGCTGACCGATTTCACTTTCACTTTAAGGGCCATCCTTCATCTCATATAGCTACAAAATAAAAGAAAAAGAATTTTTACCCTTGTGATGAGAACTCTTAGGATTTTGGTCTCTTAACAACTCACGTATATAACATACAGCAGTGTTAATTATATTTATCATGTTATACATTACACCCCAGCACTTATCTATCTTATAACTTGAAATTTGTACTTATCAACTACCTTCGTACAATTCCACCTCCCCACTGGTAACCACAAATCTAATCCCTTTTTCTATTAGTTTGTCTGTCTGTTTGTTTTGGAAGTATAACTGACCTACTACACTATGTAAGTTCCTGGTGCACATTATTTGTGCCTTCATGCTAAGTCACTTCAGTGTGTCTGACTCTGTGACCCTATGGAGTCCACTAGGCTCCTCTATCCATGGGGATTCTTCAGGCAAGAATACTAACGTAGGTTGTCATGCCCTCCTCCAGGGGATCTTCCTGATCCAGGGATCAAACCCGCATCTCTTATATCTCCTGCATTGGCAGATGGGTTCTTTACAACTAATGCCACCTGGGAAGCTACTGGTGCACAGCATAGTGATTTTTATGTATTACAAAACAATCATAACAAGTCTAGTTACCATCTGTCATCAAATATATTACATTATTATTGACTATATTCTCTAAACTGTATACTTCACACCCAAGACTTCATTGCAGTACTATTTACAACAGTAAATAAGGCTGAGCATGAAAGAACTGATGCTTTAGAAATGTGGTGCTGGAGAAGACTCTTGAGAGACCCTTGGACTGAAAGGAAATCAAAATGGACATAGAAATTATCTAAATGTCCATCAACAGAGGAATGGATAAAGAAGATGTGGTATATATACATAACGGAATATTACTCAGAAATAAAAAAGGAATGAAATTGGGTCATTTGTAGAGATGTGGATGGACCTAGAAACTGTCATACAGAGCGAAATAAGTCAGAAAGAGAAAAACAAATATTGTACATTAATGCATATATGTGGAAAACAGAAAAATGTTATTTTTGTTATTCAGTCACTAAGTCATGTCCAACCCTTTGCAACGCCATAAACTCTAGCATGCCAGACTCCTCTGTCCTCCACTATCTCCTGGAGCTTGCTCAAATTCATGTCCATTGAATCAGTGATGCTATCTAATTATTTCATCCTCTGCCGCCCACTTCTCTTTTTGCCTTCTATCTTTCCCAGCATCAGGGTCTTTTCCAATGAGTTGGCTCTTCACATCTGACCAAAGTATTGGAGCATCAGCTTTAGCAACAGTCTTTCCAAAGAATATTGAGAGTTGATTTCCTTTAGGATTGAATGGTTTGATCTCCTTTCAGTCCAAGGGACTCTTAAGAGTCTTCTCCAGCACCACATTTCTAAAGCATCAGTTCTTTCGTGCTCAGCCTTATTTATAGTTCGACTCTCACATCTGTACATGACTACTGGAAAAACCATAGCTCTGACTATACAGGCCTTTGTCAGCAAAGTGAACTCTATGCTTTCTAATATGTTGTCTAGGTTTTTCATAGCTTTCCTTCCAAGGAGCAAGCATCTTTTAATTTCATGGCTGCAATCATAGTCTGCAGTGATTTTGGAACCCAAGAAAATAACGTCTGTCTGTTTGCAAAGAGAAATAGAAACATTGACTTAGAGAACAAACGTAAAGATACCAAGGGAGAAGGGGGCGGGTAGGATTAATTGGGAGGTTGGGACTGATGTATCTACTACACAATTGATACTATATATAAAATAGATAATTAATGGGAACCTACTGTATAGCTCAGGAAACCCTACTCAGTGCTCTATGGTGACCTAAACAGGAATGAAATCCAAAGAAGAGGGGATATATGTATACATGCATAGCTGATTCACTTTGCTGTACAGTAGAAACTAACACTTATAGTTGTAAAGCAACTATACTCTAATAACAATTCATTTTTAAAAATCAATTAAATAAACAACTAAGATTTTTAAAAAAAAGACTATGTGATCCCACACAGTGTGGAAAAGAAGCTTCGAGTACCAGTAGGGACAAATTCTCTGTGCCATGGCCCAACATAGAGTCTTCTAGATTCCTGGAATATGTTAGAATTTTTCAAAACCCTTATTCCTCAAAGTGTCTTTTTCTCTCATTCATTTTTGTTAGCATATTGTTTTCCCCAACTGTTATCCATTGCTCCATGTATAAATGACAAAAACATTTGTTTGTAAATGTTTTTGACCAATACCCTCCCTCCTCTCCACCCCAGCTAGTGGCTTTAGCACTGCTGAGTTCTAAATTAGGTCAGATGAAACAAATTTTTTGGGTAAGTTGAACCACCAGACAGACCAACCAAGGACAATCTTTGCAAATGGAGTCAATTCTGCTCCTTTAGTTGCAATATATCTTTTTCTTTACTGGGAATGCAGACTATTACACATCATCAAGACTGAGCTAGGGAGAATACATGGGACTAGTGTATGCCACAAAAGTGAAAGTGAAGTCGCTCAGTCGTGTCCGACTCTTTGCGACCCCATGAACTGTAGCCTGCCAGGCTCCTCTGTCCATGGAATTTTCCAGGCAAGAGTACTGGAGTGGGTTGCCATTTAGCAAGAGTCAGCTGTTTTTCTTGAATAAGTGCTCTCTGGGTTGTTGCAAGCTTTGGTTTGTTTCTAGACTTTCAAAAATATCAAATGGGTCAGTTTCTGCCAGTTTTTTAGTTGCTTTTATTGAGGGATGGAATTTTTAAGTTTCTTACTCTGCTTCTTTTTCTTGTATCAGCTCTCTGCACACATACTTCTAATCAGAATGAGTCAGGTACAGAGGAAAGCAAATACATGTATAGATTAATAGGTTGTTTTTCCAAAAAGTCTCATGAAATTTCTCTTTTCCTTATAAGAGAACATTCCACTCAAATTTCATAAGAAGATAAGCTGTGGTTCATACTGTATTTTTATGTTACAAAATTGCATAAGGGAAAACACATCCAGTGAACACTAGAGTTGCTCTATCATCAAGATGAAATGAGAATGCTAGGCCAGGAGGAAAAAAATAACCAATGATGAATGAGAGAAAAGACAGGATGAGTACTTATCCAAGTTACAGGTTTGGGCAGTGTAATGGGTAGACCCAGCCCAAGTAAATCAAACTTGGACACTCCCATCAAGCACTTTTTGCCACCTCAAAATGAACACAGACCAGCAAAGCTGAATTAAGGATTCACATTCATAGAGAAGGAAAATTATTTCAGTGTTAAAATGCAAAACATGTAAACAAAGATCAGATACTTTTTTCCTACTGAACCAGTCTCTGTAGTAGGACCACATTGTGGTTGCGTATGTGATGAGAAATGTATCTAGTAATTCTATTGACTCTTTTGTTACTTATTTGCCTTATTTGTTACTGGTAATTTATTTAGGAAGTAATGCACATTTAAATGATGGTTGTTAAGCAATGAAAAAGATACATTGTGATACACTCATGTTTATTACTTTTTGATGGGTCAACAGATCACAACATGAGAGTTAAATAAACTAATTATTAGGAAGAATCAAGGAATTTGTTCAGCTGATGATCTGTGAGAGGAATTAGCTTCCATATTTATAAGCTGTTAAGTTTTTATTTATTTTCACTTCAAGATTATTATTAATTATTCTAAATATAATATGAATAGAAATTAATATAATAAACACTATATATTACCATCTAACTTAACCAAATATTAACATTAAGTACCACTTTTATAATAATTCATGATTTTCATAGGTAATATTTTCATTATTATTCTGAATATTATATATTTCTCAAAATAATCCATAAATCATTTAGAAGTGCATTCTAAGTTTTCAAATGTGTATGTTGTTTATGTGTGTGTTCATTTACATGTACTGTTTTTATTGTTGATTTCTAACCTAAATTTCATTACAGTAAACCATTATCTATACCATATTGGTCCTTTGATATATCTGATACTGCCTTTCAACCTAGCATCAAGCAATTCTTTTAAATGCTTCATGTGAGCTTCAAAAAATGTATATTTTCTATCTGTTCTATATACTCATATATATGTTATTAATTTTTCTGTTCAAAGTTTTAAAATTCTTACTAACATTTTGTCACTTTCTCTGATAAAGGTATATTGAATTCTTTCCCCATGATTTTAGATTTCTTAGTTTCTCTTTACAATCCTGATTTTTTAAAAATTTCATATATCTTAAGGACATGTTATCAGGTACAAGTTCAAAATTATTATATCTTTGGTAATTTTAATATGTATTACTGTAATGTGTATTGTGTCAGGATAAGCTGTGGACTTCTGTAGTGATATATAATCCCCAAAGCAAAGCCTTACAACAATAAATATTTATTTTTTGCTCACAACACACCACATTTTCAACACAGATTGACCTCATTGAAATTTTATCTCACCTGCTTCCATGACAACCGCAGTACAGAGAAGGGAACATGATGACTTGTGTACTGGTTCTTAAAGCTTCCACCCAGAAAAACACACATCCCTTCTGCTCACATTTCCTTTCTCAAGAACAATCACATGGCCACATCTATTGGTAAGGAGCCAGGGAAATGCAATTTTACCATGTGCCTGAAAGGGGAAAAAACTGAAAGCATTTGATGAAAAGTATTAATGCCCACAATATTTAATGTCCCACATAATTCCTAGAGAAACCAAAAGCAGTAGCTAGTGAAAGAAAGGATGAAGAATAAGGAGGAAAAAGGCATCACATCACCCCTTTCCTGTTGCATACTTCCGAGTCTGAGGTAGACTTGAGCTGTGGGGATGGGAAGATGTCTTCAATTCATTAGAGAGTGAAGTTTTGATTTATATTGACTTTTTAATGCCTGAAAATGGAACTTTCCTGATGTCAGAGAATGACTGAAATATTATTGGATATTCTAGAGAGAAGAGGTAAATTAGAATAGTTCTGAACAACCATCGTAGGATCATCATAGATTTTTCCCCATTAGCAGAGGCAATTCAACACATTGGTTACACAATTTTATCTATACATTTTGCTAATAAAGTCTAAGGTTTTTCATTATTTTTATCCTGTTCTAGTCTAGAATCTAGACATTATTCATTGAATCTGATGGGGTTCAGGACACATATTCCCAAAATGCGGCACCTTGACGGGTTGAACATTTTAAGCTAAAGGAGTTTGAGAAAATAGCAGAAAAAGAAAGGCTACTCTGACCTTCCCCTGAAGCAGATCATAAAATTGTCTTGTGAGAGGCGTCCTCGATTTACCCAGAGGAAATGAGTATCATTATCTACAAATACAAATGAGACTGAGAAGAATCCTAAGAAACAGGCCTAAGTTTACCCCAGTTTACCTATGTTCACCTCATATTCCTTGAGCTATCATATTTTTCCGTGGCTGTCTCCTCTTCATCATAACTAGCATTAAAATATTCTGGTTTAACAATTTCTTTAGGTCTTCATTTCCTTATGAAGGTTCCCATGTCATAAAACTTAAATAAATATGTATACTTTTCTCCTGTTAATCTGTTTCTATCAGTTTAATTTTCAGACTTAGCCAGGGACCCTGAGGATCCCTGAAAACTTTTTCCTCCTCTATAAACAGCATCTGAATATGGTTGTTGCTTAGAATTTTGACTTTATCTTAAGAAACAAACAATAAGATGTGAACAAAACAACCTAATATATTTCACCTCCCCTTTTAAACTTATTTATTCAGCTTTTTTTTTCTATGCAGCATGCAGGACCTTAGTTCCATGACCAGGGATTGAATTCACATTCCCTGCATTGGAAGCACAGAGACGTAGCCACTGGACCACCAGGGAAGTCCCAGTACTGGAGCTTTTCTAATTAATATTATATAATAAAAAGTCTTCCTGCCACAAGAATACATTCATTTTGGTACTTCAAAACTATCAGTGTAAGAATCAAAACTCTGGTTTCACCTACTGTTATAAGCCACTCCACTTGAGTTTTAGATACCCCTGGTTTGGGAAGGAACATGATTAGCTACTTCTAGCTTCCTCATTCATCTTTTTGCATTCATTAGCTATCTAGTTCTGGGGGACAAAAGGATGGGAGGAAAGTGCACTGTCTTAAATTTTTGGTCCAAGTACCTTCTGATATTTGCTCTTTTTGTTGTGACATATGTACAATTGCTAGTTTTTTCCTTCCTGGAAGCTATGTGAGAGAATCACACTGGCAACTGCTGACTGCAATTCTTTTGGCCCTAATTTCAACCACTGATGGTTAGCATACATAAAGGGTTTTTATGAGTAATTATTGTAGTTGAACAAATATTGCTTGCAATTAGTACTTTTCATTGAATGAAAAAAAATAAAGTATATTGGTAATACAACTCTTGACAACTCACAGTTAACATTTATCTGACATTTGGTTTTATAATTGTACCTTCACTTCAACAGCTCATATTCTTGGAAATTAATCCACACACCACAGGTGGAAACAGCCAAGCTTTTTCAATATTTAATATAAGACACATAAAAGTTAAAAACTGCTTCTGCTATGTAGTTATAAAGTAAAAAAAAAAAAAGGAGACTCTTGGGATTTTAGCTCTGTTTAGGAGTTCTTGACATAGTCATGTGTTCAGTGCCCTGGGTCGTATTTTTAACTTTTTCTAATAAAAATCTCTTCAGCAATATACACATAATGATAAACAAGAAGAAAAAAGATCCTTAAGTCTTTTAAAAATGTTTATTTTTTTGTTAATTTATTTGGCTGCATTGTACATGGCATCTTTGTTGCATAATGTGGGATTTTTCATTGTGGTGCATGGATTCTCAAGTTGTGGCACGTGGGCTCAGTAGTTACTGCACATGGGCTTAGTTGCCTCGCAGCATGTGTGACCTTAGTTCCTTGACCAGGGATCAAATCCATGTCCCCTGTGTTGCAAGGTGAAATCTTAACCATTAGATCACCAGGGAAGTCCCAGGTCTTAGTTTTTAAACCAGGTAAGATCATGTAGTCAGAGGTTGGCAAATTACAGCTAAGCCAAATCCACCTGTTTCTGTATGGCCTGTGAGCTAAAGAGGTTTTAAAATATTTTTAAATAGTTGAAAAAATTAGAAGAAAAATATTTAGTGACACATGGAAATTATATGAATTCAAATTTCAGTGTCCATAAATAAAATGCTGCTGGAACACAACCATGCTTATTTGTTTACTGTTGTCTATAGCTGCTTTCATGGGCTTCCCTGGTGGCTCAATGGTAAGGAATTTGCCTGCAGTGCAGGAGATGCAAGAGACACAGGTTCAATCCCTGGGTCAGGAAGATCCCCTGGAGGAGGCCTGGCAACTCACTTCAATATTCTTGCCTGGAGAACCCCATGGACAGAGGAGCCTGGCGGGTTGCAGTCCATGGAGTCACAAAGAGTAGGACATGACTGAAGTGACTGAGCACACTCACATAGTTGCCCACAGTTGCCTTCATGCTACAAAGACAGAGCTGTCATAGTTGTGACAGAGATTGTACAGCTCTCAAAGCCTAAGCTATTTACTCTCTCATCCTTTAAAGAAAAAGTTTGTTGACCTTTGGTGCAGATCATCAGTTTTGTTTAACTGAGATGAAATATTGTTCAAGTAATGCATCAATTAAAACTAGTGGAGCTAATTGGAATAACTCCATAAATATAAAATTATTTCTGCCTGATTAGTCATCTTGACAGTGTTACCAATCCCTAATGTCTTCATGTTCAGTCAACCCTTTTAGTTGTCTACACAGATCCCTCAGAACTTACTATTAATAGTTTAGCGTCTTTTGGTTAACTTAATGATTGGTGTCTGCATCATCATGTCCATAGGTTTTTTGCCAGAATTGTGAGTGGCTGCTCTCTCAGTCTACTCATGTACGGTAGGTCAAAAATGCCAGGCAAATAATACCTCTCTTGCCTCAGTACTCCTCAACCAATGACTTACAGAATTCAGTGTATAGATACCCCAGTTCTATTGTCTTTTATGTGGGCTAATTTTGAGGTGTTGATTTTTTACACCATTTATCAGAGTTTCTCTCTGAGATTAAGTTCCAATCACACCAGTTAGCTGAATAATGTACCTTTTCTTTTTGGCTAGAAATGATCCTTCCCAATATTACTTCTCTACTTCCCTACTAGTGTTCCTTGTAAACCCCAACCACATTGAAACTACTCACTCACTCTAGAAACCTTGCCTCAGTATCTTCTTTGAGAGTCTAAGCCAAGACACCACACAGTTAGACAACTTTTAACTTCTAATTTTAGTCACATAGACAATCTCAAAATATCTCCATTCTCAGACAGCAAGGCTCCTCAGTTTGAATATTATTGTTATAATTCTGAATTGTCAGCATCATTTAACAATGGAAATTGAGTGACTGTGAAGGGTAGAGACCATGATGTAAATCAAAGAAAGGCTTGAAACAAAACATTAGAAGAACTGATCCTGATGTCATCTTCCATATATCTGTGATCCTTAGCCAGGTATCCTAAACATTCCCTGTGTTGTGCTATGCTAAGTCGCTTCAATCATGTTAGACTCTTTGTGACCCCATGGACTGTAGCCCGCCAGGCTCCTCTCTCCATGGAATTCTCCAGGCAAGAATACTGAAGTGAGCTGCTGTGCTCTCCTTCAGAGGATCTCCCTGACCCAGGGATCAAACCTGAGTCTCTTATGTCTCCTACATTGGCAGGCAGGTTCTTTGCCACAGAAACAACATTTCACCAAATTGTTTTCAATATATTTCTATTGATCATTGTTTTTCATATTAGGATATTGATATTGAGAAAGGTTGTATCAAATTACCAGCATGCTGTACATTCACATGGAAGATAGACCAGAGAGAAGACATTTTCTTCACTCTTCATTCTTTTTTATCCTCTGGATAATTTAAAATGACCTGTCTTTGAATTCACAACTTTTTTCTTCTCCTTGATCAAGTCTGTTATTGACACTCACTATCACAGTTTTTCATTTCATTCATTGTATTCTTCAGTTCCAAAATTTCTATTTGATTCATTTTTTTAATGATTTCTTTTTCTGTGTTTAACCTCCTGTTTTGTTCATGTACTGCTTTATTGATTTTGTTGAATTGTCTTCTTGTGTTTTCTTGTAGTTCACTGAGCTTCCTTAAGACAACTATTCAGAATTCTTTATCAGGCAAATTGTACATCTCCATTTCTTTGGAGTCAGCTACTGGAAATTTATTGTGTTCCTTTGGTGGTGTCATGTTTCCTTCATTTTTTTGTGTCCTCAAAGTCTTATCTCAATCCTGACACCTTATCAGGTAAGGTAATTGATACCTTATCTCAATCCTGCAAATCCAGGTCAGGTACTGACAGCCTCCCATTTGCTTTCTGTAGGGTTGTGCATAATGCTAAAGTTTGTGTGCATTCTCTCAATCCCTTGGAGCTGAGCCAGCTTTCTGTGCATGCTAAATTTGTTGTTGTTCTTGTTGTCCTTCAGTCGCTAAGTCATGTCCAGCTCTTTGTGACCTCATGGGCCGTATAGCACACCAGGCTCCTCTGTCCTTCACTAAATCGTGGAGTTTGCTCAGATTCATATCCATGGCAAGCTAACTAGTCATTTGTAAAAATTTGCACTTGTCACCCTTTTGGGCATGCAATGGAAGCCGATTATGGAATGAGGGGAGGAGATTGTGGTTCAGGTATGCAGAGCATTGGGGGTACTTGTTGGGGAGACCCACATGTGAGGCAGCCCCAGTAGCTTATGGGTGGGCTTCCTGTTGGAGTCTGTGAAGTGGTTGGTAATAGCTGTGTCATTTTGATGCCCTTCAAGCCCTGGTTGCTATGTTTCTAGTCCCTCTTTGTCTCTTAGTTTTATAGCACACCTCAGTATTCTAGATAGGGTGAGAAGGAAGTGGGCCTCTTTGGCAGTGGCCCATGCAGTTGGGAAAAACAGGCACTCATTCATATGCTTTCACTTATCTCTCCGGGAGCAACAGAAGGTCTCTCTTGACACTGAACTGTGCCACCTAGGGGGAAGAGTGATGCAGGTAAAGTGAAACCATTCTTCTTACTCTCTTTTTTGTATTCGATGTTATTTTTTTTTTCCTGCCCCCATAGTGTGCTGGAACTTTGCCTCTGGACTCCTGCAATGGTGTGTGTGTGTGTGTGTGTGTGTGTGTGTGTGTGTGTGTTAGTCGGACACAGTTGTGTCTGACTCTCTGTGACCCCATAGACTGTGGCCTGCTAGGCTTCTCTGTCCATGGGATTCTCCAGGAAAGAATATTGGAGTGGGCTGTTGTTCCCCCAATGGTACTCTTGTCAAAATCAGCATTAGTTGGGGGAGAAGGTGGTAGAAAAGTTCTTTTCTGTCATGTTGATGATGTGACTCCTGCCAGTTTATTTTTAAATAAGACACTGTTTTGGATGAAAATTCTGGTTTTTACCACGGTTATCCCACTCCCATGTGGAGGAAGAGATGGTCTTCCAGTGATTAATATTCAGGATAAAACATCAAAACTCCATCCTGTCCCAGAGCTTAAAAATATATACTTAAACAGGAGAATGTCATGGTTTTGTCACTCATTAGAGACTATAACTTATACTGTTTGCTATTCATCCTCTCTTGAAAGGTCAGCAAAAATATATAACATATAGGGAAAATAATCATCTTTCTATTTTTGAAATTATGAAAAACTTGGTTTCCTCCAGTTGACATTAATTTTTCCTAGTAGGAATAGCCATGAACTTTCCCTCATTTTTCTCATTGCTTTGACTTCTAGGGGTTTAGACCCAGATTCTCTATTCTCATCCTTTGTGAGAAAATATTTGAAAGGAGTAAGATCATACAGAGTCCTGTAAGCTATTGAAAATTCCACTGATTTTATTCTGAACAAAATTGGAAACTATTGTGAGGGGGGGACATAAATTTAAGAATGACATTACTTGACTTATATTTTTAACTAAGGCTTTTTGGCAACTATAGAGATGCAGTGTGGGGCTTCCCATGTGGTACTAGTGGTAAAGAACCCACCTGCCAATGCAGTAGACGTAAGAGACAGGGATTCAATCCCTGGGTCAGGAAGATTCCATGGAGGAGGGCATGACAACCCACTCCAGTATTCTTGCTTGGAGAATCCCATGGACAGAGGAGCCTGGTGGCCTACTTTCCATAGGATTGCAAAGAGTTGGACATGACTGAAGCGACTTAGCATGTACTCACCAAGGTGCAGTGTAGACACAAAGGGAAAGACAAGTTAGACAGATATTGCTCTAATCCAGGCAAGCAGTTACTGAGACCTTGACTAGAGGATATAGTAAGTCGTCCATGGTCAGTGTCTAGATATATTTTGAAGGTAAAGCCAACTAGAATTTCTGATGGATTGAATGTGGGACATCAGAGAAAGAGAGAAAACAAAGGATTTCCCACAGACTAGCTTCTAATAATGAATCTGGGCACTATTTTTCATGAGATGAGCACCATAAGACAGGTTCATATCCTGATATGAATTCTGGCCCTTTATCTTCATGTCAAGATATCTGATGAGTCAGCATAGTGGATCATAGGTGTATTCCTAGAAGCCCCTATAGCTAGCAATAAGTTAACTGTATAGGAGGCAACTGTGCATATAACCCAAACTAGATGTATTCTCAACTTAACTTCCCTTTAGCTATATCTCAGAATTACCCACAGCCACTCCAACAGCACTCATCTAAAGGGAAAATATGATGGAGGAATAGTTGAAGTGGAAAAAAACAGCAGTTTTAACTGTTAGTTTTAACCGTTTTCAGTTAAAACGTCTAATTTTTGCAAATCCACAAAACAGGATGACTGTGTAAACACTTTGTTTGGGTTTTTCCTGGAATGGGCTTGTGTAAGTGTATGTGTCTAAAACGTTAAGCCAATTAACTTCACAGTAACTTCTCTACATGTAGAGTTTGGAGAAAAGAACAAGAATCAGCCCTGGAGACTGGGAGACAGGAAGAAAGCCACAAGAAAAGGGTACCTTAGAAGCCCAAAGAATATGTTGATGGGGGAATTCCCTGGTGGTCCAGTGGCTAAGACTCCATGCTTCCAATGCAGGGGGCATGGGTTCAACTCCTGGTTGGGGAACTTAGATCTTCCGAGCTGCACAACACAACCAAAAAAGGAAAGAAAGATAGTGTTGACAGTGAGTCTGGTCAGATAATTACTTGATGACTAAAACTGAGCAATGCATTTGGCAACATGGTGATCATAGTGAACTTGAGAGGAAGTGTCTTGTTGGAAAACATGGGTGGCAAAGTGAATCAAATGTCTTTGAGAGAAATTGGAGGAGAAGAAGTGGAGATGATGGGAAAGGACAGTTCTCTTCACACTTTTTATTAACTGTCGAGATGCAAATTTTTTGTGGGTTATATGAGTAGTTACTATATCAGAATTTCTTCCTGTAAAGAAATTATTCCACCCTCCACTAAGCTCACTTATACCGCATTTCATGTCCTATGTATTTCAATACATTCCCAACTTGTATCCAAATCCTTGGCGGGTTGAAAGGATCATTGTATAGCTTTATTGTAGGAAATACAGTGAACTCAATATTGAGAAAACTAAAGAGATGTTTATTAGAAATGTGGGGAATTCTGTACTCATTTCCATCCTACGACACCTTGTGAAAACTGTAGAACCGGATGGGACCCTCTTCTGTGGCACACGCCAATGTGATCAAATCCTGGCCTTTATAATATCACAGGAATTTTGGGAAAAACCCAGTATTATTCAACTTAGAGGAGAGAGACTATAGAGTACCATGAAGAACATCACTTGCTGAGTAGAGTTATGAATTAAAAACAGCATCGGCACACCTATTGTGATTGAAGTGAAAAGAATGAAAAGAGGTCTTTGAAAAAGAACAATAATGAACTTCCCACCCTGCTGCTATTGGCAAGGATCAGGCCAAACAACTGCCATCAGAAACAGAGCAATGGCTCAGATAAGACACCACATAGTGTGTATTCAGGATGTAGGGATGTTAGTAAGGCAGGTTATAAACTAAAGAGGAAGAACAAAGCAAGATGCTCTCCAGTGTGATTCTGAAGAGGGGAAAGCCAGTGAAAGCATTTCCCTTTTGCCTTTATTCTGAGGGATGTGTCTTTGGGCAATTTGCAAATAAGGTTTAGCTCCCTTCCAGTTTTGTGAGCATATCTATTTCTAGACACCACCAAGCTAAGATGATTCTATAAGCTTGGGAATCGGATACATGCAGAGCAGTGCAGTGGGAAAGAGACCAGCATTCAGGGTCAGAATAGTTGGACCACATCCTGATTTTTCAGTGAGCTTTCTAATTAGGAGTCAGTCTCTTAAACTCTGACTTCAGCTCCAGTATCTATTATGGCAACTCTAGCTAAGTCATTTCTTTGCCTAAAACTTTCTGGGTGCTAAAAATTATCAGAAAAATGGGTCACATATTCCTCATAGTGCACAAGGCCCTCTAGAACTGGATACTGTTTCCTTTACCAGAGTCATCTCTCTCTACCCACCAGCCAACCCTCAACAGCCTAAGTGATATATTTGAAGTACCTGATATTCTCTGATGAACTGTGTTGTCAAGAGGAGAGACTATTCCTTCATTTCTTCACCAAACTAATTTACACTTATCCTACAGGACTCGGCTCACTGTCATCTCCTCCAGAAAGTCTTTGCCGGATCCTCCAGTCTGACTGAGGCCTTCTTGATATCTCCATAACACTTCATAATAGATTGAAAAACATCTTTGACCCTGCCTATGAGGCACGCCCCGTGTCATGGTTGTCTGTGCCTCCATAGGCCCATCAGAGGGACAATGGCTAAAAAAAAAAAGCAAACAAACCTGCCAGATCAAACAATAATAAATTGAGGGAAGCAGTGCTTGCTTTGACACCTCATAGGTTTCTGGTAAGTATAAGTTGAATATTAGTATAATGCACATAAGGGTATGTGGGAAAATGAACCTTTATTTAATGATTAATACATTTATTTATTTATTCAATCCCCTAAATACTTGTTGAATATCAACCATGTGCCTGGGGTACTGAAGATATAACAGAGAAAAAAGTAGATCAAATTCCTCCCCTCTTTTTTTTCATAGAATCTACACTGCAGTGGGAAACAGATAAAGAAAGATCAATGAATATATATTGCATTATATGAAGAAATCATATAAAGAGAAACAGAACAATGTCAACAAATAGAGATGGATGGGGTTACCATTTTTGGCTTCTAAGGGCCTATTTGACGAGGCAGTATGTGGGCCTGAATGAATTAAGGAAAGCAGGCTATTTGATAATCTTGGTAACAGTGTTCTAGACAAAGAGCACAGCAAGAATGAAGGCTTGGAGACAGACCATGTTTGGCATGTTCAAGGAATAGCTAGTATAGATGGAGGTCACTAAGTGGGGGAAAATCTCGTTGGAAATGAAGTAGAAGAGGTCACAAAGAGACCAGATGATTCAGGACCTTGAAAACCATGGATAGGAATTGACTTTTAAATGAATGGAAGTCACTGGTAGAAAAGGGCAAGCAACAGATATAATTTGATTCATGGTACAGAAGGTTTCCACAGGCAAAGCTGGACTATATGGGGAGCAAACATGGGAGCCAGCAACCAACAATCATTGCAAGGACAGGGGAGGTAGAGATCAGATTTAGGATTTAGTTTGAAGACAGAGCCATCAGGATTTGCTGACTGAATGTGTGAGAAAAAAAATGAGCTAAAGATGACTCTTGTGTTTTGAGCAGCCAGAAGATTGGAATTACAATTTATGAGATGTGGGGGTTTACAGAAAGAACAGGTTAGGGGAGGGTGTGGGTAGTTAATCACAAATCTGGTTAATGGATGTCATGAAGTGGTTGATGCAAAAGAGATTAAAAAAAAATCATGTAGGAGAGAGGGGTGAATTGCTTGAGTGATGTCCACAAGATGACAATGGGGATTGGGATCCAGTGTTGGCCCTAGATAAGGATGTGAACCATAGCAGATGGTGTACTAAAGGCTTAGTCTCTGTAACACTCTACACAAACATAAGGTTCTATTAGATACATCTTTAATAACTGGAGTGATGTATATTCTAGCTGCCCTTTTCTTTGGGGGCTAAATGTATTTTCCAGTTTAACTAGTCCAATGAATTAAATGGTCTAAAAGGCACCAGCCGTGACACAGTGCATCTTGGATTTGTGCTCCTCAGAGTCATCCTCAGGCATGGAACCATAATTTAAATATCATCTGCCCTTTACAAGATTATATTCACATCTATGGTCTCCCTTGATCCTCAACCTTTAGATACAGCAGGCATTATAATCCCCATTTTATAGATGAAAAAACAGAGGCTCAGGATTCTAAAGGGTTTACCTAAAGGCATATAATTTATTAGTGAAAGAATTAGGACTAGAATCCAGGTTTTCTGTTCGACACAGCAGCGCTCTTCCTAATAATTGCAATCTTGAGCATATTTGGTACCTGCCTTCTAGACCTTGTTCCTAACTGACACACAGTTCCAAAGGGACATTTTCCCAGCAACTTGGTCAATTCACTGATTTCCTCTGCTTGCTTTCTTCATCAATCTCATCCTCGACATAAAAAGAAAAAAAAGGGCTTATAATCTTCTCTTAGGAAAATGATAAATTATGGGGAGAAAGAACTGGCTTCCTGTCAGGATGCATAAGGAAGACCATTTCTCTCTTCTCCCCAGGAAACAAACAAACAAACAAACTTGTTGCCATGGTTATTTCTGATTTCTGGGCATAATGCTCCTGGTTTGCACCTGGGGGACTTGAGGATTGATTCTCCAGGCAGTTTAAATAAACAGAGGAGCTTCCACATATTTATTTATAGATTATATTACAGATTTCACCTTTTTCTTGTTTGTTTTTTTTTCTTTTTAATATATTTTATTTTTAATTGTAGGGTAATCACTTTACAATATTGTGATTGCTTTTGCCATATGCCAACATGAATCGGCCATAGGTATACACATGTTCCCTCTCTCCTGTACCTCCCTCCCACCTCCCTCCTCCTCCCACCCCTCTAACTTGTCACACAGCACCGACTTTGAGTTTCTTCTCCTTCCCCTTACTCTGTTTTCAAATGCACTTAAAGGAGGTTGCAGAATTCAGACTATAAACTTGGCAAAAACAAATAGATGAGACCAAAAAAGATAAGGGAAAATAGAGGAATGGTGATTGGGTGATTCTGAAGTAAGATTAGACATGAAGGCTATAAAGCCCTACACATCTAGAAATAGCCTGCACACTTGGCTCTGAGCTTCTCAGCAGACAAGGCAATGGGGAAAGCATGACAAGTACAATATCCACAAGTGTTCAGGTTTTACCAAGTCAGTTGTTCAAAAATATAGCTTTTTTTTCTAGTGCTAATATATGATATTTGTCCATAGTCCATTGAAAGAGGACATTGAGAAATAGAATAGATGAAGGCCTCATAGTTGATGAAGTCCTCATCTGATCCAGATGAAAAGCTCTTGGTTAGTCTGGCCTGATGCATTTCCCAAGTTTTTTGGTCTCAGGACTGCTTTATACTTAACAAATATTATATATTCACACACACACACACACACACACACACACACACACACACACACATATATATATATATATATATATGGAATCTAGAGAGAGTATACTGATGAACTTATTTGCAGGGCAGCAGTGTAGGCACAGACATTGAGAACAGACTATGGACACAAGCAGGGGAGAGGAAGGAGAGGGTGAGATGAACGGAGAGAGTAGCATGGAAGTATGTACACTAACATATGTAAAATAGCCAATGGAAATTTATTGTATGACTAAGGGAACTCAAATCAGGGTTCTTAACAACCTAGAGGGGTGGGAAAGGGTGAGAGGTGGGAAGGAGGTTCAAGAGGGAGGGGGCATACATGCACCTATGACTGATTCATGCTAATGTATGGCAGAAATCAAACCAATATTGGAACACAATCATCAATCAAATAAAAATAAAATAAATATAATTAATAAAAATTATTGAGGGCACCAAAGTACCTTTGTTTATGTGATTATATCTATCAATATTTACTCTGTTAAAAATTAAAATGACAACTTTGAGAAATATTTTAGCTCAGTTAAAATAATAAATTTATTATTTACATTTCACCATAATATTTTCAAAGCAAAAACTTTAGCGAGAAGAATGAAATTGTTTTACATTTTGGCAAATCTCTTTAATGTCTGGTTTCATAGAAGACAGTTGAGTTCTCATATTTGCTTTTGCGTTCTAGCTATTAAAACACTTTCATGGAAATATATGAAGAAAAACATCACACAGATATGTCATTGAAAAGCGGACGGGTATTTTAAGAGCTTTTCCTGACACTTAATGGATTATTGTTGTTCAGTCACTCAGTAGTATCTGACTCTTTGTGACCCAATGGAATGCAGCATACAAGGTTTCCCTGTCTTAACCATCTCCTGTAGCTCACTCACACTCAAGATCTTTGAGTTGGTGATGCCATCCAACCATCTCATCTTTCTCATCCTGCCTTCAGTCTTTCCCAAAATCAGGTTCTTTTCTAACGAGTTGGCTCTTCATATCAGGAGGCCAAAGTATTGGAGTTTCAGCTTCAGCATCAGTCCTACCAGTGAATATTCAGGATTGATTTCCTGTAGGATTGACTGGTTGGATCTCTTTGCAGTCCAAGGGACTCTCAAGAGTCTTCTCCAACACCACAGTTCAAAAAGCATCAATTCTTCAGCACTCAGACTTCTTTATGCTCCAATTCTCACTTCCATACATGACTGCTGGAAAAAACATAGTTTTGACTATACAGATCTTTGTTGGCAAAGTAATGTCTCTGTTTTTTAATATGTTGTCTAGGTTTGTCATAACATTTTTTTTCCAAGTAGCAAGAATCTTTTAAATTAAAAGACATTTATGGATATCCTTCTCTAATACTACAAGTTTTGAAAAGTGGCTATTTCTTAAAGGTTAGCAGAATCTTAAAGTATATTTATGAAATTTTCATATGTTATTGTTACATTACAACCAATTGCTCTGTCTTGTACTTTGAATGGAACTTTTACCCCCGTGATTTTTCAGCATCATGCATGGATCATTTGGAAAATACTGAGTTATTGACACATTTCATTATACAATCTCAAAAATCACATTTGTTAATATCACCACTGATCTCATTAGAAAGCCTTTAAATATTGAGAAGCTGTCAAGCTCACAGTAGCAGATACAAGTTTTCCAAACTTCTAATTTTCAGTGGAAGCTCAAATCCTATCATTGGCAACAGATACTATCAATTGTTTCCTTTGAAATGACTGGCTCCTTTTGTTCATTTTGAAGAAAATGCTTGCCTAATACCTAAATATGAATAGCCATAGCTTGACTGTCAGTTGTTCTTTCCAGAAAAGAGAGAGAGAGAGAGAGATTATAAGGGACTGGCTCACATGATTATGGTTCCAAAATGCATAGAATTTAAGTCAACAAACTGGACACCCAGGAGAGCCAGTGGAGGAATTCTAGTCCAAAATCTGGCAACTTTCAAGTCCCAGAAAAAGTCAGTGTTTCTATTCAAATCTGAAATCCAGGGGAAAAAGCCAATGTCCCAGTCTATAGGCTTTCAGAAGAGAATAATTCTTACTTGGAGGAAGGTCAGACTTTTTATTCTATTCAAACCTTCAACTGATCAAATAAGACCCACTTATATGGGGGTGGTGGTGTACAATCTGCTCTACTCAGTCTACTGATTTAAAGGTCAATCTCATCCAAAAATACCCTCACAGAAACACCCAGAAGAATGTTTGACCAAATATCTGGGTACTCTGTAGCCCAGTCAAGTTGACACATAAAATTAATCATTGTAGTTGTTTTCTAGTTTGGGTTATTATGAATATGCTGCTATGAACAATCTTGACCATGTCTTTGGGTGAGTATATGT
The DNA here is from genome assembly GCF_963930625.1 of Muntiacus reevesi. Taxonomy (NCBI): domain Eukaryota; kingdom Metazoa; phylum Chordata; class Mammalia; order Artiodactyla; family Cervidae; genus Muntiacus; species Muntiacus reevesi. The sequence continues at coordinate 44,189,912 of NC_089271.1, forward strand.
GTGTGTTTTGTTGAATATATATCTAGGAGTGAAATCATTACTATAGTGTAAGCATATTCAGCATTAGTAAATACCTGAAGAGTTTTCCAAAGTGGCTGTGTAAATTTACAGCCTATCAGAAGTGTATGAGAGTTGTGGTAGCTCCCCATACTAATGATACGATAACACTTGAGTTTTTTTGTATTTTTCACTTTAATTATTCTGATGAGTGTGTATAAACATTACATTGTAGCATCAATTTGCATTTCCCTGAAAAGGAAGTTGAACTCCTTTTGATGCCTATTGGTGGTTTCATTTCCCTCATTTGTACAATGTCTGTTGCCCATTTTTCTATTGTGTTATCTGTGTCTTTCTTAGAAATGTATAAGAATTCTTTATATAATCTAAATATGTATCTTTGGGTGTGGCTTGTCTTTTCTTTTTTTATTATTTTTTGTTTTTTAATTTTTATAATGTGTTGGTTTCTTCCATACAGCAACATGAATCAACCATAATTATATATATATATATATATATATATATATATATATGTCCCTTACCTCTTGCACCTCCCTCCCTTCTCCCAATCCCACCCTTATAGGTCATCACAGAACACCAGACTGAGCTCCCTGTGTTATATACATTGATACTACTTTCTCCATTTGTCCCACTCACACCTCCCACACTGTGTCCACAAGTCCATTCTCTATATCTGTGTATCCATTCTTTCCCTGCAAATAGGTTCATCAGTACCATCTTTCTAGATCCCATATATATGGATTAATATACAATATTTGTTTTTCGTTTTACAATTTACTTCACTCTGTATAACAGGCTCTAGGTTCATCCACCTCATACAACTGACTCAAATTCATTCTTTTCATGGCTGAGTAATTTTTCATTGTGGCATTTGATGTACAGAAGTTCTTAATTTTTATATAGTTAAATTTATCATTTTCTCCCTCTGTGGTTAGTGACTTTTGTGTCTTGCTTAAGAAGTTTGGGGGCTCTTCTTTTAATACTTCCTTTTGTTTCCCAGAACCATATTCACTCAAGCAGGAATGAGGTGACCAAAAAGGAAACAGTGAGGAGCTGGGTCAGGTGGTATTCATGATCATCCTTGCATTATTCCTTAAGCCACTATCATGTCTAGCATGAGGAACTTTGTGCTAAATCGAGGCTACCCTGCTCAACTTTGCCCCTACCCATGGTGATTTCTCTTTCTAATGGCAGTGCTACTGCTCCTCATGAATTCTACTCATATCGTCCGTCTTCATTCATCAGATATGTCTGTACATGTCTAAACTTCCAATTCTGTACATAGCTCCAGAGTTCTTTCCCATTGAACTCCTGAGATGCAGGCCAATCATGAAATGGTATACTGCTTAACTGTTCTTGAGCATGTTCTTGAAGTTAGGAAAACTTTATCAAATCCAGGTTATTGAGGACTTTGGATGTGCTGCCTAATTGCACAAACCACCATATTTAAGCATCAGCTTCAGGCCAACCAAGGTACTGTTTTTCAATTATTTTCTTATTGTTTAAATAAGAGCATAAACAGGTCTCTTAAGCTAATATTTTAGATAGAGCAGTTCTAGAAATGCCAGCTGATGTATCAGTTTAATTAGGGAATAATATGGAAAATCATCTTATGACAATATTTCATAATTGTGATTAAATATTAGGAGCTCCAGACTTGCCAGTGATCCTTAGCGTAAGAGCCAAATGATTGGAATAAGGTGGGAATGAAAGAACAAATTCACACAAAATGGAAAGGGGGAAGAGAAAGAGAATACCTGATGGGATAATATCAAAGCTGTGTTCCAAAAGATCATTTAAAAATATTTGAAAATTGAAGGGCAATTTTCCCTGAAAGAAAAAAAGTTAAACAAAGTAGTTCAGTGTCTGGGACAGCCTACAAAGTTTATTTAACCCACAATATAGCAGCAATACTACCACAGTCTTGCCCTTACTTCAAGTTCCCCCCAGGTGTCCACATCTCATTCCTTGAGCCTAACCTCATCTAAATGCAGCAACAGAACTTGAGCTTCAGGGAAACCTGAATGCAGAGAGTAGTCATCTATGAAAGAGGAGGAAGTGGGAAATATAGCTCCATGGCAGCAAGGGGCTAAAGATTTCTGTAGCTAGGAGATGGGAAGAAAGGTGACGTGGGCCAGAGGTGTCCCCAGATATTCTGTGAGTAGTAGGAAGGTATGTCATGAGTCCCTCAGAAGCATGGGTGAGGGTTGCAGTAAACCAGCCATCACTGCTTGGCCCAGACACCTGTGGTGGGAACATGGACGTCAGCGGATGCCTACAAGTTATTTAGAAAGTGTTGCTGTTTGGTACTTCACTGTAGTCTTGATCTAGTTTGAAGGGACTGTGCATCTAAATTAAATCAGAGCTGACAGACATTATAATGCCTCTAGCTTATTAATTCTATGGTGATTTAAAACAAATTTACCAAAAGTCTTAATTAGATTCTTGAAATTCCAAAATCACTAGGCAAAAACTCAGTCTTGGCAAAAACATGTTAGTCCCACCCACATTCCCTTCTGCACACTCAGCTGCCAAGTGGCTTAAATCTCCAAATTATCACTTTCTAGATTAAATAAATTAAGCTCATTCATTTGTGCTTAATTTTCAAGACTTAACTGCACATCCTTGCTCCCAAAGTTTGTTATCAGCAAAATAGTAGTACAGTTTGTTTGATGTGACACACAGACACACAAATGATTGGTAAAAATGGATTTTTAAAATGATATTCTCTAGATGTTAGAAAGAACCAAGTCAGTATATATTTTAAAGTTTATTATGAACTGGAAGCTACATTCACCATCCAGAGCAGAATAAAGTGAAAGAGAATTAGTAAACCTACACATTACAAGTGTAGACTTGCTTCTAATCAATAGAGTTACACACAGTACAGGCTATGGTAATATGACAGATCACTTATAAATAAGAATGCTTACAGAAGATGAAAGACAAGATGAGAGAGGAAAATGTGCCATCCAACTCAGTAGGAATCGGTACATATTGCCATTAACATTCCTCAAAAAAACCAAATCCAGTGCTACCTTTGGGAACTAGTTTTGCTGAAGTCCTGCTACAACAGCAGGTAGAGGCAAGACCCCTCTAGAATGAGGGTGCCTCCCCCCATTATCCAGTCTAGCAGTTTTCTGAGTATGGTCCTTTGGCCAGAAGCAAAAGCAGCAGCAGCAGCATCTAGGAACTTGTTAGAAATGCAAATTCTTGGATCCTTCCTTAGATGGTCTTCTCTGTGGAATCTGTGGTTTAAGAAGCCCTCCAGGTGATTCTGGTATAGTCAAAGCTATAGTTTTTCCTGTAGTCATGTACAGATGTGAGAGCTGGACCATAAAGAAGGCTGAGTGCCGAAGAATTGATACTTTTGAACTGTGGTGCTGGAGAAGACACTTGAGAGTCCCTTGGACAATAAGGAGATCAAAATAGTCAATACTAAAGGAAATCAACCCTGAATATTCATTGAAAGGACTGATACTGAAGCTGAAGCTCCAATACTTTGGCCACCTGATGGAAGAACTGGCTCATTGGAAAAGACTCTGATACTGGGAAAGACTGAAAGCAAAAGGAAAGCAGGTGACAGAGGATGAGATGGTTAGATAGCATCACCAACTCAGTGGACATGAATTTGAATAAACTCAGGGCGATAGTAAAGGACAGAGAAGCCTGGCATGCTGCAGTCCATGAGGTCACCAAGAGTTGGACAACTTAGCAACTGAACACACACATAGGTGATCCTGAGGCACGCTAAAATCTGAGAACCACTCATCTTGCTGTCTTTAAATTTGTCAAGTTTCAGTGAGATGACTTTTAAAATTGATAGTTTACAGATTCACCAGAACATTCTACAGGGCATCTGAGAAGTAGTTGAATAACATGGGCATGGGTTCAAATTCACTTTGGGCAAGCTACTGTTAAACAGTGCTCTGGTTTCTGCATCTTGTGTGGTGGGATAGGGCACAGAGAAAACATAGGCCTAGGTTCAATACATTCTTTGGAATGGCCATAAATCACTTAAGAAGCAAGCTGTAGCTTTGGGAAATGATTCTCACTCTTCTTCTTGATCTGAAAAGGCAAAAATAATGTGGATCTGAAAAAGTATCATGCTAAATGAGATATCTGTCCAGTCAGTTGATGGACAGACTACAGACACAGACCCTGGTCTTTCTAGAAAGAAGGAACTGAGACTCATCAAGCTTTGCCAGTACTTTTTAAAATATAATTTTATATTACATAGGCGATACAAGCAAATAATATTATAGAAACTTCAAAAATGTTTTGAGTGAAAATCAGCCTCCCTCTAAATACCTTCCCCCAGACACCCAATCCAGAATTTCTCGCATACCCTTTCAATGATATCCTAGGCATAAGCAGGCATATAAATATGTGTTGCTGTTGTTCAGTCCCTAAGTCACGTCCAATTCTTCGCAACCCCATGGACTGCAGCACTTCAGGCTCCTCTGTCCTTCACTATCTCCCAGAGTTTGCTCAGATTTATGTCCATTGAGTCGGTGATGCCATCTAAGCATATAATCCTCTGCTGCCCACTTCTCCTTTTGCCTTTTATCTTTCCAACATCAGGGTCTTTTCCAATGAGTCAGCTCTTCGCATCAGGTGGCCGAAGTTCTGGAGCTTCAATTTCAGCATCAGTCCTTCCAATGAATATTCAGGATTGATTTCCTTTACGAATGACTGGCTTGATCTCCTTGCAGTCCACAGGACACTCAAGAGTCTTCTCCAGCACCAGAATTCAAAAGAATCACTTTGGCCTTCAGCCTTCTTTATGATCCAACTCTCACATTTGTACACGACTACTGGAAAAACCACAGACTATACACAAGTTTGTCAGCAAAGTGATGCCTGTACTTTTTAATATGTTGTCTAGGTTTGTCATAGCTTTCCTTCCAAGGAGCAAGCATCTTTTCAATTTCATGGCTGCAGTCACTATCTGCAGTGATTTTGGAGCCCAAGAAAATAAAGTCAGTCACTGTTTCCATTGTTTCCCCATCCATTTGCCATGAAATGATAGGACCAGATGCCATGATCTTAGTTTTTTGAATGTTGAGTTTTAAGCCAGCTTTTTCACTCTCTTCTTTCACCCTCATCAAGAGGCTCTTCAGTTCCTCTTTACTTTCTGCCATTAGAGTGGTATCATCTGCATATCTGAGGTTCTTGATATTTCTCCTGGCAATCTTGATTCCAGCTTGTGATTAATCCTCCTGGCATTTCGCATGATGTGCTCACTTATAAGTTAAATAAGCCGAGTGACAATATACAGCCTTGACGTACTCCTTTCCCAATTTTGAACTAGTCCATTTTTCCATGTCTGGTTCTAACTGCTGCTTCTTGACCTGCATACAGGTTTCTCAGGAGGCAGGTAAGATGGTCTGGTATTCCCATCTGTTTAATAGTTTTCCACAGTTTGTTGTGATACACACAGTCAAAGGCTTTAGCATAGTCAATAAAGTAGAAGTAGATGTTTTCCTGGAACTTCCTTTCTTTCTCCATGATTCATTGAATGTTCTGGTTTCTCTGCCTCTTCAAAACCCAGATTGTACATCTGGAAATTCTTGGCTCATGTACTGCTAAAGCTCAGCTTGAAGGATTTGGGGCATAACTTGCTAGCATGTGAAATGAGTGCAACTGTACAGTAGTTTGAACATTCTTCAGGTTTTGGCATAAATATATGTATATATTTTTATAGAAACGGCCCCAGAATTTACTCCGTATATTCCTTTGTTTTTCACTTAAAAGTCTATCTTTGAAAAGGTGCTTGATATCACTAATCATCAGAGACATGCAAAGTTAAATCTCAGTGAGATAGCACCACACACTTGTTAAAATAGCTATCGTCAAAAAGACAGGAGATAACAAATATTGGTAAAGTTGTGTAGAAAAGAAAACCCTTGTCAACTGTTGGTGTGAATGTAAATTGGTGCAGGTACTCTAAAAAGTAGTATGGAGGTTGCTCAAAAACTGAAAAATAAAACTACCATATGACCCAGCATTTCAACTCTTGGGTATACATCAAAAGGAAATGAAAATAGGATCTCATGGAGACATCTGTATTCCTATGTTCACTGAAGCATTATTCACAGTCTCAAAGATATGTAAAGCAACCTAAGTGTCCATCAACAAATGAGTAAATAAAGATGTGGAGTATATATATATATAATGGAATATCATTCAGCCATGAGAAAAAAGAAAATTCTGTTGCTTGTGACAACTTGGATAAACTATGAGGGCATTGTGCTAAGTTCAATAAGTCAGACAGAGAAAGAAATACTGCATGATCTCACTTTTGTGTAAAATCTAAAAAAGTTAAACTCAGAGAAACAGAGAGTAGAGTTGTGGTTACCAGGTGATTGGGGTGGGGGAAATGGGGAGATACTAGTCAAAGGATACAAACTTCCGGTTATAAGATGAACAAGTTCTGGGAATCTAGTGTAAAGCATAGCGATTATAGCTAATAATAGTATATTATATACGTGAAAGTTTCTGAGAGAGTAGATCTTAGATGTCACCACCAAAAAATTGCAATTATATGACAGGATGGAAGTGTTAGCTGATGCTATGATGGTAATCATTTTGCAATTTATAAATGTATCAGATCAATATATTGCACATCTTAAACCTAAATGATGGCAATTATATCTCAGTAAAGCAAAAGAGGAGTATATCTTAAAAAATCTTTTCATATCCATATGTATATGAATCTTCCTCATTTTCCTGATGGTGGCATAACATTCTTCTGTAGGGATGTATCATACTTTTTGGGGGACCAATTCCCTACTGATGGATATTTAAATTATTTCCAAGCTTTTGCCACAAGTAAAGCTATGGTGAATATCTTTAAATGTACATCATTACTCCCATCAGTGTGCATGGCACATAAATTCTTAAAGGGTAATTACTGATTATGCATTGCATGATTTTACTGGATATTCTTAAATTCCCATCATAGAGGTTTTACTAGCTATCTTCCCATTCACCATATATAAGAGAAAGTATGAGTTTCACTGCTCTCATCTTCAGCAATGTTGTTGAGCTTTGACAAACTAATGGGTTGAAAATGGTACCTACTTTTAATTTATATTTCTCTTATGATGATATATTCTTAATCAATTAATTTATTTTAATTGGAGGCTAATTACTTAACACGATATGTAGTCTGACAATATGCCAGATTTCCATGTAGAACTTGGTACTAAACTGCTCATATGAGTGCTGAATTCTTAATAAAACCCCATTTCATATTTTATGAGCAGAAGCCATTGGAGACAAGGGAACATGGACAAGAGAGTTCAGATTGTTTTTCAACTATATTCAACTGATGTTCCATCAATAGCATCATCAGCATAGGTGAAGGATTGCATCATTACCATTAAGAGTACATATAAAAAGATAGCTAATTTAATCTATGCTTAGTGTAAGAGTGTTGTTTATGAGAAAAATGGATGAAATGAGCAGATTCTGTTCAATTCGGTTTATAATCATTTATTCTAGTTCCTTTCCTGCTCTCTTATATGCTAAAAATGCCACCACTATCAACAAGAAAACAAAAAAAATCCATGTTAAAATATGAGCCACTTTAAGTAGCTGTTAGAAATCTAAGTGCAGCTTCATAATTCAAAAAATTATCATGTTTCTTTTTCAATTTTTTTCTCTTCTGAAATTATATGAAAATATTAAGTCCATTTATAAAGTAACGCATGGATATTTTGTACTAACTTAACAGATCTTATAAAGGAAATTTTTTTCATGTAGCCTATGCCTGGGCAATATTTTTACTTATATGATAAATATGATACAGCTTTAAGAGAATTCAGGTTTGAAAAAAGGACACTTGAAATGACACTTCTATGTGCTCTATAATACTTGTTTAATTTACACTGATATCAAGAAAGGTCAAAAATGAATATTGCTAACTGTTGTGTCTAATTTATTTTTAGCATATAATAATTAAGAGGAAATAACATAATTAGAAGAAACTTCAACTGAAATAAATCCTTTATCATCAGTTAATGTTAATCTCTACGCATAGTCATTAACTATTGGAAAATCTGCCAGTGTTTAAAGACTATCAGAAAATGAAAACTATAAAAGAAGAAGTAAATCTTAACAGAGCTACTCCATGACCAAGATATATATATATGTGTGTACACATCTCTCTCTCTCTCTCACATACACATATACACATGTACAAATAAATAAAGCTAGTAATAATCATGTACTTTCAACAGACTTGATACAAATTTCCTGTAAATAATCATTCAACAGCTTATATCAAGTAATACAGTAGGTTGCCATTATAGGTGACATTTACTCCAAAGGACAGACTAGACTATGGGTATTTAAATTTTACTATAATTAATCTAGAACTGTTAAATTCAGTGAAATAGTTTATTGAAAGTTTTGAGGCACTATCAGAACATTCATGGCTTTTCTCTAATGGTTAGTACCTTGGAGAGATTAGATTCAATGGATTAGATCTGATACATAGAGTGCCTGAAGAACTATGGACAGAGGTTCCTAATATTGTACAGGAAGTGTTGAACAAAACCATTCCCAAGAAAAAGAAATGAAAAAAGGCAAAATGGTTGTCTGAGGAGGCCTTATAAATAATAGCTGAGAAGAGAAGTGAAACACAAAGGAGAAAAAGGAGTGCATTCATCTGAATGCAGAGTTCCAAAGAATAGCCAGGAGAGATAAGAAAGACTTCCTCAGTGATCACTGCAAAGAAATAGAGGAAAACAACAGAATGGTAAAGATTAGAGATCTCTTCAAGAAAATGAGAGATACCAAGAGACTATTTCATGCAAAGATGTGCACAATAAAGGACAGAAATGGTATGGACCTAACAGAAGCAGAGATATTAAGAAGAGGTGGCAAGAATACACAGAAGAACTATACAAAAACGATCTTCATGACCCAGATAACCATGATGATGTGATCACTCACCTAGAGCCAGACATCCTGGAGTGTGAAGTCAAGTGGGGCTTAGGAAGCATCACTACAAACAAAGTGGAGGTGATGGAATTCCAGCTAAGCTATTTCAAATCTTAAAGGATGATGCTGTGAAAGTGCTGCACTCAATATGCTGGCAAATTTGGAAAACTCAGCAGTGGCCACAGGACTGGAAAAGGTCCGTTTTCATTCCAATCCCAGAAAAGGCAATCCCAAAGAATGCTCAAACTATCACACAGTTGCACTCATCTCACACGCTAGTAAAGTAATGCTCAAAATTCTCCAAGCCAGGCTTCAACAGAATGTGAACTGAGAACTTCCAGATGTTTAAGCTGGATTTAGAAAAGGCAGAGGAACCAGAGATCAAACTGCCAACATCCACTGGATAATAGAAAAAGCAAGAGAATTCCAGGAAAACAGCTACTGATTCACTGACTATACTAAAACCTTTAACTGTGTGGATCACAACAAACTGCAGAAAATTATTAAAGAGATGGGAATATCAGATCACCTTACCTGCCTCCTGAGAAACCTGTACACAGATCAAGAAGCAACAGTTACTACTGGACATAGAAAAATGGACTGGTTCCAAATTGGGAAAGGGGTATGTCAAGGCTGTATATTGTCACCCTGCTTATTTAACTTATATGCAGAGTACATCATGTGAAATGCCAGACTGGATGAAGCACAAGTTGGAGTCAAGAATGCAGGGAGAAATATCAATTAACTCAGATATGCAGCTGACACCACCCTTATGGCAGAAAGCGAAGAGAAACTAAAGAGCTTCTTGATGAAAGTGGAAGAGGAGAGTGAAAAATCTGACTTAAAAGTCAACATACAAAAAATGGAGATCATTGTATCTGGTCCCATCATTTCATGGCGAATAGATGGGGAAACAATGGAAACAGTGACAGACTTTCTTTTCTTGTGCTCCCAAATCACTGCAGATGGTGACTGAGGCCTTAGATTAAAAGATGCTTGCATCTTGGAAGAAAGTTACAAATCTAGACAACATTTTAAAAAGCAGAGGTATCACTTTACCAACAAAGATATGTCTAGTCAAGGCTATGGTTTTTCCAGTAGTCATGTATGGATGTGAGAGTTGGTCTATAAAGAAAGTTGCACACCAAATAATTGATGTTTTTGAATTGTGGTATTGGCAAAGACTCTTGAGAATCCCTTGGACAGCAAGAAGATCAAACCAGTCAATCCTAAAGGAAATTAGTCCTGAATATTCATTGGAAGGACTGATGCTGAAGCTCCAATACTTTGGTCACCTGATGCGAAGAACTGACTCATTGGAAAAGACCCTGATGCTGGGAAAGATTGAAGGCAGGAGGAGAGGGGGATGACAGAGGAGGAGATGGTTGGATGGCATCACTGACTCTATGGACATGCGTTTGAGCAAGCTCCAGTAGTTGGTGATGAATAGGGAAGCCTGGCATGCTGCAGTCCATGAGGTCCCAAAGAGTCAGACATGACTGAGTGACTGAACTCAACTGAACTGAATTTTGGAGAGAGGGTACTGTTAAGTTCTTCATGAAACATTTATCATTTTGGTGATATTGTTTCCAGGGAAAAAGTCATTTGAGAATTATCCAACACAATTAGACAAAAGATGAAAAAGCTAATCACGCCTTGTTTGGAATCCACCTAAAATAATTCGGTGGTGTTTTTCAATATTCTAAGGCTAAGAGCAGTTCACATTTTAAGTTGTAACCATTTTTTTTAAACTTCCAATATATTATGTAGCAGAATGAAGAAATATCAGAAATGAATAATAATAAATTTTTAAAATGATATTAGGTCTGTTCATGATATCCATTTCATGCATATAAAACAACTCTAATATTATTAAAAATAAGAACATGGTACATCTGAGCAGTTTGTTAGATTAATTTGGAATCTAAAGATTGTGACTTTCTTGTTTAGTATGTAAAATATGAGTTCCAATTAATGAATATTTATTGTGATCCCACAATACACACACAAAAGATATCTGTTTATCTCCCTAAAAAGGCTTATAATTCGAGGGAGACAAGATGGTGTAGGAGTAGGTGGATGTGGAGCACATCTCTCTCCACAGATGTATTTGGAACACATCTACAGATGCAGATCTCACAGTGCACCAGCTGAATATTGACAGGAGCCCCTGACCACTGGAAAGGAATATATAGATCCATGGAAATCTCAATAGGATGAAGGAAGGAGGGGAAAAAGAGGAGAGTGAGTGGGACTGGACCTGCACCTGGGGCGGGGGTGGGGGGGTGGGGTGGTAGTGGGGAGCTGAAGCAGGGTGAGATTCTTGCAACTAAGGCAATCAGTCGGAACAGAAGGGAAGTATCTGAGGCTGTTTCAGAGTTCAAAAGCTGATCTGTGACAGGCTGAATGGAGTGAGAACCACACAGATAATCAAGGCCACAGTCTTACATACCCAGGACATGGATGCAAGTCCACCGAATCATGTGGTGACTGGGAGTTGGAGCATGGGCATTGGAGAGCAATTCCAGGGAGGACAGTTGTTGACAGTGGGGAGATGGCTAGAGGAGGTGGGAGGGAGAAAATCCACAATGGGGAATGCCTTTTGAAGAATGCTGGGCAGCCATGGAGGCAGGGCACTACTGCTGAGTCACACACCGGAGGTGGCCCCATCATTGTAGGCTCTCTCTCCCCACATGCCAGCACTTGCAGCTACCCAATAGAGAAAGACCACAGCAAAGGTAGTTCTTTGAGTGCCTACTGTACAGAGAACAGAGGAGGACCCCCAACCAGGGCTGCCACTTGACTACCCTTTCTGCCAAGTAAGATAAGGACGAGCCAGAGAGACTCTTTGTCAGCTGCCAGAGGCTAGAAAAGAATTCTAGCGTTGCCATATCTTCTGCTCCTATGGCCACTGACTTCTCTCTACACCTGGCACCCCAGAGGTCCCCACAATCCCAGCAGCCAGTGCCACCTCCACGCTCAGTTTTCATTGTGGCAAAGCTGCCAGAGGCTAGAAAAGAATCCTAATAATGACATATCTCCTGAGCCCAATGTTGCCAGCTCCCCTGCACACTTGGCACTGCTGGGGTTCCCACGATCCAAACAGCCAGGTCACCTCCACACCCAATCCACACTGGAGCAGACCCAAGTCCTCCAGGACAGCCTCAGAAGCACTCCTATGGATGACCCACATGCAGATATGGGGACAAAACTACAATTGAACTCCAGAGGCAGAGTGACTAAGGAAGAAGATTGAAAACCTTTCCACCAGCTGTACAGGCTGCAGATTAAATCTACATGGTCAAATAGCTAGACTCTGTGCATATACAAACACAATGTAAAAGGACAATGTGTGTTCCCACAAAAGAAAATGCTCTAGTTCTGGCAGCGGTGGATATCAGAGGCAAGAACATGCAGGAGTAGAGCCAGATTAGAGTCCAAGTTATCCCCACAGCAGGTCCAGAGACCAGCCCTCCCCAGTATTGGAGGGTACCCTAGGAAGGTGTAGGTGAACTGTGGCTCACAGTAGGGGAAAGGATGTTGACAGCTGAGATCCAAGGAAAATACTTATTAGTCTTTCTATTTTGATTTGTTCTGTAGTTGGTTTGGTTTCTGGATTTTGTTCCTCTTCTGTTTTCTCTGTTGCTATGGTTGTTGTTTTTATTATCATCATTATTATTATCTCTATTTAGGCTTTTGGAACATTTTTAAAATCACACTTTTAATTTCTTTTTTATATTTCTACTTTGACTTTCTGAAGTTCTGTGGGTTTTTTGTGGGTTTGTTGTTGTTCTTTTCTTACCATAGTTTTCTTTAATATATATAGATCTTTTTATATACTTCTTTTAAACGTTGCTTCTCTATTTTTTTTTAAGTTTTCAGCATGCTTGTTTTGTTGTCTTTGCTTTATTCTTCAGCTGACACTGTTACTTTTGTTTTTAATTGGTTAACATCATTTTGGGATTCTTTCGCTTGCCAGGTCACTTTCCTGTATTTTGTTTTCTTTGGTATGTTTTGGTTTTCTTTGTGTGTATGTATGTGTGTGTGTATGTACATGTGTGCACACACACGCACGTGTATTCCTTTGATTTTGTTTCTATTTGATTTTGCTTTTACCATTTGTTTGGGATTCGTTATTTGTTTATTTGTTTTAATTCTCTTTACTGCTATAAAAAAAAAGGCTTGTGGAATCTTGCTTCTCCAACCAGAGGTTGGGCCTGAGCCTCTGGGATAGATGCACTGAGTCCAGGACATTAGACCAGCAGAGAGCTCCTGACCCCAGGGAGTATTAATCAGTGAGAACTCCCACAAAGGCCTCAACCTGTATCCAATCTCCAACATAACCCAACTCCCAGCAGCACCCATTGCAGGACGCTTCACCCAACAACAAGAAAGACAAGAACACAAACCCGATCAGCAGACAGGCTTCCCACAGATACCTCCAAACATCCCATCTCACATGGCCCTCACCATCAAAGGAAAAAAAATAACACCTCCTCCCACTGGAACACAGGCACAAGTCCCTTCCAACATGAAGCCCCCACAAGCCATTGGACCTACATTATGCACAGGGCCAGAGACCAAAAGCAAGAGGAACTACGACCATATCACCTCAGGAAAGGAGACCTCAATTATACTAAGTCAGGCAAAATGAAAAAAGAAATATTGTACAGATGAAGGAACAAGGTAAAAACCCATAAGACCAAATAAATGAAGGGGAAATAAGCAAACTTCCTAAAAAAGAATTTAAACTAATGATAGTAAAGATGATCCAAAATCTTGAAAATAGAATGAAGAAAATGCCAGAATCATTTAACACGTTTAACAAGAACATAAAAGAAATAAAGAATAAATAAACAGTGATGAGCAAAACAATTACTGAAATTAAAAATACTCTAGAAGGTCTCAATAACAGAATAACTGAAGCCAAAGAATGGATAAGTGAGTTGGAAGATAGAATGGTGGAAATAACTACTGAAAAGTGGAATAAAGAGAAAAGAATAAAAAGAAATGAGGATACTCTCAGAGACCTCTGGGTCAATATTAAATACATCAACATTTGAATTATAGGGGTCCCAAAAGAAGAAGAAGAGAAAAGGAAAGGATCTGAGAAAACTTTTGAAGAGATTATAGTCAAAAACTTCCCTGACATGGGAAAGGAAATAGTCAATCAGGGCCAAGAAGAGCAGAGAGTCTCATACAGGATAAACCCAAGGAGAAACACGCTGAGACACATATTAATCAAACTAGCAAAAACTAAATGTGAAGAAAAAATGTTAAAAGCATAAAGGGAAAAGCAGCAAGTAACATACAAGGGAAATCCTACAAGGATAACAACTGGTCTTTCAGCAGAAACCCTGCAAGCCTGAAGGAAATGGCAGGATATATTTAAAGTAATAAAAGGGAAAAATCTATAACCAATATGACTCTACTCAGAAAGGATCTCATTGAAAATTGATGGAGAAATCAAAAGCCTTACAGACAAGCAAAAGCTAAGAGAATTCAGCATCACCAAACCAGACTTACAACAAACACTGAAGGGACTTCTGTATGCAGGAAACACAAGAGAAGGAAAAGACCTACAAAACAAACCCAAAACAGTTAAGAAAATGTCAATAGCGACATGAAAGTGTTAGTCACTCAGTCGTGTCCAACTCTTTGCGATCCCATGAACTGACTGTAGCCTTCCAGGCTCCTCTGTCCATAGAATTTTCCAGGCAAGAATACTGGAATGGGTAGCCATTCCCTTCTCGGGGGGATCTTCCTAACCCAGGGATTGAACCCAGGTCTCCTACATTGCAGGCAGATTCTTTACCATCTGAGCTACCAGGGAAGTCCATTTATCAATAATTACTTTAAACATAAATGGATTAAACACTCCAACTGAGAGACACAGACTGGTTGAATGTATACAAAAACAAGACCCATATATATGCTGTCTACAAGAGATCGGCTTCAGACCTAGAGACACAAACAAACTGAAAGTGAGAGGGTGGAAAAATATATTCCATGCAAATGGAAATCAAAAGAAAGTCAGAGTAGTAATTCTCATATCAGACAAACTAGACCTTAAAATAAGTAATACTGCAAGAGATAAAGACACTACATAATGATCAAGGGATCAATCCAAGAAGACATAGCAATTGTAAATATTTATGCACACAACATAGGAGCACCTCAATGCATAAAGCAAACATTAACAGACATTAAAAGAAATCAACAGTAAAACAGAAATAGTAGGGAATTCTAATACTCCATTTACATCAATGGACATATCATCCAGACAGAAAATTAGTAAGGAAACACAAGACTTAAAGGTCACCTTAGAGCAGATGAATCTAATTGATATCTTCACGTTACTGAAGACATCAAAGAGGAAATCAAAACAATACCTACAAACAAATGACAACAAATTTTGATGATTCAAAACCTACAGGATTTGTTCTAAGAGGGAAGTTTATAACAACACAATCCTATCTCAAATAGCAAGAAAAAAAACATCAAATAGACAAACTAACCTTACACTTAAAGCAACTGTAAAAAGAAGAACAACAATAAAAAGAACCTCAGTGTTAGTAGAAGGAAATAGATCATAAAACTCAGAACATGAATAAATGAAAAAGAAATGCAGGAAACAATAGCAAAGCTCAATAAAACTAAAAGTTGGTTCTCTGAGAAGATAAAGAAAATTGACAAACCATTAGCCACACTTATCAAGAAAAAAGGGGAGAAGACTCAAATCAACAGAATTAGAAATGAAAAACAAGTTACAACAGACAACACAGAAATAGAAGGATCATAAGAGACTACCATGAGCAACTATATGCCAATAAAATGGACAACCTGGAAGAAATGGACATATTCTTAGAAAATTTCAAACTTCAAAGATTAAATCAGGAAGAAATAGAAATTATGAAAAGACTAATCATAAGCACTGAAATGGGAACTGTAATAAAAAATCTCCCCCCAAAAAAACAATAGCCCAGGGTCAGATGGTTTCACAGGTGAATTCAAACATTTAGAGAAGAGCTAACACCTATCCTTCTCAAACTCTTCCGAAAATTTGCAGAGGAAGAAACACTTCCAAACTTATTCTACAAGGCCGCTATCACCCTGATACGAAAACCAGACAAAGATATCACAAAAAAAGAAAATTATAGGCCAATATCAGTGTAGCTCAGATGGTAAAGAGTCTGCCTGCAATGTTGGAGATCCAGGTTTGAGCCCAGGGTCGGGAAGATCCTCTGGAGGAGGGAATGACAATCCACTCCAGTATTCTTGCCTGGAGAATCCCATGGACAGAGGAGCCTGGTGGGCTAGAGTCCATGGGGTTGCAAACAGTCGGACATGACTGACTGACTAACACTCCTACTATATCATTGATGAACATAGATGCAAATATTCTCAACAAAATTCCAACAAACAAAATCCAACAATACATTAAAACAATATGTATACCATAATCATGTGGGCTATATCCAGTGATGCAAGGGTTCTTCAATATATGCAATTCAATCATTGTGATACACCATATTAGCAAATTAAAAGATAAACATCATATGATAATCTCAATAGATGCAGAAAAAAGCCTTTGACAAAATTCAGCACCCATTTATGATAAAAAGAAAAACCTCCAGAAAATGGACATAGAAGGAACCTAGCAAACATTATTCTCAATGGTGTATAACTGAAAGCTAAGATCAAGAACAAGGCAAGCAAGGCAAGGGTTCCCACTCTCACCACTCTTATTCAACATAGCTTTGGAGGTCCTAGCCACAGCAATCAGAGAAGAAAAAGAAATAAAACTCCAGATTGGAAAAGAAAAAGTAAAACTCTCATTGTTTGCAGACAACATGATATTATACATAGAAAATATACTATCAGGAAATTATTAGGGATAATCAATAAATTTAGTAAAGTCACAGAATACAAAATCAATACACAGAAATCCCTTACATTCCTATACACTAACAATGAAAAATCAGAAAGAAAAATTAAGGAATCAACCCATCCACCATCACAACAAAAAATAAAATACCTAGGAATAAACCTACCTAAGAAGACAAAACAGCTATATACAGAAAACTCTAAGACATTCATGAAATCAAAGATTATACAAACTGATGGAGAGCTATATCATGTTCTTGGACTGGAAGACTCAATATTGTCAAAATGACTATACTACCTAAAGCAATCCACAGATTCAATGCAATCCCTAACAAATTACCAATGGCATTTTTCACAGAACTAGAACAAAAAATTTCACAATTTGTATGGAAACACAAAAGACCCTAAATAGACCAAGCATTCTTCAGAAAGAAGAATGGAGACAGAGAAATCAACATTTTTGACTTCAGGTTGTACTACAAAATTATAGTCATCAAGACAGTATGGCACTGGCACAAAAACAGAAATATAGACCAAAGGAACAAGATAAAAAGCCCAGAGATAAACCCACTCACCAATGGGCACCTTATCTTTGACAAAGGAGGCAAGAATATATAATGGAGAAACGACAATCTCTTCAATAATGGTGCTGGGAAAACTGGACAGCTATGTGTAAAAGAATGAAATTAGAACAATTCCTAATACTAGACACAAAAATAAACTCAAAATGAACTAAATACCTAAATGTAAGACCAGAAACTATAAAACTCTTAGAGGAAAATACAGCAGAAAACACTTTGACATAAGTCACAGCAAGATCCTCTATGACCCACCTTTTAGAATAATAGAAATAAAAACAAAAATAAACAAAGGCAACCTTATCAAACTTAAAATCTTTTGCACAGCAAAGGAAACCATTAACAAGATGAAGAGACAGCCTTCAGAATGGAAGAAAATAACTGCAAATGAAGCAACTGACAGAAAAAAAACCCCAATCAAAAAATTGCAGAAGCCCTAAACATACATTTCTCCAAAGAAGACATGGCCAATATAACAGGAAAAAATACTCAACATTGTTCATTATTAGAGAAGTGAAAATCAAAACTACAATGAGGTGTCACCTCACACTGGTCAGATGGCCATCATAAAAAACTCTAAAACAGTAAATACTGGAAAGGATGTGGAGAAAATAGAACCCTCTTGCACAGTTGGTGGAAATGTAAATTGATACAGCCACTATGAAGAACAGTATAGAGATTTCTTTAAAAGCTAGGAATAGAACTACTGTATGATCCACCATTCCCACTACTGGGCATATACTCTCAGAAAACCACAATTCAAAAAACACACATGTACTTCAATGTACATTACAGCACTATTTACAATAGCTAGGACATGGAAGCAATCTAGATGTCCATCGACAGATGAATGGATAAAGAAGTTGTGGCACATATACACAATGGAACATTACTCAGCTGTAAAATGGAATGAACTTGAGTCAGTTCTAGTGAAGTGGATGAACCTAGAGTCTGTTATAGTGAAGTAAGTCAGAAAGAGAAAAACAAATATCATATATTAATGCATATATATGGAAGCTAGAAAGATTGTACTGATGAACCTATTTGCAGGGGAGGAATAGAGATGAAGGTATAAATAACAGATTTGTGGACACAGCAAGGGAAGGAGAAAGTGGGAAGAATTGAGAGAGTAGCATTAAAACATATACTTTACCATATGTAAAATAGATATCCAGTGGGAAGTTGCTATATAGCACAAGGCGCTCAACCCAGTGCTCTGTGACAACCTAGAGCAGTGAGATGGGGTACATGGCAGGAGGGAGATTCAGGAGGGAGGGAGGGAGGGTACATATGTATACTTATAGCTTATTCACGTTGTTGTATGGGAGAAACTAACACAACATTGTAAAGCAATTTTCCTCCAATTGAATTTTTTTTAAAGGTTAGGGGGGGAAAAGCTTATAATTTAATTTGAAAAAGTCTCAAGGGAAAAAGAATCAGTTCATTGAAGTAGTAATTAAGAAAAACTGAGCATCAGTTACCATTACCACTGAAGTATCAAAAACCTTAGGCCAAAATGACTAAAAATTCCATTTACTTATGGACTTCAACACCTCATCAAATTCTCACAGGGTGAAAAGCTTTCACTGGTGCATGGAACTAGCTCATAGTAGCCATGAGAGCCAGTTTTTACATTTTTGGAAAGTTTTTGAGATCATTGTGAAAGGTACATTATTAAAACTTTAAATTATATAAACTTACAGTTAACAAACACTTGAAATTCATCACTTCCTAATTATTTCACAATTTTGTATTATCTAATTTTTTTCTTTAAGAAAATAAAGCCCTTTATTTCCAGGGAGAGGGTCATTAAGAAAGAAAAGAAAAAGAATCTTGTTAGCATCTTATTTTCTTGATGTTATTAACATTTACCATATCTGTGTGGTGGAAACACTATGTAATGGTGGCTACCATGTAACTCTTTCCAACTCTGCATTCAATCATGTCTTGTTGGTGAGAGTATTAACATGGAAACTGGCAAATTAACAAATGCTGCAAGTCACTGTTTTTTGTTTGAGAGAGCCAGTGGCTTAACATTTATCAGCTCGCTATTGCTCATATAGCACTTTAAGCTGGAATTCTAGGTCTAAGGAAGACTAAAGAATTAGATACAAAACATCTCATCAAGCAGGTGGGTAGGCTGTCCTTGAAAGTGCTTTGTGAAAGAAAATTGGGCAAAATAGACAATATTCCAGATGAGTTAGGCCTCATGATTACTTTGTATCCCAGTGATCAGACACTCCATCTCCATCAGAGCACCTCCAGAGTTATTTTTTAAGAGTATATGACATGGCTTTCCTCCAGAAACCCAAGGGTCTATATTGTAATTCTCGGATCAGAGAGTATTATAAATTCCACAGAATTTTCCCTATTACTGATACCTCTAATATCATATGGACTATTGGGTCATATGGATTCAAACAACAGTGATTCTTGTACCATTGCCTGGATCTACTGCAGAACTTTTTCCTGCTCTGAACCTCACTTAAAGCTGGCAGACTTTAGATTTAGTGTCACCCAATATATGGGTTGTACCACTATTCAAAGATGTAAGCACTTTTCCAGATACCCTTAGAGCCCAATGAGGTCTGTGGAGTGATGTGCTCCTTTGTGGTGAGGGGGCAAGATGCAAAAATGCGTCCTTTATTGTTAGGGGATGTCCTGGCATACCCTAGGCAACTGAAGTCCTAAAATTGTTAACTTTGTGGCACTTCCTTAAATTTTCACAGGGGTTATCTCCTGCTTTCTGGAGTACATGAGTCTTGACACTGGAAATATTTCAGGTATTTTTTTTTCTTAATGAGTCAGATTGGCAAGATGTCATCAATACAGTGGACCACTATGATGATCTGTGGGATGTGTAGCTGGTCTGGATCTCTTTGGACTATTTCAAGACAGAGGACAAGGAAAGCCTTGGGGCAAGACTGTTAAAGTATTCTGTGGTATGTTCCCAATGAACAGAATTTCTGATAAGAATGGAGGCAGATGCATTCTTCAGACTAACAGCCACATACCATGTACCTGAGATCATGTTAATCTGATCTAGCAAAGATACTATACCTGGCACAAGCAGCTGAAATTGGGGCTATTGCTTGGTTTGCAGTAGTCTACTTTTATCTTCCAACATATATCTAGATTTTACAAGGACAAGACTGGTTATTCAAATGGACATACAAAGAAGACTACCACCACTACATTTCCCCTAAGCTTAGACGTTATTTTTTGTTTACTACCTTTGTTTTTTCTTGGAGAGGGTGCAATTTTAGAAGCTGCCACTTGACTTTCCCTACTGTGAAAGCTCTCATCCTTGTGGCTGTGCCAATCTCTAAGGATGTCCATTTCAGTTATACCTGTAGGGCCAAGGAAATGACCACTGGAAACGCTGTGGAAATCACAGTGGAAACACTGTGATCCAGATCTGAATCATGACTCCATTTATTGCCTGGCACTCATTTCCCGCCACTCCAATAGGAATCCATCATGATGCTTTGGGTATTCAGATTTCAATGTCAAGTTGGGTCTAGTGCCCAAAAGTTCTTAAAATGTTTTGCTATTACCCCTTCTTCAGTGTACAGTTACCTCGTAAAAAGCTATGAGTCCCTCTCACAATGGACTGTGACAATTATTACTGGTATGTTTACCATAGTGCTACAGGGTCCTTTCTCCTAGTGACTTCTCTCTCAGTTAATAGGTTCTGGTTCCAAAAACTCCTGAACTGGGGAAGAAATAGGAGCTTTAATTGAAGCAATTGTGCTTAGCTACTTGATCATCTATCTTTGATCTCATTTGATTTTATGGGTTGATTAGCTGCTTTCTGTTTTTCTCCTAGTGATCCCATGTTCTATTAAGCATCTCCATCACTCTTTGAAAGTCATGATCCCCTGGCTCTTGTTCTAAACTTGTTGCTCATCACCATAATAATATTGACCTAGCTTCTAATGGTTATAGCACTTCCTCATGGCTTCTAGCATCCCCATTTCTATCAATGAGGCCACTTTTATAGCAGCATCACCACTGGCCAACAGAGGACTACCACCTTAAGGCATTTTTTTTGATGTTGGTTTCTTCTCACCATCACATCTGGCAAATGAGATGGTAAGTGGTGTATCCTCTTAGCCTTCCTAATAAATACAGCCCTTCAGGGTGTTTTCTGGACTTACACAGTATGTCCACTTCAGCAGTCCCACTTTTGCCCTATAGTCTTCCAATACCTGTCATGGCAACTCTGGTGTCTCTCTCTAACTTAAAGCAAACCATTGCTTTGTCCATGTTTGGAAAAGTAACTATCCTTGGAGTCCTTGCCAAGGAGTTAAATCCTGATTCCTGGAAGAGTGCTCCCAAATCAATGAACTCTACATTTTCCAACTTTATATTCTGCTTCCCACCCCTGCTTAGTCAAGTGCCCTTAGAATCCAGTTCCACACACATATTCCCCCAACTCAAGGCAGTACATGTTGACTGGAAGCTGCAGATAATTCAAGGTTGAGTCCCTTTCCTACCTTATGAGAGCATCATTTCCCTGGCAAAACCATGATATAGCTTAACCCTGGTTATTGGCTTAGTGAGCAGAACAGTGTTGAGGCATATCCTGGGATGGGAGGCTGGGTGGGGAACACAGGTTGTCTTATGTGGTAGAAGTTTCTGCATCATCATCAAACAAGTAGGGAGAGCTAGTCTTTTATAGAGAAGAGAGACCACAGGGTTCCGGGTAACCTGGGTTTTTAAGCTGTTGAGACTATTAACCTATCTGTCTCCAGCCTATGTGTCAGGGTCCAAATCTTTCCCAGTGCAGATGATGACCTTGGCATAACAGAACTTGGATTTTTTTTTTTTTTTGAAAATTTATCTTCTTTGAAGGCCTTTTAAAATTAAGTCCCAGCCCTGGTCTTCAGTTTCCACTTAATTCCACTACCCTTATAGTTACTCTTTCCCTCACGTTTCTTAAATGCCAGAGTCATGGCATCAGCTAATGCATTCCTTTCCACCAGTATACCATTCCACCTCACTAGCAGTGAAAATTTTAACAACACTGTCTTGTGCCAAAAGCTTCCTTGGATCCACCTATCAGCAATGATGAGATTCTCATTGCCAGTTGGGTGGCAAGTGATACAGTTTCTAATTCTATTCTCAATATTTGCTTTGTCAGGTCTGGCACCAACTGTGGTAGGTCAGGTACCTGAGAAACAGACTCTGAAATAGAGCTTACAGTGTACTAAGGTTATTAGGGAGTGAGTGCACTGAGACCAAATCCTATGGAAGAGTTGTGAACAAACAAAACTGGGAGGGGAGAGAAGTTGTGTTTTAGAGTCAGTGGAGGTCTCAGTCAACACTACAGTGAGCTCTAAAGCTTGGTTACTTATTTGGACTTATTACGGATTGAAGTGAGATGCCAACATTCGTTTGATCATAGAGAAAACAAGAAAATGCCAGAAAAACATTTACTTTTGCATCATTGACTATGCTAAAGTCTTTGACTGTGTGGATCACAACAAACTGTGGAAAATTCTTGAAGGGATGGGAATATCAGACTACCTTACCTGCCTCCTGAGAAACCTGAATGCTGTCAAGAAGCAACAGTTAGTACTGGACATGGAACAACAGATTGGTTCAGAATTGGGAAAGGAGTACATCAATGCTGTACATTGTCATTCTGCTTAGTTAACTTATATGTAGAGTACATCATGCAAAATACTGGGCTGGATGAATCACAAGCTGGAATCAAGATTACTGAGAGAAATATCAGCAAGCTCAGATATGCAGATGACACCTCTCTAAAGGCAGAAAGTGAAGAGGGATTAAAGAGCCTCTTGATGAGGGTGAAAAAGGAGAGTGAAAAAACTGGCTTCAAATTCAACATGCAAAAAAATGAAGATCATGTCATCTGGTCCCATCAATTCATGGCAAATAGAAGGGGAAAATGTGGAAACAGTGACAGATTCTATTTTCTTGGGCTCCAAAATCCCTGTGGACAGTGACTGCAGCCATGAAATTAAAAGATGCTTGCTCCTTGGAAGGAAAGCTATGACAAACCTAGACAGCATATTAAAAAGCAGAGACACCACTTGGCCAACAAAGGTCTGTATCTCTTTCTCTTTAGTCGCTAAGTAATGTCCGACTCTTGTGACCCCGTGGACTGTAGTCTGCCAGGCTCCTCTGTCCATGGGGTTCTCCAGGCAAGAATATTGAAGTGGGTTGCCATTTCCTAAGCTATAGTTTTTCCAGTAGTCAGGTACAGATGTGAGAGTTGGTTCAAAAAGAAGGCTGAGCACCCAAGAATTGATGACTTTGAACTGTGGTGTTGGAGAAGATGCTTGAGAATCCTTTGAACTGCAAGGAGATCAAACTAGTAAATCCTAAAGGAAATCAACCTTGAATATTCACTGGAAGGACTGATGCAGAAGCTGAAGCTCCAGTACTTTGGCCACCTGATATAAAGAGTTGACTCACTCGAAAAGACTCACATGCTGGGAAAGATAGAAGGCAAAAGGAGAAGGGGCAGCAGAGAATGAGCTGGTTAATAGCATCACTGACTCAATGGACATGTATTTGAGCAAACTCCAGGAGGATAGTAAAGGACAGGGAAGCCTGGTGTGCTGCAGTTTATGAGGTCACAAAGAGTTGGACATGACTTAGGGACTGAACAGTACAGAAGTGAGAAGATCAGACCTTTCTGTTTCTTCTTGAATCAGTCATTAGGTGTAGGCTGCCCCTGGAAAGGGAGCATGACCTTGGGCAAGGCAGCGCTGAGGCAGTCTCCTAATGGGGGTCAAAAGCTATCGGCAATATTCGCAGAGGCTGGGCAGAGTAGATGGGGAGATCTATATGGCATATCACAGCATTCATCAACTATAATAGCAAAATATCTTTGATAATTTCTAGACTTCAAACTTCCAAAGAGTGCAGAACTGCCTAGGGATGGATGTGGTAAACAAACATAAAAGTTATTTAACGATCTATTAGGTTGAAGAATATGACCCTGACCTTTCTGTAAGTCAAAATGATTGAATAACATCAATTTCATAGTTTAACCTAATTATATAATAGACCAGGAAGGAGCTTTCATTGGCCTGTGGTCATATTTAAATGTTTATGCATTTAAAAATAATCTATAAAATAGCTTCACTTCCCACACATGCCCAACACCTTCCCCATCCTCCCCATTTTGGTTATATTCATTAAAATCTCTGCTTTTAAAGCACTTGATGTCACCCAAAACCAAGGTAAATAATGCCTCACGAATGCAACGGGAACAGATCTACTCTTCAACACTTTCATTCTACCTCTGAGCCTTGACTCTTGTCCCTCTCCTCACTTTGAATTCTTCTTTCTGCATTGTCCCAACCAAACTACAACAAGAACAGCACCCTTTTCCAAACCTACCTCCTCCTTATAGACTCATGAGGGAAGACAATGTCGTGAGAGAGAAGATAAAGTCATTTCAATGTATTTTTATTCTGTATTTACGAGTTCTCTATTGCTGCAGAGAAAATCACTCCAACACTTACTGGTTGAAAACAATACCAGCCATTTTGGTCACAAATGTGAAATTTAGGCAGGCTTTGGCATGGAGCATTTGTACCTGCCCTGTATGGCATCAGCTAGGGCAGCTCAACTAAGGGCTGAAGGATCCATTTCCAAGCTGGCTCATTCACACATGACAAGTCAGTGCTGGCTGCCAGCTGGGAGCTTAGCCAGGGCTGAGGGTGGCAGGGAGGTAGGGCTGTTGGATTCAGTATGGTGGCTGAGCTCCAAGAGTGAACATCCCAAACCCAAATGGATTATGTTTGGATATTACTAAAGAATTTAGCTGAGAATCCCAAGTAATGCCTGATCTTTTCTCCATCTGTTTTTCACTTATAACCAGCTTATTTCAAAATGGATTTGAGGCAGAAGCTCCCTTTATTTAAGGGAGACACAGTAACCTTTAAATGCAATTTTTATACTCTGGATAATAAGAGATGATCTGCATTTCTGAGAGGGAAAATAAGTATGTGCACAGTGGGAGGAGATGTGTTTGTGAATTTGCACTCTGTGTGAGCACACATGTGCATGCCTATGTGTTTTATATGTATGTATATTATATATGAGCCTATAAGTGTCTACATGTGCATGCATGTGACTATGTGTGTTTATATGTGTGTCTAACTATGTTATTAAAATTGTGTCTGTGTGTTAGCATTTGTATGCATGTGTGTACATGCTGTGTAGTTTCCATAGGGATATCAATCTTTATTGTAGTTCCAAAATTGTTGCAGGACTGCTAAATGATAGCATGATATTTTTTAAAAGAAAATTCAGATCTCTATGCAAAGTCAACAGAAAGTTTGTCGCTCAGTCATGTCTAATTCTTTGCAAGTCCATGGACTGTAGCCTGCCAGTCTCCTCTCTTCATGGAATTCGCCAGGTAAGAATAATGGGGTGGGTTACCATTCCCTTCTTCAGGGGGTCTTCCCAACCCAGGGATCAAACCCAGGGTCTCCTGATTGCAGGCAGATTCTTTACCATTTGAGCCATCAGGGAAGCCCCAAAGTCAACAGACAGTAATGTAACTATTTTAAACTACATATGTATTAGCTCAAACCATAGCATTTTCTTCAAGTGAAACCTTTATTTATTAATACAAAACTGACTAAGAGAGCTTATCTGAGCCATCATCTTTTAAATGTTTTAGTATCAAAAGTCCTGTAGATTGTCCTGATAAAATACAAGAGATGCTGTAGAAGAATCTACTGAATTTTCTGTGACAATTATGATTTATGACATACTTAGAACTACCTGAGAAATGATTCTGAAATTATTCATTTGTTCCTGGTTCAAGTTAACAAAGAATGCAGCACATTTTTACCATTGTTTGTAAGGGAGATTTAGGTTTCCAAAGAATGCACTACACAACCACTCTAACCTTGGTATCTGATAATGTTAAACTTTATTTCTCTGGTGCATGAGGCATTTACAGGAGTTACATTTTGCTTAATTTTGTTATGTATATACAGTAATATGGACTTCTCCAGGGGCTCAGGGGTAAACAATCCTCCTGCAATACAAGAACCACAGGAGACCTGAGTTTGATCCCTGGCTCGGGAAGATCCCCTGGAGGAGGAAATGGCAACCCACTGCAGTATTATTATCTAGAGAATCCCATGGACAGAGACGCTTGGCAGGCTACAGTCTAAAGAGTCACAAAGAATTGGACATGACTGAAGCAACTTAGCACACATGCATATACAGTAATACACACCTTTTTTATAGTTCTATGAGTTTTGACAAAATGCACAGAGTTGTATTATAGCCATCAAAATCAGGAGACAGAATAGCTCCCTTACCCCAAAATATTAGCTCATCCTATCTCTTTATAGTCAAACCTTCATTCTCCCCTAAAGCCTGGTAACCACTTACCTGTTCTCCCTCTCTATAGTTTTGCCTTTTCCAGAATGTCATGGAGATGAGATTATACCATATATAGCCTTCTGAATCTGGCTTCTTTCACTGAGAAAAATGCATTTGAGATAAACCCATATCATTATATGTATGTACATTTAACTTGCTTTTATTGCTCAGTAGGATTTCATTTTACGAATGTACACTGTTTGTTCAACCAATAACCAGCTAAAGGACATTTAGGTTATTTCTAGTTTGGTGCTATTGTGAATAAAGCTGCAATAAGCATCCATGTACAGTTTTAGTGTGGGAACAGAAGTTTTAATTTCTCTAGTAAATGGTAATGGGATTACTTTGCATTGGGATTACTGGGTCTGACAGTAAGTTCAAATTTAATTTTATAAGAAAATTCACCTTGCATTTCCATCAGTAATGTATAAAAGTTCCAGTTGCTTCATATCTACTTCAATATTTTACTATCAGTATTTTTATATTAGCCCTTTTAGTAGGTATATAGTAGTATCTTCCTGTGGTTTTCACTTGCATTTCCTCAGTAACTAATGATGACAATCATATATGTGTTCATTTTCTTTCCACACAGCTCCTTTGAGAAGTGTCTGTTGAAATCTTTGCCTATGTTTGAGGGGTTATATGCTTTCTTATTGTTGAATTTTGTTTGTGAGTTCACTATGTATTCATAATTACTTTGCCAGATATCATTTGCAAATATTTTCTCTAGTTTGTAGCTTGTCTTTTCATTCTCTTAATCATATTTTAAGGAGCAAAACTTTAATTTTCACCAAGTCTGACTTTAAAATTTTTATTTTATAAATCATGCTTTTGGTTAATATCTAAGAACTCATTCCGTAATACAAGGTTACACAAATTTCCTATATTTCACCTAAAAGTTTTATTAGTTTTATATTTATATTAAACCTAGGAATCATTTTTAGTTAACTTTTATATCAAGTGTAAGGGATAGGATATGGTTCATTTTCATGCCTATGATATTCAATTATTCTAGCACCATTTGTTGGTAAGACTATCCTTTCTACATTGAATTACTTCTGCATCAATTGACCATTTTAGACTGGGTCTATTTCTGGAACCCCTACTCTATCACATTGATCTATGTGTGGTATTTTCACCAATACCACACTAACTTGATTACTGTAACTTTATAGCACATTTTGAAATCAGGTAGTATGAATCTCTCAATTTTTTTTTCTTTTTTCAAAATTGTTTCACTTATTTGCCTTGTAATACAGATCTTAGAAGCAGTTTTAGAAAAGTCTGGTGGAAAATTTGCTTGTCCATAGATCAATTTGGGAAGAATAGATATCTTAACAATAATAGGTCTTCTGACCCATGACCATGCATATTTTCCCACTAATTTAGGTATTATTTGATTTTTTAAAAAATGTTATTGGAGTATAGTTGATTTACCATGTTGTGTTAGTTTCAAGTATACAACAAATTGAACCAGTTATACATATACATATATCTGCTCTTCTTTTATATTCTTTTCCCATATAGATCAACAGAGTATTGAGTGGAGTTCTCTATGCTATAGTAGGTCATTATCCATTATCTATTTTATATACAGCAGTGTGTATATGTCAATCCCTATCTCTCAATTTACCTCTCCCCACCCTCTTATCCCCTGGTAACCATGAGTTTGTTTTCTACATCCGTGACTCTACTTCTGTTTTGTAAATAAGTTCAAATGTAACCTTTCTTTTAGATTCCACATATGAGTGATATCCGATAGTATCTGTCTTTGTCTGACTTAGTTCACTCAGTATGACAGTCTCTAGGTATATCCATATTGCTGCAAATGGCATTATTTTGTTCTTTTTAATGACTGAGTAATATTCCATTGTATATATGTACCACATCTTCTTTTTTTTTTTTTATTTTTTATTTTATTAGTTGGAGGCCAATTACTTCACAACATTTCAGTGGGTTTTGTCATACATTAACATGAATCAGCCATAGAGTCATACGTATTCCCCATCCCGATCCCCCTTCCCACCCCCCCCTCCACCCGACTCCTCCGGGTCCTCCCAGTGCACCAGGCCCAAGCACTTGACTCATACATCTCACCCAGGCACATCTTCTTTATCCAATTTCTCACTTGAAACTGAGGGACTTCCAGAGTGCTGGGTTTATATATTTTATCAGTTCTAAAAATTAATAACCATTATAGCTTTATTTTCTCACTACTGCTCTTTTAGGATTCTAATAAATTATTGTTAGATCCTTTCCCTCTATCCTCATACCTCTTAATCTCTCTTTTGTAGTTTCTATCCTTTACTCTCTCTGTGGTGCATTCTGGATAATTTTTTCTGACTTATCTTCAAATTCCCAATTATCTTTTTATCCATGGATAGTCTTTTAATTTATATGCATTGATCCATAATGTATTCATGTAAATGTGTGTATATATATACAAATATATATGTATGTGTATATACATACACACAAACACACACATATATAGACATATATCCATCCATGAATATATCTATATGGGTCTATTTATTTCTATACATACATTCATTTCTACAAATTCTAACTGGTCCTTTTTCAGATCTGATTTTACTTCATAAGGTTTTCTGTTTGCAATATTTCAGTTTATCTTTCATTTATTTAAACATTGAAAGCATAATTGTTTTGTAAGTCTTAAATAATAACTCCACATCCAGAGTCTTTGTAGATCTCTTTTTGCTGTCTGCTCTTTCTGCTTGTTCTTATGCATGGTGCTTCTTTTCTTTTGTGAATGGCACTGTATGTGCTAAATATCTTTGAAAATATATTTATAATAATTTGAACTCTGTTATAAAAGGTGCAAAAAATACACAAAAGAAAGTACACATTTGCTTAAACCAAATATCTAGGGATACTATCTGTTTGGTATCACTTCAAGCTAAATTCAGTGCTAGAGGGTTTCATTTTTATGTTGCTTTTTTGGGGGGACCATCCATAAGATGTCAAATATAAAATGTAAAACTATATTCAAAGGCCAATTTACTTCTACTTCACAGTGACCCAGAGTATAGCCCTTTAGGAATTCTACTTATACTGGGGAACATCTTCTCTTAACTTCTTCCCACCTTGGGTAATCATATCAGCCTGGCTGTAAAAACTAAAGTTTTTTTTACATTTTTCCTGATTGACAAAAGCCTTCAGAGGCCACTCAGCTCCCTTTACCTCTCTGGATTTCTGCTTTCCCTGTGAGTTTGTCCTGGAAATCCCTATCTTGTTAGCTCTTCAATGCCTTATAAAAAAAAACTTCATTTTTTGCATTTATCCATAATTTGGCATTGTTTTTCTGAAAAAGTTGGCCCAAATAACCTAGCTTGCTATTACTAGAAACAGGAAAATCTTTACAGGAAAAGTCCCATTGCAGATTGGAATTGTACAGGTCCTGATATGTCATGGCGATAATATTTTAATTTATTTTCATTTTACTTTTGTGGGGAGGTGTTGCCCATTCTAGTTTCTTCACACAGCTATCTTATTTTAGGGGTGAAAATGAAATATTCAGTAGGAGTCTTTGTCTTTTGGCATCAGCAATGAACAGATTCTCTTCCCCATCTGTTAGTTGGGGGAGGGTGAAAAACACTTTCTTTTTCTCTATAATTTTCTCTTTTCAGATCTACCTATATAATTTTAAAATTACCTTTATGTTACAGAATATTTGTTAGCACTTCTCAAATTGGCTTTTCTTATTCTGTGCTCACAAGTCTTTGTTATTATTTTTCCTGCCTTTTCTTGTTTGTATGAGAATTAAGATCAGGGTTTGTAAGTTTCCTTTTCTGGGTTGTTTTTTTTTTTTTTTTTTTTTTTGGTAGGGGTGGGTGAGGGGAAGCTATCTATTTTTGCCTTACTTGAACTCTTGTTATCCTATTTTCCTTATTTAACTTATTTTTTTACAGAAATAGACCCATGGACATAGAAAACAAATGGTTATGGTTACCAAATGGAAAGGAGGGAGAGGGATAAATTAGGTGTTTGGGATTAACACACACACACTACTGTATATAAAACAGATAATATTATCCTTCTGTATAGCACAGGGAAATATATTCAATATTTTACAATAACCTATAAAGGAAAATAATTTGAAAAAAAATAGAGATATATTACTGAATTACTGCGCCCTACACCTGAAACTAGCACAATGTTGTAACTATACCTCAATAAAATATATATGTGTGTATATATAAAGAAAAGAGAAAAATGTTTGATTTAGTCCACTTCATTTTTCTTGGCAACCTATGAAGTGCTGATAAAGAAGTTTCTCTAAGTTTTATGGTGATGGGATTAGATTCAGAAATTTTTTCTAAATAAATAAGAGGATTATAAGAAGTTTCGAAGAAACTACAAGTCAGACTTTTGGTAACAACTGGATTATCTCATCTATTAATAAAGCCAACTTCATCAAGCAATAACTTGCTGCAGTCTCATTATAATCAAAGCCTAAAGTGTTTCTAGTCATGTCATTCATGAGTCACCAACTATTGGAAGCTGCACCTACCACGGGATTTTGTGAAGAAGGGAGACTCCACCCTTACACACCCACACTGAGCAAACCAAGAGTTGATGCTTGAAGAGAAAACATAAAAGATAAGTACAAGTCAATAAAATAATAGAGGCTAATAAAAATTAAGATAGTAAGCAGAAAAGAATTAGATACATAAAAATTAATAATTCTTTGGGATTATTACAAACTTAAAAACCATATTATCACTTTATTACAAGATGTGTATGTCTATCAATGGGCTTCCCCAGTGGCTCAGCAGTAAAGAATCCACCTGCTATGCAGGAGCCTTGGGAGATGTGGGTTCTATCCCTCTGTTGGGAAGATCCCCTGGAGAAAGAAATGGCAACCCACTCCAGTATACTTGCCTGGAGAAGCCCATGGACAGAGGAACCTGACAGGTTATGGTCCAGAGGGTCTCAAAGAGTCAGACATGACTGAAGTGACTTAGCACACATTCACACACACACACACACACACACACACACACACACACACACACACAAACACACACACACAAACACACATGTCTGTAAGTAACCTTGGACCTCCAGTTTTCCAGTTAAGATATTGTAGCTTCATTGTGGACACTCCTGATTTCCCCTAAATTCAGTGATCATTTGTTCCGATGGTGCCTTAGAACCTCCATTTTCTTTTTTTTGTTTGTTTGTTTTATTTTTTCATTTATTTTTATTATTTGGAGGCTAATTGCTTTACAATATTGTAGTGGCTTTTTTTGAAATTCAATTTATTTTATTTTTATTTTATTAAAAAATTTTTTTCCATTTATTTTTGTTAGTTGGAGGCTAATTACTTTAAATATTATAGTGGTTTTTGCCATACATTGACATGAATCAGCCATGGATTTACATGTGTTCCCCATCTTGATCCCCCCTTCCACCTTCCTCCCCATCCCATCCCTCTGAGTCTTCCCAGTACACCAGCCCTGATCACATGTCTCATGCATCCAACCTGGGCTGGTGATCTGTTTCACACTTGATAATATGCATGTTTCAATGCTATTCTCTCAGATCATCCCATCCTTGCCTTCTGCCACAGAGTCCAAAATTCTGTTCTATACATCTGTGTCTCTTTTTCTGTTTTGCATATAGGGTTATCATTACCATCTTTTTAAATTTCATATATGTGTTAGTATACTGTATTGGTGTTCATCTTTCTGGCTTACTTCACTCTGTATAATGGGCTCCAGTTTCATCCATCTCATTAGAACTGATTCAAATGTATTCTTTTTAATGGCTGAGTAATACTCCATTGTGTATATGTATCATAGCTTTCTTATCCATTCGTCTGCTGATGGGCATCTAGGTTGCTTCCATGTCCTGGCTATTATAAACAGTGCTGCGATGAACATTGGGGTGCACGTGTCTCTTTCAGATCTGGTTTCCTTGATGTGTATGCCCAGGAGTGGGATTGCTGGGTCATATGGCAGTCCTACTTCCAGTTTTTTAAGGAATCTCCACACTGTTCTCCATAGTGGCTGTACTAGTTTTCATTCCCAACAACAGTGTAAGAGAAGATCCATCCTCACAGTGTGTTTCATCACAGAATCATTCAGAAAGCTGCTAAGAGTTATCATCAGAAATAAACAATCTCCTGGTCAGATAAGACTGAGAAATACCAAATTAAATAAAATCAACAGATTTTCTGTACCATATAATTCCTAAGCCTTCAATGTGCCAGTTGGCATAATGAATCTCTAAAAGTGAAGTTAGGGTGTAGTGGTCCCTCTTCTTTTTGAGCATGTCTTGGAACATGTTCATGTTTGTTCTATGGAACACAATTTAAGAAATGTGTCTCTAAATAGAAAGTGAGAACTTTAAAAAAGAGGGAGAGAGAGGAAAATCTATTTCTTCATTCTGTTAAAAGTTGCATTACCACTAAAGCCCCAAGTGTCTTTATCTCATTTCCTAATATTGTGTGAAATATGTATTATCCTTAGAAAATCAAGATACTGAAAGGTTAAGTAACTTGTCCAAGATCACACATTTGTAAGTGGCACAATTAAGATTCGAGTCCAGAAGTTTTTCACTCAAACCTATGACTATATCTCTTCTTTCTTACAAGACAAAAAAAAACTTCCTGATGTTTCCATGAATTTTCAAGTTAGAACAATTCTTATAAGAATATGTGCATAAATGCATAAATCCACACAGGTCACTGACATTCTGATAGACAGGACATTTGTGCAGTCAGGGATGGATTGAGTTTTACAAGATATGTTTGGGTGTTTGTCCTGTACCTACACTTTGATTAATTGACCTAGCACACAGGTACAATTTAGAAGAGACTAAATTTCCACCCTGCCCATAAAGAATGAGAAAAATGCCTGTGGCTTTCACTAAGTACAGTAGCTTGCATGGCTTCCCTTATCACTGGGAGGGAGGGGAGTCAAGCTCCACCAGCAGCATCTCCTGTATACTCCTCATACATTCATTCTCCTTCACATCCCTTCCTGATTCTATTCCAAGTTTCTGTTTTAGAGGTGATTATCAAGGGAAAAACTTACTGATGGAATTCCTATGCAGTTCATGTTGGACATGAGAATCACAGAGAATCTGACATGTACCAACTCTCATTCCTTTTGAATGATACACTAAACAAGTCCAGAGATGTTTCAGAATGTTCCAGGAGCATACATACTAGGATTCGTTAGGGCTTGATGTGTATCTGTGTATCCAAGTGAAAATGGTGTGTGCCTTCTCAAATCTGATGTCTTCCCCCAGGAAGACAGTGCTACTCAGATGTCATATATGGTGACATGCACATGATTCCTTTTAAGTCTTCAGAAATTCACTACTAACTCACAAGGCCAGAAGGCAGATTTTAAATCAACTATCAAAAAACACCTACAAGTGCAATAATAGAGGATCAATTAAATGAAATATACTCCAATATGACAAAAGATCAAAGAGTCTTTAAAATATTCATGACTTTTTAATGATATGGAGAAACAGTCATGATATAACTTACCTATTTAGCATCTATTACATGTCAGGCTCTGCTTTCAGGACTGTTACGGGGCTTACTTCTGGTGGAGGGACAGATGTTAACAGGTGCCAGAATCACAACATATGTGTTTCATCCACTGAGGTTTCCATAATGGCTGGAGTTTCTTCTCCACTCCAGTCTTACTAACACCAATCACAATTGGCTTCCTTCATTTCCCCCAGTATGCCATTCAAATGGTATCATTTTCTCAGTGTGCCATTATGGAAAAAAATATTAGGATGTCTTATCAAAGGAAAATAAACAAACAGGTAATATAATAGTTATTGCTCTGAGAAAAAATAAATCAGGTTTAGAAGTAGAATAATAGCATTGTCATTTTATGTGCCTGGTGAAAAAAGATCTCTTCAAGGAGGTAAATTGTAAGCAAATTTCATAATGAATTAGAGGAAACAAGTAGTATGGATATTTCCAGGCAGAGGGAACTGTTAGTGCAAAGGCCCTGAGGAAGGAGCATATTTGGTATGCTAGAAGAACAGTAAGAAATCTAGTATAGCTAAAGTGGGATAAATAAGTAGAGTGAAAAACATGATCCAAAAGACCTTTTATGTAGTCTTATTTCCAGATTCCTCCACTCATTCCCTGGCATTGCTACTGTAGGATAGTCAGCTTTCTATTCTAAGCTTCTAAACCTGATGTGTTTCTTCCATGTCTGATTCCATCCAGATCAACAAAGCATCCCCTTGGCTGACTTTCAAACACAACTGAATGCTTGTAAGCATGTGAATATTGAATATTCATGTACTAATTTATTTGTTCACAGACAGAGTATACAATGGAATGTTACTCAGCCATTAAAAAGAATGAAATAATGCCATTTGCTGCAAAATGGATGAACCCGGAGAGTGTCACACAGATTGAAGTAAGTCAGACAGAGAAGGAGAAATACCGTATCCCTTTTTTGTGGACTCTAAAAAGAAATGATACAAATGAGCTTACTTACAAACAGCAACAGACTCATAGAGAACAAACTTATGGTTGCCAGAGAGAAGGGATAGTTAGAGAGTTTGGGAAGGTTATGTACACACTGCTATATTCAAAATGGATAACCAACAAAAACCTATTGTACAATACATGGAACTCTGCTCAATGTTATTTGCCAGCCTACACGGGAAGATGGTGTTGGAGAGAATGGATACATGTATATGTATGGCCGAATCTCTTCACTGTTCATCTGAAACTACCACAACATTGTTAATTGGCTATGCTGCTGCTGCTGCTGCTGCTAAGTCGCTTCCAGTTGTGTCCGACTCTGTGCGACCCCATAGACAGCAGCCCACCAGGCTCCCCCTTCCCTGGGATTCTCCAGGCAAGAACACTGGAGTGGGTTGCCATTTCCTTCTCCAATGCATGAAAGTGAAAAGTGAAAGTGAAGTTGCTCAGCTGTGTCTGACTCTGAGACCCTATGGACTGCAGCCCACCAGGCTCCTCCATCCATGGGATTTTCCAGGCAAGAGTACTGGAGTGGGGTGCCATTGCCACCCCAATACAAAAT
The DNA here is from genome assembly GCF_963930625.1 of Muntiacus reevesi. Lineage (NCBI taxonomy): Eukaryota > Metazoa > Chordata > Mammalia > Artiodactyla > Cervidae > Muntiacus > Muntiacus reevesi. Next base: position 44,225,793 of record NC_089271.1, read on the forward strand.
AAAAAGTTTAGCGTTTGGAAAAAAAGGGAGGGAAAGACTACATAAAAGGCAGACAGAACAAGAGGCAGATCAAAGCAATGACTAAGAACCAGGTGTGAGGAAGATATGAGAGTATAGAAATATATAGATACTGGGGAGCAAGGCATTAGAAATCACACTCAAGTGGGAAGAATAGATTCATATTTTCCAGCATAAGGAAGTTAATCAGAAACCAAGAGGTCAGGGGGTTTTAGATGTAAGGAACACAGTCAGCAAATAGAGGAAGTGAGAAGTAATGGATATTTTTGTATTGTTGAAACTGAGGCAGGGACTTCCCTGGTGGTCCAGCGGTTAAGACTCCACACTTCCATTGGAAGTGGGGAGGGTTTGATCCCTGGTGGGGGAGCTAAAATACCCCATGCTACATGGTGAGATCAAAAGAAAAAAAAAAAGAAAGAAAGAAACTGAGGCAGTCTTTCTGGAGCCAAAAAATAAAAGACCATGGGCCCTGCAGTCAGACTTTGATCCCTACACTAACTCTGGGGACCTAGCTAAGAGAAGTCTCAGTTTCTTCTTGGACAATATGTATATTAAAATGGCTATCCAGTGCTCACTTTGGCAGCACATATATTAAAACTGAAACAATACAAAGAAGATTAGCATGGTCCCTGCACAAGGATGACGTGCAAAGGAAGCATTCCATATTTTCACATGTACCATCTTAGAAAATGGTACCACTAAATGTAAATGATGCAACCACTATGGAGAATAGTATGATGGTTCCTTACAAAACTAAAAATAGTTACCATATGATTCAGCAATGCCACTCTTGGTTATATATCTGGAGAAAATCATAATTCAAAAGATACATGCATCCCAATGTTCCCTGATGCCCTATTTACAATAGCCAGGACATGGAAGCTACCTAAATGGCCATTGACAGAGGAGTGGATAAAGAAGGTGTGTACATATATATAATAGAGTATTACTCAGCCACAAAAAAAGAACAAAATAATGGCATTTGCAGCAACGTGGATGGAGTTAGAGATAGTCATACTGAGTGAAGCAAGTCAGACAAAGACACCATGTGATATTCCTTATATGTGGAATCTTTAAAAATGGTACAAATGAGCTTATTTATAAAGCAGAAATAGAGTCACAGATATAGAAAACAAACTTATGGTTACCAGGGATGGGTGGTAAGTAAGGGGGTGGCATGAATTGGGAGATTGGGATTGACATATATACACTGCAACAGATAATTAATAAGGACTTACTGTATAGAACAGGAAGCTCTACTCAATACTCTATAATGACTTATATGGGAAAATTTTTTTTAAAAAGACTGAACATATGTGTGTATATCTATCTATATATATATATAGATATATATGATTATGTGTATATGTGTGTGTGTGTGTGTGTGTGTGTGTGTGTGACTGATTCACTTTGCTGTACACATGAAACTAATACAACATTATAAATCAACTTTGCTCTAGTAAAAATTTATCTAAGAATGGCTATTCAGGTAACAGCATAATGTTTGTCAAATGTGATTTGCCTGCCTTTATGTGTCTCCTGCAAGGTTCAGAGCTGTTTGTTAGGGATCATCTGCACAGTGGGCAAAAGCAAGCATGCTAGGGAACTGGTGAGATAAAGAAGTTAGCAGTCCTGGGGTTCATCAAGGCAAGGCATTGGCAGTTCTTTCCCAGTGGGGCAGCTACCCTTCAGGGACTTTCCTGTCTGAGGGAACCTGACATCAAACCTGCCAGCACAGAGTGGTTCCAGCCTAGGTCCCATTCCAGGAGCTGTTCTGAAAGAGACATAACTTTCTAACATACTATGATATATGTTTCTTTCTCCTCTCCATTCTGATGCCTCCAAAAAGCCTCAGACTGCCTACCACATGCTGGCTCCTCATGACCAGGAAGCTTATTTTTATTCTTCCAAGTATTTAGCTCATTACTTTTGTCCATAAAAGTTTCTCATTAAATGTTGAATCATGAAATGTTACTCCTGTTGTATCAGCCCCTATTTTGTAAATTCCTGTGACCATATCATTTGAAAAATGATACCTTTAGTTTCACTTCTGGTCAAATTGAACTAACAGGGACCAGGTTTTCTTACACTCCCAAAACAACTAAAAAATTGGAAAACTATATGCAACAGTGGCTTTCAAGATATCAGACATGAGACAGTGAAGAAGAGTGGTTGCTAAGACATGGGAAATGAACAAACTGAACCTGTGGTTACCACAGCTTACTGCTTGAAGAGAGATTCCAGGCTGCAGGGCAGTCACCCTGAGTTGAGAAGAAGGAACATGAGATCCAGGGAGGCCCAACATCACTAGATTTCACAAGGCAGAGTAACAGATGGAAGAGACTGGACACAGAGAGAGAGTTCCAGAAATTTGGAGAGGGATCCCTTAAGTATTTCAGTGACTATTGATCATCACATACCAGAGAAGAAAATACCCAGGGCTGAAGAAAGAATCCACTTAAAGGATTGGAGGAATCCTCAAAATTCACACAGGTCAAAAAACATCCCTTTTTTCACCAGGCAAAGTAGAAAATTTTGTATATGGTGTGGTAGGCTAAATAATGGCCCTCCAAAGATGTCCAGGCCCTAATCCCCAGAATCTGCAAATATGTTCGAGTACATGGCTAGAAGGACTTGTCAGATGTGATGACATTAAGGGTCTTGGGATGCAGAGATTATCCTGGATTATCCAGGTTGTTGTTGTTTAGTCACTAAGTCATGTCTGACTCTTTGAGATGCCGTGAACTGCAGCATACCAGGCTCCCCTGTCCTTCACGATCTCCTGGAGTTTGCTCAAACTCATGTCCACTGAGTCAGTGATACTATCTAACCATCTCACCCTCTGCTGTCCCCTTCTCCTCTTGACTCCAGTCTTTCCCAGCATCATCAGGGTATTTTCCAATGAGTGGATCCAATGTAGTCACACGAGTCCTTATAAGAAGGAGGCAGGAGGGTCAGAATCAGAAAAGGAGAGGTGACAATGGAAGCAAAGGTATGAGAGGAAGAGAGAGAGAGATATTGGAAGATGCTGTGCCATTGACTCAAAGATGGAGAAAGGGGTCTCAAGCCAAGGAGTCAGGCAGCCCAAAGAAGCTGGAAAATGCAAGAAAACAGATTCTTCCCTCAGAGCCTCCAGAAGGAAACATATCTGCTAACATTTGAGTATAGGCCAATTTGTTTGACTTTGAACTTCTGAAATCCAGAACTTTAAGATAAAAAACTTATATTCTTTCAGGTCACTAAGCTTGTGGGAATTTGTTATGGCAGAAATAGAGAAATACACACATAAGTACTGAATAGAGTACTCAGAAGGGTCTTGCCCCAGTAGTATGGCAAATTTACCTTTTGACTAAATGGTACTCTGGTCCTGTGCAACAAAGCTTAAAAGCAAGACTCAAAAGTATTAAACTGTTTCAGGATAATTTAAACACATCCCAGAACAAAACTCAAGAATATTTATAGGAAAACAAAAATATCCAGCACTCAATGAGATAAAATTCACAATGTTTGTCATTCAATCAAAATTATCAGGCAAGCAATGAGGCAAGAAAACATGACTCTTGATGATGATAAAAATCAATCAAAACTGACCAAGAAAAAAACAGATGATGAAGTTCATAGACAAGGGCATAAGACAATTATGTAACTGCATTTCATATGCTCAAAAACCTTGAATAAAGGTTGACCATCTTAAGTAGAAACATAGAAAACACTTTAAAAGAAAGACTGAAGTAGAAGTCCTAGAGATGAAAACTACATTTGAAGTGAAAAATACATGGGATGAGATGAATGTCAGATTATACATGGCAATAAAAAAGATTATTGAACCTACAGCCATAGCAATAGTAACTAGCCAAAATGAAGCACACAGAGAAAAAGAATACAAAGAAACTAAAAGTATCATTGAGCTATGGATTAACTTCAAACAACCTAATATAATTAGAAACCCTGAGAAGAGGTAGGAAAAATATTTGAATATACAAAATTTTTCCAAATTGAGTATTATAGTCAGAGATAAAATAAGTTCAACAGACCCCAAACACAAGAGCCATGAAGAAAATCACACAAAGAAATAACATATATCATACATTCATATAAGTACATATATATATATATATATATATATATATATATATACACACATATATATCATAGTGAAATTACTTTAAACCAGTGATAAAGATATCTTAAAAATTGCCAAAGGGAAAAAAAAAGCTGCCAAAGAAAAATGCACACTATGTAATGAGCAAAAAGATAAGGATAACAGCAAATTTCATGTCACAAACAATGCAAGTAAAAATAGAAATAATATCAGTTATAAACTCTTTTTTTTTTTTAATATTATTTTATTAGTTGGAGGCCAATCACTTTACAACATTTCAGTGGGTTTTGTCATACATTGACATGAATCAGCCATATAGTTACATGTATTCCCCATCCCGATCCCCCCTCCCACCTCCCTCCCCACCCGACTCCTCAGGGTCCTCCCAGTGCACCAGGCCCGAGCACCTGACTCATGTATCCCACCTGGGCTGATGGTCCGTTTCACCATAGATAATATACATGCTGTTCTTTCATAACATCCCAGTTATAAACTCTTACAGAAAACTAAGGAGGAGGGGATGTCTCCTAACTTACTCTCTGAAGTCAGTAAATGAGATAAAGACATTACAAGAAAGCAAAGCCACAAACCAATATCTTTCCTGAACAAAACTGATAAAGTCTTAATGAAATTTTAGTCAGTTGAATCCAACAATGTATAAGAAGGATATATCATGACCAAGTAAATTTTATGCAAGTATTCCATAGTTAGATTAATATTTAAAACCCAATGCACATAATTTGTCAAATTAACAGATTAGAGGAAAAAATATAATCATTGCAATAGATGCAGAAAAAGCTTTTGACAAATCCAAAAGCCATTCTGGATAAAACTCTCAGCAAACTAGGAATAATAGGGAATATCTTCAACCTGAAAAAAATTACCTATGAACAACCTACAACTAACATCATATTATAGTGAAAGACTAAATGTTTACCTTTTTATTCAGAAACAATGTAAGAATGTCTGTTCTATATTCAGACATCTATTCAACATGTCTGCTTTTCTATTCAACATTGTACTGGAGACTCTATCAGTGCAACAAAGCAAGAACAATAAGGGCTATCCAGATTAAAAATACAAACTCTATTTGTAGGTAATATGGTCAACCATATATTTGTTTGGCCACACCATGTAGCTTGCAAGATCTTAGTTCCCAACCAGGAACTGAACTTGGGCCCTCTGCAGTGGCAGCACAGAATCCTAACCACTGGACCACCAGGGAATTCCCTGATCAATCACATGGCATTTCCAAAGTTAGTGTGAAAATTGGTAAGTGAGGTTGACTAGGTTGTATGACAGATCAATATTTAAAATTTGATTGTATTTCCATGTTCTAGAAAACAACAATTGGAAATTAAATTTATCACAACAACAACTGAACACTGTACACAGTGACAACTTGCTGAGAGAAATTAAAGAATTCCTCAATATTCCCTGTTTTGACAAGCTCACCTTTTTTAGATTCCACATATAAATGATACCATACAGTATTTGTCTTTCTCTGTCTGATTTATTTCACTAACATAATGCCTTCAATGTTCTTAATATAACATTTTTTTAAATTGAAGGACAATAAAAGCCAAATGACCAATAGAAAAATGCAAAAAAAAAGTCATGAACAGTCTCTCTCTCTCTTTCTCTAACATACGAAAATATTCAGACTCATTCACAACTAGAGAAATGCAAATTAAAACAACATTGAGATACCATTTCTCACCTATCAGACAGGCAAAACTTTAAAAGTAAGGCTATACATTTAGTTCACAAGACTATGGGAAAGCAGTCACTCTCATACATTGCTGGTGAGAATGCAAATGAGAATAAATTTTTCCAGGGAAAAATTTGACTATATCTGACAAAACTACTTATGCACGTAATTTTTGACTCAGCAATTCCAATACTAGAAATCTATTCTGAAATTTTATACTTCTAACAATACAAAAATACATATACACAAGGTTATTACTTGCACCATTGTTTGTAATATACTGGAAATAATCTAAATGCCCATACACAGAATGTTGAATAAACTAAGGTATATTCACATAATGGAGTGCTATGCAGCTGTTTGAAAAACAAAAGGATGACCAAGATCTCTATGAACTGATTCAGAGTGAAAATATCAACATGCAAAAAAGTATCTAGAGTTCTTGCAAGAAAGAGGATATAAGAAAATACATGCATATCTGTTCTTCTGTGGAAAAGAAATATAAGATGGCTAAACCATAAACTAGGGCTTCCCAGGTGGTGTCAGTGGTAAAGATCTCACTTGACAATGTGGGAAATTTAAGAGACATGGGTTGGGAAGATCCCCTGGAGAAGGGCATGGCAACGCACTCTAGTATTCTTGCCTAGAGAATTCCATGGACAGAGGAGCCTGGCAGGCTACGGTCCATGGGGTCTCAAAGAGTCGGATACTACTGAGCAACTTACACTTTCACTTTCAAACCATAAACTAAAGATGTTTTTGTCCTATAGGGAATGGTCAGCAAAAGAAAGGAAAGAAAGGTGAAATGTAGATGGGTTAGTAAGGATGAGGAAGAAGCTATGCTTCTCTGATTATAAATTTTTGTATAGCTTTGACCCTTAAAAACATAATAATGTGTCACCTATCTTCCCCAATAAATAGCTGAAATAAACCAAGATGTGAGGGCAATCCAAAATGGAACACAAATAATAATAAATGAGCTGACGTGCATTACAAGTGAATAACATGACCACACTGAAGGAAATCAGGAAGAAAAGTCTTAATCTAAGTATCCTTGGAGAAAAGTATTTTGACTGGATACTATATGGCTAAAGACAAAAAGAACTGCACACAGTAAGTCTGGTTCTCATAGGCATATAGGTTAGCAATTCTGAAATTATTTTGAAATCTAGAGTTGAACATATAGGTAAATATATTTTAGATGATGAGAGCCAGGTTTCTCACTCTCAGAATTCCAAATAAGGGAAGTGTTAGAATGAAACTTGTGGTGTATATTAGAACTGAAGGTATCAGAAACAACTCATTGTTTTACATATATGTACACAATTAATTAGATAGCTATAGAAATAAACACAGATATGTGTGTATATATATGGGTTAGTACACAGAGATATATTTCTTTGCTCTGTCTACTGAAAGAGCCTAGAAACAGTGATACCCCAGTAGCAATAAGCATTCCTAGTGTCCAGATCTTGGTTTCTAAAACACCATTCTTCAATAAAAGAAACTAAGACTCCTTGGAGAAGTAGTTGATTCCAGGACAGGGTACAGAAAACAGCAAGATGAGCTTGGAATATTTTGTGGTGCCAGAAAATAAGGAAACACTCAATAAAGGATAAGGGTATGTCAAAAGGACACAGGAGCCAACCCGAAGAAGGTCCCAGTGGCCAAAGATGGAGCAATTTGAGAAATGAAATGAATAGTGATAGTACTGAATTATAATCCACAGAATAAAATAAATACCCATGAGCCTGTGTTGAAAATAATATTTAAATACATGAATAAAGGAGTGAGATTGCAGAGCTCCCCCTTACTGAAGAATTCCAATTTTAAAATGCTGAAAGAATGAGAGAAATGCAAAAATCACCACGGAGCAAACACCACAATGATCATTGTTGTGGGCAGGATCCACAAATGGATACTAAAATCAGTAAGTGAAAGTTTGAGGAGAAACAAGATACTAGCATACCCTAAAAATATCTCTCTCAAGAGATCACTTCCAAAGGAAAAAAAATAGTAATTTTCAGTAGACAAATTTGGAAGGCACCACCCTTACCAAGTAACTAAGAGTCATAGTAATAAAAAATATTGGCATCAGATACCCTCCAATAGGATGCACTAAGAAGGACACAACATAACTTCTATATTGGTCTTGTCAAAAATTTATAACCTCAAGCTAATCTTGAGGAAACACCAGAAAAACCTCAAATTATGGGTTCTGCAAAATAACTGACCGGTACTCTTCAAAAGTTTCACAGTCACAAAAGACAAGGAAAGGTTAGGAATGGTCAGATTGGAGGAGATGAAGGAGACACAGTGACATGCAACATGGGATCCTAGAACAGAAAAAGTTCATTTGGGGGAAAAAACTGGTAAAATTCAAATGAGCTCTGTAGCTTAATCATATTGTACCAGTGTTAATTTCCTAGTCTGGATAATTGTACTGTGCTTATATAAGATATTAACATTAGAGAAAGTTGGGTGAAACATATACCTGAACTTTTTGTGCTATTTTTGCAACTATCCTGCAAATCTAAAATTATTTCAAAAGGGAAAGTTAAAAATAATCTTGTGTGTGTGTCTGTAGGCAGTAGAGAGAGAGAATGAGAAAGAGAGAGAAATGTCACGAGTCACCAAAGATGTATGCAGTAATCAAATATGACATAAATCCCACTAAAAACCAAAATGTTAAATAGCATAAAGATGAATGTCCACCTACTGGAGATATGAAAAAGACAATGTGGGGGCATCAAGCTTCCTTAAGTTACAGAAATACCACTGTATTTCTGCTATCTGATCCACTGAAAGATAAACCTAAATGAGATTAATCTAGTTAAACATGACTAGCCTGCACAGGTTTAGTGAAAGCAGACATGAGCAGGCATTACCTCAAGACCAGAACTAACTCAAAAAGACAGGTGATAACTCACCTTTACTGAGAAAGTAATGACCATTGTCCCAGAGTCTGAAGGTCCCCAGAATTTCAGAAACTCCTTTGTCTCTGATGTGTGAGGTTACCCACCCATGGAGACAGGTACACAGAAGAAACAAAGGGTCTTAAATACTGAGTTCTTGTGCTATACTGTCTATTCTCTGTGTTGGTTACAATCTTACCAACTTCCTTTTGTTGATCTTGGACCAATGCCATCATGTTTAAAAGCCACTTTGAAAGATGGATTATTTAAATCTTTGTTCTGCCTTTCATTTTTTTTCATTCTGAAAAATTTTTTCTATCATTATCTTATTGCTACACTGGCTTTCACCTTTAATCCAGATGGAAAATGCATACTTAATGCAATACCCTGCAAATAATTTTAGCATTTGAACATTTTTGCCAAGAGTAGCCATTTTAAAGGTGGAGCTTGGTAATGTCACTTTTGCTGATTAATTGCCTCCGTGTTAGATAGATGAGTGTTTTCATTTCAGGTTGGACAAGAAAAAGAATAATAATGGTAGTGAACCATGGGATTACAATTTTTTTTGGATTAAAGAAAAAATGGCTCTATGAGTAGTGATTATAAAAGTAGGGAGAGCCAAAGGACGGTTGTGTGTGTGTATGTGTGTGTGTGTGTGTGTGTGTGTGTGGCAGAACGGTTATAGTGTGGAATGATCATGAAATGCTTTTATTGAAAGTCAATTAATGTCATATCTGCTAAGTCACATTTTGTCATAGCCTGGGTTCCCTACAATCTGAGGAGAGCTTATATACTAATGTATTATTCAGGAGGATACAATTCCAGGGAAGCAAGGAGGAAGAAAGGAAAGTGTGGAAGGAATGTGAGAGAGCGTATATAGGTGATAAGCTGGCCACAGCCTCTCAAGAAAATCTAGCTAGCTCTGAGTTATGTGAGAAGTTTTCAGAGAAACTCCTTCTATGTCCTTTCCCATTCATCAAAGGATATCTCCACAAGAGCAGAAGCTGATATTGTGGGAGTAGTTTGGCAAATATAGGACTAGAATAACTGACCTCTTCCAGAAGGAGATCAGACATACCACTGGTTAATCATAGGCTTACTAGATCATCTAATGGTGCAAAAGGAAAAAATGTAGGGACTGTTATTATTATTGGCAAACCCACTGCTGTTACTCATCTACACCAGGTTCTCCAACATCAATACAGCTAATGTTTTAATCTCCATCAGTCACTCTTCTGTTTATAACCATTGGTATAGAGCTCAGGCATGGGAAAGAAGGGTATTATATATTAGCCCCTTCAATCTACAATAACTATAATTATACTTTGCTGTGTGCTGCGTGTGTGTGGTAAGTCGTTTCAGTCATGTCCAACTCTTTGTAATCCCATGGACTATAACCTGCCAGGCTCCTCTGTCCATGGGATTCTCCAGGCAAGAATACTGGAGTGGGTTGCTATGCTCTCCTCCAGGGAATCTTCCCAACCTAGGGATTGAATCTGCGTCACTTATGTTTCCTGCATTGGCAGGTAGGTTCTTTACCACTAGCGCTACCTGGAGGGCCCTTGTACTTTGTTATTTGATATTATATATAGGAGTCAGGGTGTTGGGAGAGGAAAGAGAGGGAGAACATGCCTGTGTTTCACAAGTTTGGACATAGCCAGTGGTTGAAAATTCTCACATTCTCATTCTTGGAAGAAAGTTTTGATTTAGGAAGCAAAGTTCATCACAGTCAAGTCCAATGGCCGTAGTGAATGACTTTGGCGTGGGTAACAGGATTGCTTCTTCTTAGGAGAGTGAAAAATAGTCTGAGACAATGAGAGGAAAATGCAGAATGAGATGGGATTTAAAGGAATTGGGTGGCTCTTGTGAATATTTCATATACTAGTCCAGACAGTGATTTCAACAGTGTAATTCTAAAAATGTTTGAATCAATGACAGCATCTTTGGAATAAGTATTTATTTGGTCTTTTAAGATGGTTATTTTGAAACACAACAATCATTTGGATATTCATATTATCTCTGGTATTTGTAAGGTCACCATATAATGTATTGCACCCAAAAGAGGGCACTTTTTAGAGTGAAAGCATGCTATTAATAATTATGCTGGAACAAAGGCACAAATCAGGACTGTACCTGGCAAACTGGGACATACGGCACCCCAGACATACCATTGTCTTTCCTTTTAGTCACCCTTTTAAATACTATCGATGTCTCCTTTTGAAAAATTTTCTTTGTGAGGTCTTATAGGAGAAACATTTATTGAAATCTCTTATTAAAATGATATAATATTTAGAGAGTGGGGAGGAACTTTATTCTTTTTATACCGGTGAAGGAGACCAAAATATGCTATCTCAAAATATGCCACTTTGGCATAAGAATTATTCTGAGCTAAAGGCAATTTCCAGCAGACCTAGGAAAAGCTTTTTACCTCCCCCTAACTGCCTAAAAATAAGGTATAAATTTCCCTTTTGTAAAGACTTTACATTTATATAGGAAATTTCCTTGTTTCTTTTTGTAAAAATGTCTGTACCAGGCAAAGAACTACTCCTAGAGCCACCTTTTATCACCTATGTGAAAGACTCTTATCTGCAAGATAACCCTTATTTATCACACATTTCCTCCCCTTCTCTTCCTATAATTTACCCCCCCCCCCCCACCTACCCATAAGCTCCAAATCCCTTTTCCTTTATTTAGCCTAAGATGGCATATGCACCTGAATCATCTGGCTGCCTCCTTGAGGCACATTTTTCTTTCTAACTCCCTCATACATCATTAAAACTTTTTTTTTCTCTCTTGTAAATTTGTCTTTTATCAATTTTGTTTGTAGGCTCCAGACATTGAACCTAGAAGACAGGAAGCAAAAAGTTTTTTCCTCCCCTACACCAGCTGTGTTGTGAACAAAAAATGCCAGAATAAATGTCAGATGAGAAAAATTTTGTCAATTGACTGGAATTTAATTACTAGATGTTTTGACTGTATCATTCCAAGTGGCTAGAAGGGGTGACATTTCTTCCCCATGTAGCATCCATTCCCTGGTTTTATTGGATCTAGGTAAATTGTCTTAGTGTTACCCCAAAATTGGGTTCACCTCTCAGTGGGTATTGAGTCAATAGCTGAAACAAAGCCAAAGATCAGAAGAAGATAGGATTTATTATTACTTGCAGGAAGTAAGAAGACACTGAGGATCTTTCCCAAAGCAGTGTCTCCCCAACACTAAGACTAGGGAAGTTTCAAGCTAGGGGTATGAAACCAAGTAGGACCTTTTGGGGCTCCTGGGCATGGAAGTCTTTTCTGTGTCCCCCATTTCTTGTTTGTAAGGAATAGGCCTCAGCCTCCATGACCTTCCCTGAGTTCCAAAGGGCAGATTTGAACAGTTGTTAATCAGGGAAGAGAGGGAATGTGGAGACAAGGGATGAATAGTCAAAAAACAATAGTGTAATATTGGGACAGGGTCCTAGTTCTGCCTCAAGGGATACACGTAACAATATTTTTGAGCTCTTCTGAAGAATTAAAACCCCCAATAAATGGAAGGTGTAAACTACTTGATGAAACATTCTTCATTGAGAAGGTCACAGTTTGATAACCTTGAGAACCACAGAAGTTCATCAAGAGGTTACCTAAGGCCAGATTAAAGGAGTGCAGGCCCTGCACACACCCTGATCCTATTAGCGACCTCAGCCTTGAATCACTGCTATAAAACTCCTCTCCAAATTCTCCCAGGCTGGGACACACAGTTTTTGAAGGCACAAGCCTGCTGTTTTCCTTTGCCTTGCAAAGCAATAAAGCTATTCTTTTCTTCTTTACTCAAAACTCTGCCTCTGAGATTCAATTCGCACCAGTGCACAGAGGCCAAGTTTTCGGCATCAGGCAGATGCATATTCCTGAGAGAACTTGAGCAGGAGAGAATTCAGCATAGAATTGGGGAAAAGATTGGCAGAACCCACGCTTTAGTTGATTGAGGTCTGGAATGTCAACATCATCATTCATCATCACTCCATCACCTGGGTGGGGGATTTAGTTTGTGCTGAATTAAAGGATATATTATTATGCATATCTCTTGAGTGAGAAACAGGACCCTGCCCCAAAGCTGCATTATTGTTTCTTGATTGGTCCTTCCTAGCTTCTGCATCCCCTCCTTTAAGATCATTAAATACGGAGACTTGTCCAACGGCAAGCACTGCAGCCAGGTTTACATCATAAAATAGCTTAAGCAAAAATGGGTTCTCTTATGTCAAAAAAGTCATTCCTGATTTTCTTTCTCTGGAGATGCCCCAAACTATCTACTTACATTAGTGTCTTCCAGCATCGATGGCATGAAGTTGTAGTAGACACTGTGATGTGCTGCCCACATCTTCCTTCAAATATGAAGAATTCGTTCCATGGTTACTGAGAGTGCTGCCAACTGATAGCTCTTAGTTCTCAGTCCCCTTCAGGGATAGACTTGGCTGAAAAAACAAAAGCCTTCAAAGTCCAACTGGGGAAGCCCACATCCAATGCCTGAATAATGCAGGGTAAGCCTGGCCCTCTTGTATTAAGTAGAGAAGCTATGAAGAGCTCCCCAAGACATCAGCTGAAATTTTCATTGAGACTGGGATCTCAACTTCTGTCAACCCAGTCCCCTTCTTTCTACAGGTATTGATACTAAGAGCACTTTCTAATCTCCATCCTGGAGCCTGATTTCTGGTGACTTCAAACTGTGACAGTCAGTTTTACTCTAACATGTGATCCATTCTGGTCTCAACTCCTGAGCAAAAGGCTGAGATTTATTCTTGTCTCACAAGTTCTACTTCCCATGAATGCCCAGATGGAAAGACTAAAGGTCTCTGCTCTTGAAGCTGCCACTCCTTTGAGGACAGACATTTAAGGAGGAATAATAGAAATACCTGTACACCTTCAACAATTGAAACAAATTCATTACACATACTACAGCAGCAGTATTTGTAGCTTGAAAACCATTTGACTCATCAGAATCTTGGGGTCTTGCTGCCAGTCTCTCTATAAGACAGAAACTCTCCTATTCAAGGTAGATCCTTAGTGCCCTGCACATGGCCAAGACAGAAGAGGTACTTGGTAAATGTTTGTGAATGAATGGATATATGTCTGGAGAGAATCATGAACCAACTCATGCAGTTCCCCAGGGTAGTGCTTAAGAGCTCTAGAAATGAAATATTCAATTCAAGGTGAGAAGATGGGAGGAAAGAACAAGAATTAAATGAATGGGAGGCAAACAGGAAGGTTCATAAAAGGGAGAAGGAAGACTGAATAAAAGCAAGCCAGTCTTCTACTAAAGAAGGAAGTGTTCTGCAAGCTTACTCACTCTTTAACCTTCTCTCTTCTTAGTTCCTTTTCAACAGATTCTCACCTCTCTTCTACCTACTAAAACAGAGGAGTATATTACAGGCTCTGCCTTACTGCTGAATTATTTGTGGCATTATGAGAATTTGTCTATAGTATCAGAATGGTGCTGGCTAAGTCTGAGGTCTTTTTATAGGAAACTTTTTCTACAGCAGTTGGAATTGAAATTGGAAACATGCAGGCTTTGAACACTAAGCTGGAGATGATGAGCAGGAAGTAGCAAATGAATAACTACCTCATTAGATCATATTCTCATTTTTACAGTTTAGCACAAAGACATTTGCAGCCGCAAGACTTGTTACCTAGTGGTATAGCTGTATCCAAGCCAATAAAGATTGTACCAGGCTAAAACCTTGCTCAAATCCACCACTGGTAAGTATAAAGAAACCTCAGATACTTCAGGATTTACTATAAATTTTTTCTGGATAAACTGTGACTTACTAATGGAAATTTTGAAAGTGATTCCAGGCATCAACTAATATAAAATATTTAAACAATGGTGTAAATGGATAAGTGTTCCCTTGATCACAAGTAAAATCTATTCTTTTTTATTTTTTAAGAGAAAAGACATCTAAGATAAAAGCCTTTAGGGATCCTTTCAAACTCCTGAATGTCTGACTAGGGTTTCAGATAACAATGGATCAGACAATGAACTCACCCTCCCCATGTCCATAAGCATGGACATATTTATTCACACCAATTATTACACTAGGCTGAATGAACTAATCCTGAATGCTCAGCACCATTATTAGCAGGGACAGCTGTATTTCAAAGCTCTACCTCTAGTAATTATGTTTATTATAGGTGTAAAAAAATTTACGTAAAGTTATAGAATTCACTGCAAATGTTAACCACACTTCATCTCAAGTGGAGCATTAGGTATGAGTGTCGATAGGGTAGAATTCAGCATAAAGCAGTGATCAGGTGATTATAAAGCATGAAGCAGAAATCAAATAAGAAGTCACCTTTTACTGACAGCATTTAGAATTGCCCCAAGAGATCACTCTGAAGAGTTCAGGTTCTAGTAAAATTACTTATGATTAAGTGTTATAAGGCTGTTCAAAGACAAGATCAGGCGTGTTCAGGGTGGTATGGTCGTAGACTATAAGGCTCTTTAAAGAATGTATAAATAATAACTAACTACAATTTTTCATGGATACTATAATTATTTAGAATTCTTATTTTTAGTTAGCTTCTGAAAGTACAGATTTATTTTAGAAATGGATTTTAGGGAATGCTTAAAATTGCAATCTTTAAAAAAATTAATAGTCAAATAATCTACCAAAGAATGAGTAGCTCAAATTTAGTCAACTGTAATTCAAGAAACTCTATTGTTCACAACTGCTCCCAGAATAGCAATTGTATTATTAGTTCAACAATGTTGCCAGAATAGCAATTGTATTGTTAGTCCAACAATGTTGCCAGTCTTCCCTATGACCACACCCTTGCAGAGCTCCCCCAGTTACTTGCAGTCCTACACCTGGGGGTGAAGGAAATAATGTAAAAAGTCAATAATGAATGGGGTGCAAAGCATTTTCAGAACCTGATTTTCCCCATTCCTTACCCTAGTGCTCAGAGCAAAGGGAGGAGAGAAAGAGAAATAATACAAATATTTCAAAGGAAACTATAAAAGTTTATCCACATTTAGATACCCCCAGAAGGCACAAAGTTTTACATGAGTCCTGGAGCCACCCACTTCCATTCAGGAGGTAGTCACACCTATTTTGTGTCAAAAATAAACCTGTACAATTGGAGACATTGTAGATTAATACAAAGATTAATACAGAAGGAGGAAAACTTTGTAAACATGCTCTTGGGGAAAATACTAATGCAAATGAATATGAGTCAGAAAATGTATTTTTCAAAAATTGGTGGGAGAAAAATCTCACAGAATTTATCTTTATTCAAAATGTATTTTCTACCAGCAAGCCAGCCACCTATGTCTCTTAGCACCAAAACTGCCCTGTGAGATCTCACCAAAATTACAACTAAAAACTGGTTCATATGTACCTTTATGTACCTTTGGTAATAAAGTCTTTTTAAATAACAGCTGGAATTTGCTTGTGTGCTTGTAACACAAAATTTAGCCAGGTTTACCATTACACCTGATGTTGTATATAAAATTGTGTGCTATTTTGAAAGCTCTGACAGAGTTACAAAATTAATCATAGCACAGGAAATTTATGCTAACATGATGAGTGAATGAGTGAACATGTGAAATTCAGCCTATGTTATTGGAAAACATTTTTTCTCATGCATTCTTGAAACTTAAACTCCAATTTTATCTTCCTAGTAACAGTGCTGATTATTAGAACAGAGTCTTTGAAGTTCTCTCCCAAGGAAGCATTTCCTCTTAAGTGGAGAGTCAAAGGAAACTTCAGCCCCTATTTTTAATAATAATGTTTTTTTTTAAAGTATAATTTATATACCATAAAATTCACCAGTTTTTACTGTACAACTTAATGATACTTAGTGTAAGAGTCATACAACTATCACTATAATCCAACTTAGAATATTTCCATCATCCCCCAAAGATCCTTAATACTCATTTGTATTCATCCTGCACTCCTACATCCTGCATTCCTATCCCCAGCTCCAACCAACCAATGATCTACTTTCAGTGTCTGTGGATTTCTCTTTTTCTGAACATTTTATATAAGTGGAATCATAAAGTATGCCATCTTTTTGACTTGTTTCTTTCACTTAGCATAGTTTTCTTAAGTTTCATTCATGCATCAGTAGGTTGCTCCTTTTAATAGCTGAATATTATTCCATTCTGTATGACCAACATAGATAGCATATTAAAAAGCAGAGACATTACTTTGTCAACAAAGGTCCGTCTAGTCAAGGCTACGGTTTTTCCAGTGGTCATGTATGGATGTGAGATTTGGACTGTGAAGAAAGCTGAGCTCCAAAAATTGATGCTTTTGTACTGTGGTGTTGGAAAAGACTCTTGAGAGTCCCTTGAACTGCAAGGAGATCCAACCAGTTCATTCTAAAGGAGATCAGTCCTGGGTGTTCATTGGAAGGACTGATGTTGAACTGAAACTCTAATACTTTGGCCACCTCATGCGAAGAGTTGACTCATTGGAAAAGACCCTGATGCTTGGAGGGATTGGGGGCAGGAGGAGAAGGGGACGACAGAGGATGAGATGGCTGGATGGCATCACCGACTTGATGGACATGAGTTTGAGTAAACTCCGGGAGTTGGTGATGGACAGGGAGGCCTGGTGTGCTGCAATTCATGGGGTCTCAAAGAGTAGGACACGACTGAGCGACTGAACTGAACTGAATTCCATTGTGTGAATATACTGTTTGCGTGCTCAGTCGTGTGACTGCATGGGTGGCAGCCCTCCAGGCTCTTCTAATTCTCTAGGCAAGAATACCAGAGTGGGTTGACATTTCCTACTCCAGGGGTTCCTTCCAACCCAGAGATTGAACCCATGTCTCCTGCATCTCCTGCATTGGCAGGTGGATTCTTTACCATGGAGCCACCCGGGAAGCCCGTGGATATATTCCACTTTGTTTAAGCATTCAAAAGTTGAGGGACATTTGGAGTTGTTATAATGCAGCTATGAACATGTGTGTACAGGTTATTTTGTTGACATATGTTTTCATCTCTCTTGTGTAGATTATCTAGGAGTGAAATTACTGGGTCCTATGGTAGACCTATTTTAACTTTTTAAGAAACTACCAAATTGCTTTCCAAACTGGCTCTACCATTTTACAGTCCCATCAGAAATATGAGGAATCTAGTTTCACCATATTTTTACCAACACTTATTATAACTGTCTTTTTTAATATAGCTAATCTAGTGGGCCTCTTCATGGATCACAACCTTGTCATGGTGAAACGCTGTGCTATGTACTATGTCACTTCAGTCGTGTCCAACTCTTTGTGGCCCCATGGACTATAGCCCACCAGGCTCCTCTATCCATGGGATTTTCCAGGCTAGAATACTGGAGTGGGTTGCCATTTCCTTCTGCAGTGGATCTTCCTGACCCAGTAATTGAACCCGAGTCTCCTGCATCTCCTGCATTGGCAGGCAGGTTCTTTGCTACTAGCATCATCATGGCAAAATGCTTTGGGTAACTCAATGAAACTATGAGCCATGCTGTGCTGGGCTATCCAAGATGGACTGATCATAGTGAAGAGTTCTGACAAAATGTGGTCCATTGCGGAGGAAATAGCAAACCATTCCAGTATTCTTGCCAGGAGAATCCCATGAACAATATGAAAAGACAAAAAGATATGACACTGGAAAATGAGAACCCCAAGTTGGAAAGTATCCAATATGCTACTGGGGAAGAGCAGAGGGCAATTACTAATAGTTTAAGAAAGAATAAAGCAGCTGGAGCAAAGAGAAAATGACACTCAGTTGTGGATGTGTCTGATGGTGAAAGTAAAGTCCGATGCTGTAAAGAACAATATTGTATAGGAACCTGGAATGTTAGGTTCATTAATCAAGATAAATTGGACGTGATTAAGCAGGAGATGGCGAGAGTGAACATCAACATTTTAGGAATCAGTGAACTAAAACGGATGGGAATGGAAGAATTTAATTCAGATGACCATTATATCTACTACTGTGGGCAAGAATCCTTAAAGAAATGGAGTAGTCCTCATAGTCAACAAAAGATTCTGAAATGTGGTACTTGGGTGCAATCACAAAAACGACAGAATAATCTTGGCCTGTTTCCAAGGCAAACCATTCAACATCACAGTAATCCAAGTCTATGACCCAGCCACTGATGCTGAAGAAGCTGAAGTTGACCAGTTTTATGAAGATCTACAAAACCTTTTACAGCTAACACCAAAACAACAACAACAAAAACAGGATGTCCTTTTCATAACAGAGGATTGGAGTGCCAAAGTAGGAAGTCAAGAGATATCTAGTACAACAAGCAAGTTTGGCCTTGAAGTACAAATAAATTGAGTAAAGTAGGAAAAACCAATAGGCCATTCAGGTATGACCTAAATCAATGAATAGATACAAGGGATTAGATCTGGTAGACAGAGTGCCTGAAGAACTATGGATAGAAGTGCATAACAATGTACAGGAGGCAGTGACCAAAACCATCTCAAAGAAAAAGAAATGCAAGAAGACCAAGTGGTCATTTGAGGAGGCCTTACAAGTTGCTGAGAAAAGAAGAGAAGCAAAAGGCAAAGGAGAAAGGGAAAGATATACCCAACTGAATGCAGAGTCCCAGAGTATAGCAAGGAGAGATAAGAAGACCTTCTTAAATGAACAATGCAAAGAAATTTAAGGAAACAATAGAATGGGAAAGACTAGAGATCTCTTCAAGAAAATTGGAGATATCAAGGGAACATTTCATACAAAGATAGGCACAATAAAGGACAGATACGGTAAAGACCTAACAGAAGCAAAAGAGATTAAGAAGAGGTGGCAAGAATACACAGAACTATACAAAAAGATCTTACATCTCAGATAATTAATATGGTGTGGTCACTCACCTAGAGCCAGATAACCTGGAGTATGAAGTCAAGTGAGCCTTTGAAAGCATTACTATGTACAAAGTGGAGGTGATAGAATTCTAGCTGAGCTCATTATAATCTTAAAAGATGAGGCTGTGAAAGTGCTGCACTCAGTATGCCAGCAAATTTGGAAAACTCAGAGTGGACACAGACTGGAAAAATCAGGTTTCATTCCAATCTCAGAGAAGGGCAATAACAAAGAATGTTGAAACTACCATACAATTGTGCTCATTTCACATGTTAGAAAGGTTATTCTCAAAATCCTTCAAGCTAGGCATCAGCAGTACATGAACTGAGCACTTCCAGATGTACAAGCTGGGTTTAGAAGAGGCAGAGAAACCAGAGATCAAATTGCCAACATTTGTTGGATTATGGAGGAAGCAAGGAAGTTCTAGGAAAAAACATCTGATTCATGAACTATGCTAAAACTTTTCACTGTGTGGATCACAACAAACTGTAGAAAGTTCTTAAAGACATGAGAGTACCAGACCACCTTACCCATCTCCTGAGAAACCTGTATTCGAGTCAAGAAGCAACAGTTAGAACCGGACATGTAACAATGGACTGGTTCCAAATTGGGAAAGGAGTACGTCAAGGCTGTATATTGTCACTCTGATTGTTTACCTTATATGCAGAGCACATCATGTGAAATGCCAGGTTGGATGAATCACAAGCTGGAATCAAGATCGCCAGGAGAAATATCAACAGCCTCAGATATGCAGATGATACCATGTTAATGGCAAAAAGTGAAGAGGAACTAAAGAGCCTCTTGATGAGGGCAAAAGAGGAGAGTGAAAAAGCTGGCTTCAAACTCAACATTAAAAAAAAAAAACAAAGATCATGGCATTTGGTCCCATTGCTTTATGGCAAATAGAAGGGAAAGAGTGGGAGCAGTGACAGATTTTATTTTCTTGGGCTCCAAAGTCACTGCGGAAAGTGACTGCAGCCATGAAATTAAAAGACGCTTGTTCCTTGGAAGGAAAACTGTGATAAATCTAGACAGCGTATTAAAAAACAAAGACATCTCTTTGCCAACAAAGGCCTGTATCAAAGCTATGGGTTTTCCAGTAGTCATGTATGGATATGAGAATTGGTCCATAAAGAAGGCTGAGCATTGAAGAATTGAAGCTTTCAAATTGTGGTGCAAGAGAAGACTCTTGAGAGTCCCTTGGACTACCAGGAGATCAAACCAGCCAATTCTAAAGGAAATCAGCCTTGAATATTCATTAGAAGGAATGATGCTAAAGTTGAAGCTCCAATACTTTGGCCACTTGATGTGAAGAGCAGACTCATTGGAAAAGACCCTGATGCTGGGAAAGATTTAATGCAAAAGGAGAAGGGGGCAGCAGAGGATGAGATGGTTAGATAGCATCACTGACATAATGTGCATGAATTTGAGCAACCTCTGGGAGATAGTAGAGGACAGAGGAGCTTGGCATGATGCAGTCCATGGAGTTGCAAACAGTTGGACACTATTTAGCGACTGAACAACAATAACAACAATCTTATAGGTGTGAAATGACATCTCGTTGCTTTAATTTGCATTTTCCCAATGACTAACAAGATTGACAAGCAGCTTGTTTGTGTGTTTACAAGACTTTAGTGTATTTGCTGAAATGTCTATTTCAAAAGTTTTACCTATTTTTCAATTTGGTCATTTGTATTATTATTGAGTTTAAAGGATATCTACTATATTCTAAAAACAAGTTCTTCATCATATATTTGATTTATTAATATTTTCTCCCAGATTGATATTTCATTTACTTAATTGTCTCTTTGAAGTCCAAAAGACTTTAATTCTGATGAAGTCCAGTTTATAATTTTTTTCTTTTCATGTCATATCCAAGAAATTTTGACCTACCACAAGGTCTCAAAGATTCTTCCATTATGTTTTTCTCTAAGAGTATTTTGTTTATTTCAGCTCTTACATTTAGGTCTATGATATATTTTTAGTTTATTTTTGGTTATGGTATGAGATAAGGGTCTATTTTTTTTTTATCTGAATATACAATCATCCTGGCACCATTAGTTTAAAAGACCACCGTGTCCCTACTGGAATACACTGGTACTATCTTTTTTGAAAATCAATTGACCATAATTGGAAAGGTTTGTCCCTGGACACTTAACTATGCTCTCTTGATCTATAATATGCCTATCCTTGTTCTTGCTTCTGACTTTAGAGGCAAGCATTCAGTCTTTGGCCATGAATTGTAATGTTAGTTCTATGCTTTTCATAGATGCCCTTTACTAAGATGAGTAAGTTTTCTTCATTTGTTGAGAAATTTTATCAGAAATTTTGACTTTTGTCAAGCAATTTTTTGTGTCTTTTGAGATGATCATATGGTTTTTGTTCTTTATTAATAGAGTATATAACAATTATTTTTGTATATTAAATCAACTTTGCATTCTGGAATGCATTCCACTTGCCATGGCATACAATCCTCTTTATATGTTACAGGGTTTGATTTGATAAAATTGTCTCAGAGATATTTATGTGTATTCATGAGGGATATTGACATAGTTTTCTTTTCTTGTACTGTATTATCTGATTTTGCTATTAGGGTAATACTGACTCTGTAGAATGAGTTGCTGTTTGTTTTCTCCTCTTATGTTTTATGAAAACATTGTAAAGGACTAATCCTATTTCTTGTTTAAGACTTTGGTAGATTTACTTGTTAAGTCATCTGTGTCTGGGCCTCACTTTGTGGGAAGATTTTTATTTGCTAGGTCTGGGCCTGTACATATTTTCTATTTGTTCATCAGTCAACTTGGGTTATTTGTTTCTTACAATGGCACCCCACTCCAGTACTCTTGCCTGGAAAATCCCATGGATGGAGGAGACTGGTAGGCTGTAGTCCATGGGGTCGCTAAGAGTCAGACACAACTGAGCGACTTCACTTTCACTTTTCACTTTCATGCATTGGAGAAGGAAATGGCAACCCACTCCAGTGTTCTTGCCTGGAGAATCCCAGGGATGGCAGAGCCTGGTGGGTTGCCGTCTATGGGGTCGCAGAGAGTCAGACACGACTGAAGCGACTTAGCAGCAGCAGCAGGAATGTGTTAATTTCATCTAAATTGTCTTGTTTATTGACATAATGTTGTTCATATTTTTGTATATGTAATCCTTTTAATCTTTGTAATTTAATAATGGCATCTTATCTTTCATTCCCAGTTTTTCTAATTGTGTCTTTTTAATTGGTCAGTCTAGCTAATGTTGGTCAATTCTGTTGATCTTTTCAAAAACCAACTTAACTTTTGGTTTTCTCGATTTTCTCCATTTTTTTCTCTTTTCTGTTCCATTGATTCCTGCTCTAATCTTTATTATTTCCTTATTTCTTGGTTTAATTTGCTCTTATTTCACTAGATTCCGAAGGTGAAAGATTTAGCTATTTATTTGAGATCTTTCTTCTACTCTAACTATAAATTTCCTTTTAATCAGTGCTTTGGCATGATCCCATACATTTTTTATTATTTCTTTACAACTGGAGGATAATTGCTTTACAGTATTATTGTGTTGGTTTACAGTTTACAATTACAGTATTGTGTTGGTTTCTGCCATACATCAACATGAATCAGCCATAAGCATACAAATTTCCCCTCCCTCTTGAAACTCCCTCCTATCCCACACCCAATCCCACCTATCTAGGTTGTCACACACTGAGTTTGAGCTCCCTGCATCATACAGCAAATTCCCACTAGCTTTCTATTTTACATATGGTGATGTATATGTTTTCATGCTACTCTCTCAGTTTATCCTACCCTCTTCTTCCACCACTGTGCTTAAAAGTCTGTTTTCTATGTCTGAGTCTCTACGCTGCCTTGCAAATAGGTTCATCAGTGCCATTTTTCTAGATTCCATATATTTGTGTTAATATCCCATATTTGTCTGTCTCTTTCTGACTTACTTCACTCTGTATAATAGGCTCTAGGTTCATCCACCTCAATTAGAACTGACTCAAATGCACTCTTTTTTATGACTGAGTAATATTCCATTGCATATATTAACCACGAATCCATTTATCTGTCGATGGGCATCTAGGTTGCTTCCATGTCCTAGCTATTGTAAATAGTGCTGCAATAAACATTAAAGTACATGTGCCTTTTTCAATTATGGTTTCCTTAGGGTATATACCCAGTAGTGAGATTGTTGGGTCATATGTTAGCTGTATTTGTAGTTTTTTAAGGAACCTCCATACTGTTCTCCATAGTGGCTGTATCAATTTACATTTCCACCAACAATGCAAGAGAGTTTCCTATCTCCACACCCTCTCCAAGATTTACTGTTTGTAGAGTTTTTGATGATGGTCATTCTGACTGATATGAGGTGATACCATTTTAGTTTTGATTTACATTTCTCTAATAATGAGTGATATTGGGCATCTTTTCATGTGTTTATTAGTCATTTGTATGTCTTTGAAGAAATGCCTGTTTAGGCCTTCTGCAATATTTTTATTGGGTTGTTTGTTTTTCTGGTATTGAGCTGCATGAGAGGCTTGTATATTTTGGAGATTAATCCTTTGCCATTTGTTTCATTTGCTATTATTTTCTTCCATTCTGAGGGTTGTCTTCTCATCTTGTTTATACGTTCCTTTGCTATGCAAAAGTTTTTTAAGTTTAATTAGATCCCACTTGTTTATTTTTATTTTCATTACTCTAGAGGTGGATCATAGGGGATCTTGCTATGATTTACACCATAGAGCATTCTGCCCATGTTTTCCGCTAAGATTTTCTATTTTCTAGTCTTACATTTAGGTATTTAATCAATTGTGAGTTTATCTTTGTGTGTGGTGTTAGGAAGTGTTCTAATTTCATTATTTTATGTGTAGCTGTCCAGTTTTCCCAGCACCATTTATTGAAGAGGCTGTCTTTGCCCCACTGTAAATTCTTGGCTCTGTCAAAAATAAGGTACTAATAGGGGCATGGGCTTATTTCTGGGTTTTCTATCTTGTTCCATTGGTCTATATTTCTGTGTTTGTGCCAGTACCATACTGTCTTGATGACTGTAGCTTTGTAGGATAAACTGAAGTCAGGAAGGTTGGTTCTTCCAGCTCCATTCTTCTTTCTCAAGACTGCTTTGGCTATTAGGGGTCTTTTGTGTTTCCATATGAATTGTGAAATTTTTTGTTCTAGTTCTGTGAAAAATTTCATTGGTAATTTGATAGGAATTGCATTGAATCTGTAGATTGCATTTCACAGTATGGTCATTTTCACAATATTGATTCTTCCCACCCAGGAACATGGAATATCTCTCCATCTGTTTATGTCATCTTTGATTTCTTTCATAAGTGTCTTATAATTTTCTGTGTACAGTTCTTTTGTCTCCTTAGGTAAGTTTATTCCTAGATATGTAATTCTTTTTGTTGCAATGGCAAATGGGATTGATTCCTTAATTTTTCTTTCTGATTTTTTGTTGTTAGTATATAGAAATGCAAGTGATTTCTATGCATTGATTTTGCATCATTACCAATCATTGATTGGTAAATTCACTGATTAGCTCTAGTAATTTTCTGATACTATTTTTACAGTTTTCTATGTACGGTTTCTATGTACATGTAATCTGTAAACGGTGAGAGCTTTACTTCTTTTCCAATCTGGATTCCTTTTATTTGTTTTTCTTCTCTGCTTGCTGTAGCTAGGACTTCCCTAACTATGTTGAATAACAATGGTGTCTTGTTCCTGATCTTTGGAGGGATGCTTTCAGTTTTTAACCATTGAGAATGTTTGCTGTGTGTTTGTTGTATATGGCCTTTATTATGTTGAGGTAGGTTCCCTCTATGACCATTTTCTGAAGTATTTTTATCATTAATGCATGGGGAATTTTGTCGAAAGCTTTTTCTGTATCTATTGAGATTATCCTGTGATTTTTCTCTTTTAATTTATTATATGGCATATCACACTGATTGATTTGCATATATTGAAGAATTCTTGCATCCCTTGGATAAACCCAATTTGATCATGGTGTATGATCCTTTTAATGCTTTGTTGGATTCTGTTTGCTACTACTTTGTTGAGGAGTTTTGCAACTGTGTTCATTAGTGATATTGGCCTGTAACTTTCTTTTTTTTGTGGCATCTTTGTCTGGTTTTGATTTCAGGGTGATGATGGCCTCATAGAACGAGTTTGGAAGTGACCGTTCCATTGCAATTTTTTGGAAGAGTTTGTGAAGGATAGGTATTAGCTCTTTTCTAAACATTTGGTAGGATTCACTTGTGAAGCCATCTGGTCCTGGGGTTTTGTTTTTTGGGAGATTTTTGATCACAGTCTCAATTTCAGTGCTTGTGATTGGTCTGTTCATAATAATTTCTATTTCTTTCTGGTTCAGTCTTAGAAGGTTGAACTTTTCTAAGAATCTTTTTCATCAAGGTTGTCCATTTTATTGGCATATAGTTGTTCATAATTGTCTCTTATGATCCTTTGTATTTCTGCATTGTCTGCTGTGACCTCTCCTTTTTCACTTCTAATTTTGTTGACTTGAATCTTCTTTCTTATTTTCTTGATGAGTCTGGCTAATGGTTTGTCAATTTTGTTTATCTTCTCAAAGAACCAGCTTTTAGTTTTATTAATCTTTATTATTGTTTCCTCCATT
Source organism: Muntiacus reevesi (assembly GCF_963930625.1). Classification (NCBI taxonomy): domain Eukaryota; kingdom Metazoa; phylum Chordata; class Mammalia; order Artiodactyla; family Cervidae; genus Muntiacus; species Muntiacus reevesi. The sequence continues at coordinate 44,251,976 of NC_089271.1, forward strand.
TCTTTTGCATTTATTTCTGCTCTGATCTTTTTGATTTCTTTCCTTCTACTAATTTTGGGGGTTTTTGTTCCTCTTTCTCTAGTTGTTTTAGGTGTAAAATTAGGTTGTCTATTCAATTTTTTCTTGTTTCTTGAGGTAGGATTCTATTGCTAAAAGCTTCCCTCTTAGAACTGCTTTTGCTGCATCTCATAGGTTTTGAGTCACTGTGTTTTTGTTGTCATTTGTTTCTAGGAATTTTTTTTTGATTTTCCCTTTTATTTCTTCAGCAACCTGTTGGTTATTGAGGAAGGTATTGTTCAATCTCCATGTGCTTGTGATTTTTACAGTTTTTTCCCTGTAATTGATATCTAGTCTCATAACATGGAGGACAGAAAAGACGCTTGATATGATTTAAGTTTTCTTAAATTTACCAATGCTTGATTTGTGACCCAAGATGTGGTCTATCCTGGAGAATGTTCCATATGCACTTGAGAAGAAAGTGTATTCTTCTGCATTTGGATGGAATGTCCTGCAAACAAATTCCATACATTTTGGTATGGTGTATTTTGTTTCCATTCTGCTCAAAGTACTTTCCAATTTCTCATATGATTTCTTCTTTGACTTGCAGGTTATATAGATGCGTGCTGTCTAATATTCAAATATTCATGGATTCCCCAAATTTTGTCCTGTCATTTATTTACAATTTGATTCCATTTTGGTTGTAGAACATACATAAATTTATGGCTGAATGCCATTCTGTTGTTTGTCCCAAGCAGTACTGTAACCACAGTCTAGTTGTGATACTGTTTTCCCTGATTGTTTGCCACTGAAATTGGTAATATTTTTGACAATCCCCCAGGCAAAGAATGCTGCAAATAAGTCATCATTCTTACATGGCTGCAGAGCTGCCATTCTTCACAACATGCTCACACAGGTAGGATTGTGGAACTAAGGTAAGGGAATTGGACATGTACCAGGCTAAAACACCAGAGACTCTTACTGTTTTTATAGACGTTCATTAAATTTTCATGAATAAATTCTCTGATTTGTTCCATGTCTTTAGTCAATTTTCAGAGTCTTTATTTATTTTGTTAAAATATTTCTTTTATTTTTTATTTTTAATATAAATTTATTTATTTTAATTGGAGGCTAATTATTTTACAATATTGTAGTGGTTTCGTCATACACTGACATGAATCCACCATGGGTGTACATGTGTTCCTCATCCCTCTGGGTCATCCCAGCCCCAGGCACCCTGTCTCATGCATCAAACCTAGACTGGCAATTCATTTCACATATGATAATATACATATTTCAATGCCATTCTCCCAAATCATCCCACCCTCACCCTCTCCCACAGGGCCCAAAATACTGTTCTACACATCTGTGTCTCTTTTGCTGTCTCGTATATAGGGTCATTGTTACCATTTTTTAAAATTCTATATATATGCGTTAGTATACTGTGTCGGTGTTTTTCTTTCTGGCTTACTTCACTCTGTATAATGGGCTCCAGTTTCATCCACCTCATTAGAACTGATTCAAATGTATTCTTTTAATGGCTGAGTAATATTCCATTGTGTATATGAACCACTGCTTTCTTATTCATTCGTCTGCTGATGGGCATCTAGGTTGCTTCCATGTCCTGGCTATTATAAACAGTGCTGTGATGAATATTGGGGTACATGTGTCTGCTTCAATTCTGGTTTCCTCGGTGTGTACGCCCAGCAGTGGGATTGCTGGGTCATATGGCAGTTCTATTTCCAGTTTTTTAAGGAATCTCCACACTGTTCTCCATAGTGGCTGTACTAGTTTGCATTCCCACCAACAGTGTAAGAGGGTTCCCTTTTCTCCACACCCTCTCCAGCATTTATTGCTTGTAGACTTTTGGGTAGCAGTCATTCTGACTGGCATGAGATTTTACCTCATTGTGGTTTTATTTGCATTTCTCTGATAATGAGTGATGTTGAGCATCTTCTCATGTGTTTGTGAGCCATCTGTATGTCTTCTTTGGAGAAATGTCTGTTTAGACCTTTGGCCCATTTTTTGATTGGGTCATTTATTTTTCTGCAATTGAGCTGCAGGAGTTGCTTGTATATTTTTGAGATTAATTCTTTGTCTGTTTCTTCATTTGCTGTTATTTTCTCCCATTCTGAAGGCTGTATTTTCACCTTGCTTATAGTTTCCTTTGTTGTGCAAAAGCTTTTAAGTTTTAATTAGGTCCCATTTGTTTATTTTTGCTTTATTTCCAATACTCTTGGAGGTGGATCATAGAGGATCCTGCTGTGATTTATGTCAGAGAGTGTTTTGCCTATGTTTTCCTTTAGGGGTCTTATAGTTTCTGGTCTTATGTTTAGATCTTTAATCCATTATGAGTTTATTTTTGTGTATGGTGTTAGAAAGTGTTCTAGTTTCATTCTTTTACAAGTTGTTGACCAGTTTTCCCATCACCACTTGTTAAAGAGGTTGTCTTTTCTCTATTGTATATTCTTGCCACCTTTGTCAAAGATAAGGTGTCCATAGGTGCGTGGATTTATCTCTGGGCTTTCTATTTTTTTCCATTGATCTATATTTCTGTCTTTGTGCCAGAGACACAAAGACACAGAAATTGTGTCTTGATGACTTTGACTTTTTAGTAGAGCCTGAAGTCAGGTGGGTTGATTCCTCCAGTTTTGTTCTCCTTTCTCAAGATTGCTTTGGCTATTCAAGGTTTTTTGTATTTCCATACAAATTGTGAAGTTATTTGTTCTAGTTCTGTGAAAAATACTGTTGGTAGTTTGATAGGGATTGCATTGAATCTATAGATTGCTTTGGGTAGTATACTCATTTTCACTATATTTATTCTTTCAATCCATGAACATGGTATATTTCTCCATCTATTTGCGTCCTCTTTGATTTCTTTCATCAGTGCTTTATAGTTTTCTATATATAGGTCTTTTAAAAGGTCATTTTTGACAACTTTGACCAGCTTTAGCATTGCTTTTTGGAGAGAGGCTTACTCAGCCTTTCTAGAAGCCCTGCAGAATTTCAGCTTTTCAGATAAGTAAGAGTTTCTAGAGGTCAGAAGATTTTGGGACATTTTGGTTATTTTGGTGCAATTAGTACTTAAATGATACTAATTTCTGTAAGATTTTTTTTTTAGAGTGAGTAACCCTGGTGGCTCAGTGGTAAAGAATCCACCTGCCAATGCAGGAGACAGGGGTTTGATTCCCTAGTTTGGGAAGATCTCTTGGAGAAAGATCTTGGCAACCCAAACCAGTATTCTTGCCTGAGAAATCCCATGAACAGAGGAGCTTGATGGTCTATAGTTCATGGGGTCACAAAGAGTCGGACATGACTTAGCAACTGAACAACAACAACAAATTGGCTATAGAACTCGTTTTAGAATCCATTTAAGTAGCAATAATTACAACTATTATTGTCACTTACTTAAGAATTTGCTATGTGCCAGGTACTTGGCATAACTTATCATAATCAGTAGTAAAAACTTTCCTGTAAGGTATTATTATTTCACTTTATAGATAAGGAAACTGAGACTTTAATTCTTTGCCTAAGAGCTCACAATGAATAGGTCCTGGATTTGGAATCTAAATCTACAAATATCTGACTTCAAATCCATTCCTTTTGATACACTATGCTACAGAACTGGTTTGGTGATCTAGTTGCTAAGTTGAGTCTGAATCTTGTGAACCCATGGACTATAGCCCACCAAACTCCTCTGTCCATGGAATTCTCCAGGCAAGAATACTGGAGTGGGTTGCCATTTCCTTCTCCAGGGGATCTTCCCAACCCAGGAATCGAACCTGGGTCTCTTGCACTGCAGGCAGATTCTTTACTCATGGCACTACGAACCTTGCTACAGAACTAAGTACTACCAGATAGCTACCTCCCCCAAGACATAATTGCAGTTAATAGATGAATCTTAGATAAGAATTCAATTTAGACTGTTAATGGAATTGGCATTTATCTGCTTTGAGGGACATCACGTGCTCAGTCACTCATTCATGTCTGACTCTTTGTGATCTCATTGACTGTAGCCCACCAGGCTCCTCTGTCCATGGATTTTTCTGGGCAAGAATACTGGAGCTAGTTGCCATTTCCTACTCCAGGGCATCTTTCCAACCCAGGGATAGAACTCATGTCTCCTGCATCTCCTGCTTTGGCAGGTGGATTCTTTACCACTGAGCCACTTGGGAAGCCCCACTGGAGGAACATTAGAAGATGAAAAATGGCACATTAACTAAAATAACTTCTAGTGCCTGCAATTTTTTTCTGTTTACTTGTTAGTTTTTTTGTGAATAATTTATGCTCTGTCTACTTCAGAAGACTAGAAATAACTTAGAGAAGTCTTTAGATTCAATGATTTTAAACATTTTGGGCTTCATACATCAATGAACAACAGATAAAGTCACTCCCAGAAAAATGGAAAAGTATGTATCCAATTGTAAATAATACTTCTAGGAGTACATAGGCTCTAAAAGTCATAAACTCCAATTTGAGAACTCTTGCTTTAATAATGAGGATGAAGTCAAGCATCAACACCTTTGTCAGTTATTAGAAGAAGATAGCCACCACAATCAAATGCCTTTGTACAATAAGGCACCTGCACAGCTCTACATGATTACCCTGAAAAAGACCATGGATTTCCTGAAGGTATCTATGCTTCCTTTGTTGTTGTTTTTAATATTTATTTATTTGGCTGTGTCAGGTCTTAGTTGCAGCATGTGGAATCTCCTATCTTCATTGATGGCATGCGGGATATTTAGTTGCAGCATGCGAACTCTTAGCTGCAGCATATGGAATCTATTTCTCTGACTAGGAATCGAACCCAGGCCCCTTGCATAAGGATCATGGAGTCTTAGCTACCGGACGACCAGGGAACTCCCTATGCTTCCTTTGCTTTGTGTCTCTAGTTCCCAGCACAATACCTGGTACACAGATATGCTTGATTCATGAATAAATGATTAATGAAATACTTTATTAAAAAATAAGATATAAGTTAAAATATAAATGACCTGAGAGAGCTAACAGTGAGTTTAAAATTTAGAGTAAGGGTTAAGTCTCTCGTCAGTTCCTTTGAGCTAAAGTAGGAAGGTCACAGTGTGTAATTTGGGGGTTTCAAAAATACTTTCACCTAGGCCTGAGTCAGGCAGGATCTCAGTCACCTAGTTCCTTTCTGAAGAAACTAGTGAATAAAGAGTGAAGTAATAACATACTTGTGTGTTGCCACAGGTTAAGTAGACCTCAATAGATAAAAACAACACAACTTTAGCAGTACTAGAACACCTCAGTGTTTTCAACATCTCTGAAATTTCATTTTGCTTCCATGTAAACTTATGATTTATATTGACTCATAACAGCTTCTATTGGCAAACACTTAGAGAAAGTCAAATGTAGGCATGTTGGGAAAGTCAAATGCAGGCATGTATTCTGCTGCTGCTACTGCTAAGTCGCTTCAGTCGTGTCCAGCTCTGTGCGACCCCATAGACGGCAGTCCACCAGGCTCCCCTGTCCCTGGGATTCTCCAGGCAAGAACACTGGGGTGGGTTGCCATTTCCTTCAAAGGTCCCCAATCATTCTGTTCATGGAAGGCTACCAGAATACTTTCTGACCCTCAGTTTATTTTCAACACTCTTACAGGCATTGCTGAATATATCACATAGAATCTCCAAACTTCTGATTTCTACAATTCAATTGAGCAAACATCTATTGACGGGCTACTATATGCCAGGCACGGTCCCAGGATCTAGAAATATAACATCTGTGATTAATACAGTACTGATCACAGTGGCTAAATAAAGCAAAATTCAATTGCTATAAAATTCCAGGTGTGTATTGGGGGTCCTCAACACCTAAGTGATAAATTGTCCTGCTTATCCACCATCAAGACACATCTTTGGTAGCACCGGCCACATTGGTTTAATGGCTAAATTTCTATTATACTGGGAGACCCATACTCTCTTATTCATTACTTTATCTCTTATGTCTAGTATTAATATAAAGACTGCTACAGGGTGATATCTAACAAATGTTTGTTGAATAAAATACTTATTAAAGCAGTTTAAATATTTTCTGATGGAAAGATTATTTTCTAAGGGTAAAGAGCCAAATACTGGAAAGGTGGGGACATGATAGAAGGTAGGGGTTAAGGCAAACCTGTTTATATCTTAGAGCAATTAGACCATGAGCCTTAAACCTCAGCAACATTTCTTAACACTGTATCTCTAGCACTTCAATTTTTTAATAGTTAGCTATTTTCTATTGACAGGACCTTCTAGTCTTAAGAACTAATCACACACACATATTTTAAAGAGGCCTATCAGAAAACTAAGATCATGGAATCTGGTCCCATCACCTCATGGGAAATAGATGGGGAGACAGTGGAAACAGTCTCAGACTTTATTTGGGGGGGCTCCAAAATCACTGCAGATGGTGATTGCAGCCATGAAATTAAAAGGCACTTACTCCTTGGAAGGAAAGTTATGGTCAACCTATATAGCATATTAAAAAGCAGAGACATTACTTTGCCAACAAAGGTCTGTCTGGTCAAGGCTATGGTTTTTCCAGTGGTCATGTATGGATGTGAGAGTTGGACTGTGAAGAAAGCTGAGCACCAAAAAATTGATGCTTTTGTACTGTGGTGTTGGAGAAGACTCTTGAGAGTCCCTTGGACTGCAAGGAGATCCAACCAGTCCATCCTAAAGCAGATCAGTGCTGGGTGTTCATTGGAAGGACTGATGCTGAAGCTGAAACTCCAATACTCTGGCCATCTCATGCAAAGAGTTGACTCATTGGAAAAGACCCTGATGCTTGGAGGGATTGGGGGCAGGAGGAGAAGGGGACGACAGAGGAGGAGATGGCTGGATGGCATCACCAACTCGATGGACATGAGTTTGAGTAAACTCCGGGAGTTGGTGATGGACAGGGAGGCTTGGCGTGCTGTGATTCATGGGGTTGCAAAGAGTCGGATACGACTGAGCGACTGAACTGAACTGAACTGATACTTTTTCTACCTCTAGAAAAGAAGAGTTTGGTGGGCAAACTCTAAGATGACCCTCAATGACCCCAGTCTCCCAATATTTACATCCTTGCCCTTGAGTATGGGTGGGACCTGCTTCTAACAAACAGAACACATCTAATTGATGGGATATCACTTCTGTGATTATGCTATGTAAGATTGTAACATAAGTTAACTGACTCTTTGACTTGCTTGCTTTGGTAAGACAAAGTGCCATATTTTAAGTCACCCAATGGAGAGGACTAGGTGGCAAAAAACTGAACACAACCTGTGACAAACAGCAAGCAAATAATTGAGGCCCACAGGACATCAGTCCTTGAGGAAATAAATCCTGCCAACAACTACATGATCTTGGAAGCAGATCCTTCATCATTCAAGCCTTCAAATGAGAACTCTCAGTCCTGGCTAACACCTTGATGCTAGGCTTATGAGACAATCTGAAGCAGAGAACCTAGCTAAGCCATGCCCAGATTCCTAACCCACTGAAAATGTGACAATAAATGTTCATTTTTTCAAAGCTTTAAGGTTGTTGTAAATTATCATGCAGCAAAAAGATAATTAATGCAGAGGGGTAGCTCATTCTTTTACATTTCCCTTTTGGCAAAAAAAAAAAAAAACAAAAACCTATATACCATCTGTCAATTTTGTTTTAAGATTTAATAGCAAGAAGAGAGAACAACATCCAAAGTGATAAATAAAGAAGAAAGTTAAAAGAAGAACAGCAAAACTCTTCTTTATAGATCACCAAAGAAAGGAACCCTCTGAAGACTTCAGTTTCAGGCCAAGAGAGTGTAATGAAGCAGGATTTAACCTATACACTGAAACAACTAAAAAATAGACTTGTCATATGAAATAGCAGTTTGTAAAACACTGTGCACCAGTAAACAAAGAACAGTGATCTATGAGAGATGGCAAACAAAGGAGGTGAGTCCTACAATTTTCCCAGCTTACTGCTTTGAGGGATTTTCCAGGCCATGCTTCAGGAAGGGGAAATGCAAACAGAGACCATTGATTTCCTGAATCAAAGAGACACATCTGAGAGTCTGGGGACACCAAGGCAACTAAAGTTCTCACACTAAATAGTACTGAAGAGGAAATGACAGTTCACAAAAAATTCTGGAGATCTGCAGATGGTCGCCCTGAAGTATTCAGCTTAGTAATGATCAGTGCATCTGTGTGAAGAAATTACCTGCAGCCAAGGGACAGATCACTTAAAAGGATCAGAGACAATAGTTCCAAGTCCTCACATAGGGTTGGTAATAGTGCCTGTTCCTACCATCCAAACTGAAAAGTCTCAACATTCATAGGGCATTGGTTTAAGTATAGAAAGGGGTCTTGCCTCAGTAGTAGTGGATGATTAGCCCTAGAATAAATAAACACATCTATTGTTCTGACTATCAAATCTTAAAAGCAAGACCCAAAACAATCAAACAGTTTCCAAGTAAATTAATTGTATACCTGAAAAAAAGCTTAAGAATACTTTAAGGATGTAAAAATATCTAGCACACAAAGAGGTAAAGTTCACAATCCCTGGCATCAAATATAAAAGTATCTGGAAAATATGACCCAAAATGAGGAGAAAAATCAATCTATCAAAACTGACAGAGAATAGACACAGATGTTAAAATAGCAGAAAAGGATATTAGAACAGTTTGTAACTGTATTCCATATATTCAAAAAGAAAAGTGGCTATGTGAAAAATATTAAAAGGCCCAAATAAAACTTCTAGAGATGAAAATTATAATGTGTAAAACCAAAAAATTACATTGGATGGAATTAATGTAAGATTAGAGATTGCAAAAGAAAAAATTAGTGAATTCAAAAACATAGCAATAAAAATTATTCAAACTGCAATATAGAGAGAAAACAAGGAAAAAAGGAGGTAAAGAAAAAAATAACAGAGCATCATTTAGCTGTGACTTAAGCTGCCTAATGTATGTGGAATTGGAGTCCCTGAGAAGGGGAAGGAAGGTGGGGAGAGAAACACATTTGAAGAAATGATGGCCAAATTTTTGCAAATTTCCAGATTGACAAAGTTTAGCAAATCCTATCACAGGAAACATGAATAAACCTACACCGAACCACATCACAAACAAATTTCTGAAAACAGTGATAAAGATAATATCTTAAAAGCAGCAAGAGAAAAAAGATACATATATAGAGGACCAGTGATAAGGATGATAGCAAATTTCTCATCAAAACAATGCAAGTGTGAAGACAGTGAAGCAAAATTTTTAAAGTACTAAAAGAAAAGCTCTTTACCTAGAAATCTATACCCAGTGAAAATGTCTTTCAAAAACAAAGGAAAGATGGAGACTTTTCAGATAATAATGAGTTGAGATGGGAATTTAAAACAAAAGTAAAAGAAAAAGAACTATATGGCAATAAGAGCACAGCAAATGGGAAAGGAGAAATAGAAGCATAGTGTTGTAAGGATCTTATACTCCATGAGAAGTGGTGCAATATCACTAGATGGTAAATCATGATAAATGAAAGATGCAGAATATTACCCTAAAGCAACCACTAAAATAATAACAACAAAAAAGCTCTACCTACCAAGCTATTCAGGAAATAAAACAGAACAATAAGTAATGTTTACAAGCTCCAAAATAAGACAGAAAATAAGGAAAAAGGAACAAAGAAGCAATGGCACAAATAGAAAGGGAAAGCAAATTGGTAGCTTTAAACTCAACCATATCAATAATATGTTGCCTATGAGAAATGAGCTTTATGTATAAAGGCACAAATAGTAAAAGAACTGAAAAATGTATGTTTTCATAGCAATAATCAAAAGAAAGCTAGAGTGGTTATGTTAATATCAATGTAGATTTCAGAGCAAAGAATATTACCAGGGATAAAAAGTCATTTCAAAATGACATGATGGTCAACTCATCAAAATGACACAGCAATTCTAAAATGTACCTAATAACAGAGCTTTAATATATGAAGAAAAAACTGACAGAACTGCAAAGAGAAATAGACAAATCAACAACTGTAGTCTAGTATGTTAATACTTCTCTCTCAATAATTGATAGAACTAGTAGACAGAAAATCAGCAAGAATATAGTATATTTGATCAACATGATTAATCTAACTTAACAAGATTGGCATGTATAGAACATGCAATCCAGCAATATCAAGATACACATTTTTTTTCAATTGCATATGAAACAGCTACCAAAATAATCTTCAGAGAAAAATACATTAAAACAAACAAAAGGAATTAAGTCATATAAAGTATGTTCTCTGACAACAATGGAATTAAATTAGCAATTAATAACATAATAATATCTGGAAAATCTCCCAGATATGTGGAAACCAAATAATACTCTTAAATAATCCGTGAATCAAAAATGAAATAAAAAGTGAAATTTGAAAATACTCTGAACTAAATTAAAATGAAGACACGACATATTAAAATTTAAGAGATGCTACTTAAACAATACATTGGAGAAGTTCTTTAGCATTAAATCCTATATTTGAGAAAAGTGATGAAAGTGAAAGTGTTAGTCACTTAGTAGTGTCCAACATTTTGCTCTCAAATCAATGACCTCAGTTTCTACCTTAAGAAACTAGAAAAAAAAGAAAGAAAAAAAAAGAAACTAGAAAAAGAAGAGAAAAATAGGCTCACAGTATGGATGGATGGAAGAAAGGAAATAAATCAATGGAAAAAAAAGCTGCTTATTTTAGAAGATCCATAAAATTGATAAACTTCTAGCCAGTCTAATCAGGAAAACCAGCTTCAGCTTTCTTGAGGTATAGTTGACAATAAAACTGCAAGATATTTAAAGTGAACAATATGTTGTGAAAAGATTCCTCCCATCAAGTTAATTAACACAACAAAATCCTAATATACTTGAGCAAAGGATTTAAACAGACCAAAGAAGATACATGAAAGGCAGAGAAACAAATGAAAAGTCATAAGGGAAATACAAGTTAAAATCACAAGGACAGGGACTTCGCTGGTGGTCCAGTGGTTAAGAATCTGTGCTCCCAATGCAGGGCACAGAGTTTTGATCTCTGGTCGGGAACTAGATCCCACATGCCACAACTAAGAGTCTGCATGCCACAACTAAAGATCCTGATGCTGCAGCAAAGATTGAAGATCCCAACTGCTATAACTAAGGCCCAGCACAGCCAAATAAGCAAATAATTTTTAAAAAATCACAATGAGAGATTAGTACACACTTATTAAACTAAAATTAAGAATGATTGCATTAAGTATTGGTGAAGATATAGAGCAACTATAACTCTTGTACTTTGGTAGTTGGAATGTAAAATGGTACAAATACTTTGGAAAACCATATGGCATTTTTTTCAAAAGTTAAGCATACACCTCCCATATGACCCATTCTTAGGTATTTACCCAAGAGAAATGAAAGCATATGTCTATATGGAGATTTGCATATGAATGTTCAAAACAGTTTTATTTGTCATAGCCGAAAACCAAACCTAGTCTCTATCAACCAGTGAATGAATAAGCTGTGCCTTCAACAGAATACTATTCAGCAATAAAAACGTGATTCAACAATACTATTCAGCAATACAAAACATGCAAGAAGCTTAAAATAATTATTTTGAGTGAAGGAAGCCAGAAAAAAAGGGAGCATGCTTTATGATTCTATTTTCATAAAACTTTAGAAACTGCAAATTAATATACTTTGATTTTGAGGGGTGACAGATATGTTCATTATCTTAATTGTGGTGATAGTTTCAAATATATATATATATATATTTATTCAAAGATATATGTATATATACATATTTTTATCATTTTTAAAAGATTTATGAAATTGCAGAGTTAAATTATATGCAGCTTGTTGTATGCCAATTATTCATCAATAAAACTTTTTCCTAAAAAAGCCAAAAATCATCAATATCGAACATTTGCATGGACAACCAGATGGGGAAAAAGAGCCTCTTGGTATGGGCATTAAACAAAGAAGAAAAATATCCATTATTCATTGCAAAAGAGGTAAATTTTGAAACATGTACAGGTATCAAAGTGGAAAAATATAACTTATATGAAGAAAAATTTATTTTTACCAATGTACCAGCTGGCACTAGTGGTAAAGAACCTGCCTGACAATGTCAGAGACATAAGAGACATGGGTTCAATCCCCAGGTCGGGAAGATCCCCTGGAAAAGTGCATGGGAACCCACTCCAGTATTCTTGCTTGGAGAACCCCATGGACAGAGAAGCCAGGCAGGCTATAGTCCATAGGGTCACAAAGAATCAGACACAAGCGATTTAGCATGCATGCACAGGGGTAATGAGAGTGTGCATATTTCCAAAAAAAATTGTCAAATATCATTTTCTCCTCATTAAAAATAATCCTCCAAAGTGTATATTCCTTATATATCTAATATGATGAATCCTGCATGGAAAAGCTTGCCCTGCCAGCTACACAATCCAGATTTGCAAATGTATCACATTTTGCTCCTAAACCATCTGGAGCTTTGTTTTCAATGCATAATTAGTTAGGAAGGGAAGTTTTGAAGGTACCTTCCTAAAGGACCAACCAGATCTTTGAAACTGGAACAGATCAAATTCTTAGGCAGGGCTCTGTTTGCCACTGGTGCTAACTGCTTTCCTCATAATATTTCTTCAAAATAATTATTATCGTTTTCATTTTGCAAATAAGAAAAACTGAGGCTCAAGGATAGTTAATTTTCTCTGACTTACTCAATTGCACCAGAGGGCATCATCAAGCTCTGTATTAGATAGGCTAGATTATAAAGTCTATATATTCACACAAAGAGCTCTCTACTCATGTTACCCTACTGATAAAAATTCTAATGATTTTATTATTTCTGACTTACAGATGAGGAAACCAAGCCAGAAATGGATCAGTATTAGTGAGTCACTGAAGAGTTGTGGGTGGATTGCAAAGATAATAATGCCATAAACAAGTCCAGACAGATGAGTTTCAGGAGCAGAAGAGATGGGAAATGGCAGAGATGTATAGACTACATTACAGAGTCCAGATACAATTTGCCAGAAAATTTCTAGTTACAAAAGATTGGCTGTAACTGCCTTTTATTTCCATTTAAGGGATTTCCTTCATGGTCCAGTGGTTAAGATTCCATACTCCCAATGCAGGGGCCCCAGGTTCATTCCAAGGTCTGGAACTAGATCCCACATGCTGCGACTGAGAGTTTATATGTCACAATGAAGACTCAATGAAATAAATAAACATTTCCATTTAAGATACTCAAGAGCATCCTACTCTACTTAAGAGAGCAGTGTGGATTTCTGACAATGTTCTAATAGATTCATGGAGATGAATCTGTGATTGGGCCTGAACCAGCCTTCATGTCCTTTTCTGAGTCCTTTACTACAAAGCTATCCTAAACCAGTCAGTCCTAAAGGAAATGAACCTTGAATATTCATCAGAAAGACTGATGCTGAAGCTGAACCTCCAATAGTCTGGCCACCTGATGCGAAGAGCTGACTCATTGGAAAAGACTCTGATGCTGGGAAAGATTGAGGGCAGGAGGAGAAGAGGGTGGCAGAGGATGAGATGGTTGGATGGCATCACCTACTCAATGGACATGAGTTTGAGCAAACTCCAGGAGACAGTGAAGGACAGGTAAGCCTAGCATGCTGCAGTGCATGGTGTCACAGAGTTGGATGTGACTTAGCAACTGAATGACAACAAATCTTAAACCTCAGAACACAGATAACACTGTTTAGTATTTTCTTTATCTATGTTATCCCATGGTAAATTATTTGCATGTAGGAATTCCAGAACATTGGCTTTATATAATTTTTTGCTCAAAGAGAAGAAAAGATAAGATTTTTGAAAAGAATATTCCAAGAGAATTTTACCTCAGCACTTTGTAATTTAGAAGATCAAAATCTTTACTTCCAAAATGAAAAAGTCTGTGGTTAGCAATGAAAATTGACAACATATTGACAACAATGATAATTGGCAACATATAGGCCATTGCCTATAAAGAGTTCTCTATACCTGAGAGGGATTTAAAACAAAAACTAAAGTTCTTTTGGGTCTAGTTTTGTTAATCATTTTTAAAATTTTTTTCATTTATTTTTATTAGTTGGAGGCTAATTACTTTACAATATTATAGTGGTTTTATCAGACATTGACATGAATCAGCCATGGATTTACATGTATTCCCCATCCCGATGCCCCCTCCCACCTCCCCCTCTACCCGATTCCTCTGGGTCTTCCCAGTGCACCAGGCCCGAGCACTTGTCTCATGCATCCAACCTGGGCTACTGATCTGTTTCACCCTAGATAATATACATGTTTTGATGCTGTCCTCTCAAAACATCCCACCCTTGCCTTCTCTCACAGAGTCCAAAGTCTGTTCTGTGCATCTGTGTCTCTTTTTCTGTTTTGCATGTAGGGTTATCGTTACCATCTTTCTAAATTCCATACATATGTGTTAGTATACTGTAATGGTCTTTATCTTTCTGGCTTACTTCACTCTGTATAATGGGCTCCAGTTTCATCCATCTCATTAGAACTGGTTCAAATGAATTCTTTTTAATGGCTGAGTAATATTCCATGGTGTATATGTACCACAGCTTCCTTATCCATTCTTCTGCTGATGGGCATCTAGGTTGCTTCCATGTCCTGGCTATTATAAACAGTGCTGCGATGAACATTGGGGTGCATGTGTCTCTTTCGGATCTGGTTTCCTCGGTGTGTATGCCCAGAAGTGGGATTGCTGGGTCATATGGCAGTTCTATTTCCAGTTTTTTAAAGGAATCTCCACACTGTTCTCCATAGCGGTTGTACTAGTTTGCATTCCCACCAACAGTGTAAGAGGGTTCCCTTTTCTCCACACCCTCTCCAGCATTTATTGCTTGTAGACTTTTGGATAGCAGCCATCCTGACTGGCGTGTAATGGTACCTCATTGTGGTTTTGATTTGCATTTCTCTGATAATGAGTGATGTTGAGCATCTTTTCATGTGTTTGTTGGCCATCTGTATGTCTTCTTTGGAGAAATGTCTGTTTAGTTCTTTGGCCCACTTTTTGATTGGGTCATTTATTTTTCTGGAATTGAGCTTCAGGAGTTGCTTGTGTATTTTTGAGATTAATCCTTTGTCTGTTGCTTCGTTTGCTATTATTTTCTCCCAATCTGAGGGCTGTCTTTTCACCTTGCTTATAGTTTCCTTTGTTGTGCAAAAGCTTTTAAGTTTCATTAGGTCCCATTTGTTTAGTTTTGCTTTTATTTCCAATATTCTGGGAGGTGGGTCGTAGAGGACCCTGCTGTGATTTATGTCAGAGAGTGTTTTGCCTATGATCTCCTCTAGGAGTTTTATAGTTTCTGGTCTTACATTTAGATCTTTAATCCATTTTGAGTTTATTTTTGTATATGGTGTTAGAAAGTGTTCTAGTTTCATTCTTTTACAAGTGGTTGACCAGTTTTCCCAGCTCCACTTGTTAAAGAGTTTGTCTTTTTTCCATTGTATATCCTTTCCTCCTTTGTCAAAGATAAGGTGTCCATAGGTTCTTGGATTTATCTCTGGGCTTTCTATTCTGTTCCATTGATCTATATTTCTGTCTTTGTGTCAGTACCATACTGTCTTGATGACTGTGGCTTTGTAGTATAGTCTGAAGTCAGGCAGGTTGATTCCTCCACTTCCATTCTTCTTTCTCAAGATTACTTTGGCTATTCGATGTTTTTTTGTATTTCCATACAAATTGTGAAATTATTTGTTCTAGTTCTGTGAAAAATACCGTTGGTAGCTTGATAGGGATTGCACTGAATCTATAGATTGCTTTGGGTAGTTTAGCCATTTTCACAATATTGATTCTTCCAATCCATGAACACGGTATATTTCTCCATCTGTTTGTGTCCTCTTTGATTTCTTTCATCAGTGTTTTATAGTTTTCTATGTATAGGTCTTTTGTTTCTTTAGGTAGATATACTCCTAAGTATTTTATTCTTTTTGTTGCAATGGTGAATGGTATTGTTTTTGTTAATCATTTTTTAAATGCACACATACATTGTAGAAATTCAAATAATAAGAGAACCAATTTACAAAACTGAAAATAATAATGATAGTAATTTTTGAATGTTGCTAAATGCCAAGAAGTTATATACATGTTCTTGATTAATCCTCATAATAATCAGGTATAGCATGTGTCAGTAACTTCATTTGCAGAGAAGGACATGAGGTTCAGAAGGCCATACGAAATCTTCAAGTTCACAAGACTAATATATATCAGAATAAGGAATCAAACCTAGCTTTGTTTGGCTGCAATCCTCAAACAACACTACTCCTCTGGTTCTGGGACTAAGAGTCACTTCTGCTCTATTTCCACTTTCCTGATTAGACATCTTTCAGGGGATGTGAACTGACCAGTACATGACTGAAAAAATAGACAATTCTCTGGTTTGAAAAGATCATCAAATAATGCCTGACATTAGGAGAAACCACTTGATTTTGAGACTCCATTTTTTCTTGTTTCCAAATTATGTCCTGTTGTTGTTGCTGCTCAGTCGTGTCTGACTCTTTGAGACCCCAAGAACTTCATCATGCCAGGCTTTCCTATCCTTCACTATTTCCCGGAGTTTGCTCAAACTCATGTCCATTGAGTCAGTGATGGCATCCAACCCTCTTGTCCTCTGTCATCCCCTTCTCTTCCTTCAGTTCAGTTCAGTCGCTCAGTAACCTTCAACTCTTTGTGACCCCATGGACTGCAGCACGCCAGGTTTCTCTGTCCATCACCAACTCCCGGAGCTTGCTCAGACTCATGTCCATTGAGTTGGTGATGCCATCCAATCATCTCATCCTCTGTCATTCCCTTCTCCTCCTGCCCTCAATCTTTCCCAGCATCAGAGTCTTTTCCAGTGAGTCAGCTCTTCCCATCAGGTGGCCAAACTATTGGAGTTTCAGCTTCAGCATCAGTCCTTCCAATGAATATTCAGGACTGATTTCCTTTATGATTGACTGGTTGGATCCTTGCAGTCCAAGGGATTCTCAAGAGTCTTTTCCAATACTAGAGTTAAAAAGCATCAATTCTTCAGTGCTCAGCTTTCTTTATAGTCCAACTCTCACATTAACACATGACTACTGGATAAATCATGGCTTTGACTGGTTGGACCTTTGTTGGCAAAGTAATGTCTCTGCTTTTTAATATGCTATCTAGGTTGGTCATAACTTTTCTTCCAAGAAGAAAGCATCTTTTAATATCATGGCTGCAGTCACCATCTGCAGTGATTTTGCAGCCCAACAAAATAAAGTCTGTCACCATTTCCATTGTTTCCCCATGTATTTGCCAAGAAGTGATGGGACTGGATGCCATGATCTTAGTTTTTTGAATGTTGAGTTTTAGGTCAGCTTTTTCACTCTCCTCTTCCACTTTCATCAAGAGGTTCTTTAGTTCCTCTTCACTTTCTGCCATTAGTGTGTTGTCATATGCACATCTGAAGTTATTAATATTTCTCCCAGCAATCTTGATTCCAGTTTGTGTTTCATCCAGCCTGGCATTTTTCATGCTGTACTCTGCATATAAATTAAATAAGCAGGGTGACAATATACAGCCTTGACATACTCCTTTCCCAATTTGGAACCAGTCTGTTATTCCATGTCCAGTTCTAACTGTTGCTTCTTGACCTGCATGCAGATTTCACAGGATGCAGGTTAGGTGATCATGTATTCACATCTCTTAAAGAATTTTCCACAGTGTGTTGTGATCCACACAGTCCAAGGCTTTAGTGTAGTCAATGAAGCAGAAGTAGATGTATTTCTGAAACCCTTGCTTTTTCTATCATTCATCAGTTGTTCGCAAGTTGATTTCTGGTTCCTCTACCTTTTCCAAATCCAGCTAGAGCATCTGGAAATTCTCAGTTCACATATTGTTGAAGCCTGGCTTGGAGAATTTTGAGCATTACTTTGTTAGTGTGTGAGATGAGAGCAATTGTGTGGTAATTTGAACATTCTTTGGCATTGCCTTTCTTTGGGATTGGAATGAAAACAGAACTTTTCCAGTCCTGTGACCACTGCTAAGTTTTCCAAATTTGCTGGTATATTGAGTGCATCACTTTGACAGTATCATCTTTAGGATCTGAATTAGCTCAGCTGGAATTCCATCACCTTCACTAACTTTGTTCATAGTGATGCTTCCTAAGGCCCTCTTGACTTCCAGGATGTCTGGCTCATGCTCATAGATTCATGGGATTAGATTTGATAGAGTGTTTGAAGATCTATGGATGGAGGTTCGTAACACTGTACAGGAGGCAGTGATCAAAACCATCCCCAAGATAAAGAAATGCAAAAAGGCAAAATAGTTATCTGAAGAGGCCTTACAAACAGCTGAGAAAAGAAGAGAAGTGAAAGGCAAAGGAGAAAAGGAAAGATATACCCATCTGAATGCAGAGTTCCAGAGAATAGCAAGGAGAGATAAGAAAGTCTTTTTAAGTGAACAATGTAAGGAAATAGAGGAAAACAATAGATTAGGAAAGGCTAGAGATCTCTTCAAGAAAATTAAGTCTAATGGTAGATATTGTGGAAATGTGAGCATTGAAATCAATTCATTTCATTTCAGGAAGTATATGTGGGATTGATCCACCTATACAAGTGGCAAAGGTCCCTCCCAGAAGCCTGGTGAAGTGCCTGGGCTTTTGCCATTTTTTCAGACTTAGCATCCATGTTTATTAAATTCTTTAAATGGATAATCTCATTTCATCCTCATGTGTCTGATAAGATGACAAGTGTTTGATAAGATGATAAGTGTTTCTGATAAGCAACAGGACAAAGAGTGGTTGTGTCTTTCCTAAGGTCACAAAGTTACAAATTGTAAAACCAAGATTCAAATTAGGTCAATCGTACTTCAAAATCTACCTCCAGACATCATGGCAGTATTGCTGAAATCATGGTTGTATTAGGAATTAGATAGCAGGGCCATCTGTCAAGGGTAGAGTGTGTAATCACACAGATTCTTGGGTGTCACTCAGACCCACAGCCATAAGATTGAATCAGCTGCACTTGAAAGTATGAAGACTATGATGTTCTTCAGTGAAGCCCTATTTCTTGGCCTGAGCATCTCAAAATTGTCTACTTCTCTCCTCCCCAACTGCCACTCACCCACACACCTGCTATTCACACTCTACTGTTTCCCTCTGTTGCTGTCAGCTCTGGACACACATCCTGTCACCTTTCCCATCTTATAGGAGTTCTCCCCTAGCTGTCATCAGGACCCACCCCTTTATTGTTGTACCATGTTCCCAAGACAAGGCAAGCACAGTCCTGTGACACAAGGGACTACACATCTCAGGGAGTAAGGTTGACTGGGTGTTGAATTGTCTTCGACTGCTGGCACTATCATGTTTGGACATCAGAGCCCCAGAAAAAAAAAATTGAAAGTGAGCTTTGCTACTAGGCACTGTGCTCAACACTATATACACATGATTCCATATAATCCCCTCCACCCAACCCAAAAGGTGGGCTTCATTATATCTAGGAGGACAGCCATGAGATTAAAGAGGTGAAATAATCTCTCAGCATCACATGTGGTGCTGGATATCTTCCATTTGCCTCTCCAGATCTACTCCCCCATTTGCTCTCTGTGCCAAAGTATGACCATATCAATGGTTCCTTTGCCCAACTAGGTTCAACCAGTGGGTGCCCTGGCAGGCTATGGGAGGACAGGAAGAGAATGAGATTGGAATAGTTATTACCTGGCTTCTTTCTTGCACAGTTATTTTAGACTGTTTGTAGCTCTCAACTGAAGGCAAAGTTCTGTCAGATGCCCCTCTCTGGTTTATTGTAACCACTCTTTTTCTCATTCTTTCAGGCCCAGAAGTAGTAACAGTCACACCATGAGTGTACTATCCCATGTGTTTCCCCTATACCCTTCTCACACCTTTGTAAATTTGTCTTTCTTTAAGCTTTCCTGAGATCATCTCAATTTCAGTGTGCCTGGAACCCTGACTGATACACATGGCTATGGAGGTGGGATTGGAACCCTGACCTAGTCTGGATCCAAAGTCCATATTCTTATCACTACCCTCATTCTAATACTTTAACATACTAACCAGAACAGATTCAAAGAAAACACGACACCTCTTGTTCACTCATTTCAACATTTACAGAACATTTACTGTGTATTAGGAATCATCTAGAATCAAAGAAAAGTTGCTGAACATTTCTGAGCCTCCTTTATCCATTTCTATGCAGTATGAATAGAATTATCTACCTAGATTGTAAGATTGTTCATACGGATTTAATTTATAATATTCCTTATAAAATACGACAGGAAAAGAATGCTACTCATTTTTTTCTCAGAACCTCCTACAATGCCTGGTTCATAGTAGGACTACAGTAAATGTTATTTGAATGATTTGGCACTTGGATAGATGGGTGAATGAATGGAGGAATGAATGAATGAATGGATGGAACCTGGCTGGGTTTTATGTGTAATGTATGTATTAACATACTTTTCCACTGTACTTTGAGTATTCAAAGAGTAAAAGGCTTCCCCACTCCAGTGTCGGGTACTTCTCCTTCCACTGTAAGATTGAGAAGCCTGGGAAAAAAGATGAAGTCCAAATCTGCTACACTGCCCCAAGGATCATCTTCTGAAAATGAATGGCCCAAGTCTGTACTTATGCCAGAAACTTTACATTTGATACTATCCATGGAACTTTTGCAAATACTTAAAGAAAGACTCAAAATGTGTGCAAACACTCAATAATTTCCAATGCAGCATTTTAATGAATTACGGTAAATGCAAATTGATCAGGAGCATACGGATTTAATTTGTCTTTAAGGACATGCATTTAAACATCTAAGGAGAGAATGTGCCTTTTGAAACATATTTTGGATTATGTCCAGGGTAGCACATTTAAAAATTTTTTAAAGATTTTAGATGAATCCAGATTTTTGGTATGCTCACTTGGTCATTATCAAGAGATGCATATGGAAAGTTAATTTTGTTTTTGAAATGGAATTCTCAAAAAGAGCTAGGAATCGGAAGGCCAGCACTCAAGTCCTGGCCTGAATATTTAATGTATGACTTTGGCAAAGCTGCTTACCTCTATGAGACTGTTTCACACTTGTGAAAACCATATAATTCCTTGTGCACTTCATCTGCTTTTTGTGAGAATCAGATGAGATGATTTATGCCAGAATTTAGTGACTGACAAAGTGCTATGGAAATTAAACAATTATTTGCTGCCATGCACACAGTACACACTTTATAAATATTTGCTTTTCTCATAAATATTGATATTAATTATGAAACAAATGACTTCCCTTTTCTTTGTGGTTCCCTTCTGTCAACACATACTCAATTTAGAGTTCACCTAACTCACCTATTTGGCTGAACTATACAGAAGTGCTCTTTGCTACTTTTTGACAGTAGTTTTTCACAGACTCCCAGATTCCCTGGAAGGAGCACTAATCAAGCTTTATTCAATTAATACAGAGAACTTCCACTTTTATCCTTCTAGTATGGCCTATTAAAATATATTCTACTGATGATTTTGCTGATCACCTCTGGCCTGAGGCAGGATAAACTGTGCTGCCCCAAACTGCACCAGCTTGTTCAAGGGTATTTATGTGGTGCAGTGTTGATTTATCTTTGCTGTACCAGTAGCTGAGTCCTTTGACCTAAAGTAACCTCAGGTGTGGAAGGCAGCCATTCAGAAAGTCCAGAAGCTATTCTCTCTAGTATACTTTGTTCCCCAACTCCAAAGACAAAATTTTTGCTTTGTGTTTTTTTTCCCTCTAGCTTGAATCTCTTCTGCATCTGGACTCTTTCAGAGAGAGGTTTTTTTTTTTTAACTTTTTATTTTAAATTAAGATAGAGAAAAATAATTTTAGATATAGAGAAACATTGCAAAAATAGTAAAAAGAATTCCCATATGTTCTTCACCTAGCTTCCACTAATGTTAACATCTTACATAACAATAGTACAACTACCAAAATCAGGATATTGATGTTGGCAACAATAATATTAACTGAATTGCACACTTTATTTTTATTTCACCAGTTTTTCCACTAATGTACACTTTCTGTTCCAGGATACAAATATGTACCCCAAATTTCACTTAGTCATCATGTCACCTTAGTCTCCTCTAGTCTATGATATTTCTTCACTCTTTCCTTGTCTTTCACGATCTTGCCACTTTCAAAAAGTACGTTATTTTGCATAATGTCCCTCAATTTGGATTAATGTGATGTTCTGCCATTATTATATTCAGGATATGCATTTTATTCAAGAATATAACAGAAGTGATGTTAAGCCTTTCTCAGCACATCATATCAGAGGATTTGTTGTTCAGTCATTAAGTCGTGTCCAGCTCTTTGCAACACCATGGACTGCAGCATGCCTGGCTCTCTTGTCCTCCACTCTCTCCCAGAATTTGCTCAGATTCATGTCCATTGAGTCAGTGATGCCATCCAACCATCTCATCCTTTGCTCCCCCCTTCTCTTTTTGCTTTCAATCTTTCCCAGCATCAGGGTCTTTTCCAATGAGTCAGTTCTTTGCATCAGGTGACCAAAGTATTGGAGCTTTGGCTTCAGCCACAGTCCTTACAATGAATATTCAGGGTTCATTTACCCTAGGATTGACTGGTTTGAACTTCTTGCAGTTCAAGAGACTCTCAAGAGTCTTCTCCAGCACCACAATTTGAAAGCATTAATTCTTTGGCACTCAGCCTCTTTTATGGTCCAACTCTCGTATCTGTTCATGACTACTGGAAAAACCATAGCTTTGACTATACAGATTTTTGTTCACAAAGTGATGTCTCTGCTTTTTAATACATTGTCTAGGTTTGTCATAATTTTCCTTCCAAAGAGCAAATGTCTTTTAACTTAATGGCTGCAGCCACCATCCAAGTGATTTTGGAGTCCAAGAAAATAAAATCTGTCACTGCTCCCACATTTTCCCTTTCTCTTTGCCATGAAGTGATGGAACCAGATGCCATGATCTTAGTTTTTCCAATGTTGAGTTTTAAGCCAGTTTTTTTTCACTCTCCTCTTTCACCTGCATCAAGAGGCTTTTTAGCTCCTCTTCATTTTCTGCCATTAGTATGGTATCATCTGCATATCTGAGCTTGTTGATATTTCCCCCAGCAAACTTAATTCCAGCTTGTGATTCATCCAGCCTGGCATTTCACATGATGTACTCTGCATAGAAATTAAATGAACAGGGTGACAATATACAGCCTTATCCTTTACCAATTTTGAATCAGTCAGTTGTTCCATGTTTAGTTCTAACTGTTGCTTCTTTACCTGTATAAAGGTTTCTCAGAAGAAAGGTAAGGTGGTCTGGTACTCCCATCTCTTTAAGAATTTTCCACGGTATGTTGTGATCCACACAGTCAAAGGCTTTTAGCGTAGTCAGTGAAGCAGAAGTAAATGTTATTCTGGAACTCCATTGCTTTCTCCATGATCCAACAAATGTCAGCAATTTAATCTCTGATTTCTCTGCCCCTTCAAAACCCAGCTTCAGCTTATACATCTAGAAGCTCTTGGTTCATGTACTTCTGAAGCATAACTTGAAGGATCTTGAGCATAACCTTGCTAGCATGTGAAATGAGTACAAGTGTACAGTAGTTTGAACATTTGTTGGCATTGACCTTCTTTGGGGTTGGAATCAAAATTGACCTTTTCTAGTTTTGCACCACAGATGAATTTTCCAAATTTGCAAGCATATTGACAGAAGCACTTTAACAGCATCAACTTTTAACATTTTACTAAAATTTTTATTTATTTTTAATTGGAAGATAAGTGCTTTACAATATCATTGGTTTCTGTGGTATATCAACATGAATCAGTCATAGGTATACTCTTCTCTCTTGAACCTCCCTGCCACATCTCACCCCATCCCACCCCTCTAAGTGGTCACAAAACACAGGGTTTGAGCTCCCTGCATCAAACAGCAAATTCCCATTGGCTATCTAATTTTACATATGGTAATGTATATGTTTCAATTATTCTATTTCAGTTTGTCCCACCCACTCCTTCTCCCATTGTATGCACAAGTGTGTTCTCTATGTCTGCATCTCCACTGCTGCCCTGCAAATAGGTTCATCATAAACCTACCTAAAGAGTCAAAAGATCTTTAGGCAGAAAACAATAAGGCACTGATGAAAGAAAGCAAAGGTGACACAAACAAATGGAGAGATAGACCATATTCTTGGATTGGAAGGATCAATATTGTGAAAATCATTATACTACCAAAAGCAATCTACAGATTCAATGCAATCCCTATCAAGTTAATTTTTCACAAAACTAGAACAAAAAATTTCTCAGTTTGTATGGAAACACAAAAGATCCCAAATAGCGAAAGCAATCTTGAGAAAGAAAAATGGAGCTAGAGGAATCAACCTTCCTGATTTCAGACTATACTAATACTACAAATCTACAGCCATCAAGACAGTATGGTACCATCACAAAAACAGAAACATAGATCAGTGAAACAAGATAGAATGCCCAAAGATAAACCCGCGTACCTATGGACACCTTATCTTTGACAAAGGAGGCAAGAATATACATGGAGAAAAGATAGTCTCTTCAGTAAGTGGTGCTGGGAAAACAGGACAAATACATGTAAAAGAATGAAATTAGAAAGACTTTAAAATACCATACACAAAGATAAACTCAAAATGGATTAAAGATCTAAATATAAAACCAGAAACTAGAAAGCTGTTAGAGGAAAGCATAGGCAGAACACTCTTTGATGTAAATCACAGCAAGATCCTCTATGACCCAACTCCTAGAGAAATGGAAATAAAAACAAAAATAAACAACTAGGATCTAATTAAACTTTAAAACTTTTGCACAGCAAAGGAAACTATAAACAAGGTGAAAAGACAACCCTCAGAATGGAAGAAAATAATAGCAAATGAAACAACTCACAAAGGATTAATCTCTAAAATATACAAGCAGCTCATGCAGCTCAACACCAGAAAAACAAAAAACCCAATCAAAAAATCACAGAAGCCCTATATAAACATTTCTCCAAAGACATACAGATGGTTCATAAACACATGAAAATATGCTCAATATTGCTTATTATTAAATAGATGCAAATCAAAATTACAATCAGATGTCACCTCACACCAGTCAGAATGGCCATCACCAAAAAATGTACAAACAATAAATGCTGGAGAGGGTTTTGGAGAATAGGAAACCCTCTTGCACTGTTGATGGGAATGTAAATTGATACAGCCCCTATGGAGAACAGTATGGAGGTTCCTTAAAAAACTACGAATACAACTACCATATGACCCACAATGACCCAACAATCCCACTACTAGGTATATACCCTGAAGAAACCATAATTGAAAAAGGTTCATGTACTTTAATGTTTATTGCAGCACTATTTACAATAGCTAGGACATGGAAGCAACCTAGATGCCCATTGATAGATGAATGCATAAAGAAGTTGTTGTAACTACAACAGAACATTACTCAGCCATAAAGAGGAATGCATTTGAGTCAGTTCTAATGATATGGATGAACCTAGAGCTTATTATACAGAGTGAAGTAAGTCAGAAAGAGACAGACAAATATGGGGTATTAACTCATTTGAAAAGACCCTGATGCTGGGAAAGACTGAGGGCAGTGGGAGAAGGGGACAACAGAGGATGAGATGGTTGGATGGCATCACTGACCCAATGGACATGAGTTTGGGTAGACTCCGGGAGTTGGTAATGGACAGGGAGGCCTGGTGTGCTGCGGTTCATGGGGTCATGTAGAGTCACACACGACTGAGTGACTGAACTGAACTGAGCTGAACACATATATATGGAATCTAGAAAAATAGTACTGATGAACCTATTTGCAGGGCACAGAATCCACCTGTAATGTGGGAGACCTGGGTTCAATCCCTGGGTTAGGAAGATCCCCTGGAGAAGGGAACGGCTACCCACTCCAGTATTCTGGTCTGGAGAATTCCTTGGACTGTATAGTCCATGGGTTCGCAAAGAGTTAGACACAACTGAGCAACTTTCACTTTTACTTTCAATGGAGATACAGACCTACAGAACAGCATTTTAGGATTTTAAATAGCTCAGCTGGAATTCCTTCACCTCCACTAGCTTTGTAAAGTTTAGTAATGCTACTTTAGTAATGCTTCCTAAGGCTCACTTGACCTCACACCCCAGGATGTCTGGCTTTACGTGACTGAGCACACCAACATGGTTATCTGGGTCCTTAAGACCTTTTTTGTATAGTCCTTCTGTGTATTCTTGCCAGCTCTTCTTAATCTCTTCTGCTTCTCTTAGGTCCTTATCATTTTTGCCCATTATTGTGCCCAAACATTTCCTTGCATGAAATGTTTCCTTAATATCTCTAATTTTCTTGAAGAGATCTTTATTCTTTCCCATTCTATTGTTTTCCTTTATTTCTTTGCATTGCTCATTTAAGAAGGATTTCTTATCTCTCCTTGCTCTTTTCTGAAACTCTATGTTCAATTGGGTATATGTTTCTTTCCCTTTCTCCTTTGCCTATCGCTTATCTTCTTTCCTCAGCTATTTGTAAAGCATCTTTAGACAACAACTTTGCCTTCTTGCATTTCTTTTCTTGGGGATGGTTTTGGTCACCCCTTCTGTACAATGTTACAAACCTCCATACATAGTTTTCCAGGCATTCTGCCTACTAGATCTAATCCCTTGAATCTATTTGTCACCCCCACTGTATAAGCATAAGAGATTTTATTTAGGTAATTTTGAATGGCCTAGTGTTTTCCCCTACTTTCTTTAGTTTAAACTTGAATTTTGCAATCAGGAGCTCATGATCTGAGCCACAGTCAGCTCCAGATCTTGTTTTTGCTGACTTTATAGCATTTTTCCATCTTTGGCTGCAAATACGATAATCTGATTTTAGCACTTACCATTTGGTTATATCCATGTGTAGAGTTGTCTCTTGTGTTGTTGGAAAAGGGTGTTTGCTATAACCAATATGTTCTCTTGACAAAATTCTGTTAGCCTTTGCCCTGCTTCTTTTTCTACTACAAGGCCAAACTGACCTGTAATTCCAGGTATCTCTCTCTCTCTCTCTCTCTCTCTCTCTTTTTCAGTTGCAGCTTCCCTTTTATTTTTTTATTTTGTTTTATTTTTTAATTTTAATTGGAGGCTAATTACTTTACAATATTGTGGTGGTTTCTGCCATACATTCACATGAATCAGCCATGGGTGTACCTGTGCTCCCCATCGTGAACCTCCTTCCCATCTCCCTCCCCATCCCATTCCGCAGGGTCACCCCAGTGCAACAGCCTTGAGCACCTTGTCTCATGCATTGGCCTGGACTGGCGATGATTTCACATATGATAATATACATGTTTCAGTGCTGTTCTCTCAGATCATCCCACCCTCACCTTCTCCCACGGAGACCAAAAGTCTGTTCTTTATATCTGTGTCTCTTTCGCTGTCTTGCATATAGGGTCATCATTACCATCTTTCTAAATTCCATATATAGGTGTTAATATACTGTATCGGTGTTTTTCTTTCTGACTTACTTTGCTCTGGATAATAGGCTCCAGTTTCATCCACCTCATTAGAACTGATTCAAATGCATTCTTTTTAATGGCTGAGTAATATTCCATTATGTATATGTACCACTGTTTTCTTATCCATTCATCTGCCGATGGACATCTAAGTTGCTTCTATGTCCTGGCTATTGTAAACAGTGCTGCGATGAACATTGGGGTGCATGTGTCTTTCTCAATTCTGGTTTCCTCAGTGTGTATGCCCAGCAGTGGGATTGCTGGGACATATGGCAGTTCTATTTCCAGTTTTATTTTTATTTTTTTTTATTAGTTGGAGGCTAACTACTTCACAACATTTCAGTGGATTTTGTCATACATTGATATGAATCAGCCATAGAGTTACGTGTAACTCTATTTCCAGTTTTTTAAGGAATCTCTACCCTGTTCTCCATAGTGGCTGTACTAGTTTGCATTACCACCAACAGTGTAAGAGGGTTCCTTTTTCTCTGCACCCTCTCCAGCATTTATTCTTTGTAGACATTTTGATAGCAGCCATTCTGATCGGCATGAGATGGTAACTGATTGTGGTTTGATTTTCATTTCTCTGATACTGAGTGATGTTGAGCATCTTTTCATGTGTTTGTTAGCCAGCTGTATGTCTTCTTTGGAGAAATGTCTGTTCAGTTCTTTGGCCCTTTTTTTTTTTATTGGGTCGCTTATTTTTCTGGAATTGAGCTGCAGGAGTTGCTTGAATATTTTTGAGATTAATTCTTTTTCAGTTGCTTCATTTCCTATTACTTTTTCCCATTCTGAAGGCTGTCTTTTCACCTTACTTATAGTTTCCTTTGTTGTGCAAAAACTTTTAAGCTTAATTAGGTCCCATTTGCTTAGTTTTGCTTTAATTTCCATTACTCTGGGAGGTGGGTCATAGAGGATCCTGCTATGATTTATGTCAGAGAGTTTTCCCTATGTTTTTCTCTAGGAGTTTTATAGTTTCTGGTCTTACATTTAGATCTTTGACCCATTTTAAGTTTATTTTTGTGTATGGTGTTAGAAAGTGTTCTAGTTTCATTCTTTTATAAGTGGTTGACCAGTTTTCCTAGCACCACTTGTTAAAGAGTTTGTCTTTTCTCCATTATATAGTCTTGCCTCCTTTGTCAAAGATAAGATGTCCATAGGTGCATGGATTTACCTTTGGGCTTTCTATATTGTTCCATTGATCTATATTTCTGTCTTTGTGCCAGTACCATACTGTCTTGATGACTGACTTTGTAGTATAGCCTGAAGTCAGGCAGGTTGATTCCTCCAGTTCCATTTTTTTTCTCAAGATTGATTTGGCTATTCGAGATTTTTTGCCATACACATTGTGAAATTATTTGTTCCAGTTCTCTGAAAAATGCTGTTGGTAGCTTGATAGGGATTACATTGAATCTATAGATTGATTTGGATAGTATCCTCATTTTCACTATGTTGATTCTTCTGATCCATGAACATGGTATATTTTTCTATCTATTTGTGTCATCTTTGATTTCTTTCATCAGTGTTTTATAGTTTTCTATATATAGATCTTTTGTTTCTTTATGTAGATATATTCTTAAGTATTTTATTCTTTTCATTTCAGTGGTGAATGGAATTGTTTCCTTAATTTCTCTTTTTGTTTTCTCACTGTTAGTGTATAGGAATGCAAGGGATTTCTGTGTGTTAACTTTATATCCTGCAACTTTACTATATTCATTGATTAGCTCTAGTAATTTTTGGTGGAGTCTTTAGGGTTTTCTATGTAGAGGATCATCTCATTTTCTATTTCTTCCTGGTTCAGTTTTGGAAAGTTATACTTTTCTAAGAATTTGTCCATTTCTTCCAAATTTTCCACTTTATGGCATATAGTTGCTGATCATAGTCTCTTATGATCCTTTGTATTTCTGTGTTGTCTGTTGTGATTTCTCCATTTTCATTTCTAATTTTGTTGATTTGATTCTTCTCCCCTTTTTTCTTGATGAGTCTGGCTAATAGTTTGTCTATTTTAATTATTTTCTCAAAGATCCAGCTTTTAGCTATTTTAGTATTTTGGCTATGGTCTCCCTTGTTTCTTTTGCATTTATTTCTGCCCTAATTTTTATGATTTCTTTCCTTCTACTAACCCTGGGGTGCTTCATTTCTTCTTTTTCTAGTTGCTTTAGGTGTAGAGTTAGATTATTTAGTTAATTTCTCTCCTGTTTGTTGAGGTAGACTTGTATTTGCTATGAACCTTCCCCTTAGCACTGCTTTTACAGCGTCCCATTAGTTTTGGGATGTTGTGTTTTCATTTTTATTTGTTTCTATGTATATTTTTTTTTTTTATTTCTTTTTTATTTCTTCTGATTTGTTGGTTATTCAGAAATGTGTTGTTTAGCCCCCATATGTTTGTATTTTTAATAGTTCCTGTAGTTGACATCTAATCTTACTGCATTGTGATCAGAAAAGATGCTTGAGATGATTTCAATTTTTTTAACTTACCAAAGCTAGATTTATCACATATTCCAGGTATCACTTGAGTTCTTACTTTTGCATTCTAATCCCTTATGATGAAAAGGACATCTCTTTTTTTTAGTGTTAGTTCTAAAAGTGTTGTAGGTCTTCATAGAACCAGTAAACTTCAACTTCTTTGGCATCAGTAGTTGGGGCATAGACTTGGATTACTGTGATGTTGAATGGTTTGCCTTGGAAGTGAACCAAGGTTATTCTGTTGTTTTTGTGATTGCATCCTAGTACCGCATTTTCAACTCTTTTGTTGACTATGAGGGCTGCTCCATTTCTTCTAAGGGATTCTTTAATTCAGTTGATCATCTGAATTAAATTTTTCCATTCCCATCCATTTTAGTTCACTGATTCCTAAAATGTTGATGTTCACTCTTGCCATCTCCTGCTTGATCATGTCCAATTTACCTTGATTCATGAATCTAACATCCCAGGTTCCTATGCAATATTATTCTTTATAGCACTAGGCTTTACTTTCACCACCAGACACATCCACACTGAGTGTCATTTTTCCTTTGGCCCAGCTGCTTCATTCTTTCTGGAGCTATTAGTAATAATTGCCTTTTGCTCTTCCCCAAGCAGCATACTGAACACCTTCTGACCTGGGGGTCTCATCTTCTGGTGTCATATCTTTTTGCCTTTTCATAATGTTAATGGGGTTCTTATGGCAAGAATACTAGAGCGGGTTGCCATTTCCTCCTCCAGTAGACCACATTTGTCAGGACTCTTCATTATGACCTGTCCATCTAAGATGTCCCTATGTGGCATGTTTCATAGCTTTCTTGAGTTATGCAAGCCCCTTCAGCATGACACGACTGTGATCCATGAAGCAGATATCAGAGGAAACGTGATAGCAGTATGTCATGACTGGAGATGTTAACCTTTATCGCTTGATTAAGGTATTAACTGCTGAGTTTCTCTACTGTGAAATTATTTTCTCTTTGCAGTTAATAAATATCTTGAGAGAGATACTTTTAAGGTACAGAAATACCCTGTTTCTCCTCAAACTGTTGTTGACTAATTTTGGCATTTGTTAGTGGATATTTTGCCTGTAATAATTGTTACCACAGTCTTCTAATGGTGATTTTGTACTTCTTTTATGCCTTCTACATATATTAATTGTAATTCTTCTGTAAGGAAGAACTATCTTTTCCCCCTTGTTCATTTATTTATTCAATCATTTATTTATATCAGTCTGGACACTTGGGTATTTATTTTATTCAGTGGTTTATGATTCAATAATATTGTTGCTCATTTTGTTGCTCAAAGTGTTCCATCTTTGGCCATTGGGAGCTTTTTCAGGTTGGTTCCAATGTTCTTTTGACAAGTCCCATACTTTTAAAATAACTTCCTTATTTTTTGGTACACAAGATGCTCCAACTTCATCCTATATTTTCTGTTTCTCAGCTCTGAAATCAACCACTTCTGCAAGAAGCCCTGGTTCTTTTTATTGGAGAATGATGTTTTAGAAAACAAGATCTGGGTGCTAAGTTGTTTGACTGCTTCTAGGCCCTCTCAGTGGACAGAACTAAGAAATATATGCATGTATATCAACTCATGCATGTAAACAGACCTCTACTTATCTATCTCTTTCTATGTGTGTATATATATATACATATATACATATATATATATACACACACACACACATAGAGATATACATAAATCTTAAATGAATGAATCCACTGCCAGGCCTGAACATGGGCAACTCACTGTGAACTCCAACCAAGTATATGTGTGTATATATACAGAGAGAGAGAGAGAGACTGTAAATGTGAGCATCTATAGTCAATTGATTATTTTCAACAAGGGTGCCAAGACAAGTCAATAAGGGGAAAAAGGGCTTTGGAAACAGTCTTATAGTTCTTAAAAAGTCTAAACACAGAATTATAATTTGACCCATCAATTCCGCCCCTGGTTATATACCCAAATGAAATGAAAATTTCAGTTCAGTTCAGTTCAGTCGCTCAGTCATGTCTGACTCTTTGCAACCCCATGAATCACAGCACGCCAGGCCTCCCTGTCCATCACAAACTCTCGGACTTTACTCAAACTCATGCTCATCGAGTCGGTGATGCCATCCAGTCATCTCATCCTCTGTCGTCCCCTTCTCCTCCTGCTCCCAATCCCTCCCAGCATCAGGGTCTTTTCCAATGAGTCAGTTCTTCGCATGAGGTGGCCAAAGTATTGCACTTTCAGCTTCAGCATTAGTCCTTCCCATGAACACTCAGGACTGATCTTTACGTGGACTGGTTGGATCTCCTTGCAGTCCAAGGGACTCTCAAGAGTCTTCTCCAAAACCAATAGTTCAAAAGCATCAATTTTTTGGCACTCAGCTTTCTTCACAGTCCAACTCTCACATCCATACATGACCACTGGAAAAACCATAGCCTTGACCAGATGGAACTTTGCTGGCAAAGTAATGTCTCTGCTTTTTAATATGCTGTCTAGTTTGGTCATAATTTTCCTTCCAAGGAGAAAACGTCTTTTAATTTCATGGCTGCAGTCACCATTTGCAGTGATTTTGGAGCCCAGAAAAATAAAGTCAGCCACTGTTTCCACTGTTTCCCCATCTATCTGCCATGAAGTGATGGGACCGGTTTCCATGATCTTAGTTTTCTGAATGTTGAGCTTGAAGCCAACTTTTTCACTCTCCTCTTTCACTTTCATCAAGAGGCTTTTTAGTTCCTCTTCACTCTCTGCCATAAGGGTGGTGTCATCTGCATATCTGAGGTTATTGATATTTCTCCTGGTGATCTTGATTCCAGCTTGTGCTTCTTCCAGCCCAGCGTTTCTCATGATGTACTCTGCATATAAGTTAAATAAGCAAGGTGAATATATAAAAACTTGAACTTGAATGTTCCTAGCAACAATATTGCTTAATTAGATACTCTAGATTTTAAAGAAATCTGTCATTGATTTCCAGTTTAATTCCATTATTATCAGAGAACACACTTTGTATGATTTCTTTAATATTAAATATGCTGTTTGATTTTGACACAGAATATGTTCTACTTGTGGGAATGTTCTATGTGTACTTGAAAAGAATGTGGATTCTGTTCTTATTGGTTGGCATTTAGGTCAAGTTGATAATGTTGTTCAGTTCTTCTGTGCTTTCACTTTCTATATACTTGTTCTACCAATTACTGACAGACTAGTTTTGAGGTCTCCAACTATAATTTTAGTTTTGTCTATTTCTCCTTTCAGCTCTATAAGTTTTTGCTTTATGTATTTTGAAAGTCTGTTGTTCAGTGCAGGTACATATAAGCTTGCTACACCTTCTTAAATAATTTATTCCTTTATTATTATGTGATGTCCTTCTTAATCTCTGACAGTATTTCTTGTTCTGGATTTCACTTTATCTTGAAAATACTCTAATTATCCAGCTTCTTTATACTGTTTGCATCATACATCCTTTCCATCCTTTTATTTTAACTTATCTTTTTGTTTCAAGTGGATTTATTATAACAGCATATAATCCTTATTTTTCTGCATTCTGTATATTCATTGTATATTTTTGTTGAACTTCTTGTTATTCCATTTTATCTACACTATCATTTAAAAATTATCATCTATACTTTATAGAAAAAGTGTTGTCTGTTATTCTAGGACTTACAATATACATCACCAATTAAGACAGAATGTATCTTCAAATAATACAGTATCACTGCATGTGTATAGTTTAGTACACAGACCTTAAATAGTGTGTTCCCAATCCGTCTCTCCCATTCTTTGGGAAAGAGTCTTATTATCATTCATTCAACTTTTACAACATTATGCCATAAATATAATTTTGCTTTAATTAGTTTTATTTTAGAACAATTTAAGGTAAGAAAAAGATCTTTTATTTTACCTTAATTCATTTCATTTCAAGTGTTGTTCATCTCTTTGTGTGTAAGTTTTTACCTGGTATCACATTTCTTCTGCTTGAATAGTTTTCTTTAAATTTTCTGATAAAGTTGTTCTGATTTTTTTGTTTGTCAGAGAAAATGCTTATTTCTTCTTCATTTTTGAAAGGTATTTTTGTGGGCTTTATATTTTCTGGGTTGAAAGAGTTGCTTTGCTTCATTCAGCACTTTATAAAGTTGTCACTCATTGCTTTCTGGTTTGTGTGGTTTCTGACAAGAGGTCTACGGTAATTCTCACCCTTTTTCCTCTGTATGTAATGTGTTTTTTTTTTTCCCCTCTCTGGATGCCTCAAGATTTTCTCTTTGTATTCTGTTTTGAAAAGTTTAATGATTCTGTGTCTAGGTGGGTGTGTTGGGGGTTGGATTTGGGTTTTATTTATTTATCTTTCTTTGTATTCTCAGCCTCTTTGTTCTGGGTTTCAAAATTCTCAGTCATTAATTCCTCAAATAACTCTTCTCTCCCATTCTCTTTCTCTTTTTTCTGAGTTTCCAATCGTGTGCATGTTAGACTATCTGATGTGGTTGGTTCCACAGTTCTTGGATGCTCTGTTCTACTTTTATTTTTCACTCACATTTCTCTTTGTGTTTTAGGTTTGATGATCTCTGTCGACCTAACTTCAAGTTCCTGTTTCTTTCCTTGGTTTTATCAACTCCCCTAATGAGCCAGTCAAAGATATTCTTCATCTCAGTTACTGTGTTTTTCATTTTAATCTTTCTTATAGTTTTGGTCTCTCTGAAAATTTCTCACCTGATTATGCATGTTGTCCACTGGGGCCTTCAGCATGTTGTTCATGGCTATTTTTATCCCATGTCAGATAGTTCCAACATCTGTGTAATCTCTGAATCTTGTTCTGCTGATTTATTTGTCCCTTGGATGTGTTTTATTTATTTTTTCTTTCCTTTTGTATGCCTCATAATGTTAAGTTGAATCCCAGACATCTTTCATAGTAGAAACAAAAGTCAATAGTTCTGATGCTTGGAAATGGGCATGATTTTTCTTTTGCTAAGCCTTTAATATGAAGGTTTGAGAATCTAGTCAGGAGTTGAGCTGGACTGAAGGTTTGCTGTTGTTCTAGTTTGTTGTTGCTTTAGTGTACCTTCAATGCACTCCAGGTTTTAAATTCCTGTGCAATAGCTTATGTTAGACTGGAGATTGTTTGCTAAAGAGATTGTTTTCAATGTCGCATCAGCTTTAGATTTTCTTTTTAAACTGTGACTATCTCCACAGTTTTGCAACTCTTCTGGCAGTATTCCACTATTGCTTGTTGCTTAACACTCATTAAATGGTTCTAAGGAACCATGGGAATAGGATATCTATTGTTCTGATCAAAGTTCAGTTAGTGTTAGGGTTAATGTTAGGGTTAGGCAAGCCCCATACACTCCAGTCCCTCTCCCATATATATTTCAGGGCCCTGTACTCACTGCTGCCCTTCCCTCAGGGGTATATGGTTGTTTTTTTTCCTGGTCCTTTCCCCAGGCTGCTCAATAGTGCTCTATGGACAACAGTGTTTGCTGCCCTTCCCCACATAGATCCATTCCATAAGAAGGTTCAGTAAAGAAAGATCTGGAAAAAGTTTTTTGCCTCATCCATAGTGGCTGCTACTCCTCTCCCATAGACTTCCACTGTGAAGGATGCTTTCTCAGAACTCTTAGTAAGTGGAGTCCATGGAGAAAAGCTTTTTTAAAAAATTTATTTTATTATTTATTTTTTTTTTGTAAAGCTTTTCTTATATCTGCAACCCCTGGGTCTCCACACTCTCACCAGTCCACACTCTGACTCCACTGCTCCTAAGTTAAGCTTTCATACCAGTGTCTAGGAACTTCTGTCCCTGGTAAACAAGTGCTTATATCCCATATCCAGGATGCCTGTCTTTCCTTTGATTTCAGGCTAGTTGGTTACCCTGCTGCTCAGCTCTCTCAAGAAAACTCATGGACATGCACTTTGGCAAGCCTTCTTTATTGCAACTGTGGGAATGACTCCAGCTTTCTAAATCCTTGTATGGAAATCAGAAATTCCTTGGGGAGATGTTCAAAAGCAATTTTTAACTATCTTCATAGCAAAGAGGTTACTCTACCTAGGCCATAGAGCAGTAGCTCCAATGGCATGGCATACAAATAATTGTTCAGATCAGTTGGCTATGAAACAGAAGACAAAGAAGGGAAAATGATATTCAGCACTTATATCCTGGGGAAAGCTTTATAGCATTTTCTCATCTACTCCTTAAGCCTGAATGAACTTCCCTGTGTCTCTAGGCCTTTCCATGACCAATTGCTTAAAAACAAGAAGGTCAGAATTTCATTTAATTATAAATTCATATTGCGCATTTTATTTAGTCCATTGCATTCTGAGTTCTGTCGGTTTCTTTTTCTAATCACAAGGCAAGTAGAGAAGTAACCTTCAAATAATTAAGAGTAGTAAGTCAATGAGAGTTGCTTGAGTGTCTTTCACCACCATATGTGCAGACAGCTGCAGTTATGGACCCAGCCTACACTCACTTCATCCATCCAGCAGTCAAAGCCAGACTCTCAGTTCAGGTTGAATGTTCTTCCCATAAACTTGTGTGATCTCCTGGTGGTTCCCAAAACTGGCTACACATCAAAATTACTGAGTGAGACCAGAACTGAGATTTGGATATTGTGTATCTTGAACAAGGAGTGTCTATTTTTAACAAGTTCTGCAGGTGATTCTGACACAGGTGGTGTGACTTTGGAACCAGGGAAGTTGGGGATACAATCTGGATCCTTAATTCTGTTTTTTTTTGTTTTTTTTTTTTTTAATAGGAGGATAACTGCTTCACAACACTGTGTTGACCTCTGCCATACATGAACATGAATCAACCATAGGCATACATATGTCCCTACCCTCCTGAGCCTGCCTCCCATCTCCTATCTCATCTGTTTTGCTGATCCTGTTCGTGATGCCAATTGTCTTGCTGTTCACACTGTTCGCACAGTTCGCTGAACCCAGGGTAGGCAAGACACGAGCTAAGAGGCTAGAAGAAGATTTGAGGAGTTGTAGGAACTGTAAACACTTTTATTCTCTCTTGGCTGATGCAGCAGTCATAGGAGTAGACATGCTATATTCTCTCTTCTCGTGGCTGACCCAACAGACACAGCCGTGACAGAGCAGTAATGCTGTCACTTTCTAGGTGGAGCTCACAAATTCTTACAGCACAAAGTAGCCCATGACCAAGCAAGTACCTCCTGACACACATGCACAGTGCTATAAGTGATCTCAGCTGTTACATAAATAAAGAGGCTGTGGGGCAAGAGAGCCTGACCATGCCATCTTGGCTAATTTGCTCTTTCCCTACACTACCCTCTAGGTTGTCATAGAGCACTGAGTTGAGCTACCTGTGTTATACAGCAAATTCACACTTGCTACCTATTTGACTATGTGGATCACAATAAACTGTGGAAAATTCTGAAAGAGATGGGAATGTCAGACCACCTGACCTGCCTCTTGAGAAACCTGTATTCAGGTCAGGAAGCAACAGTTAGAACTGGACATGGAACAACAGACTGGTTACAAATAGGAAAAGGAGTATGTCAAGGCTGTATATTCTCACCCTGCTTATTTAACTTATATGCAGAGTACATCATGAGAAACGCTGGGCTGGAAGAAGCACAAGCTGGAATCAAGATTGCCAGGAGAAATATCAATAACCTCAGATATGCAAATGACACCACTCTTATGGCAGAAAGTGAAGAGGAACTAAAAAGCCTCTTGATGAAAGTGAAAGAGGAGAGTGAAAATGTTGGCTTCAAGCTCAACTTTCAGAAAACTAAGATCATGGCATCTGGTCCCATCACTTCATGGGAAATGAAGGGGAAACAATGGCGACAGTCAGACTTTATTTTCTTGGGCTCCAAAATCACTGCAGATGGTGACTGCAGCCATGAAATTTAAAGACGTTTACTCCTTGGAAGGAAAGTTATGACCAACCTAGACAGCATATTAAAAAGCAGAGACATTACTTTGCCAACAAAGGTTCATCTAGTCAATGCTATGATTTTTCCAGTGGTCATGTATGGATGTGAGAGTTGGACTGTGAAGAAAGCTGAGCACCAGAGAATTGATGCTTTTGAACTGTGGTGTTGGTGAAGACTCTTGAGAGTCCCTTGGGCTGCAAGGAGATCCAACCAGTCCATCGTAAAGAAGATCAGTCCTGGGTGTTCATTGGAAGGACTGATGCTGAAGCTGAAACTCCAATACTTTGGCCACCTCATGCGAAGAGTTGACTCATTGGAAAAGACCCTGATGCTGGGAGGGATTGGGAGCAGGAGGAGAAGGGGACAACAGAGGATGAGATGGCTGGATGGCATCACCGACTCAATGAGCATGAGTTTGTGTAAACTCCGGGAGTTGGTAATGGACAGAGAAGCCTGGTGTTCTGCAATTCATGGGGTTACAAAAAGTTGGACACGACTGAGCAACTGAACTGAACTGAATGTATGTGTTTCCATGCTATTCTCTCAATTTGTCCCACCCTCTCCTGCCCCCACATGCCCATATTAATCTTGATTCCTTAGACAGTGTGTCAACCACAGCCAGGGTTATGGGACATCAGAACTCACAAGGCCTATTCCTGTTTCTCAAGCCACACAGTAAAAATTCCTTAGAGTTCTTTGCTTCTGACCATTCATTGCTGAGAGGAACTCTTGGCCTCTATCATGAGGAGCCTTGATGTCTAACATTTTGCCATTATCAAGGTGTTATAAGCAGCCTCCAAAATGGCCCCCCAAAATCTCTATCTCTTGACATTCACTTGTACAGTCCCCTCTCACACTGTGCCATGGTTCTTCCATGTTTTGAAAAACACATACAGCCACTATGGAGAACAGTGTGGAGATTCCTTAATAAACTGGAAATAGAACTGCCATATGACCCCGCAATCCCACTGCTGGGCATACCCACTGAGGAAACCAGAAATAAAAGAGACACGTGTACCCCAATGTTCATCACAGCACTGTTTACAATAGTCAGGACATGGAATCAACCTAGATGTCCATCGGCAGATGGATGGACAAGAAAGCAGTAGAACATATACACAGTGGAATATTACTCAGCCATTAAAAGAATAAATTTGCATTAGTTCTAATGATGTGGATGAAACTGGAGCCTTTTATGCAGAGTGAAGTAAGTCAGAAAGAAAAACACCAATACAGTATGCTAACGCATATATATGGAACTTAGAAAGATGGTAACGATAACCCTATATGTGAGATAGCAAAAGAGACACAAATGTATCGAACAGTCTTTTGGACTCTGGGAGAAGGCAAGGGTGGGATGATCTGAGAGAATAGCATTGAAACAAGTATATTATCATATGTGAAACAGATTGCCAGTCCAGGTTCGATGCATGAGACAGGGTGCTCAGGGCTGGTGCACTGGGAAGACCCAGAGGGATGGGATAAGGAGGGAGGTGAGAGGGGAGTTCAGGATGGGGAATACATGTACACCCATGGTTGATTCATGTCAATGTATGGCAAAAACCACTACAATATTGTAAAGTAATTAGCCTCCAATTAAAATAAATAAATTTTAAAAAAAAAGAAAAAAAAAGCGATGGTATGTCATTTTCAAGATAACGTTATAAAAGACTGCAGCTTCTGTCTTGGGTGCACACTTTCATATCACTCTCTGAGGGACATTATTCTATGAGCAGTCTTACAGAGAGGACCATGTGGCCT
Source organism: Muntiacus reevesi (assembly GCF_963930625.1). NCBI lineage: Eukaryota > Metazoa > Chordata > Mammalia > Artiodactyla > Cervidae > Muntiacus > Muntiacus reevesi. The sequence goes on from NC_089271.1 coordinate 44,291,511, forward strand.
ATATTTCATTTCTTCTGCTGACAGTCATGTGAGTGAACTTGAAAGTCAATCTTCTAGTTGCTTTAAGAGTACTGTAGTTCTAACTGACAACTTGACTACAACCTCCTGAGGGACCCTGAGCCAGAACCAGCCAGCTAACCTCTCCCAGTTTTCAAACCTTCAGAAACCCTGTGAGATACTCAAAGTCTATAGTTTTAACTTTCTATGTTTGGGGGTAATTTGTTCTGCAGCAAAATAGCTAACTGATACAGTGGATCAGACCCATAACTAACATGAGGAGGAAACAACTGAGGACTCACCTCTCCTGAATCCAGGAAACATTGGCTTTTAGTAGGCTGCAGGCACATTCTACTTGCTTTCACAAACAGACTTGTTTTCTCAGATAGTTTTCCCACATCATGCTGCCCTGTACATCAAGGATAGAGCAGCCCAGGTAGGGAGCCTCTCAGTGCAAAGGAATCTGAAGGAAGCCAAGCTTATCAGAGTTCAGCTATCACATGATTAAAAGCATCTCTCCCTCCTTTAACTTTTTCAAAAACACCTGAGTGCCCTGGTGATTGATGCTATAATAACAGGTAATCAGTGGACAAGACAATGATGAAAGTATGTTTTGTATAGAAAACAGGAATGTTGTCTATACCTAAGGCCTCTTGAAATGAAGCTTCCTGAATGAACAGAGGCTTTCTGTGAAGGACAGGAATATGGCACTCAAATAGAGTTGCAGATGACATTATCCCCTACATAGAAAACCCTAAAGATTCTACTAGAAATTTACTAGAGCTAATCAATGAATATAGTAAAGTTGCAGGATATAAAATTAACACACAGAAATCCCTTGCATTCCTATACGCAAACAATGAGAAAACAGAAAGAGAAATTAAGGAAACAGTATCATTCACCATTGCAACAAAAAGAATAAAATACTTAGGAGTATACCTGCCTAAAGAAACAAAAGACATATACATAGAAAACTATAAAACACTGGTGAAAGAAATCAAAGAGGACACAAACAGATGGAGAAATATACCGTGTTCATGGATTGGAAGAATCAATCCAGTGAAATTGACTATACTACCCAAAGCAATCTATAGATTCAATGCAATCCCTATCAAGCTACCAACGGTATTTTTCACAGAATTAGAACAAATAATTTCACAATTTGTATGGAAATACAAAAAAAACTCGAATAGCCAAAGCAATCTTGAGAAAGAAGAATGGAACTGGAGGAATCAACCTGCCTGACTTCAGACTATACTACAAAGCAACAGTCATCAAGACAATATGGTATTGGCACAAAGACAGAAATATAGATCAATGGAACAGAATAGAAAGCCCAGAGATAAATCCAAGAACCTATGGACACCTTATCTTTGACAAAGGAGGAAAGGATATACAATGGAAAAAAGACAAACTCTTTAACAAGTGGTGCTGGGAAAACTGGTCAACCACTTGTAAAAGAATGAAACTAGAACACTTTCTAACACCATATACAAAAATAAACGCAAAATGGATTAAATATCTAAATGTAAGGCCAGAAACTAAGAAACTCTTAGAGGAGGTCATAGGCAAAACACTCTCCGACATAAATCACAGCAGGGTCCTCTATGACCCACCTCCCAGAATATTGGAAATAAAAGCAAAAATAAACAAATGGGACCTAATGAAACTTAAAAGCTTTTGCACAACAAAGGAAACTATAAGCAAGGTGAAAAGACAGCCTTCAGATTGGGAGAAAATAATAGCAAATGAAGCAACAGACAAAGGATTAATCTCAAAAATATACAAGCAACTCCTGAAGCTCAATTCCAGAAAAATAAATGACCCAATCAAAAAATGGGCCAAAGAACTAAACAGACATTTCTCCAAAGAAGACATACAGATGACCAACAAACACATGAAAAGATGCTCAACATCACTCATTATCAGAGAAATGCAAATCAAAACCACAATGAAGTACCATTACACGCCAGTCAGGATGGCTGCTATCCAAAAGTCTATAAGCAGTAAATGCTGGACAGGGTGTGGAGAAAAGGGAACACTCTTACACCGTTGGTGGGAATGCAAACTAGTACAACCACTATGGAGAACAGTGTGGAGATTTCTTAGAAAAACTGGAAATAGAACTGCCATATGACCCAGCAATACCACTCCTGGGCATACACACCGAGGAAACCAGATCTGAAAGACACATGCACCCCAATGTTCATCGCAGCACTGTTTATAATAGCCAGGTCATGGAAGCAACCTAGATGCCCATCAGCAGATGGATGGGTAAGGAAGCTATGGCACATATACACCATGGAATATTACTCAGCAATTAAAAAGAATTAATTTAAACCAGTTCCAATGAGATGGATGAAACTGGAGCCGATTATACAGAGTGAAGTAAGCCAGAAAGATAAAGACCAATACAGTTTATTAACGCATATGTATGGAATTAAGAAAGATGGTAACGATAACCCTACATGCAAAACAGAAAAAGAGACCCAGAAGTAAAAAACAGACTTTTGGACTCTGTGGGAGATGGCGAGGGTGGTATGTTTTGAGAGAACAGCATTGAAACATGTATATCAGCAAGGGTGAAACATATCTCCAGCCCAGGTTGGATGCATGAGACAAGTGCTCGGGGCTGGTGCACTGGGAAGACCTAGAGGGATGGGGTGAGGAGGGAGGTAGGAGGGGGGATCGGGATGGGGAATACATGTAAATCCATGGCTGATTCATGTCAATGTATGGCAAAAACCACTACAATATTGTAAAGTAATTAGCCTCCAACTAATAAAAAAATAAAAGAAATAAAATAAAATAAATGGAAAAAAAAAAAAAAAGAAAGCAAGAGAGGCAAGCAGCTTCCAGTCAATGTAAAGCAGCCAAGTGAGAGGCTGCTCTTCAATCAACAGGGTCTTATGTCTAAAGGGAAGGCCATCACGTTGACCTGATTTGGGGCAACATGGCAGAATGGACTATGCCAATTATTGTTACCCCTCTGAAGCTTAAAGCAATGATGAAGGGAGGCAATAATAAAGGATATTATTAAATAAAGATATTATAGTAATAAAAGATGTCCCTCTTGAATAAATGCTGTTGGGAAAACTGGAAAGCTACATCCAAAATAATCAAACTAAACTACTCTCTCTCTTGCCATACACAAAAATAAATTCAAAATGAATTAAAAACTTAAATGTAAGACCTAAAACTGTAGAACATCTAGAAGAAAACATAGATAGTAAGTTATTTACTCAATCTTAATCTTACTTGATCTTAGTAATATTTTTTTGGCTATGTCTCCTCAGGCAAGGGAAACAAAAATAAAAACAAAGAAATATGATGATATCAAACTAAAACACTTTTGCACAGTGAAGGAAACTACCAATATATTGAAAAGGCCACCTATTGAATGGGAGAAGATATTTGCAAGTGATATTTTCAGTAAGGAGTTAATATCCAAGATAAACAAAGGACTCATACCAATCAACATTATAAAAGCAAGCCAATTTAAAAATTGGCAGAGGATCTGAATAAACATTTTTCCAAAGAAGACATACTGATCTTCAACAGGCACATGATAAGATGCTCAATATCACTAATCATCAGGGTAATGCAAATCAAAACCACAATGAGCTACCACCTCACACCTGTCAGAATGGTTATCATCATAAAGATCACAAATAGCAAATGTTGGAGAGGCTATGGAAAAAAGTGAGTAATTAACACATTGAAGGCATTTAGAGTTATAGAATCATATGTGATGACTTGGAGTACTGGTTCCCTAACTTTTCATGGTTTACAGCACCCCTAGGGTCTCAGTAATATTTTCACAGAATTCCTATGCCAAAGGAGATATCCAACAATTTTCTTGACCAAGCAGAGAACAGAAGAGGATCTCTTGCATTACTCCAACTCTAGAAGGAAGATGATCTGATCCACAAAAAAAAAAAAAAAAAAAAAAAAAAAAAAAAACCTGCAGTGAAGCTGACACTGAGGTACGAGAAACCCAAGAGATATCCTGAAAGTTAAGTTTTTTTTCAAGAAGTATCTCAAGAAGAAACCAACTTTGGAGAAAAGAGTAAGATAATGTGTGAGGGAATTATGAGAGGAACAACAACAAGATAGTGGTATAGAAATTTCCAGCACCTGTCCACCCCCAGAAACATTCATTTAAATAACTACCTACAGTTGAAAATAACTTTACAAGCACTAAGGATTCCAGATGAGAGATTAAAGCACATGAATGGGGCACAGAACTGAGAAAAGATATATTGAAGGGGGTAGGAAAGAATTCCACATTACTCCTGCCACCTCCCCACTGCCTCCCAGTTCCAGGCTGTTTCTGGAAAACAGTGAAAACAATGAGTTGGCTGGATCAGAAGATTTGGGCAGAAGAAGAGTGAGACAGCATCCTGAATGGGGCCATCCTGGAGTGAGCTCTGTGTTGAGGAGGCAGGTATGAGATGAGTGGACCTCAAAAATACTCTATGTTTAATACATATAGTCATGAGGTAGGATACTTTGTTATGAGCTGGTCTCTTCCCTGGTAAACTTTGAAGTCCAGGTCTCTCCCGGGCACATGATGTAAAATTCCTCCCACCTTCTGCCCTTCTCACCCCCTCTATAATAGTGAAGCCACCCACTGGCCAGTAGCAAGGCAGAGATCATGGGCATTCTCCAAAGATGAACCCAGATCTTTGAAAATTCTCAGGAGTAATTTCACCCATGGCAACCCACTCCAGTATTCTTGCCTGGGGAATCTCCACGGAGAGAGGAGCCTGACAGGCTACAGTCCATGGTGTCACAAAGAGTCAGACACAATTGAAGTGACTTGGCACACACACATGCACAATAATGACTTTACACACTCACTAAACAAGCTTTTATCAAGGGATGTCAGAGTCAGTGGGCTTCCCGGGTGGCTCAGGTGGTAAAGAATCTGCCTGCAATGCAGGAGATCTGGATTCAATCCCTGGGTTGGAAAGATCCCCTGGAGGAGGGCGGGGCAACCCATTCCAGTATTCTTGCCTGGAGAATTCCCATGGACAGAGGAGTCTGGCAGGCTATAGTCCACAGGGTCACAAACAGTTGGATACAACTGAGTGACTAAGCACCGCACAGTCAGAGTCAGCTCTCAACAAAACTCCAGCAATCACCTTGCCCAACCCTCTTGTTTGATGGCAAAGAAACTAAAACTCACAGCAGACTGCTCGGAGTCATGCAGCTGTTTTGGTGCATCACTGGGTCTCTGCTCCCCTGCTCCCACATTTGCACTCTCTGTTGCACTGAGGGGCTCAATCAGACTCTCACCCCATCTGCTACTTGGGTGTCCATAACCCATAAGCCTGTGATTAGTATATAAGAAGACACTGCAAAATTAGGTAACTCCCTGAGCTGAAGCAAGATCAAAGAGGAGAGGGGGTACATGACTTCAGTCTTGTCCATGGTTGCAGTTTCTTTATCTGTAACCGATGCACAATGTGTGGTTAGAATGGTTGGAATAGGTTGGTTTTCACATCAGGATCACTGGTGCCATTTCATATTGCAGCTGGCAGAACAGTTCTTTCCAGGGTTATCTCTGTAAGCTGGCACAGTTGTTTGTTAGCTGTCTAATGTCAGTCAAGATTCAGGGCATTGCAAGGGGGGAAATGAAAAAGAGAAGAGAGGGGAAAAAAGAAAAGGAGGCAAAGGTCCAGGCAAAGAAAATCAAGATCTGCTTTAATTCTTTTATAGCTCTTCCTCTTGGCCAAGATAAATTACTTTCATCTCCAGGAAAATCTTTTGGGGGTGAAAACTAAATTAGAGGGATGTACAAGGTTCAGAAATTGAATAAAGAAGGCCCCCATAGAGAGTTGGAGGAGCAGTTTGTTCTTCAGTTTTCAGTCTTGAACCATAGTTTGGGTCATTCATTTAGACAGGATAGTGCCGTCAGCCTTGATTAGATCTGATTGGATGCACTTGAGGAGGGGTTTTCCATAAGAAGGAAAAGGAAATGATCACTGGCTCTTGGTCAAAGTGCGTCACATGAACCATATCCCTGTTGTGAAGACCCAGGGAAAGAGGTTTCTTCCCCAATCACTTGTTGATGATCCATAGGTCCTAGAAGACAGGACTCCATTGTTCACTCAAAAAATGTCTTGCCTGGCCTCAGAAATGTGTTCATTCAACAAAGAGACATCAGAAAGTTTCAAGATGGTATGTGTGAAGCAATCACCACTGACAACTGCACAAGTGCATCTCCTAGATATCAGGGTGATGTCTAATGCCCATCATCAGAGGACAACAGCCTCTGGAATTCTGGCATTTCTTGAGTGTTGCAACAGTTTGGTGACATTTTTGGTGGCATGAGTGGCTTCACAAATGACCATATGCAAAACTGGCATTGCACTGAAACTTTTAGAAGCCCACAGGGTTTTTAGTGATAACTAAAGCATAAAATCCAACCCAGATGGTGGTGAACACATCTGAACCGATTCTGGGTCTTTTAGCTTCTTCATATATTTCCTTTGCATCACTTGCTGGAAACGAATCTTTTGCAAAGAGGGCTGATTGATTCCCCTTGGATTATTCTTCTGGTTCAAGAGTGAGAGTTTGACTGCTGATCTAAAAAGGCCATAAACTCAGATAGGTGAGAGAATATGTCCAATTGCTTGTTGTTAAAAATCTATGCTTTGCATCTAGTAGGACCTTGGCAATGAGTCTCCCAAATATAGCAAGTGTGCTCTGGCCACTGCAATAGCAGCTAAAGCAAACCCCTCATGGGCATATTTTGACTGAAACTGCAGCCAGCCAGGGAAAGGGAGGCAAAAAATAGCTGGACAAATTTTCTGGAACAATGCATTCCTGAAGTCTGCCCAGCCACACCTTTGCCCAACACTATGGCACTGGCCACTCCTGAAGCTGTAATTCACACGCAAGCCAGAGGCCAAGTTCAGAGCTAAGGAACACCTGTGTCTATGAGGAAATGAGCTGGTCTGATCTCTTCCCTCTTCCCAGAGGCTACAAGAGGCTCACACAATCTTGCATTTCCCTATTCAGCAGGGGGGCACAGGCTGACTCACTGGCAAGCAAGAATTAAGCAGCTACTTTGGGCCAGACTCAATGAATACAAAATGAGTAACACCAAGCTATGAATAAATGTAAAGCTGATAAACTTAGCTTCACTCATACATTTCTCAGCTTGGTGATACATTCTCCCAGAAATGGCAGACTCTACCATTCGCAGGATCTGAATATCTGATCATAAAGAAATTCAAAGTCTTGCTGTTTTGTGTAAGGAAAGGAGAGGTCAAAGGCAAGAAAGAAGGGAAGAACCTGAAAGAACTAACTTAATGATTTCAGTCAAAATATCGAGTTTTCTCCTAGAAGTCACAAATTCAGCCCTAACCCAATACCATGTTCTCTTTATATTTGTTCTGGTTCCGATACTAGAAAGGAATTTTTTTCTTTTTATATTTAACTTTGAAGAACCTGGGCTTCCCTTGTGTCTCAGCTGGTAAAGAATCTGCCTGCAATGCAGGAGACCTGGGCTTGATACCTGGGTTGGGGAGATCCCCTAGAGAAGGGAAAGGCTACCCACTCCAGTATTCTGGCCTGGAGAATTCCATGCCCTGTATAGTCCGTGGGGTCACAAAGAGGTGCATACAACTGAGTGACTTTCACTTGAAGAAACTTTGGTCAAGATGGGACTTTGACAAGAAGGGGAGTTCAGTTCAGTTAAGTTGCTCACTCATGTCCAACTCTTTGTGACCCCATGGGCTGCAGCACACCAGGCCTCCCTGTCCATCACCAACTCCCGGAGTCCACCCAAACTCATGTCCATCCAGTCGATGATGCCATCCAACCATCTCACCCTCTGTCGTCCTCTTCTCCTCCACCTTTAATCTTTCCCAGCATCAGGGTCTTTTCCAGTGAGTCAGTGCTTCGCATCAGGTGACCAAAGTAATGGAGCTTCAGCTTCAGCATCAGTCCTTCCAAGGACTATTCAGGACTGATTTCCTTTACGATTGATAGGTTTAATCTCCTTGCAGTCCAAGGGACTCTCAAGAGTCTTATCCAACACCACAGTTCAAAAGCATCAATTCTTTGGCTTTCTTTATGGTCCAATTCTTTTGACCTGCATACAGGTTTCAAGAGAGTTCCAGAAAAACATCTATTTCTGCTTTATTGACTATGCCAAAGCCTTTGACTGTGGGGATTACAACAAACTAGAAAATTCTGAAAGAGATGGGAATACCAGACCATGTGACCTGTCTCTTGAGAAACCTGTATGCAGGTCAGGAAGCAACAGTTAGAACTAGACATGGAACAACAGACTGGTTACAAATAGGAAAAGGAGTATGTCAAGGCCGTATATTGTCACCCTGCTTATTTAATTTATATGCTGTGTACATCATGAGAAACACTTGGCTGGAGGAAGCACAAGCTGGAATCAAGATTGCTGGGAGAAATATCAATAACCTCAGATATGCAGATGACACCACCCTTATGGCAGAAAGTGAAGAGGAACTAAAGAGCCTCTTGATGAAAGTGAAAGAGGAGAATGAAAAAGTTGGCTTCAAGCTCAACATTCAGAAAACTAAGATCATGGCATCCGGTCTCATCACTTCATGGCAGATAGATGGGGAAACAATGGAAACAGTGGCAGACTTTATTTTTCCGGGCTCCAAAATCACTGCAGATGGTGATTGCAGCCATGAAATTAAAAGATGCTTACTCCTTGGAAGGAAAGTTATGACCAACCTGGACAGCATATTAAAAAGCAGAGACACTATTTTGCCAACAAAGGTCTGTCTGTTCAAGGCTATGGTGTGAGAGTTGGACTGTGAAGAAGGCTGAGCACGGAAGAATTGATGCTTTTGAACTGTGGTGTTGGAGAAGACTCTTGAGAGTCTCTTGGACTGCAAGGAGATCCAATCAGCCCATCCTGAAGGAGATCAGTCCTGGGTGTTCATTGGAAGGACTGATGCTGAAGCTGAAACTCCAATACTTTGGCTACCTGATGCAAAGAGCTGACTCATTGGAAAAGACCCTGATGCTGGGAAAGACTGAGGGCAGGAGAAGGGGATGACAGAGGATAAGATGGTTGGATGGCATCATCGACTGGATGGACATGGGTTTGTGTGGACTCCGGGAGTTGGTGATGGACAGGGAGGCCTGGCTTGCTGCGGTTCATGGGGTCACAAAGAGTCAGACACGACTGAGCGACTGAATTGAACTGAACAGGTTTCTCAGGAGGCAGGTAAGGTGGTCTGTTATTCCCATCTCTTGAAGAATTTTCCACAGTTTGTAGTGATCCACACAATCAATGGCTTTGGCATAGTCAATAAAACAGAAATAGATGTTTTTCTGGAACTCTCTTACTTTTCTGATGATCCTGCAGATGTTGGTAATTTGATCTCTGGTTCCTCTGCCTTTTCTAAATCCAGCCTGAACATTTGGAAGTTCTCAGGTCACGTATTGTTGAAGCCTGGCTTGGAAAATTTTGAGCAACACATTGCTAGTGTGTGATATGAGTGCACTTGTATGGTAGTTTGAACATTTTTTGGCATTGCCTTCTTTGGGATTGGAATAAGAACTGACCTTTTCCAATCCTGTGATTTCTGCTGAGTTTTCCAAATTTGCTGGCATATTGAGTGCAGCACTTTAACATCATCGTCTTTTAGGACTTGAAATAACTCAGCTGAAATTCCATCACCTACAAGGGCAAAAGAACAAGTCCATTTGAACAGATGTGTGGGGTAATTTTGTTGGTCAAGCTCACCTATCCAGGGACATTAGAAATATCATAACCAGTCTCCATGAAATGTGTTTCCAAGACTAGGCTATAACTGCAAAATATCTTTTGCTGCATGACTTTACTCGGGTTCATAGAAGCAGCGGTTGACATAGAAATGGATGTATTGAGGAAGAGCCCTAGGCTGGGATGGAAGGGGTGGTGATGTAGCTAGCAGGCATGTGATCTATGCAGAAGTGTAGCTTCACTCTGATCCCACAAGGAAGCTCTAGAACACTAATCCTACACCTGTAAGCAAGTAAGTGTTAGTTGCTCACTATGTCCTACTCTTTGCAACTCCATGGACTGTGACCCACTAGGCTCCTCTGTCCATGGGATTCTCCAGGAAAGAATACTGGAATGGGTTACCATTCCCTTCTTCAGGGGATCTTCCTGACCCTGGGATTGAACCCAGGTGTCCTGCATTACAGGCAGTTTCTTTACCATATGAGGCACTATTGGCCTAACTCTGCAGTAAAGAGAAGAGCAGAACTGGGGACAATTCTGCCCAGATTGCTGGGCAATTTCTCTGGAGAACTTATTCCATAAGCTATCAGCCAACAGTCCCAGCAGCTGGGAGATGAGTGCAAGGGCAGGAAAGGGGCAACTGGATGAGGCATTAGCAGCAGCATCTACCACCCCCTCTACCATTATCTTCTAAATCAGGAGTCAGCAAACTTTTTCTATAAAGGGACAAATAAAAAAGAGTTTAAGCTTTTGCCATAGTCTCAGTCACAACCATTCAGCTCTATCATCATCACACAAAAGGAACCATAAACAAAATGCAAATAGTGGACAAAGTTGTGTTCTGATAAAATGTTATTTACAAATATAAGTGCCTATGTTTTTCACCTGTCCTTTTGAAGACATGGAGCCATCTTGGTCTGTCATCAGTACCAGGCAGATATGAAATGTAGTGGAAAAGTTTGGGCTGCTAATTACAGTCTTGTCTCTCCATCTATTTCAGATGCAGGTGCCAGAATCCCAACTCTAATGAGCTCAAAGGAAATGCAGTCAGGAAGAGGGAGTACTTAGTGACTCAGGTAGCCTAACCATGGTTGAGCTGGCCTCAGGGACAAACAGTTCCAGGAGCTTAAACTCCTTAGGACCTGCCCTCTGGCTTATTCAGCATTTTGGCTTTGGTCTCTCCTACTATCTGTAGACTTTATTTCTGTGCTAGGGAATATGGCCTCTGGCAGTTCTGGACTCAAATATTGATGCCCTCAGCCATGGAGGGGCTTCCCTGGTGGCTTAGATGGTAAAGCGTCTGCCTGCAATATGGGAGACCCAGGTTCAATCCCTGGGTCGGGAAGATCCCCTGGAGAAGAAAATGGCAACCCACTCCAGTACTCTTTGCCTGGAAAATTCCATGGACAGAGGAGCCTGATAGGATACAGTCCATGGGGTCACAAAGAGTTGGACACAACTGAGCGACTTCACTTTCAGTTCTGGAGAGGAAAGAGTATCTTCTCTACCCAAAGCTAAGAAAGAAGGTAAGAAAGTTGGATCATGTGCTCACCCATGGGTTATTCACCCCCTTTCTCTCGTCATGAGTAAGGTGACAGAGTCTCACACAAAGAGAGTCCAGACCTGCCCACTGGAGAAACAATTTGACCCAGAGTCTCCCCCAAATTATGCCAATTATATTAACCTTGAGCTACTAACCTGGAGTTTCAGTTTCTCATCCCTCCTCAATGCCTACAGTAATATTTCAGTACTCAACAGATATTTTTTGAGCACATACTATGTGCAAGGTACTGTGCTAGGTAGGTAGTGTGGATTTAGTTTGACCAAGACAAAAATGTCTCTGCCTTCACTTAACTTCCTACAAGGGAGCATTGCAAACCCCAGAACAGCCAGTCTTCATCTTTTGTCTCAATGGTTTGAGAATCACAGAACAGGGTATGTTGTTTGAAGGAATAGTCTCCATTCACTGTCTCCACTTCTTCCCTCATTTTCTCTGTGCTACTGCATTGTCCTTCATCATTTCACTGAAACCACTCTGGAAAAAGTCAGCAGGGACCTCCTTATTGCCAAAAGGAGTGCACCATGTTTGTCCTTACTTGCATTTGAGAGGGAATGGGGAATGGTTACTGATAAATATGGAGTTTCTTTGTGGGGTGATGAAAATGTTCTGTAAGTGGATAATAGCAATGGTTGTACAACTTTGTGAATATACTAAAAACTACTGTATACTCTAAAAGGATACATTTTATAGTATGTGAACTATATCTTAACAAGGTTTTATTACAATACAGTAAATAATAAAATATAAAAAATAGATGAGGCAGGAGTGCTTGCCAGCTACAACCTATGTATAGGGAAATCATAGGACCTCCTCAGTGACATCAAGGCCAAAGCCTTCAGACTGCTTTCAGCATCTTTTGAACCCATAAGTGTGACTTCATGGTACAATAGGGGATTGCAAAGGGTTCAGTATTCTTTTCCAGAGAGCTACCTAAAACATCCAGCTTGTGTGCAGTTTGAGGGGAAGATTAGGAGGAAGAACAGTCTTGCTTGAGCACCTGCCCTTGGCATACCAACTATCAGGGAAGGATACAAACGAGCAATTATACACTGCTTCAGAAAATGAGTCAGAGAGGAAATAAGCAGAAAAACTGACATATCTGCTAAATAGGAGGAAGTTGAAAGAAAAGACTGCTTCAGGGCCAACTTCATGGGTGTACAACCTGTGCAGTCATACAGGACCCCACAGTCAGAAAGGTCTTGTGCTTGGTTTAATGCTGTGCTGTCACTGTCTTGACTTTCTTAATAATTTTATCTTCAAACTTGTATTTTCTAAGGGAAATCTGATGGAACAATGGAGCACGAGTGTCAGCAGAGAATATATGGGCAACATGTGTATCTACTGTTCCTTGTGATTCTGTTCACATATAACATTCACAGTATCTCATGAGCATGGAATTCCAGTGGATCCATGTTGCATCAAGAGTGCAGTAACCCTACAGGGTTTCACTGATGGCTCAAGAGTGCAGTAACCCTACAGGGTTTCACTGATGGCTCAGTAGTTAAGAATCTGTCTGCCAAGGTAGAGCACATGAATTCAGTCTGGTCTGGGAAGATTCCACATGCCATGGAGGAAATAAGCTCACATGCCACAACTACTGAGCCTGTGATCTAAATCCCATGCTCTGCAACAAGAGAAGCTACCACAGTGAGAAGCCTGTGCACTTCAATAAAGAGAAGCCCCTGCTCACCACAACTAGAAAAAGCCTGCATGCAGCAATGAAGACCCAGTACAGTCAAAAATAAATAAAGACTTTTTTTGAAGAGTTCAGTGACACTAAAAGTGAGTACAGGGCAAGTGTGCTACATCCATGGCTAAGGAGAGGCAGTGACAGCCTATAGAAGCCACATATACCATTTAAACTACAACTTGCTAGGATGTCAGTGTTCTAAGAATCACAATCAATCAAGGGGCCTATTATATCCTTTCTTACTCTTGTTACTTTGCCGCATTAGCCAACCACTTATTCTGAAAATGATGACACAGAAGGAAAAGAGAAAGATAGGGTAACCCACAGTTCTTTTCAATTTTTCCTTACTCATCAGTAAGCTGAAGTGCTGGTAGCATGTGAGCATACCAAGAAGAGAGATAAAAATATTTGCCTTCATCTTCAAATTTTTAACAATTTCAATTTTGATCTTGTGTTTTGTAGGTTAAGCCCAATGAGACAATAAAGCAAAAGAGATAGAAGAAAAAAAATTGGCTTCATTGTATGTAGTATTTCCACTATTCTGGTAAGAATTAAATATATATGTACCTATGAGCTACAAAATATCAACTGCTTAATTTTGGTGAGTCGGCATACAGGTTAATTTGCATTTAAAAGCAGAATTGGGCAATATAAAAATGAGTGGTAAAATTCATACTAATAATTCAAATTTGTAATTTTTCTTGATTTAGAATCACATTAAATAGCAAATAAAGAATATCATGACAAATTGGGAGAGAGACCATGGAGGAAAGGACAAATTAGTACCATTTAGTACCTTTAGTGGCACTTTGTTTTTGCTTTTTGAACAAAGGGACCCACATCTTTCTTTCACACCGGGCCCTGCAATTTATGTAACTGAAGATTACTTTGATGTCTGCATTTGTGGTTCTCAAAAAGTCTGCTGCTTCACATACCTACACCTTATGTTGGAGTCATTGTGTGGGTGTAAATTGTGTCAGTGGGTGTGTGTTAGCAGGAGTGTGGTGAGGTAGGGAAGATGCTGGAGAGGAGGCTGACAGTAGCAAGTCCAAATTAAGAACACACAGAGGGGTTCCAGAAATGGAGGTGCTAGTTGGATTCTCTGAGGGGCTCACTCTCAGTATTAAAGTCACAGAAAAAGAACTGAGGTCTTACCTGAAATTTTCCAAATCAAAGGATGAGAAAAGAGATGGGGTGGAGGAGGAGTTTCTGCTTCACCATGGCAGCAAAAAGGTTTTCAGATGCCTGAGTGAGACAGTTCTCCCTTGCAGCTAAAAGTACAGAATGTGAAGGAAAATCAGAATTGGTCATGTCATTTGTTGTGAAATATAAAGCAATCTCAAGATATACTTTATGTTTTACCCTTAGTGTTTTTGTGAAAAAGAATTGCTGCCTCCCAGGGCCTGGGCAGTGAGTGTTTTCAAACTCACTACCTCTCATTGCACAAAATGAGTTTTAGATTATTTTCTCTCTATTTTTTAACATCTGTTTGAGGAGCTCAATATTTAATATATATTATGATGTGATCGGTATTAAAAATTTTTAAAGATACAAAATTGAAGCTCAATGAAATTAAGTAGTTTTACTCAAAGTCACACAAAAGCCTAAGTTAGTTAGTGTCAGTTGCTCCAGTATTCTTGCCTGGAGAAACCCATGGATAGAGGAGCCTGGCAGGCTACAGTCCATGGGGTTGCAAAGAATTGGACATAACTGAGCAACTGACACTCCCTTCTGCAGGAGATCTTCCCGATCCAGGGATCGAACCCAGGTCTCCTGCATTGCAGGCAGATTCTTTACTGTCTGAGCCACCAGTGAAGCCCCCCAAAACTGAGAAAACAACAAGCTGGAAAATCAGCAAGGATGTAGAAGACTTGCTATGCCTTGCAAATACAACAATACCAAACAACTTGATCTAACTGGTGTCTATAGAACACTCCACTAAACAATGTCAAACACATTCTTGTCAAGTACCTATAGAACTTTTTGCAGGATAAACCATATTCTAAGCAATAAAATTAGCATTAACAAATTTAAAAAGATTGAAATCACTTAAAGCATATTCTCTGAAATATAATGGAATTTAATTTGAAATAAAACACAGAAAATATCGTGAGCTTCAAAAATATTTCATAATTAAATATCACTCTTCTAAATTACCCATAGGTAAAAGAAGAAATTACAAGGAAAAGTATGTTTGAACTGCATGGAAATGAAATCACACCATATAAAATTGTTTCATATGCAGCTAAAGCAAGGTAAGAGAGGAGTTTATATCCATAAACAGCTATGTTAGAAAAGAAGAAAGACCTCAAATCAATATAATAAGAATTTTTTGGTAAATTAGTTTATTTAATTGGAGGCTTAAATTACTTTACACTTTTATAGTGGTTCTTGCCATACATGAATCAGCATGGGTTTACATGTGTCCCCTATCCTAAACCCCCCTTCCACCTCCCTCCCCATCCCATCCCTCTGGGTTGTCCCAGTGCACTGGCCCTGAGCGCCCTGTCTGGTGCATCGAACTTGGACTGGTGATCTATTTCACATATGGTAATACACATGTTTCAATGCCATTCTCTCAAATCATCCCACCCTTGCCTTCTCCCACAGAGTCCAAAAGTCTGATCTTTACATCTGTGTCTCTTTTGCTGTCTTGTATATATGGTCATCATTACCATCTCTCTAAATTCCATATATATGCATTATTATATTGTACTGGTGTTTTTCTTTCTGACTTACTTCACTTTGTATAATAGGCTGTCTCTGTTCCCAAAATGAGATAATTAAACACATGGCAAGAAGAAAGAAAAAATAAAAATTAGAATGGAAATCAATGAAATATGAAACAGAAAATCAATAAAGGAAAACAAATTAAATCAAAGTTAATTCTCTGAAAAGATAACAAACTGACCTTACAGAACATAGAAGAACTATAAGGGAATACCATGAACAACTGTATGACAAGTCAGTTTAAATGAAATGTATCTTTCAGGTTAATTGAAATGTATGAATACCTATAAATTTAAATACCTACAAATTTAAATGAAATGTATGACTACCTTACAATTATACAGTGGAAGTGACAAATAAATTCAAGCAAATAGATCTGGTAGACAGAGTTCCTGAAGAACTATGGACGGAGGTTCGTGACATTGTACAGGAGGCAGGGATCAAGACCATCCCCAAGAAAAAAAAATGCAAAAGGCAAAATGGTTGTCCGAGGAGGCCTTACAAATAGCTGTAAAAAGAAGAGAAGTGAAAGGCAAAGGAGAAAAGAAAAGATATACTCATTTGAATGCAGAGTTCCAAAGAATAGCCAGGAGAGATAAGAAAGCCTTCCTCAGGAATCAATGCAAAGAAATAAAGGGAAAAAAAATAGATTGGGAAAGACTAGAGACCTTTTCAAGAAAATTAGAGATACCAAGGGAACATTTCAGGCAAAGATGGGAACAATAATGGACAGAAATAGTATGGACCTAACAAAAGCAGAAGATATTGAGAAGAGGTGGCAAGAATACACAGAAGAACTATACAAAAAAGATCTTCACGACCCAGATAATCATGATAGTGTGATCACTCACCTAGAGCCAGACATCCTGGAATGTGAAGTCAAGTGGACCTTAGGAAGCATCACTACGAACAAAGCTAGTGGAGGTGATGGGATTCCAGTTGAGCTATTTCAAATCCTAAAAGACGATGCTGTGAAAGTGTTGCATACAATATGCCAGAGCATCTGGAAAACTTAGCAGAGGCCACAGGACTGGAAAAGGTCAGTTTTCATTCCAATACCAAAGAAAGGCAATGCCAAAGAATATCTAAACTGCTGCACAATTGCACTCATCTCACATGCTAGCAAAGTAATGCTCAATATTCTCCAAGACAGGCTTCAACAGACCATGAACCATGAACTTCTAGATGTTCAGGCTGGTTTTAGAAAAGGCAGAGGAACTAGAGATTAAATTGTCAACATCTGCTGGATCATTAAAAAAGTAAGAGAGTTCCAGAAAAACATCTACTTCTGCTTTATTGACTATGCCAAAGCCTTTGACTGTGTGGATCACAACAAACTGTGGAAAATTCTCAAAGAGATGGGAATCCCAGACCACCTGACCTGCCTCCTGAGAAATCTGTATGCAGTTCAAGAAGCAATAGTTAGAACAGGACATGGAAAAACAGACTGGTTACAAATTGGGGAAGGAGTACATCAAGGCTGTATATTGTCACTCTGCTTTTTCAACTTATATGCAGAGTACATCATGTGAAATGCTAGACTGGATGAAGCACAAGATGGAATCAAGATTGCCAGGAGAAATATTAATAACCTTAGGTAGGCAGATGACATGATCCTTATGGCAGAAAGTGAAGAGGAACTAAAGAGCCTCTTGATGAAAGTGAAAGAGGAGAGTGAAAAAGTTGGCTTAAAACTCAACATTCAGAAAACTAAGATCATGGCATCCAGTCCCATCACTTCATGGCAGATAGATGGAGAAACAGTGGAAACAGTGACAGGCTTTATTTTTTCGGGCTCCAAAATCACTGCAAATGGTGACTGTACCCGTGAAATTAAAAGATGCTTAATCCTTGGAAGAAACGTTATGACCAACATGGACAGCATTTTAAAAAGCAGAGACATTACCAACAAATGTCTGTCTAGTCAAAACTACGGATTTTCCAGGGGTCAAGTATGGATGTGAGAGTTGGACTGTAAAGAAAGCTGAGTGCTGAAAAATCGATGCTTTTGAACTGTGGTATTGAAGAAGACTCTTGAGAGTCCCCTGGACAGCTAGGAGATCCAACCAGTCAATCGTAAAGGAAATCAGTCCTGAATATTCATGGAAGGACTGATGCTGAAGCAGAAACTCCAATATGTTGGCCACTGCATGATGTGAAGAACTGACTCATTGAAAAAGACTGATGCTGGGAAAGATTGAATGCAGGAGAAGAAGGGGACAACAGAGGATGAGATGGTTGGATGGCATCACAGACACAATGGACATTAGTTTGAGTAGGCTATGGGAGTTGGTGATAGACAGGGAAGCCTGGTGTGCTTCAGTCCATGGGGTCCCAAAGAGTTGGACATGACTGAGCAACTGAACTCAACTGATGAGTACCTAGAAAGGTGCAAATTAGCAAAGCTGACTCATAAACAGAAAATTTGAATAGACATATAACAAGTAAAGCAATAGAATTAGTAATTTAAAATCTTTCCACAAAGCTAAATGCAGGACCGGATGGATTAAATGGCAAATTCTAGAAAACATGTAAAAATGAAATAATGCCAATACTACACAAAATTCCACAAAATTCCAGAAAAAGAAGAGGGAATAATTTTCAACTCCTTCTATGCGGCAGTATTACCGTGATACCAAAACCAGACAAAGACATCACAAAGAAAAGAAAATTACAAAGCATCATTCTTCATGAATATAAACACTATAATCCTCAAGAAAACATTAGGAAACCAAATCTAGTGAAATACAAAAAGGATTATACACCACAACAAGTGGGATTTATCGGAGGAATGCAAGGTTGGTTTAAAGCCAAAAACCAATTAACATAACAAACAAACAAACATATTAAGAGAATAAAGGGCAAATACCACACGATCAGCTCAACATATATAGAACAGGCATTTCACAAAATCCAACACCTATACATGAAAAAACTCTCAACAAACCTGAAATACAAGGGAACTTCCTCAAGCTGAGAAAGGGCATCTATGAAAACGCTATAGCTATCATATTTCATGGTGAAAAACTGAATCCTTTCCTCCTTAGATCAGGAACAAAGAAACAATGTCCATCTCACTATTTCTTTTTAATAATGCACTTGGGGTCTGGCCAGTGCAACCATGTAAGAAAAGGAAGTGGAAAGCATTAACGTTGAAAAGAAGCAAAACTTCACAGATGACATAAACCTTTGAAGAGAAAAGTCCTAGAGAAATCTCAAAACATTACATGATAAACAAGTTCAGCAAGGTGGCAGGATACAGTACCAATGTATGAAAATCAATTATATTTATATATTTATACATATTTATATATATAATCACAATGGTGTGATCACTCACTTAGAGCCAGACATCGTGGAATGTGAAGTCAAGTGGGCCTTAGAAAGCATCACTACGAACAAAGCTAGTGGATGTGATGGAATTCCAGTTGAGCTATTTAAATACTGAAAGATGATGCTCTGAAAGTGTTACAGTCAATATGCCAGCAAATTTGGAAAACTCAGCAGTGGCCACCGTACTGGAAAAGGTCAGTTTTTATTCCAGGCCCAAAGAAAGGCAATGCCAAAGAATGCTCAAACTACCGCACAACTGCACTCATTTCACACGCTAGTAAAGTAATGCTCAAAATTCTCCAAGCCAGGTTTCAGCAATACGTGAAATGTGAACTTCCAGATGTTCAAGCTGGTTTTAGAAAAAGCAGAGGAATCAGAGATCAAGTTGCCAATATCCACTGGATCATCGAAAAAGCAAGAGAGTTCCAGAAAAACATCTATTTCTGCTTTATTGACTACGCCAAAGCCTTTGACTGTGTGGATCAAAATAAACTGTGGAAAATTCTGAAAGAGATGGAAATACCAGACCACCTGACCTGCCTCTTAAGAAACATGTATGCAGGTCAGGAAGCAACAGTTAGAACTGGACATGGGACAACAGACTGGTTCCAAATAGGAAAAGGAGTACGTCAAGGTTGTATATTGTCACCCTGCTTATTTAACTTCTATGCAGAGTACATAATGAGAAACGCTGGGCTGGAAGAAGCACAAGCTGGAATCAAGATTGCCAGAAAAAATATCAATAATGTCAGATATGTAGATGACACCACCTTTATGGCAGAAAGTGAAGAGGAACTAAAGAGCCTCTTGATGAAAGTGAAAGAGGAGAGTGAAAAAGTTGGCTTAAAGCTTAACATTCAGAAAACTAAGATCATGGCATCTGGTCCCATCACCTCATGGGAAATAGATGGGGAGACAGTGGAAACAGTGTCAGATTTTATTTTTTGGGCTCCAAAATCACTGCAGATGGTGACTGCAGGCATGAAATTAAAAGACGCTTACTCCTTGGAAGAAAAGTTATGACCAACCTAGACAACATATTAAAAATCAGAGACATTACTTTGCCAACAAAAGTCTATTTGGTCAAGGCTATGGTTTTTCCAGTGGTCATGTATGGATGTAAGAGTTGGACTGTGAAGAAAGCTGAGCGCTGAAGAATTGATGCTTTTGAACTGTGGTGTTTGAGAAGACACTTGAGAGTCCCTTGGACTGCAAGGAGATCCAACCAGTCCATCCTGAAGGAAATCAGTCCTGGGTGTTCATTGGAAGGACTGATGCTGAAGCTGAAACTCCAATACTTTGGCCACCTGATGTGAAGAGTAGACTCATTGGAAAAGACCCTGATGCTGGGAGGGATTGGGGGCAGGAGGAGAAGGGGATGACAGAAGTTGAGATGGCTGGATGGCATCACCGACTTGACGGGCATGAGTTTGAGTAAACTCCGGGAGCTGGTGATGGACAGGGAGGCCTGGCATGCTGCAATTCATGGGGTCGCAAAGAGTCGGACATGACTGAGCGACTGAACTGAACTGAACTTAAAGTTATATATAAAAAAACCTTTTAGGAGAAAATTTTTAAGACCTTAGGTTCTATAAAGATATCTTAGATACAATCCCAAAAACATGATCCATAAAAGAAAAGCATTGTTAAATTGGCATTCATCAAAATTTTAAACTATTGTGCTTCAAAAGATACTACTTAGAAAATACAAAGACAAGTCACAGCCTGGGAGAAAATATTTGCAAATCACATATCCAGTGAAAGATTTGTATACAGAATATGCAAAGAACTCTTGGTGTGGGTGCTCAGTCATGTTTGACCCTTTGCAACCCCATGGATGCAGACTGCCAGGCTTCTCTGTCCATGGAATTTTCCAGGCAAGAAATACTGCAGTGACTTGCCATTTTCTCCTCCAGGGGATCTTCCCAACCCAGGGATTGAACCTGTGTCTCCTGAAGCTCCTGCATTGGCAGGCAGATTCTTTACCACCGAGCCACCAGGGAAGCTGTACAAAGACCTCTTACACACAAGAATAAGACAAACAACAATTAAAAATTGGCAAATGATTTGAATAGATATTTCCCCCAAGAAAATATATGAATAGCCAATAAGCACTAAAAGATGCTCACTATCATTAGTCATTAGGAAAATGCAAATTAAAACCTCAATGGAATATCATATTGCACTTGCTAGAATGGCTATAATCAAAAAGACAGACAATAAGAAATGCTGCAAGGATATGGAGAAATAAGAGCTCATACATTCTTGGGGGAAATGTAAATGGTACAGCCACTTTGAAAACTGTTTAGGAATTTTTTAAAAAGTTAAACAAAGTTGGACTTCCCTAGTGGCTCAGATGGTAAAGAATCCACCTGTAATGCAGGGGACCTGGGTTCAATCCTTGGGTCAGGATGATCTCTTAGAGAAGGGAATGTCAACCCACTCCAGTATTCTAGTCTGGAGAATCCCATGGACAGAGTAGCCTGGTAGGTTACAATTCATGGGGTCACAAAATGTCAGACACAACTGAGCTACTAACACTTTTCATTTTCACTTTACTATATTACTGAGCAACTCCACTCCTTGATATCTACCTGCTGAATGAAAACATATCACACAAAAATTTTTAAAAATTTTTTTTAATTTTTTAGAGAGCATTACCCATGAAAGCCAGAAAGTGGAAGTCACCCAAGTGTCCATCAATGGATAATGGATAAACAAAAGGTGATATATCCAAACAATGGAACTTTATTTGACAATAAAAAGAAATGAAATACTTATGACATGGAAGAACCTCAGAAACATAGTATGAGAAAGAAGCTAGACATCAGAGGCCACAAAATGTATGGTTCTATTTAGATGAAATGTCCAGAAAAGGTAAATACATAGAGACAGAAAGTAGATTAGTGGTTACCTGGGGCTGATTGATTGCAACTGGGCACGTGATTTCTTTTGGGATGATGAAAAAATGTCCTAAAACTGGATGATGGTCATAGCTACACAAGTCAGTAAATTAAAAAAAAAAAAACATTAATTGCACCCTTAAGATGGGTGAATTTACAGTATACAGAGTTACACCTTAATAAATTTATTTAATAATTCTAATGGAAACCAAATCCTTCACTTAAGATGTAAAACATACTTCAGCTACTTCACTGAACTGACTAGTATTTTTTACCCTTAAGGCAAGGCCCTTAGAAGCATCTTTTCATAGAGTTACTAACCATAATGGCTATCACACTTGTTGAATTCTTAACATGAGTCATACACTATCCTAAGCACTTGAAATGCATTTGCTCCTTTAATGCTCATAATAAATTTGAATTTGATTTAGTAACTTGATCAGAGTTACACAGGTGGCCAAACCAGTACTTACATTCATGGCTGCCTGATTCTAGAGGCCTTGCTCTACATCCCCATACTCTTATGTATGTATATGAAGCTCAAAGAAAGAACGAACCACCACCACCTTTAAAGAGATCAGGAATACCTGACACTCATCTGACAGAGCAGTAAGTACAATAGTAATTATGATCACGGACTTTAAGACAAAAAAAAAATGTGTTCACCTCTAACGCTGTGTAAAAAAAAAAATTACTCTAGACTTAGTGATGTAAAACAACAAATATTATCTTGCAGTTTCTGTAGGTCAAGAATCTGGGGATGGCTTGGCTGGTGGTTCTAGCTCAGGGTTTCTCATGAGGCTGTACTCAAGAGCCAGGACTGCAGTCATTTCAAAGCTCAACCTAGGCCAGAGCATCCACTTCCAAGGGGGCTCACTCACATGCCTGGTAAGTTGGTGCTGGCTCTTGGTGGGAGGCCTTATATAGTTCCTCTCTACACAGTCATCTCCACAGGGCTGCATGTGTATCCTCATGTTGCCCACTTCCTCCAGAGCAAGCTGTCCAAGAGATCAAATTTGCAGTTGTGGTATCTTTCATGACCTAATCTCAGAGGTCACACCATCATTTCTGTGATGTAGGAAGAGTCTCCACAAGAACATTAATACCAAGAGGCAAGGATCATCACAGTCCATCTTAGTGTTAGTCACTCAGTCATGTCAGACTCTCTGTGACCCCTATGGACTGCAGCCCACCAGGCTCCTCTTGTACATGGGACTCTCCAGGCAAGAATACTAGAGTGGGTAGCCATTCCCTTCTCCAGGGGATTTTGCTGATCCAGGGATCAAACCTGGGTCTCCTGCATTGCAAGCAGATTTTTTTTTTTACCATCTTAGTCACAGTCCATCTTGAAGGCTGACTAACACAGCAAAAATTCAGCTCACTCTGGTGGGGCTGAGAGAGCTGGAGTTGTCAAGCATTCAGTCCCACAAGTACCAGAGACATACATGTGACACTCTCACCAAGTTAAATACTTGCTCCAAAGTCACAGGTAGCAGCCTGTCTCTTTGGGCTAGTCTTGCTCTGCAGGCCAACACGTGACAATCTGAGTGGATGCCTGTGGTGAATGGGAAGCTAGAAAATGACCTATGGTGCCTCCCCAGGCCCCTTATCCTCTCTATCTGCAGTCTAACTATGGCATCCTCCTTTCTGTTGATTTCCTATCCAGCACATAGCTTCTCTGCACCTCTGCACATCCCATGTTCTTCATTAAAATGGATCTGTCCCACATCCCATCTTTTTGAATCCTCCTTTTCATCTAGAGCTTGGAAAGTTCTAAATCTGTAATGCTCATTGAAGGTATAATAGTAGGTTAGGAACTCATTCAGTAGATTTGCATTCTAACTGCCTTCCAAAGTGTTAGCCCCCAAATGGATGCACACGAGAGTTTTAATCACCTGCAAACAGAGTGCATTTCTGTCTCCTCAGATTCTATCAAGTTGACTCAGACTATACCTTCATGAATTCATTTATTCAGTCACCTAACCGGCATTTACTTAGTATATGGGCTTCCCTGGTGGCTCAGGTGGTAAAGAATCCTCTTGCAATGTAGGAGACCTGGGTTCAATCCCTGGGTCAGGAAGATCCCTTGGAGAAGGGAATGGCAATCCACTCCAGTATTCTTGCCTGGAGAATCCCATGGACAGAGGAACCTTGTGGGCTACAGTCTATGGGGTTGCAAAGAGTCAGACACAACTGAATGATGACACTTTCACTTTTCCTTTACCGTGTACCGCACACCATACTGAGCACCATAAAATTCAACTTGGATACTGTGAATTCAATGTCAATAAAATATTTCACAGGTCACACAACTGCAGAATATGGAAACATCCAACATAGGCTTCTTTACTAAGGTTCTAGAGGAAGGGAAGTAGCATACAAAGGCCACTCCTTGTACAGTTCCCTATGACAGGCATACATTACTGGAAGGCTAGATTTGTTAGAGTCTCAGCCACACCTAGGAAAACTTGTCAGCCAAAAGCAAAACCCAAATTAGTTCCTTTGAGTGCAGCTTTTTTAAAGTATATTAAAAGTACCACCCCCATGGATGCTTCAAAATGTACATTTATGAAACCTATGAATTCACATTTATGAGTTGACATTCTGCCTAAAATAAGGCAGCTAACAAGTGGTGCCTCCTGAAAAATTAGATATCACAAGTGTAAAGAGCTATCAGGGCAGGACACCACTGCTTCAGAAACCAATCAATTAAAAATGTATTACTTTCCTCAGCAACTCTTGGGTCACTCCCCTCAACATCCTCCTCGTTAACAGAAATAGAGGAATGCAGAGTTTATTCAATCAACAAAAATTCCTTCATGTCTATTCTGCATCATTATTAACTGTCCTGGTGCTGGAACACAGAGATGAACAAGACAGACACATACATTGAATATTTCAGAAAATTACTCACAGGGGTGAGGAATGCTGGAAGGAAGAGATAGTCCAAATATGCAACTCTACAGTTAAGAAAAAAATTTTATGACCAGGACCATGCTCCTATTTTAGCAGACAGGGAAGCAGTATCACATACTCATCTTGGATAATAAGTTCTAGAGTCTACTTGAGTTCAAATTCCAAGTATACCATTTAGAAATTGTAAGACCTTGGGTTGTGTAAATTCTCTAAGCCCCAGTTTCCTCATTTAGAAATATAGACCGCTTTAGGGTGCCCTTGAGATAATTAGGTGAGATATATAAAGCATATACCGCCTGGGAATTCCCTGGCGGTTCAGTGGTTAGGACTCCATGCTCTCACTGCCAAAGGCCTGGGTTCAATTCCTGGTCAGGGAACTAAGATCCCACAAGCCACATGATGCAGTCAAAACCAAAACAAAATGAGAACAAATTGGTGAAAAAACAAGCAATAAAACCTACTGCCTCCCATACAATGAATATATAGTAAATGTTATCTGTAATTTCACTAACTATGAATCATTCCAAGTAATAATAAAATGCTTCCATTCCTTGAGGATACACTAACATTATAAAAAAAAAATACCTCGGTTTATATTTTTCCATATATTTATTCAGCCACTTATTTACATCTTTGACATCTTTTTTTGCCAACAGCAAGGAGAATATAGAACCTCAATGCTTTCTTTATATGTCTTACTTGCTATACTTAGATTTTGCTCACTCCAGATATGTGAGAGCATAAGCTTTTTCATTCCAAATCCCATTTCTGTTTTCCTTCCCCCTTTTTCTCAAGGGCATCATGGATCAACATACGGCCTCAACCCTCAAAATAAAGTCAACTCTTCTCATAGGTATAACAGCAGTCAGAGAGACATACCAGAGCTTTCAACACAAGAATGAGATCCCAATGTGAGCACTTGGTCTCTGTTTTTGGAATGGTTTGGGTAGCCATTTATAAAGGGAATTTTTAGCCCTTAAAAAATTCACTATACCCCAGGCAGAAAAGTGATCCTCCAATATATGGACCCAGATTTCATCCACCTGTTTTTTAAAAAAAGTCATTATAAAACCCATAGCAATTATTCACCTTAGGAGAAAAGGCAGAGGTGTGTCATTCTTTCATTTCTTTTTTTTTCCATGTCAGTGAATAATAACGGTAATTACTCCCTCCATCCTCAGTTCTTTATCCTTTGGTTTTAAATACTGCTGGAGTTGTTCCTAAAACACAAAATCTCTTGCATAACTTAAGGATCTCACATAACTCAATAAATGCTTATGGTTTCAGCTTCTCAAGATTATTTTTAACTTGAAATCCATTTCCAGGTTCAAACTCTTTATATATGTGCACAAGCACACACGCAGATATGTTTATGTTACCAGGTAGCATAAGGAGGTAGTGTGAAAAAAAAAGCATGGGTTCCCATTCAAACCAGTTAGGGCTCACATACCAGGTCTGCCATCTACTAACTATGTTAAGCAGGCATTTATCTTCAATGATCCTCAAATTCCTCACCTATGCATTGGGTTCATAACAATGAATAAATGAAATAAAATCTACAGAATGCTTGGCACCATAACAGGGGGGGTCCATAAATACCAGCAGCCATTCAATATCATGGTAATCCAAGTCTATGCCCTGACCAGTAACACTGAAGAAGCTGAAGTTGAACAGTTCTATGAAGACCTACAAGGCCTTTTAGAACTAACACCCCAAAAAGATGTCCTTTTCATTATAGGAGACTAGAATGCAAAAGAAGGAAGTCAAGAAACACTTGGAGTAGCAGGCAAAGTTGGCCTTAGAGTATGGAATGAAGCAGGGCAAAAGCTAATAGAGTTTTGCCAAGAGAACGTGCTGGTCATAGCAAACACCTTCTTCCAACAACACAAGAGAAGACTCTACACGTGGACATCATCAGACGGCCAACACCGAAATCAGACTGATTATATTCTTTGCAGCCAAACATGGAGAAACTCTATACAGTCAGCAAAACAAGACCAGGAGCTGCCTGTGGCTCAGATCATGAACTCCTTACTGCCAAATTCAGAATTAAATTGAAGAAAGTAGGGAAAACCAACAGACCATTCAGGTATGACCTAAATCAAATCCCTTATGATTATACAGTGGAAGTGAGAAATAAATTCAAGGTATTAGATCTGACAGAGTGTTGGATAAACTATGGACAGAGGTTCTTAACATTGTACAGGAGGCAGTGGTCAAAATCATTCCCAAGATAAAGAAATGCAAAAAGGAAAAATGGTTATCTCAGGAGGCCTTACAAATATCTGAGAAAAGAAAAGCAAAAGGTAAAGGAGAAAAGGAAAGATATATCCATCTGAATTCAGAGCTCAAAAGAATAGCAAGGAGAGATAAGAAAGGCTTCATAATTGATCATTGCAAAGAAATAGAGGAAAACAACAAAATGGGGAAGACTATAGAGATCTCTTCAAGAAAATGAGAGATATCAAGGGAACATTTCATGCAAAGATGGGAACAATAAAGGACAGAAATGGTATGGACCTAACGTAAGCAGAAGATATTAAAAAGAGGTGGCAAGAAAACACAGAACTACACAAAGAGATCTTAATGACCCAGAAAATCATGATGGTGTGATCATTCACCTAGAGACAGACATCCTGGAGTGTGAAGTCAAGTGGTCCTTAGGAAGAATGACTATTAACAAAGCTAGTGGAGGTGATGGAATTCCAGTTGAGCTATTTCAAATCCTGAAAGATGATGCTGTGAAAGTGCTACAGTCAATATGCCAGCAAATTTGGAAAACTCAGCAGTGGCCACCGTACTGGAAAAGGTCAGTTTTCATTCCAGGCCCAAAGAAAGGCAATGCCAAAGAATGCTCAAGTTACCGCACAATTGCACTCATCTCACACACTAGCAAAGTAATGCTCAAAATTCTCCATGCCAGGCTTCAGCAATACGTGAACCATGAACTTCCAGATGTTCATGCAGGTTTTAGAAAAGGCAGAGGAACCAGAGGTCACATTGCCAACATCCACTGGATCATTGAAAAAGCAAGAGAATTCCAGAAAAACAAGTATTTCTGCTTTATTGACTATGCCAAAGTCTTTGACTGTGGCAATCACAATAAACTGTGGAAAATTCTGAAAGAGATGGGAATACCAGACCATGTGACCTGTCTCTTGAGAAACCTGTATGCAGGTCAGGAAGCAACAGTTACAACTAGATATGGGACAACAGACTGGTTCCCAAGTCGGGAAAGGAGTATGTCAAGGCTGTATACTGTCATCCTGCTTATTTAACTTATATGCAGAGTACATCATGAGACACACTGGGCTGGATGAAGCACAAGCTGGAATCAAGATTGCCGGGAGAAGTATCAATAACCTCAGACATGCAGATGACACCACCCTTATGGCAGAAAGTGAAGAAGAACTAAAGAACTTCTTGATGAAAGTGAAAGAGGAGAGTGAAAAAGTTGGCTTAAAGCTCAACCAACATTCAGAAAACTAAGATCATGGAATTCGGTCCCATCACTTCATGGCAGATAGATGGGGAAACAGTGGAAACAGTGGCTGACTTTATTTTTCTGGGCTCCAAAATCACTGCAGATGGTGACTACAACCATAAAACTAAAAGACACTTACTCCTTGGAAGGATAGTTATGACCAACCTAGACAGCATATTAAAAAGCAGAGACATTACTTTGCCAACAAAGATCTGTCTAGTTAAGGCTATGGCTTACCCAGTAGTCATTAATGGATGTGAGAGTTGGACTCTAAAGAAAGCTGAGCACCAAAGAATTCATGTTTTTGAACTGTGGTGTTGGAGAAGACTCTTGAAAGCCCCCTGGACTGCAAGGAGATTCAACCAGTCCATCCTAAAGGAGATCAGTCCTGAGTGTTCACTGGAAGGACTGATGCTGAAGCTGAAACTCCAATATTTTGGCCACCTCATGCGAAGAACTGACTCATTTGAAAAGACTCTGATGCTGGGAAAGATTGAGGGCAGGAGGAGAAGGGGATGACAGAGAATGAGATGGTTGGATGGCATCACTGACTTAATGGACATGATTTTGTGTAAACTCCAGGAGTTGGTGATGGACAGGGAGGCCTGGCGTGCTGTGGTCCATGGGGTCGCAAAGAGTTGGACATGACTGAATGACTGAACTGAATTGAACTGAATAAATACCAGTGGCCTCTTTTGGATGTGTATAGGAAAGGAGTCACATGAAAGTTAAATTTCCAGGGGCTGCACAATTCTTTGTGTAGAAACAGTTGTTGTTCAGTTGCTCAGTTGTGTCCAACTCTTTGTGACCCCATGAACTGCAGAATGCCAGATTTCCCTGTCCTGGAGTTTGCTCAAACTCATGTCCATTGAGTCAGTGATGCCATCCAACCATCCTTTCCTCTGTCATCCCCTTCCCCTCCCGCCTTCAGTCTTTCCCAGCAGCAGGGTCTTTTCTAATGAGTCTGCTCTTCATGTCAGGTGGCCAAAGTATTGGTGCTTCAGCTTCAGCATCAGTCCTGCCAATGAATATCCAAGGTTGATTTCCTTTAGGATTGACTGATTGGATCTCCTTGCAGTAGAAACTCATCTCACTGGTTCAGTCCCCTCACCTGCATCAGGACACCTTGCTCTCCGAAGTCTCTCCACTTATTTCTGAGAATTCATGGAAATCTTTTATATGTGTTCACAAAATTTTCTCCCACCTCAGCATTGGTTTCGGAGTCCCCAAGTCTTGTGAAGCCAAAAACAGGCCTGTCTTCACTATTTCTCCCACCATTTCCCCCAGATTCAGTGCTCTCCACAAGAGCATCATTTTCCATGCCAGAGAAGCAGCTTTTGCTTCCCCTCAAAGCTGTGGATCATGAGGTATTTGAGTAGAACTGGTTCACTTTGAGTCCTTACTCTGATGTACCACACTGCTCTCTGGACATTAATGAGGGGAAAACCTCCCAGTTCCAGGCTGCATTTTGTCACCTGGCCCCTTAGAAGCACCATTTGCTTCCTGAGTATTACAGGAAGCCTTATGAGGAAACCTTTCTTAGTTCCTGCCAGAAGCCCCTTTGCTCATGGGCCTCACACCTCCTAGCTGACTATAAGCTGGGGTGCATGCCATGTTTTTCTCCTGAATTGCATGCCCTGTGTATTCTGCCTGTATCTTCTTAGGCTTTACTGATAGCCAAACAGCTGCATCACTTTGCCTGAGGCCTTCTTCAGTAGCCTGCCTGCCCTGTTTGTAGGCAGGCTTCTTGGGTACAGTCCCTGGGCATTGACTGACAAGAATAGGTGTGGTTAACTTCAGAGCCTGTGTTCTACTTAGGCTTCGAGAGTTCCCCGATACAAGGAAACTCCAGTTAACCACAGTGGTAACTGCCTTGATAAGACATTATTCATTCAGTGGCTCTTTTCTTACTGTCTCACTTCCTCAGTCATTTATTAGAGCTTGTTAGGGTTATCTCCCCAATAAAACTACTTGCACTCAAATCCTTGTCTTCAAGTCTACCTCTGGAGGTTCCTAAATTAAGATGCTTCCTCATGTCCCGGTCTTTCCAGACATAAAGAGCACACATCTCCTCACAGACCTACATTCCCCAGGCAAAATCAACACATACCAGTAAATACTTGAATAACCACTTATGTACCAGTTTCTTAGACATGGTCAAGGTCTGAATCCAGATCAGCTCCAACTGGGTCTTCCGCTACAAATATAAGAGGAGGAGGTAATGTGATCATGGAGGTGGAGACTATAGTGTGATGTAGCCATAAGTTAAGGAATGCCAGAGCCACCAGAAGCTGGAAGAGCTACAGCACAGATTCTTACCTAGAGCCTTCTGAGAGAGTGCAGCCTGCTGACACCTTAATTTCAGACTTCTGGCCTCCAGAATTGTGAGAGAGCAACATTATGCTATTTTAAGCCACCACATGTGTGGTAATTTGTTATGGCATACCTAGAAGACTAATACAGGCCCAACATTCATTTGTCCACTCATTCTGCCAACATTTGATAAGCACCTGTTATGTGCCAGGCACTGCTACACAAGAAGATAAAAGTGTCTCTCTGCCTTCTAGAAGTTTATTGTTAAGTTCAGGGCCTTGTGTATGCCTGGATCATATGGGCATCCTACATTGGACCTAGCTAGACCTACTGGCCAATTTGCTGCCCCGTCCACTGAGTAATTATGTGCAAGACTGCTAGGCTACCACTGGAAACCTCTGAATACCTACATGTCTCTAGTACAGGGGATCATAAGGTCATGAAACTTGAGAAGTGATAGAGCTCTTGAAGATCATTTGATTCAAACTCTCCCCACCACCCAGTATAGGAATCCACTCTTCAGAGTTCCTGGTAAGGGGCCCTTCAGCCTCTTTTTGAGCATATCCCCAGTGATAAAAAGCATTTCCCTATTATACTAAATCCCTCTTCATGTATGGGCAACTTTCACTGCAGGGTTCTCAATGTCACTGAGCCATAATTTGCCCATTATGGCTTCCATCCAATTATCAAACTTCTATCCTTAAGGCCCATAAAAATAGGTCTAATTCTTCTTTCATATAACAAGCCTTCAAATTATTGAAAACACCTGACATTTTCCCTCAGCTATCTTCTGTTACCTGGCAACTAGCCCAGTTTAACTTACCATTCCTCAGGTGAAGTGGTTTCTAAACCTTTCACCATATTGTATTCCTTCTCTAAATACAGTATCATTTATCCATACAATTTAAAATACAACACAGAATATACTGTTTATATGTAACTCAATCAGAGGAGAACGGGACCATTACCTCCTTTGTTCTGGGCTTAATCCACGCACCCTAAGACTGCATTCATATTATAAAAAATTATGTTATGTGATTGATTCATTCTGACATTGGCAGATGAAATCTAAGTGTTTCACTGATTTTCCATTAAACCTGGTTTCTCTTATATGCCTCTAACCTTGATTTTGGAATCTATGTGAAATATTTTATATTTACTTCTGGAAATTGGCATTTCTTCAGCTAATTTTTTCAAGCTGTTTAAATATCTTTCAATTCTGATTTCTCATCCAGAATATTAACTTGCTTAGGATGACTCGCATTCCCATGCTCCCCCACTCTATTCCTGGAACTTAACACTATGTCTTCAGGCTCCTCTGGTTTAAACCTTTTCTTTTTGAACTCTTAGAACTTATTCACATACTCCTATAAGGCATTACTCTTAGCCCTTGACTCTTGTCAAGTCATGACAACTAATTTCTGGGTCAGAGCTCAAATCTCTAAAACTTCTTCCAGCTATAATCTTTTATTCATGTTAGAAACTGACAGATACTCAAAATTATTGCAGTTGATAGGGTGCATGTAAGTGTAGGGGGTAGCAAGCACCTTATGAAATCCAGGAAGACAATCAATGTTTTATAAATGGCATCATGGCAACATATTAGGGAAGACCCTGGGGAACTACAGCATCTTTAAGAAGGTTCACAGCAAGGTTTTGGCAGCCCTTTTGGATTCTATTCTCTGGGCTGCAGATATGAACCTGAAGAATCCAGAAGTGGCTCTCATAGGCCTGTGGATCATTTCCAAAGTGCTGGGGGCATCATCACCTGACATTATCAAAACTAACTCAGTAAGAGGGGCCCAGAGTCCACTAAGATTGTTGAAAGTAAAAGTGTTATTTGCCCAATTGTGCCTCTCTGCAACTCCAGGGACTGTAGCCCTCTAGGCTTCTCTGTCCATGGGAATCTCCAGGGAAAAATACCAGAGTGGGTCACCATTTCCTTCTCCAGGGGATCTTCCCGACCCAGGCTTGAACCCAGGTCTCCTGCATTGGCAGGCAGGTTTCCTACCATCTGAGCCACCAGGGAACGTTGGTGGGGCATAACAAATAGTATCTTATCAATACCTTGCAGTTGTTCTTTTCTATTTCTCTCCCTTTCTGCTTTTTTAAATTTTTTTAATTGAAGTATAGTTACTTTACAATCTTGTGTTAGTTGCTACTGTAGTTGTTCTTTTTTGAACTCAAAGGAATATCAGTAAGAGAGGTAAAAGGATAAGGTAGGAAAATGTGATGTGCTTGGGGGAAAAAATCTGATTTCAATACCACCTTTCTGATTATTTTTCTTCATTTTTCTGACAAAATTCAGTGGGGTAACTTGTGGTGGTGAAGATGTGGTGTAAGAAAAATAAAAGGAAAAGTACTATTTCATTCAGTTCAGTTACTCAGTCATATCTGACTCTTTGTGACTCCACGGACTGCAACACGCCAGGCTTTTCTGCCCATCACCAACTCCTGGAGCTTGCTCAAACTCATGTCCATCGAATCAGTGATGCCATCCAACCATCTCATTCTCTGTTGCCCCCTTCTCCTCCTGTCTTCAATCTTTCCCAGAATCAGGGTCTTTTCCAGTGAGTCAGTTCTTTGCATCAGGTGGCCAAAGTACTGGAGTTTCAGCTTCAGCATCAGTCCTTCCAGTGAATATTCAGGACTGATTTCCTTTACAATTGACTGCTTTGATTTCCTTGCAGTCCAAGAGACTCTCAAGCGTCTTCTCCAACATCACAATTCAAAAGCATCAATTCCTCGGTGCTCAGCTTTCTTTATAGTCCAACTCTCACATCCATACATGACTACTGGAAAAACCATAGCTTTGACTAAATGGACCTTTGTTGGCAAAGTAATGTCTCTGCTTTTTTAATACGTTGTCTAGGTTGGTCATAGCTTTTCTTCCAAGGAGCAAGTGTCTTTTAGTTTCATGGTTTCAGTCAGCATCTGCAGTGATTTTGGAGCCCAAGAAAATAAAATCTGTCAGTCTTTCTATTTTTTCCCCATCTATTTGCCATCAAATGATGGGACTGGATGCCATGATCTTAGTTTTTTGAATGGTGAGCCTGCTCTTTCACTTTCCTCTTTCACTTTCATCAAGAGGCTCTTTAGTTCTTCTTCACTTTCTGCCATAAGGGTGATATCATCTACGTATCTGAGGTTATTGATATTTAGTACTATTTATAGTATATACATATATATGAAGTACTATTTAGAAGTTGTTATTATTTTACAAGTGTTCATATTCCCTATGATATTAGATGCCAGCCATATTTAAAAGTATTTATGACAAATGATGGGTTAGAAGGGATAAAATTAATAAAAATTAAGTAAGTACCATCGATCCAAAGTCTCCAATGATACTTTATACCTACACTGTAAATTACATCTCTCAAAGCATTTTTCATGCATTAACACCTCATGACAACTGTGTAGAACTGCCATTATTATCTCTGTTCCGAGATGAGACTGGTGAGGTCAAGAGACTTGCCTAAGTTCATAAAAGTAGTGAGCAAAGGTAGAACTGAGAATTGAACTGTTATATTTCAAGGAGTATTCTTTACACTATAGTACAGTCCCTGAAAGAAGAACAAACAAATCACTTCTAGCATAGTAATCCTAAAAAACTGTAAGTATTTTTAGATTTCATACAGGAGTGGAGATAACCTTCTTTTATGTACAGATGGAAATAATGTAATCACTCTGCAACTCCCCTATCTCAGTCTATCTTAATTAGTTCACAAAGATGTTTCTAACTACTCCAATTTAATGATTTAACAAATGTTTATACTTGTAAGACATAAGGTGCTATGCTGACAAAGTGGAAATTACAGAGTTATCTTGGCTCTCAAAAATATGATCATCTAGTAGAGAAGACAGGTGTCTTAGTTATCTATTGCTGCATAACAAACCAACCCAAAGCATAACAGTTTAAGAAAACAACAACCATTTCCTATTGCTCATGATTCTATCAGTTGGCTAGGATCAGCGAGGCAGCCACTTCTCTTCCACTCAAACTAAAACGAAAATGTATAAAAATTTGTTGTGCTGCAATATGGATGAACCTTGAAAACATTCTGCCTAGTGAAAAAAGTCAGACACAAAGGGACAAATATTTAATAATCCCATGTATCTGAGTTACCTGAAAAAGGCAAATTCATAGAAATAGAAAATAGAGTAGAGGTGAGGAGGGACTGGAGGAAGATGATGAAAAAGCTCTGGAAAAGGATAGTGGTGGTTATATAACATTGTGAATGTACTTAATGCCACTAAATGTCACACTTAAAAATCATTAAAATTGTTACTTTTATGTTATGTATGGGTGCATGCGTGCATGCTCAGTCACTTAAGTCATGTCCAACACTTTGTGACCCCCATGGACTATAGCCTACCAGGCTCCTCTGTCCATGGGGTTCTGCAGGCAAGAATACTGGAGTGGGTTGCCATGCCCTCCTCCAGGGGGTCTTCCCAACTCAGGGATTGAACCCGTGTCTCCTGTGTCTCCTGCATTGCAGGCAGATTATTTACCACTGAGCCAACAGGGAAGACTTATGTATATTGTACTACAAATTTAAAATGTGTAAAAAATGTGCAGGATGCTGATAAAACAGTGCTTAAATGGAAATTTACAGTACAGCATTAAATGAAAATGCTAGAAAAGAAGAAATATCTAAAATCACTAATGCAAGCTTAGACTTTGGGAAACTAGAGAAGGAAAAGCAAATTAAACCTAAAGCAAGCAGAAGAAAGAAAGTAATAAAAATTAGAGCAGTCAAAGAAATTGAAAAGAGAACTCAATCAAAGCAAAACTCATATATTTGTAAAGAGCAAAAAAATTGATAAACCTTTAGCCAAGGGCTTCCCTGCCTGCAATGCAGGAGACCTGGGTTTGATCCCTGGATAAGGAAGATCTCCTGGAGAAGGGAATGGCCATCCACTTCATTAACTCTTGCCTGGAGAATTGCATGGATAGAGGAGCCTGGTGGGCTACTGTCCATGGAATCGCAAAGAGTTGGACATAAGTAAGTGATTAACACTTACTTAGCCAGCATAACTAAGAAAATAAAAAAGAAGACACAAATGATCAATATCAGGAATAAAAGAGGGAGATCACAGCCAATCATATGAAAAAGTTACTAAGAGAATAGATGGGCATACCAGACCACCTGACCTGCCTCTTGAGAAACCTGTATGCAGGTCAGGAAGTGACAGTTAGAACTGGACATGGATAAATCCATGGCTGATTCATGCCAATGTATGGAAAAAACCACTGCAATATTGTAAAGTAATTAGCCTCCAACTAATAAAAATGATTGGGAAAAAAAAAAAAAAAAACTGGACATGGACCAACAGGCTAGTTCCAAATAGGAAAAGGAGTATGTCAAGGCTGTATATTGTCACCCTGCTTATTTAACTTCTATGCAGAGTACATCATGAGACACACTGGGCTGGAGGAAGCACAAGCTGGAATCAAGATTGCTGGGAGAAATATCAATAACCTCAGATATGCAGATGACACCAACCTTATGGAAGAGAGTGAAGAAGAACTAAAGAGCTTCTTGATGAAAGTGAAAGAGGAGAGTGAAAAAGTTGGCTTAAAGCTCAACATTCAGAAAACTAAGATCATGGAATTCGGTCCCATCACTTCATGGCAGATAGATGGGGAAACAGTGGAAACAGTGGCTGACTATTTTTCTGGGCTCCAAAATCACTGCAGATGGCGATTGCAGCCCTGAAATTAAAAGACACTCCTTGGAAGGAAAGTTATGACCAACCTAGACAACACATTAAAAAGCAGAGACATTACTTTGCCAACAAAGGTCTGTCTAGTCAAGGCTATGGTTTTTCCAGTGGTCATGTATGGATGTGAGAGTTGGACTGTGAAGAAAGCTGAGTGCTGAAGAATTGATGCTTTTGAACTATGGTGTTGGAGAAGACTCTTGAGACTCCCTTGGACTGCAAGGAGATCCAACCAGTCCATCGTAAAGGAGATCAGTTCTGGGTGTTCATTGGAAGGACTGATGCTGAAGCTGAAACACCAATACTTTGGCCACCTGATGTGAAGAATTGACTCATTTGAAAAGACCCTGTTTCTGGAAAAGATTGAGGGCAGGAGGAGAAGGAGATGACAGAGAATGAGATGGTTGGATGACATCATCGACTCAATGGACATAGGTTTGGGTGGATTTTGGGAGTTGGTGATGGACAGGGAGGCCTGGCGTGCTGCAGTTCTTGGGGTCTCAAAGAGTTGGACACGACTGAGCGACTGAACTGAACTGAACTGATAAACATCTCTATGACCATAAATTGAACAGCTTAGATGAAAGACAGAAGCTACCAAATTTATTCAAGGACAAAGAGATAAACTGAATAGCCAAGTATTGAAGAAATTGAGGTGATAGTTTAAAACCTTCCCCCACAGAAGAACTCCTGGCCCAGATGATTTCATTGGTGAATTGTACCAAACATATAGGAAGAAAAAAAAAAAAATATCAATATTGCACAATCTCTTATAGAAAATGCAAGAGGAAGGAACATTTCCCAACTCATTTTATGAGGTTAGCATTATCCCTATCAAAACCAAACTATACAGACCAATATCTCTCACAAACATAGATGCAAAAATCTTTTAAAAGTTAGCAAATAGAGTTCAGTCGTGTATATAAAAAGAATATCAATTTCAAGTGGGGTTCATACCAGCAATACAAGGTCAGTTGCATATTCAAAAATCAAAATTTAAAATGTTTAGACATATGAAAAGACTAAGGAAACCCATATGATCATATTGACCAGTTTAGTTCAGTTCAGTCGCTCAGTCGTGTCCGATTCTGCAACCCCATGAATCGCAGCACGCCAGGCCTCCTTGTTTATCACCAACTCCCAGAGTTCACTCAAACTCATGCCCATCGAGTCAGTGATGCCATCCAGCCATCTCATCCTCTGTCATCCTCTTCTCCTCCTGCCCCCAATCCCTCCCAGCATCAGGGTCTTTTCCCAAGGTTCAACTCTTCGCATGAGGTGGCCAAAGTATTGGCGTTTCAGCTTCAGCATCAGTCCTTCCAATGAACACCCAGG
Organism: Muntiacus reevesi; assembly: GCF_963930625.1. Lineage (NCBI taxonomy): Eukaryota > Metazoa > Chordata > Mammalia > Artiodactyla > Cervidae > Muntiacus > Muntiacus reevesi. The sequence goes on from NC_089271.1 coordinate 44,329,233, forward strand.
ACTGATCTCCTTTAGGTTGGACTGGTTGGATCTGCTTGCAGTCCAAGGGACTCTCAAGAGTCTTCTCCAGCACCACAGTTCAAAAGTATCAATTCTTCGGCGTTCAGCTTTCCTCACAGTCCAACTCTCACATCCATACACGACCACTGGAAAAACATAGCCTTGAACAGACGGACCTTTGTTGGCAAAGTAATGTCTCTGCTTTTTAATATGCTATCTAGGTTGGTCACAACTTTCCTTCCAAGGAGTAAGCGTCTTAATTTCATGGCTGCAATCACCATCTGCAGTGATAAATGCAGAAAAACTTTCAACAAAATTCAATATCCATTTATGATAAAACCTTTCAGTAAACCAAGAATAGAAGGGACCATCCTTAACCAAATAAAAGCTCTCTACGAAAAAACCTGTAGCTAACATTGCAATTAATGGTGACAGATTGAATGCTTTCTCCTTGAAAACAGTAACAAGGCAAGGATACGTTTTCTCACACCTCTTAATGAAAACTGTATTGAAATTACTAGTTTGTGCAATGAGGCAAGGAAAAACAATAGAAAGCATACAGATTAGAAAGGAAGAAATAAAACGGTCTTTATTCCCAGATGACATGATTGTAAGTATATGCAGAAAACTTTAACCTACAAAAACAGCTATCATAAAAACAGTTAATAAAAAAAAAATAAAAAATTTAAAAAAAAAAAAACGGTTAATAAGCAATTATTGGGGCTTCCCTGGCAGTCCAGTGGTTAAGAATCTGCCTTGCAATGCAGGGGACACAGGTTCAGTCCCTGGTTTAGGAAGATCTCACATGCTGCAGAGCAACTGAGTCAGTGTGCTGCAACTACAGAAGCCCTCATGTCTGTGCTCTACAATAAAAGAAGCAACCACAATAAGTCCTCACACTGCAACTAGAGAGTAACACCTGCTCACTGCAACTAGAGAAAGCCCACGGACAGCAATGAAGACCCAGCACAGCCAATAAATAACTAAATTATTTTTTTTTAAATAAGCACTTATGAACATTCTTGAAACAAATGGAAAACAAACAGTTTCAGCAAAGAAATAGAAAATGTAAAGAAGAAACTAGTGGAAATTTCACAACTGAAAAATATATTGACCAAAATTTAAAACTCTTCATAAGGGTTCAACAGCAAAATGGAGATGACAGAGGAAATAATCACCGAAAATTAAGATATATCAAAAGAAATTACCCAGTCTGAATGACAGAGAGAAAACAGATTGGGAAAATGTGAAAATAACAAGAAATCTAAGATTCATGTCATCTGAGTCTCAGAAGAAGAAAAAAAGAGAATATGGGGCTGCAAACGAATCAAAGAAATAATGGCTGAAAGTTTCCCAAATCTGGTGAAAAAGAAACCTACAGATTCAAGAAGGTGAGAAAAACCCAAGTATATAACTCATATCCATACCCAGATATATTAAAATAGAATTTCTGAAAACTAAAGATAATGAACATATCTGCTAAAAATCTTTTTTAGATTTGAAATTCAGAGAAATTTACTTAACTTTCTTTCTTTTGGAAAGTATAAGACAATAACAGAACCAGGATGCAAGATATAGACCCACGTTCATTCTTATTTGGTACAAATTAAGGTATTTATTTTTGTTTATTTTCAATACTAAAATAGCATTTGGTTTGGTTATTTATATCTTGCCTTACTCAAAGGAACCTGAGTCAGTTCACAAAAACAAATAAATTCAAATATTTAACCCAGCTATTTGGTATGATTAAATCTGGAAAGATCTCCAACACTGGTATGGCAGGTAGCACAGTGGTCCCCCCAAAGATGTCTGCAACCTAATTACCTGGAAACTGTGAGTACTTTTTGTTACAAGATAAAAGGAATTTAAGCTTGTAGATGGGCTTAGGGTTGCTAATCACTCAACCTTAAGATAGGGAGATTATCCTGGATTATCTGGGTGTGCCCAATGTAATCACAAGGGTCCTTACAGGCAAAAAAGGGGGCAGAAGAGATTAGAGTGATGGAAACAGAGGACTCAACCTGCTGTAGCTGGCTTTGAAGATGGAAGAAAGAGAGCATGAGGCAAGGAATGTGGATGGCCCATGAAGCTGGAAAAGGCAAGGAAATGGATTCTTTCCTAGAGCCTCCAGAAGGAATGCAGCCCTATGGATACCTTGATTTTAGCCCAATGAGACCCAAATTAGACATCAGACTTCCACATTCATAAGATAATAAATGTGTGGGTCGCCATGCCCTTCTGGGTTGGGAAGGTCCCCTGGAGGGCATGGCAACCCACTCCAGTATTCTTGCCTGGCAAATCCCCATGGACAGAGGAGCCTGGCAGGCTACAGTCCATGGGGTCATCAAGAGATGGGCATAACTGAGCAAGTAAGCACTAGTGAAAGTGTTAGTTGCTCATTTGTGTCTGACTCTTGGTGACCCTGTGGACTGTAGCCCGCCAGGTTCCTCTGTCCATGGGGATCCTCCAGGCAAGAATAACAGACTGAGTAGCCACTCCTTTTTCCAGAGGATCTTCCCATCCCAGGGATGGAACCCAGGTCTCATGCATTACAGGCAAATTCTTTACCGTCTGAGCCACCAGGGAAGCCCTGTAAGGCACTATGTCTATAGTAACTTGTTACAGTTACAGCAGCCATAGAAAACTACTACAGGTGGGAAAATGTTTTTTCCAAGCACACATGTGAGGTGAATAGAAATTTAAATCAGCTTTACATATAGCTGTTTGCCCTTTATGAACAAATGTTACTAGTATCTTATTTCCTTTTCTTGTGACCTGACAATATGGACACACATTCATTTGCAAGCGTAATTTGGACCACCTTTTCTTTTAGGTTAAACTTTTAGGAAGATAAAGACTTTCAGGAGCATTCTTCTACAATTAGTTAATAGATTTGGGTGGCATTCTCAAAGATCATCCAGTTTTAGATATGGAAATTGAGGTTGTAGAAAACATTAAGAAAATAAAATTATTGTTAATAGATGACTATCTTATTGCTGATGGGAATACCTTTAGACATTCTAAACTAGAACCCCAGTGAAAATTACATGACTTTTTATTTGTTTGACTTAGATTTTACCTCTGGAAAACTTTTCTAGAGACATTTGCAAAAAGAAAGAAAAAGACTTAATTGTTTACCGAAAGGGACTTTGGTCTGATTTAGAGCTTAATACCCTCCCATTTTATACAGACAGAGACATAGACTTCTACAGGAAAAAAAAAGTTTACAAATTTCTGAAGAATTGAAATTGACTTAAAATATACAAGGAGATACTATAGATTCTCAAGAATTTGCTGGGATGGTGAGTCATGTAATTCAAGATACCTGATAAGCCTATAATTTTTAATACTTGTTTGTGAAATATGCTATATGCATATATGAGGCATTCTTGCAAAAAAATCAAGTTTGAATATGATCAAGTCTATTTCAAATAATATTTTACAGCAAATTCAGAAGACAGGAGAGCATGTCATGTTAAATGACAAATCAATTGCAAGAAGAGACAGACTTGTAGATTTAAATGCACCTAGAAGCCAAATAAACAATATGTGGACCTTGTTTGGATCATGATTTAAAAAATAATTTATCTGTGGCTGATACATGTTGATATTTGGCAGAAAACAACAAAATTTTGTAAAGCAATTATCCTTCAATTAAAAATAAATTTAAAAGTGAATAATAATTTATGCTATTTATGAGAAAATTGGAAATTTGAACACAATGGATACTTGATGACATTAAGAAATTTTTGCTACCTTTCTTTAAAAATAAAAGTCTGGTAATGGTCTCATGGCTATATTTTTGTAAAGTCCTTACCATTCAGAGGTACATGCTGAAATAGTGATGGATAACATGACATTTGAGATTTCCTTCAAAAAATATGAGAAGGAGAGAAGTGGATGGGGGCACAGATGAAACGAAATTGGCCATGAATAGACAGTTGTTGAAGCTGGGTGATAGGTAGGGAGGTTTTATTGTATTATTATGTCTGCTTATTTTTATGTTTGAAATTCTCACAATAAAATGCATACTAAATATATATATATGATGTTTTACACATCCAATTTTCTTTACTTTATTAAAGTATAGTTGATTTACAGTGTTGTGTTAGTTTCAGGTATACAGCAAAGTGCTTCTTTTCTGTGTTTTCCCATATAGGTTATTACAAAATATTAGATATAGTTCCCTGTGCTATACAGTAGGACCTTGTTGTTTATTTTATATACAGTAGTACATATCTGTTAATCCCAAACTCCTGATTTATCCCTTCCCTCCCTTTCCCCTTTAGTAACCATAAGAACACATCCAATTTTTATTTCTTATCACCATTCACTAGATAATATTTAAATGGGATCAAGTCTCAGGAAAGTAGATTGTTGCTATGACTTTTGAGAGGTGTTATGAGGAAAGGCCAGAGAAGGCACCCAGAACACAGGAGCCAAGGGGACCTGCTCAAGCTGCAACTCACAGTCCCCAGAGGAGAGGGAAAACATTTGGGAATTGAGAGGCTGAATGAAAGGTGTTTCCTAATACCTTCTGCTGGCAATAAAAAGGGGATTTTCTTGCTCCCTTTTTAAAATCTCACGATAAGGACAGAGAATGGACACCCAGAGGAAAGAAGCCAAGCCTTCTTCCCTGCCCTTACCTCTCCCCCATGGCTCACACTTTACAGCAGTGGGTTCTCACACTTAGTGCATCAGAATCACCTGCAGAGCTTGTTGAAACCCGCTGGGTCCCAACCCCAGGGTTTTGACTCAGTAGTTCTGGATGGTACCCAAGAATTTTCATTTCTAACAAGTTCCTAGGTGCTGCTGCTCCTGCTGGTCCCACATCCCGCTTATAAGAACTGCTGCTCTTCAAGAGAGCTGATGGAAGTCACCAGGAGGTCCCCACCTCAGGTAATGTGAGGCTGTGAGGCTGTGAGGCTTGAGCTTGGGGCCCATGAGGGCTGATATGGGATCCAAGTCTCAGGATGGTTAGTGAACCATCAGCAAAGTGAAGTGAAATAGAAACCGCTGGATGTCAGTTTTCATATGTTATCACAAAGTAATGCTTGAAATTGGTGAGTTGTGCTTTTTTTTAAGTTGAGGATAATAAACATTTCTTGAGCATCTGTTATGTCAGTCTCTGTTTTAGGTTCTTTAAATAATCTAATCTTTGTTTTTTTAGTCTTTTTAAAAATTTTTATTGAATTATAATTGATTTACAATGTTGCATTAATTTCTGCTGTACAGCAAAGTGACTCTGTTATACACATATATACATTCTTTTTCATATACTTTTCCATTCTGGTTTATCACAGGATATTGAGTATAGTTCCCTGTGATATACAGTAGGACCTTGTTGTTTATCCATCCTATATATAATAGTTGGCATCTGCTAATCCCAAACTCAATCTTTCCTTCCTCAACTAATCTAATTGTAATGCTCACAGCAACACCTTTGGGCATGTGTGTGTGCTACGTCATTTCAGTCATGTCTCACTCTCATGCAACCCTATGGACTATATACCCTTCCAGGCTCCTCTATCCATGGGATTCTCCAGGCAAGAATACTGGAGTGGGTTGCCATTTCCTCCTCCAGAGAATCTTCCTGACCCAGGGATCAAACCCATGTTTCTTACATCTCCTGAACTGGCAGGCAGGTTCTTTACCACTAGTGCCACCTGGGAAGCCCAACACCTTTGTAAGGTAGTGTTATTACACCAGATTGCAGAAGAAGAAACTTGTTAGTTAATAAATTGCGAGATTAGCTGAACTACAACAAATGACAACAACCAATACTACACTACTCAGGTGGTAAGAATCCTTACAGGAGATGAGAGCATCGGGTTACACAAGTCTAGTATACTGTTAATATTTCCAGGAGACTCTGGGTGGGTGGGTGGTCAAGGGACCTGAGGTTTTCTAAAACAGAGCCAGAATCAGGATCATGATCACTAACATGGCACTGGATGATTTGTGATTTGCATAAAAAATAGCCAAAATCGGAGATACTGCAGTGAGGCCTTGAGCCCAGTGGTTAAAAGGAACACTGTCCAGGAACTGAATGCTTTCTCAGGTTTCTCTGACTGTTTGCTGCAAATTTCACAAGGATGCAAGGAGAAGTGAGTCTCTTTTTAGCATGTTGGTTGCTGAAGAAATCTGATGAATTCTGTCAGTGGCCTCTAGCTAGGTAAATCCCAATAAAACCCTGTGTCAGGGAACTAAGATCCTGCATACCACATGGCTTGACCAAAAATTTTTAAAAAGCCTGTGTATTTTATGCTGCAACCAACAGGAGCACAAATCACACTTTTATCGTGATACTAAGGAAGAAAAGCAAAGGTCCACCATTTCAAACTGCAGTCTTCATTTTCCTAGTTATTCATTGGCATGAATCAATTTAGAACCCATTCCTTAGCAGATTAAAAGGTTACATTGGTTCTCCAGGCAACTAGTTTCTACATGTTCTAACAGAGCTTTTGAGATTTGGTTTGGTTTGGTTATTACTTTGATTCAAATAATGTAACAGCCATGCTCGGCCTGAGAGAAAGATGCAAGAATATGCAAACCTTTCTAATCTGGGAAAGCAACTGCCATAAAGAACATGAGAGAAAAATATCAATAAAAAAAATCAAAGCTCAGCATTGCCCAAGCAAGGGAAATACAGGAGGTTGAAAATGCTCCTTTGCATGTGAATATGGGCAATGTTTTCTAACTCTGCAAAAGACACAGTCGTTGACATTTTTCAACTACAACAACCTGTCTTGACTTTGAAGGGTTTCATGACTCTTCAGTGAAGCTGATATTCCTTGGGGTTTGTCCTCCCCACTCCAACAAGCATATTCTCTCCAGGCTGAGGTTGAAGTCAATGGTGCATGGGTGCATGGGTGCACCAGCTGCAGTGCCCACACCTGGGGATGGTGCTTGGAGGCCATCCCTCATCCCGGTCCACCCCTTGCCTCTGGCTCCAGGCCTCTCTAAGGATTTGCTCTGTCTCCAATTCTCAGTGCTTATTAACTGTGATGTCTCTCTCTCTCCTGCTCAAAAGAAAACTTCTAACTCGATTAGTTTGAACCATTTTGTAGGTAAAAGGTGATTAAATATCAGTCACTGCATATGGTTCAGCCTCATAGAATGGAACAGTTCAACTTCAGTTATATATGAGAAAGAGCTTTTAAGAGGAGAAAGTTAGAAATATCGAGCAGCTACCCCCACCCCAAGAAGAGGGCTTTGGGAGATTTCAGGGTAGAAGGGAAGGTTCCAGGTCACCAATGACACGAACCCATAGCATTTTTATCTTAAATACAGAAAATTCCCTGACTCAGCCATTCCACAGTTGTGATTGCCCCTTTTCAAAAAGTAATCGTGACCCCAAAGGATAAAAGTCCCTGCCAGTTTTTCTTTCTATGGGTGGAGTGAGCAGCACCAACTGCCGCTAGGAAAATTCTCAAGTTGTCACATGCATTTTGGTCTCTGGCCTCTAGGAAGAAAGGTAGCCTGAAGGGTCTGATGCTGTGTGCCCTCTGAGCCTGGAAATTAGTCAACAAATAGTTCACAACCAGAAGCAAAGAGCAATGCTTTTCCTGCAGGTTCTGCCACTTTATCACTTGAGTGTAGGCAAAGCTGTGGGGTTACCATGGCAAAGGTAATGGACAGTCATGTTGAAAGTCAATTATAAAAATTTGGTGTAATGTGAGGACTCTGACCACAATGACTAGCATGAGGCTCTGCCCCTGCATCCTTCCAAGCATCTAATTCAGGTCTGTGTGAGTGAGGAAGTGGACTCTTCTTACTCACATTTTTTGTTGTTGTTGAAAAGCTAGAAATTAGAAATGGCTTCAGGATAGTCACAGATTTCTAGCTTTCACTTAAAAGAGAGAGAGAGAGAAAGAAAGAAATTGCAGTCTCAAAAATACATTGCTGCTGCACCGCCAAGAAGGGAGCTGAAATGACAAAAGATTTCAGGCCTGAGAGCACATGTGCCCCCTGCAGGGAGCTCGTTCTTGACTTGAGCAGCCCACCCTCTGGAAGTTGCCCAGGCAATGCTGAGAGAAGGCAGCAGGGGAAAGCCTCAAATCCTGGGTCCATTAGCACCCCAAAGCCTCTGGATGAAGTAACCGAGCCACAGACTGACACACGTGAGAGATGCTGCTGCTTTGAGGCCTTAGAAACAGAAAATCATTGTTGCCCCAACATCAGAGCAAGATCAACAAACACCATTGTCTCCCTGCATCCTTAGACTTCGCTATACCCAAGACTTGACATGGTTTGGCTGCCTTTTCTGCAGCTGACATTTTTTTCAAATTATTATTCTAATAGAAAAGAATATGTGTGAGTGCTTAGTTGCTTCAGTTGTGTCTGACTCTTTGCGACACTACGGACTGTAGCCCACCAGACTCCTCTGTCCATGGGATTCTCTAGGCAAGAAAACTGGAGTGGATAGCCATGCCCTCCTCCAGGGGATCCTCCTGATGCAGGGATTGAACTAGGGTCTCCTGGATTGCCAGCAGATTCTTTACCACTGAGCCATCAGGGAAGCCCAAAAATTAGTGTGTGTGTATATATATATATAATAGAATCACTTTGCTGTATACCATAAACTAACACAACATTGTGAATAAACTATACTTCAGTAAAATATATAAATAAATTCAAAGTGTTATTCTCTTAGCAGATATAGTTTACTAAGAGATTACGTACATGGTCTGTGCCTCAGTTTTCTCCTCTGCAAAATGGAGATCCCTCATAGGATGGTTTTGAAGCTTCAGTGAGTTAATAAATGTAAAGTGTTTAGAACAGTTTCTGGGCCATAGTTAGCATTTAATTTTAGGTATTATTGTCATAGTATTATTTAGTTGTTACTATTATAAATGCTACCACTTCAATAACATACCAGGTATAATTGAAAGTCAATTATAAAAACTCAGTGTAATTTGAGGACTCTGACCCAGGATACACCACAGTGACTGGTGTGAGGCTGTCTAGTGACTGGTCCTGGATAAGATGAGATTCTCTGACCCAGAGGGGCTGCAAGTCTGGCAAGAGAGAGGCAGAGGCAAAAACAATGAATAGCAATATCTATTGTGTGATGTCTGCTGAACCAAAGGTATCCAGAGTAATCTAGGCAAGTAGGAGGAGAGGAAGATGCAGGGAATGGGGCCACAGATGACCTGGGTATGTGCTCACTGAACCTCGTAAGAAGAGTATGCAAAGGTCAGAAGAGCCTAACAGGGCCCCATGAAAGGGTATGAACAGTCTTTTGTTATCAGGTTGTCAATCTTCCCTGAGCTAGAGATGCACAAATTTAATCCACTCTGCCAAACACTTGTAAACAAAGGGCAAAGGATCAGTAGGGGACCCATGGGATCTGACCAAAACCATCCACCTCAGTAAAGGGTACAGTGTGCCTCACTAGGGAATACAATCAGAAGGAACTAACCTGTGAGTCCTCACATGAACTTTGATGATTTACCCCTCACCCCAAATTTCCATGAATCTGACGGTTTCACAGACAGGAAGTATTCAGCTGTTGCTGTCAAAACATCATGGGATTGGAGGTGGGACTTGCACAGTGACTGAATAAGGAGTCCAGCAATGCTCTCCCCAGAAAGACAGTGGTAAAACTGGGGTATCTGTTAAAAACAACAGTAAATTGAGAGGCACAGTAAAATCTACTGAATCTCAGTGAGAACAATGGGAACATTTGAGCCAGGGGCTGCTCCCACCCCAACCGTTCTGTATTAGGGAAAATCTATGCTGTATGGGCGGAGAAGGCAATGGCACCCCACTCCAGTACTCTTGCCTGGAAAATCCCATGGATGGAGGAGCCTTGTAGGCTGCAGTCCATGGGGTCGCGAAGAGTCAGACATGACAGTGACTTCACTTTCACTTTTCACTTTTATGTATGGGAGAAGGAAATGGCAACCCACTCCAGTGTTCTTGCCTAGAGAATCCCAGGGATGGGGTCGCAAAGAGTCGGACACGACTGAAGTGACTTAGCAGTATGCTGTATGGGCATTCCCTGGTGGCTCAAACCGTAGAGTCTGCCTGCAATCCAGGACACCTGGGTTCGATCCCTGGGTCAGGAAGATACCCTGGAGAAGGAAATGGCAACCCACTCCAGTATTCTTGCCTGGAAAATCCCACGGATGGAGGAGCCTGGCAGGCTATATACCATGGGGTTGCAGAGTTGGACATAACTGAGTGACTTCACTTTCACTTCACTTTCATGCAGCCCATGAAGACCATCAGCTCCCATCCTCCTTCAGCTCTGGTTCCACAGTATGGAGGTTCCACTTTAGGTGGGGTGGCATGTGGCCAGTGGCTCTCCTCTCCACATCCCCACTATGGCTCCAGATCTGTAGCACAAAGGGTTGACTCTGGGAGGGAAAAGCAACTCAGGTAAAACAGTAGCTTATATATGTCCCTATGGCTCCAACTCTCCTTGGGGTTAGGGGGAGAGCTGAGGGCATGGAAAACTGTGAAGACCGGTAGATCTGAGGCTGTGCCTAAGAGGGATGACTTAATTTTGACACAGAGGAACTCAGAGAACACAGAGGAACTTTATGCCCAGGAGTATTATTAAAAACATTAGAGATTATACTGTCTAAAAATTAGAGAAGACCAACAGCTACATGATACTAGTACAGACAAACAAAATAACAGACCAGACAGAAATTCAGTAGGGTGATCCAGGAAAAAGATAGGCAAAGAGTGACCTGCTAAAATCATATTCATGCCTGGTGCTCCTGAAAACCGCATGCATATGCAGGACTGGCCCTCTTAGGAGCATCCAGAAAGGGTACTTGTGAACTTCCAGTCCCTGAATGAATGTGAAAAGTAACAGTATTTGTCGCTCAGTCGTGTCTGACCCTTTGCCACCCCATTGACTGTAACCGGTGAGGCTCCACTGTCCATGGGATTCTCCAGGCAAGAATACAGGAGAGGGTTGCCATTTCCTTCTCCAGGGGATCTTCCCAACCCAGGGATCAAATCCGTGTCTCCTGCACTGCAGGCAGATTCTTAACCATCTGAGCCACTAGGGACTAAATGTGGAACATAATTCTAGAGTCTCCAAACTTTGAAAACAGCCCTCAAGCCATACACACATTGAACAGCAAATGGTGGAAGGTTTATTGGCTCAGGGGGCATAAGCTCAATCTCTGACCAATCACTGACTGACCAAGAAGCTCTGCTGACCATGGATGACCTCCAGGATGCCAGTTTAAAATAAGAATAAGGGAAAAAATGAGCAGTTACACCACAAGCTGCACATTGCAAGAGAAATAGATTTTACAGAAGTTGTCCAGGCAAGTCAGTAAACAAATAAGCAAACAAACAACATAAAATGAGCAACAAGAACAAGAAGAGGGAGGGCAGGAGGGAAGTGGACCAGCATAATCACAATCCAGAGTTAATATAACATACTCTATAAAATGTCCAATTTTCACCGGAATGGTAGAATAGTCCCACAAAAAAGCAGGAAACTGTAACCCATGCACAAGGCAAACCAGGCAATAGAATTTGCCACTGAGGGGGACAAGATGTTAGACTTAGTAGAAAAATACTTCAAAGTAGCTATTATAAATATGTCCAAAGACCAAAGGAAAGCATGTTTAAAAAAATAAAGATATGGTGACAGGGTTCCTGAAATTAAGAATAGCAATAAAAAGATACACATTTTTTAAAAGAGCCAAAGAGAAAGTATACCATTGAAAAGTACAATAACTGAAACAAACAAGTTGCTAAAGGAGCTCAACAGTTGATGTGAGCCAGAAGAAGAAAGAATCAGAGAGATTAAAGATACATCAAAAGAGATTATGTAATCTGAAGAAGAAAAAGAAGAAATAATGAAGAAAATGAACAATCTCAGAGACAGCAGAGACTCTGTTAAGCACACAAACATACGAATAATGGGCTGGGAAGAAAGGAGAGGGACAAGAGGGCAGATGTAGTATTTAGAGGAATAATAGCTGAAAGCTTTCCAAATTTTATGAAAAACTTCTAATTTTCAATGCTGAAATTCAATCAAGAAAATCAATATATACCAAAGAGTTGAAAGCAGGCTCTCAAAGAGATAATGGTAAACCCATGTTCATAGCAGCATTATTCAAAATAGCTAAAACATGGAAGCAGCCCAGTGTCCACTGATAAATAAGTGAGTAAGCAAAATGTGGTATATCTATACAATAGAGTATTATTCAGCTTTAAAAAGGAGTGAAATTCTAACATATGCTGTAACAAAGATGAACGTCGAAGACATTATGCTAAGTGAAATGTCAGTCACAAAAAGACAAATACTGTATGATTCTACTTACATGAGATACTTGAAGTGTCTCACATTTTAAGTGCTTTGAGTAATCAAAATCCTAGAGACAAAAAGTAGAATAGTGGGGCTTCTCTGGTGGCTCGGTGGTAAAGAATCTGCCTGCCAGTGCAGGAGGCATGAGTTCGATCCCTGGTCCCAGAGGATTCCACATGCAGTGGAGCAACTAAGGCCATGTGCCACAACTGCTGGGCCTGTGTTCTAGAGCCCAGGAGCCTCAACTACTGAAGCCCGCACTCCACAATAAGAGAAACCACTGCAGTGAGAAGCCCAAGTATCGCAACTAGAGAATAGCCCCTGCTCACTGCAATTAGAGGAAAGCCCATGCAGCAACAAAGACCCAGCACGGGCAAAAATAAATAAAGTTGTTTTTTTTTTTTTTTTTGTAAGTAGACTAGTGGTTTCAAGGGCCTGGGGGCAGGGGAACTGGGCAGTTATTTTAAAATATACAGACTTTCAGTTTTACAAGATGAGAAGAGTTCTGGAAATTGATGGTGGTGATGGTTGCACAACATTAATACCTCTGAAATGTACACTTTAAAATGTTTTAAGATGAGAAATTTTATGTCCTATGTATTTATTGCAATAAGAAAATGTGAAAGATTCATGAAACAGAGGCTTTGCCACAGATTTCTTAGGAGAGGGTGTATGACACAAAAATTCCATGCCTGCACCATGTGACAAACAACTCCTTAATGCCTGAGCTGGCTGTTCTGGGGGCCAACTCACTGGAGAACTTTGTGGGTCATTTTCCCACAGCTTTACCCATTTGCTACTCATAAGAAGTAGAAAGGGTAGTAATTACGAGCCACACCATGATTGGTACCGCATGCTTCTGGAAGTTAAGTGACTTGTCTGCAATGAACTAAGACCTGAACCAGGGACCAGCAGGCCAGTTCCACTCCACACACCATGCTCAGCCCATTCTCCAAGCATCACCATGGACGACACAGAGAGGCCCTCCAAAATGACTGTCTACACCAAGGTCTGCAAACTTCAGCTCTTTGTGATCCTATAGACTGTAGCCCACCAGGCTTGTCTGTCCATGGGATTCTCCAGGCAAGCATGCTGGAGTGGTGCCCTCCTCCAGGGGATCTTCCCAACCCAGGAATCAAACCCAGGTCTCCTGCATTGCAGGCAGATTCTTTACCATCTGAGTCACCAGGGAAGCCCTAAACTTCTTCTATAAAGGGTCAAATATTAAAGAGTGTAGGCACTGTGGGCCATACAGTCTCTGTCACAGCTACTGTGAAACTGTAGCAAGAAAGCAGCCATAATATGTGAGGAAATGGGAGTGGGTGTGAGCCAATAAAACTTTATTTATAATTGGTGCAGACACAATGGAAAACAGTATGGAGGTTTCTTAAAAAACTAAAAATAGAGTTGCCATATGATCTAGCAACCTCACTCCTGGGCACACACTGTATCCAGAAAAGACAGAAACTCTAATTCAAAAAGATACATGCAAAACCCACTGAAATGTTGTGAAGTAATTAGCCTCCAACTAATAAAAAATAAAAAAAATAATAAAAATTTTAAAAAATTAAAAAAAAAAGAAAAAAAAAGATACATGCATCACAATGTTCATGGCAGCACTACTCACAATAGTCAAGACATGGAAGCAATTTACATGTCCATTGACAGAGGAACAGAAAAGAAAATGTGGTATATACATGTATACAGGTATGCTTACACATATATACATATATATATATACACACACACACACACACACAATGGAATAGTACTCACTCATAAAATAATGAAATAATGCTATTTGCAGCAACACAGGTGGACCTAGAATTTATCATACTAAGTGAAGTAAATCAGAAAGAGAAAGACAATTATTATATGCTATCATTTATGTGTGGAATATAAAATATGATACAAATGAACTTATTTAAAAAACAGAACAGACTCACAAACATAGTAAACAAACTTATGGTTACCAAAGGGGAAAAGGGGTGGGGAAAGGATAAATTAGGAGTTTGGGATTAGCAGATACACACGACTGTATGTAAAATAAATAAACAACAAGGTCCTACTGTATAGCACAGGTAACTATATTAAATATGCGGTTCAGTTCAGTTCAGTTTCTCAATTGTGTCTGACTCTTTGTGACTCCATGGTGGAGCATGCCAGGCTTCCCTGTCTATCACCAATTCCTAGAACCTGATCAAACTCATGACCATCGAGTCAGTGATGACATCCAATAATTCTTCTGCCTTCAATCTTTCTCAGCATCAGGGTCTTTTCCAATGAGTCAGCTCTTTGCATCAAGTGGCAAAATTATTGGAGCTTCAGCTTCAGTATCAGTCATTCCAATGAGTATACAGGACTGATTTCCTTTAGGATTGACTGGTTTGATCTCCTTGCAATCCAAGGGACTTGCAAGAGTCTTTGCTAACATCACAGTTCAAAGCATCAACTCTTTGGCAGTCAGCTTTCTTTATGGTCCAACTCTCACATCCATACATGACTACTGGAAAAACCATAACTGACTATATGGAGCTTTGTTGGCAAAGTAATGTCTCTGCTTTTTAATATGTTGTCTAGGTTTGTCATAGCTTTTCTTCCAAGGAGCAAGTGTCTTTTAATTTCATGGTTGCAGTCACCATCCACAGTGATTTTGGAGCCCAAGAAAATAAAGTCTGTCACTGTTTCCCTCATTTCTTCATTTATTCACCATGAAGTGAAGGGGCCAGATGCCATGATCTTCGTTTTATGAATGTTGAGTTTTAAGTCAGTTTTTTCACTCCTTTTTCACTTTCATCAAGAAGCTCCTTGATTCCTCTTCATTTTCTGCCATAAGGGTGGTGTCATATGCATATGTGAGGTTATTGATATTTCTCCCAGCAATCTTGATTCTAGATTGTGCTTCATCCAGTCTGGCATTTCACGTGATGTACTCTGCATATAAATTAAATCAGCAAGGTGACAATATACAGTCTTGACATACTCCTTTCCCAGTTTGGAACCAGTCTGTTGTTCCATGTCCAGTTCTAACTGTTGCTTCTTAACCTGAATACAGAATTCTCAGGAGGCAGGTCAGGTGGTCTGGTATTCCCATCTCTTGAAGAATTTTTCAGTTTGTTCTGATCTACACAGTCAAAGGCTTTAGTGTAGTCAATGAAGCAGAAGTAGATATTTTTCTGGAATGCTCTTGCTTTTTCTATGATCTAACAGATGTTGACAATTTGATCTCTGGTTCCTCTACCTTTTCTAAATCCAGCTTGAACATCTGGAAGTTCACGGTTCATGTACTGTTAAAGTCTGGTTTGGAGAATTTTGAGCATTATTTACTAAGTGAATGAGACGAGTGCAATTGTGCATTAGTTTCAACATTCTTTGGAATTTCCTTTCTTTGGGATTGGAATGAAAACTGACCTTTTCCAGTTCTGTGGTCACTGCTGAGTTTTCCAAATTTGCTGGCATATTGACTGTAGCACTTTAACAGCATCATCCTTTAAGATTTGAAATAGCTCAGCTGGAGTTCCATCACATACCCGAGCTTTGTTCGTAGCGATGCTTCCTAAGGCCCACTTGACTTCACACTCCAGAATGTCCGGCTCTAGGTGAGTGATCACACCATCATGGTTTTCTGGGTCATTAAGATCTCTTTTGTATAGTTCTGTGTATTCTTGCCACCTCTTCTTAATACCTTCTGCTTCTGTTAGGTCCATACCATTTCTGTCCTTTATTGTGCCCATCTTTGCATGAAATGCTCCCTTGATATCTCTCATTATCTTGAAGAGATCTCTACAGTGTTTCCCATTTTGTTGTTTTCCTCTATTTCTTTGCAATGATCACTTAGGAAGGCTTTCTTATCTCTCCTTGCTATTCTTTGGAACTCTGAATTCAGATGGGTATATCTTTCCTTTTCTCCTTTACCTTTTGCTCCTCTTCTTTTCTCAGATATTTGTAAGGCCTCCTCAGATAACCATTTTGCCTTTTTGCATTTCTTTATCTTGGGGATGGTTTTGATCACTGCCTCCTGTATGATGTTAAGAACCTCTGTCTATCAGATCTAATACCTTGAATTTATTTGTCATTTCCACTGCATAATCATAAGGGATTTTATTTAGGTTACACCTGAATGGTCTATTGGTTTTCCCTACTTTCTTCAATTTAAGTCTGAATTTGGCAGTGAAGAGTTCATGATCTTAGCCACAGTCAGCTCCTGGCCTTGTTTTTGCTGACTGTATAGAGCTCCATCTTCAGCTGCAAATATATTCAATCTCACTTCGGTATTGACCATCTGGTGATGTCCATGTGTAGATTCATCTATTGTGTTGTTGGAATTAATTAAATATCCTGTAATAAACCATAATTGAAAAGAATATGTAAAAGAATATATATCTGTGTGTGTATATATACATATAATATATATAACTGAATCATTTTATCACTTTGCTATACACCAGAAATTAACATAACAGTGTAAATCAACTATATTCCAATTTTTTAAAAATGTAAGGAGAAAAAAAAAAACTTTATTCATGGAAACAGGTGGCAGATTGGATTTGGCCCCTACCAGCCCAGTCTGCCTATCTTGGGTCTGCATGCTTGCAATGGAGGCAGTCCCACTAGGACCCTCACCACTGAAGAGTCAGCTCTTTGATGCAAAATCTCTTGACCGTGAAATTGTCTCAGGGTTACCTTAGGCATAAGTAACACCTGGCTGCTCGTGGAACCCGTCTTATGCTGCTCAAGGCATCTACTGTTCTTCTTGTCCCAGATCATTTCCTCTGTTATGCTCCCTGCCCCACTTGTAAACCAGCTGTCTTAGCTCCCCGAGGAAAATTGCTCTCTGATTCTCTAGGATTTCACTTCAGTCCCCACCCTCCTTCCCACTGTGTTTCTCTGCTCCCTCAAAATACAAAATCACCCTCCAGTCCTTTTCTGATTTGCCTCTGATCAGCCACAATGCTCCTCTCCCAAGCGCTCATCACAACTCTTCTATCTTTGAGTAAAATGGCATGCCCCTGGAGTCTCAGTTTCTTTTTTATAAATGCTATGTGAATCATTTCTCAAATTTTTAGGGAATAACTTTGACATGCAACATTGTATGAATCAAAGGTGTACATGTACATATTGTAATATATTTGCTCATATATTGATATTTATCACATTATATAATTACAGTACAATACTACTGTTTACACTTATTATACTGTGTATTAGATCTCTATGGTTCATTTACTATTCTCTACAAGTTTATAACCTTTTTTTAGATTTTTTTTTTTTTTTTTAGTTTATACCCTTAAATACCATCACTCTGATGCCCCTGCCCCCATTCTCTGGTAATAGCCATTCTACTGTTTTTTATAGGTTTCACTTTTTTTTTTTTTTTTGGTTTAAAGTTAAAGTTTATTTGTATTCTTCGTAGGAATA
This sequence comes from Muntiacus reevesi, assembly GCF_963930625.1. NCBI lineage: Eukaryota > Metazoa > Chordata > Mammalia > Artiodactyla > Cervidae > Muntiacus > Muntiacus reevesi. The sequence goes on from NC_089271.1 coordinate 44,346,937, forward strand.
TCAATAAAAGACCTCAAACGTATCTATATCTATACATGTACAAGAACCATCAAAAATTATTCACAGAACAAAAATAAATCTTCTTTTAGAACAAACCCAGATAATGAAATGCTGATATGGATCTCACATATGGAACAATCTAAGTGCTACTAGCACAAAAATATGGCTTTAAAAATAAAATAAAATCTTGGGTTTTGTTTCTCTAACGTGTATTTCTCTTTCTTGAAATAAAAAATAAATTATTTAGAGCTATCATTGTAAAATAGCCATGTGTTTTAACACACTCTTATTAAGGCCCTGGAGATGAAGAACAAAGTCAAATTTAGAAGGTAAGTTCCTTACAGGTGTGATTCAGGTTAATATACTGCTGTCTGCTTGAGTTAATGTAATGAGGAAATGTCTAAGCACCAATCAAAATTTAACCTTTACTATTTCAAATTATCTGCAGGATAGTGGTCATTCAGTCAATTAGTATTTAACCTTTTGGTGAGCTGGGAATTGAAACTTTCCCTTGGGAGTGTTGAAATGACATAAAAATGATATTTATTCCTAAATTTTTGTACATCCCATGCAGATGATCGAGGCCTCCTAAAACACAGTTTCTGTGAAAATCTTTTTACAATATATAAATCTGGTTTTAAGGTTCAAACTAAAACATTTCCTCCTTTCGAAGACAATGGGCTGCTTTTCTGGGCGCCTGATGTCCTCAGCTAGCGATCAGAATTTGTTTTGTGAAGTTTGCTCTGCGTTAAATTGTTCTTTTGATGAATTTGTAGGGGAGAAAGTGGTCTCGCCATCCTATTCCTCCGCCATCTTGGCTCCTCCCCCTATAGGTTTCACTTTTTTAGATTTCACATTCAAGTGATATCATACAGTACTTGTCTTTTTCTGTCTGACTTTTGCTTAGCTTAGTGTGCTCAAGGTTCATCCAGGTTATCGCAAATGGGAGGATGTCCTCTTTCACTCTGAAACCTCAAATATCTTTCAACAGCTTCCCTTTCTCTCTATTTTGGCTCTAATCAGATCACTGAATTCCATAGAGATGGTGATCTATTATCAACTTTTTCATGGAAGGAGAATTTTTTAAAGCTTCATTCATTCAGTCATTTCATCTTCTCAGCAAATATTGATTGAGTCCTTGCTATGGGATGAACAAGACAAGAATAACCCTGGCCCCTTTGAAATTAGCAGTCCAGTTTGGGAAACAGGTAAATTGGCAATCAGAACAGAGAAGATCCTGGGGGAAAGCACAGGAGAAGTGCCTAATCCCATTTCTTAATCTGTTTGGCTCTGCACAGAGTAGGATAAAACAATATAATCACTGATCTGGGACAAAGTATCTGGCTTCATCAGTAGGATTTTTAACAGGAAGAAAAGTACTGCTGCTTCCAATACTGGGCCTATCTTTTTGAGTCTGCAGGACTTTTCTTGGACACATGGCGGGTTTGTACTCCTTTGCAAGTTTTGCCAGCTCTGGTTGCCACCTAACAGCACACACATCAGAAAGGCATAGAGGTCCAGGGGCCTTCCAGGTTCCCTGCACAGCCAGTCCAATTGTTGGCTTTAGCCTTTCATAAATGAGGGAGATACATGCCCAGCCCTTAGACTGTGGATCTCAGCATATTAAGTTTAAGGTCTGTAGAAGTTGCCCACAAGCTATTAATTGAAGCACATGCAAAGAAAATAATACATTAGAAAACTTTTTGTTATGTAGGTGGGCTACCATGGTAACAACCAATTTCTCCCAGATCTGGGCAATTTTAAATTCAAAGTGGATTGAAAAATCCATTTGTATTTACAGGATTTAAAGCTTCAAGAAGGGTCACAAGGTGGTAGGTGCTACAGATCAACCAGAAAGATAATATTGGTATCCGCTTCTGGGAAATGTGGGTCTCATTGATTCTACCTTACTTGGCACACCAGGCAGCCCTCCAGCCATTTCTCATAACAGAAAGAAAACAAAGCAAATCCAGGCCTCTTTACATATGCAGTGAAAGCTGCTTCTCCACAAAAACTTTTGTTCAGAGTCCAGGGCTCCCCCCAGTGCTTGAATCTACTGTGTGGGCTCTGGCAATGAGTCCTATGTCATCAATGGTTGATGGACCTCATGGGAAGAGTGCTTGCTTGCCAATTAGGCTAGAATCTTGGGATGGGGGGAGGGAGTGGTAACTACTGGGTCTTTAAAAAGTTTTTTGTATTTTTTTTAATCCTTGTCATAAGTGTATTAAGATTTTAGTGGATAGAGCAGTCATAAAATATTCTTAAGACCCAATATTGTGAATCAGGGATATACAGAAATGGAAAAAAAGAAGTATAGGGTCTTCAAACCAGACAGAGACAAATAACTGATGATATCGCTTAAATGTAGAATCTTAAAAAATTATAAAAATGAACTTATCTATAAATCTGAAACAGACTCACAGACATAGAAAGCAAACTTATAGAAACTAAAGGGAGGGAGAAGGATAAATTAGGAGTCTGGGATTAACATATACACATTACTATATATAAAACAGGGACCTGCTATATAAGCACAGGGAACTATACTCAGAATACTTAGTTCAGTTGATCCATCGTGTCCGACTTTTTATGACCCCATGGACTGCAGCAAGCCAGGCCTCCCTGTCCATCACCAACTTCCGGAGTGTACTCAAACTCATGTCCATTGAGTCGGTGATGCCATCCAACCATCTCATACTCTGCCGTCCTCTTCTCCTCCTGCCTTCAATCTTGCCCAGCATCAGAGTCTTTTCAAATGAGTCAGTTTTTCACATCATGCGGTGGCCAAAGTATTGGAGTTTCAGCTTCAGCATCAGTCCTTCCAATGAATATTCAGGACTGATTTACTTTAGGATGGACTGGTTAGACCACCTAGCTGTCCAAGGAACTCTCAAGAGTCTTCTTCAATACCACAGTTCAAAAGCATCAACTTTTCATCACTCAGCTTTCTTTATAGTCCAACTCTCACATCCATACATGACCACTGGAAAAAACATAGCTTTGACTAGACAGACCTTTGTTGGTAAAGTAATGTCTCTGCTTTTTAATATGCTGTCTAGGTTGGTCATAACTTTTCTTCCAAGGAGCAAGCATCTTAATTTCATGGCTGCAGTGATTTTGGAGCCCCCCAAAATAAAGTCTGTCACTCTTTCCATTGTTTCCCCATTTATCCACCATGAAGTGACGGGATCAGATGCCATGATCTTAGTTTCCTGAATGTTGAGTTTTAAGCCAACTTTTTCACTCTCTTCTTTCACTTTCATCAAAAGCCTCTTTAGTTCTTCTTCAATTTCTGCCATAAGTGTGGTGTCATCTGCACGTCTGAGGTTATTGATATTTCTCCCAGTAATCTTGATTCCAGCTTGTGCTTCATCCAGCCCAGTGTTTCTCATGATGTACTCTGCATATAAGTTAAATAAGCAGGGTGACAATATACTGCCTTGACGTACTCCTTTTCCTATTTGGAACCAGTCTGTTGTTCTATGTTCAGTTCTAGCTGCTTCTTCTTAAACTGCATACAGATTTCTCAAGAGACAGGTCATGTGGTCTGGTATTCCCATCTCTTGAAGAATTTTCCACAGTTTGTTGTGGTCCACACAATCAAAGGCTTTGGCATAGTCAATAAAGCAGAGGTAGATGTTTCTCTGGAACTCCCTTGCTTTTTCAATGATCCAACAGATGTTGGCAATTTGATCTCTGGTTCCTCTGCCTTTTCTCAATCCAGCTTGAACATCTGCAAGTTCACGGTTCACATATTGCTGAAGCCTGGCTTGGAGAATTTTGAGCATTATCTTGTTTCATGTGAGATGAGTGCAATTGTGTGGTAGTTTGAGCATTCTTTGGCATTACCTTTCTTTGGGATTGGAATGAAAACTGACCTTTTCCAGTCCTGTGGCCACTGCTGAGTTTTCCAAATTTGCTGGCATATTGAGTGCAGCACTTTCACAGCATCATCTTTTAGGATTTGAAATAGCTCAACTGGAATCCCATCACCTTCACTAGCTTTGTTCATAGTGATCCTTCTTCCTAAGGCCCACTTGACTTCACATTCCAGGATGTCTGGCTCTAGGTGAGTGATCATGGTATTGTGATTATCTGGGTCGTGAAGATTTTTTTGTATAATTCTTCTGTGTATTCTTGCCATATCTTAATATCTTCTGCTTCTTTTAGGTCCATACATTTACTGTCCTTTATTGTGCCCATCTTTGCATGAAATGTTCCCTTGGTATCTCTAGTTTTCCTGAAGAGAACTCTAGTCTTTCCCATTCTATTGTTTTCCTCTATTTCTTTGCACTGATCACTTAGGAAGGCTTTCTTATCTCTCCTTGCTGTTCTTTGGAACTCTGCATTCAAATGGGTATATCTTTCATTTTCTCCTTTGCCTTTCATTTCTCTTCTTTTCACAGCTATTTGTAAGGCCTCCTCAGAAAACCATTTTGCCTTTTTGCATTTCTTTTTTTTTTTTTTTTAATATTATTTTATTAGTTGGAGGCCAATCACTTTACAACATTTCAGTGGGTTTTGTCATACATTGACATGAATCAGCCATATAGTTACACGTATTCCCCATCCCGATTCCCCCTCCCACCTCCCTCCCCACCCGACTCCTCAGGGTCCTCCCAGTGCACCAGGCCCGAGCACCTGACTCATGCATCCCACCTGGGCTGGTGGTCCGTTCCACCATAGATAGTATACATGCTGTTCTTTCAAAACATCCCACCCTCACGTTCTCCCCCAGAGTTCAAAAGTCTGTTCTGTACTTCTGTGTCTCTTTTTCTGTTTTGCATATAGGGTTATCGCCACCATCTATCTAAATTCCGTATACATGTGTTAGTATACTGTAATGTTCTTTATCTTTCTGGCTTACTTCACTCTGTATAATGGGCTCCAGTTTCATCCATCTCATTAGAACTGATTCAAATGAATTCTTTTTAACGGCTGAGTAATATTCCATGGTGTATATGTACCACAGCTTCCTTATCCATTCATCTGTTGATGGGCATCTGGGTTGCTTCCATGTCCTGGCTATTATAAACAGTGCTGCGATGAACATTGGGGTGCACGTGTCTCTTTCAGATCTGGATTCCTCAGTGTGTATGCCTAGAAGTGGTATTGCTGGGTCATATGGCAGTTCTATTTCTTTTTCTTGGGGATGGTCTTGATCTCCGTCTCCTGTACAATGTCATGAACCTCCGTCCATAGTTCTTCAGGCATGCTGTCAGATCTAATCCCTTGAATCTATTTGTCACTTCCACTGTATAATCATAAGTGATTTGATTTAGGTCATGCCTGGATGGCCTATCGGTTTTCCCTACTTTCTTCAATTTAAGTCTGCATTTTGCAATAAGGAGTTCATGATCTGAGCTACAGTCAGCTCCTGGTCTTGTTTTGCTGACTGTATAGAGCTTCTCCTTCTTTGGCTGCAAAGAATTTAATCAGTCCAATTACAGTGTTGACCATAAGGTGATGTCCATGTGTGGTCTTCTCTTGTGTTGTTGGAAGAGGGTGTTTACTATGACCCATGCGTTCTCTTGGCAAAACTCTATTAGCCTTTGCCCTGCTTCATTCCGTACTCCAAGGCCAAATTTGCCTGTTACTCCAGGTGTTTCTTGACTTCCTACTTTTGCATTCCAGTTCCCGATAATGAGAAGGTCATGTTTTTTGGGTGTTAGTTCTAGAAGGTCTTGTAGGTCTTCATAGAACTGTTCAACTTCAGCTTCTTCAGCATTACTGTTTGGGGCATAGGCTTGGATTACTGTTATATTGAATGGCTTGCCTTGGAAATGAACAGAGATCATTCTGTCATTTTTGAGACTGCATCGAAGTACTGCATTTTGGAATCTTTTGTTGACTATAATGGTTACTCCATTTCTTCTAAGGGGTTCTTGCCCACAGTAGTAGATATAATGGTCATCTGAGTTAAATTCACCCATTCTAGTCCATTTTAGTTTGCTGATTCCTAAAATGTTGATGTTCACTCTTGCCATCTCCTGTTTGACCACTTCCATTTGCCTTGATGCATGGATCTAACATTCCAGCTTCCTATGCAGTAGTGTTCTTTACAGCATCGGACTTTACTTCCATCACACATCACATCCACAACTGGGTGTTGTTTTTGCTTTGGCTCCATCTCTTTATTCTTCCTGGAGGAGAACTCTCTGTCCTGGGGAGTTCACCATTCATTGTCCTGTCTTTTTTGCCTTTTCATACTGTTAATGGGGTTCTCAAGGCAAGAATAATGAAGTGGTTTGTCATTCCCTTCTCCAGTGGACCACTTTTTTTCAGAACTCTCCACCATGACCCGTCCGTCTTGGGTGGCCCTACATGGCATGGCTCATAGTTTCATTGAATTAGACAAGGCTGTAGTCCATGTGATCAGATTGGTTAGTTTTCTGAGACTGTGGTTTTCAGTCTGTTTGCCCTCTGATGGAGGAGGATAAGAGGCTTATGGAAGCTTCCTGATGGGAGAGACTGACTATGGAGGCAACTGGGTCTTGTTCTGATGGATGGGGCCATGCTCAGTAAATGTTTAATACAATTTTCTGTTGATAGGTGAGGCTGTGTTCCCTCCCTATTATTTCACCTGAGGCCAAACTATGCTTGAGGTAATGAAGATAGTGGCTTCAGTTCAGTTCAGTTCAATTGCTCAGTCATGTCTGACTCTTTGTGACCCCATGAATCACAGCATGCCAGGCCTCCTTGTCCATCACAAGTTCCAGGAGTTTACTCAAACTCATGTCCATTGAGTCAGTGATGCCATCAAAGAATCTCATCCTCTGTCATCCCCTTCTCCTCCTGTGCCCAGTCCCTCCCAGCATCAGGGTCTTCTAATGAGTCAACTCTTCTCATGAGGTGGCCAGAGTACTGGAGTTTCAGCTTCAGCATCAGTCCTTCCAATGAATACCCAGGACATATATTCCTTAGGATGGACTGGTTGGATCTTCTTGCAGTCCAAGGGACTCTCAAGAGTCTTCACCAACACCAGAGTTCAAAAGCATCAATTCTCTGGCACTCAGCTTTCTTCACAGTCCAACTCTCACATCCATACATGACCACTGGAAAAACCATAGCCTTGACCAGATGGACCTCTGTTGGCAAAGTAACGCCTCTGCTTTTTAATATGCTATCTATGTTGGTCATAACTTTCCTTCCAAGGAGTAAGCATCTTTTAATTTCATGGCTGCAATCACCATCTGCAGTGATTTTGGAGCCCCCAGAAAACAAAGTCTGACACTGCTTCCACTGTTTCCCCATCTATTTGAAGTGATGGGACCAGATGCCATGATCTTAGTTTTTGAATGTTGAGCTTTAAGCCAACTTTTTCACTCTCCTCTTTCACTTTCATCAAGAGACTTTTTCAGATCTGGTTTCCTCGGTGTGTATGCCCAGGAGTGGGATTGATGGGTCATATGGCAGTTCTATTTCCAGTTTTTTAAGGAATCTCCACACTGTTCTCCATAGTGGCTATACTAGTTTGCATTCCCACCAACAATGTAAGAGGGTTCCCTTTTTTCCACACCCTCTCCAGCATTTTAGTTCCTCTTCACTTTCTGCCATAAAGGTGGTGTCATCTGCATATCTAAGGTTATTGATATTTCTCCCAGCAATCTTGATTCCAGTTTGTGCTTCCTCCAGCCCAGTGTGTCTCATGATGTACTCTGCATATAAGTTAAATGTGCAGGGTGACAACATACAGCCTTGACGTACTTCTTTTCCTATTTGGAACCAGTCTGTTGGTCCATGTCCAGTTCTAACTGTTGCTTCCTGACCTGCATATAGGTTTCTCAAGAGGTCAGTCAGGTGGTCTGGTGTTCCCATCTCTTTAAGAATTTTCCACAGTTTATTGTGATCCACACAGTCAAAGGATTTGGCATAGTTAATAAAGCAGAAATAGATGTTTTTCTGGAACTCTCTTGCTTTTTCAATGATCCAGCAGATGTTGGCCATTTGATCTCTGGTTCCTCTGCCTTTTCTAAAACTAGCTTGAACATCTGGAAGTTCATGGTTCACCTAAGTCCCATGCATGGACTGCTCCACTCTGTATCCTCAACCCTGCAGCAGGCCACTGCTGACCCACGCCTCTGCCAGAGGCTCCTGGATACTCACCGGCAAGTCTGGGTCTGTTTCTTGTGGGGTCACTGCTCCTTTCTCATGGACACTCAAGGCAAGTCTGAGTCTGTTTCTTGTGGGGTCACTGCTCCTTTCTCCTGTGTCCTGGTGCCCAGAAGGTTCTGTTTGTGCCCTTCAAGAGCCTGTTCCCCCAGTCCTGTGTAAATTCTGGTGGCTCTATGGTGGGGTTAATGGCGATCTCCTCCAAGAGGGCTTATGCCATACCCAGGTCTACTGCACCCAGAGCCCCTGCCCCTGCAGCAGTCCACTGCTGACCTGTACCTCCTCTGGAGACACTCAAACACAGTTCTATCTCAGTCTCTGTGGGGTCTCTGGGTCTTGGTGCACACAAGGTATGTTTGAGCCCTTTGAGCATCTCTGGCAGTTATGGGGTTTGATTCTCAATGCGATTTTGCCCCTCCTGCCATCTTGCTAGGGCTTCTCCTTTGCCCTTGGATGTGGGGTATCTCCTCAAAATCTCTCCAGCTCCACACATCCGCCACTCCCGTGCCATGCAGCTGCTGCTCCAGTGCCTACCATCTTCTGGGGCTTCTCTGCCATTGGACGTGGGGTATCTCCTCACAGTCACTCCAGCGCTGAGCAGTATACTCAGTATCTTGTAATAACCTATAAAGGAAAAGAATCTGAAACAGACTATATGTGTGTGTGTATATATATATATATATATATATATATATATATATATATATATATATATATGTATGTATGTATATCTGAATCACTTGGCCATACTCCTGAAACTAACACAACATTGTAAATCAACTATATTTCAATAATTTTTAAAAAACATATAGGGTCTTCAAATAATCATAGACTATTTGCTTAAATGTCACATACTTGATTGTTATGAGTCATGGATACCAAGTTTTGCTTCACTCTTAGAATAGTACAAAGATTCTGGAATCAGGCCGGGACTCATCTGCTACTGCTTGTGTGACTTGGGACAGGCTGTTTGGCTTTTTTCACTTTTAGTTTCCTCATCTGCACCTACTCCATAGGGTTGTGAGGATTAAATGGAGCTAAGCACACAGAACCGGGCACACTGGCTAAGACGCAACCCAGTGTACCTTGAAATGGAATGGTCAGTATAAATCTAGAGGTCTATGAGAGAAAAGAGGAGTCTTAGATACCCTTGAAAGGTCACTAACAAGCCTTGCTGTGACCTCAATTGTGGGGAGATGGGAGAAATGTGGGACCAGAAAGCACCAGTGGAAGAAGCAGAGAGGGAGTTGGGCAGAGCAGCAGGGAAACAACTCACCATTAGACTGTAAGCATCAGGACAGTGGAAACCAGGAATGCTTTATGTCTGTGTCCCCTGAATAGGCTGAGTACTTGAGCACACTAGGTGATCAGTGTCTGTGAAACCGACTAGAAATCATTGAACTGAAAGGATCTGGAAGCTTCCCAGAACTGGAGTCAATGCAAAGGGAAAACAGAACAATTATGTTGCCAGAGCATCAGCCTGATGCTGGGAACACTGAGTCACAATCACAGGTGTTGTTGGGGTCATTTGTGAGGTGAGTCACAAGTAATATCTTAATAATAATAAAGTATGGAGCTTTCTGAATGATGTGTTGTTTCACAGATTAGAGCAGATTCAAGGTTATCACTATAGCAATTATGTAGTCCAATTTGCTTTGTTGAGTGCATTCGCTTGTGGGGGCACCGCACACATGTACATGCTGATGGCAGAATAGGTCAAGGTAAACAAGAAAAAGCAAAAACAAATGAGAGCTACTGACTCAGACTGGAGGCGAGTTTGGCCCGATTTGATTTTTATTGTGAACCAGAGAAAATCAATCCCTTTCTTCCCTTTCTCCCCTCAGGACCCAGGGTAGGTGATGCTGCCTTTACAGGAAATATCAAAGAAATGACATTTGAAAGGTTCATTTTAAAAAACATAAAAACTGAAACCATATCATTCAAGTGGCTTAGCATGTTAGACATTATAAACGCTTTCATATAAATCATTACTTAGAGGATCAACTTGGCTGAAGTGGTTGAAGGCTGACTATGACAGTAAACAGTGTAAACATTGCAAGTGTCACTCAGTCATGTCCGACTCTTTGAGACCCCATGGACTGTAGCCCATCAGGCTCCTCTGTCCATGTGATTCTCCAGGGAACAATACTAGAGTTGGTTGCCATGCCCTCCTCCAGGGGATCTTCCCAACCCAGGGATCAAACCCAGGTCTCCTGCATTGCAGGCAGACTCTTTACCATCTGAACCACCAGGGACGTTGTCTAAATGGGATCTGAGAGATGAGGTCTTTATCCATGGAATACGTACCAACTTTGTGTTAGGGATTTCATGATCCACATCTTTTCAACAACTCATCCCACATCCAGACACATTTCGAAAAATGGAAGGGAGGGAGGGAAGGATGAAGGAGAGAAGGAAGGGGAATGTTTTTCTTTTGTTTGTCTTGACAAGCAAGCAATATGGGGGACAGTGGTATATCTTTTGGGTTCCAGTTTGGCCTCCAGTCTCACAAAGCAGCTAAAAGGAGAGTGGCTTAGTTAGAGGCTTATCATGGAGACCTGAAATTCACAATCAAGATTGCATCTCTATCATAAGGCCATCTCCCTGTTCTCCCCATTGAGACTCCTATAGGCCACGCTGGCCCAACACCAGCCCCAGCAGAGGTTGGTTCCAAATCCCCTGACACCATCAGTTGTTTATCACACCTAGACATGTTCTATGACTTCAAAGAATGACATTTACAATTGGTTGCTCTGCTTTGCTATGTAATTATGGAAACTATACATTTATGGGTAAAAGGAAATGTGCCTCCATATACAATCACTGATTTAGGGAGATATAGCTGAAATCTTGATTCCTAGTTTAGTGAATATAATTTATTCTGATACCTTTATCCCATAACAGAAGGGTAAACATCTTGAGGTCATTGATCATCTCTCATTGCTTTTTTTTACAATGCTGTGGCCAATGCTAGGCATGTAATAATAACTGGTATTAACTCAATATGTCAGCAAATTTGGAAAACTCAGCAGTGGCCACAGGACTAGAAAAGGTCAGTTTTCATTCTAATCTCAAAGAAGGGCAACGACAAAGAATGTTGAAACTACCATACAATTGCCCTCATTTCACATGCTAGCAAGGTAATACTCAAAATCCTTCAAGCTAGGCTTCAACAGTACGTGAAACAAGGACCAATACTTTGGCCACCTGATGCGAATAACTAACTCATTGGAAAAGACCCTGATGCTGGGAAAGATTGAAGGAAGGAGGAGAAGGGGAGGACAGAGGATGAGATAGTTGGATGGCATCACCGGCTCAATGGACATGAGTTTGAGCAAGTTCTGGGAGTTGGTGATGGACAGGGAAGCCTGGTGTACTGCAGTCCATGGGGTCCAAAGAGTCGGCCATGACTGAGCGACTGAACTGAACTGAACTGAACAAAGAACTTCTAGATATACAAGCACGATTTAGAAAAAGCAGAGGAACCAGAGATCAAATTGCCAACATTTGCTGGATCATAGAAAAAGCAAGAGTTTCAATGGAATTCCTGGAAAACATCTACTTCTGCTTGACTATGCCAAATCCTTTGACTATGTTGATCACAACAAACTGTGGAAAATTCTTAAAGAGTTGAGAATACCAGACCACCTTGCCTGTCTCCTGAGAAATCTGTATACAGGTCAAGAAGCAACAGTTAGAACCAGATATGGGACAGCTGACTGGCTCAGAATTGGGAAAAGAGTACATCAAGACAGTATATTGTTACCTGGCTTATTTAACTTATAATGCAGAGCATATCATGGGAAATGCCAGGCTGGATGAATCACAAGCTGAAATCAAGATTGCCAGGAGAAATATCAACAACCTCAGATATGCAGATGATACCACTCTAATGGCAGATAAAGAAGAGGAACTAAAGAGCTTCTTGATGAGGGTGAAAGAGGAGAGTGAAAAAGCTGGCTTTAAAACTCAACATAAAAAAACTAAGATCATGGCATCTGGTCACTTCACTTAATTGCAAATAGAAGGGAAAAAGTGGAAGCAGTGACAGATTTTATTTTCTTGGGCTCCAAAATCACTGTGGATGGTAACTGCAGCCATGAAATTAAAAGAGGCTAGCTCCTTAGAAGGAAAGCTATGATAAACCTAGAATGCATATTAAAAAAGCAGAGACATCACTCTGCTGACAAAGGTCCATCTAGTCAAAGCTGTGGTTTTTCCAGTAGTCATGTACAGATGTGAGTTGGACCATAAGGAAGCCTGAGTACCAAAGAACTGATGTTTTTGAACTGTGGCTCTGGAGAAGGTTCTTGAGAGTCCCTTGGACAGCAAGGTCATCAAACTAGTCAATCTGCAAGGAAATCAACCTTAAATATTCACTGGAAGGACTGATGCTTAAGCTGAAGCTCCAATGCTTTGGCCACCTGATGTGAACAGTTGACTCATTGGAAAAGACCCTGATTCTGGGACAGACTGAAGGCAAAAGGAGAAGGGGGCAGCAGAGGATGAGATGGTTAGATGGCATCACTGACTCAGGAGAATCTGAGCAAACTCCAGGAGATAGCGGAAGACAAGGAGCCTGGCATGCTGCAGTCCATGGGATCGCAAAGAGTCAGACATGACTTAGCAACTGAACAGCAAACAACCACAAAAACTAACTCAAAAGAGTTAGCTATAGGAACATTGGCCTTGTTTGACTTTATTTACTTCTTATTGCTAAGTTTTTGTTGCAATTATTGTTATTGTTCTTTTAAGGTTATTTCTGTGTCCAAACACTATCCTTTAATGAGGATACCCAGAAATGAAATGTTAGAAAGACTACTTAGTAAAAAATAAATAAATAAGCAAGTAAAATCCAGGGAGGCTGTATTTAACACTGCTGTACTGTACACTTAAAAATGGTTAAGATGGTAAACTGTGTTATGTGTTTTTTTACCTCAATAAAAAATAATCCCAGGCAGGTTGAACCCATAAGTCTCACTTCTTGCACGTGCTACAGGGTGGCACAGGGCACTGTTCACAAGGGGCAATTACGCAGCCATAACCCTCTTATCCAGTAATATATTTACAATGAATCCTTTGTAGCAGTAGATCAAAGAACGGCTTTTATTGACCCATATCCATATTTACTGTACAGCAAATTAGCACAAACACACACCCAGAGACCAGCTTCAGTTTCCTCTTACCACACCAGCTCTCTAAAGAGAAATAAATTTTCTGTCCTAAAACAGTTTTGCAAAGAGGAACTTTGAAAAGCAAGCATCTGTCACTGAGGTTAACAGGACTCAACTTGAAAAATGACCCTTTGGCTCATGAGAAAACATAACTCTCTCCAAAACTGCTAGGAGTGAGGAGGGGTGGGAGTGGGGAGACAAACAGTGGGAGTATGGAGAACATGATGAATGAAGCAAACAGAAAGACACATATATGTGTGTATGTGTAGCCCTGTGCACAAAACGTCCATTATTTGTATGCTTTCATTTCCAAAGGTCCAGATAATGTTAGGTAAAAGTGTAACTTATGACTCAGTCAGGGCAATTCTTTTGCTGTGATAAATCAATGTCGGCTAAGTCAACTAGGGTGGGGGTGACAAAAAAAAAAAAAGATGATAAGCAACAAACACATTTGTTCAGTGGGAAGACAGAATAAGGTAGCTCTCACTTTGAAGAACTGAGTTCAGAGGTTTCAAAGGGCACACAGGAAACGCTCCAACAGCAAAAACTGTGCCCTGAGCGTCATTCCAGCAAACTCTCAACCCTCCTCACAGCTTTATCTGATCGCCTGATTCTCTATCTCCAGATCCAAGACACCCACAAAGAAAAAGTACTTTGTGATAAAATCAAGAGCTCAGGGCTTGCTTCGATCACCTTTCTGGTCACTGAAGACCAGGCCATGTTGAGATGAGATTGTCAGATGGTCAGAATCTGGTAGATTCTCTTGAGTTATTGGAATCTTGATGTTTTGTTGGTTTCTGGTTCTGAAAGTACTTACATATACAGTGACTGTTTTCGTCACAGATATAACAAGTTGACTACCAGAAAGGAAAAGGACATAGAGCTCTGAACCAGGTCTGTAAAACATTACAAATTCATCTCTGGCTCTCAAAAATATTTACAAGGTAGTATTTTGGTGACAATGAATATGTACTGAGCCTTGGGTACCCCTTGGGCCAAAGGGGGGAGAAAATAAGGCATTTAGGGAAAATCAGGCATTTAGCAAAATACATTTTGCTTTTTTTCTTGGATGTGCTTTTTTTTAAGACACCAATTGAAGAGCTATAAATTAAATTTGGAAGATCAAATTGTGAATGCTACTATTTCCCCAACACCAAATAGTATCCACAGAACAGAGAGGTGGAATTGACTGGAAAGTCTTCATGGAAGAAAAGCAATATTCTTTTCTTTCTGCTACTCTGTGCTTCCCCCTGGAGGAGAAAATGGCAACCCACTTCAGTATTCTGTCTGGGAAAATCCCATGGACAGAGGAGCCTGACAGGCTACAGTCCATGGGGTCACAGTTAGACACGACTGAGCACACACACACCCAGGTACTCTGTGGTTCACCCTCATTGTGTGGGTTTTGGGGCCCATGGTTAGAAGAGAGTGTATACTTTGAGAATAACAGCAAAATGGTTAGCATCAAAGACATTTTGTGGGAAAAGAGAATATATTAAATGTATATTAGCTTTGAGAATCAACTACTACAAGTTAACATGGAAAGGTTTCACAGAAAATTGTTTCTGTCAGGGGAGATGATGCCCAAGCTTTCAAACATCCTGGCTGTATAAGTCTTGAGGGGAAATCAATGTAGACACCACATATAATTCACAGGAAGTAGTTTGTAACCATAATTGGATATTTTCATGAATGTTTTCTTAAGAAAAACCATAGAAAATTAAGTTAGTCATAGAATAGCTGGATACTCTGATAAACATATATCCTTCAGAAATGTTCCCAATATAAGATCTTGCTGCACTCCGTATATCTCGTTAGCCTTTGAAAAATACCTCTTCTTTACAACTTATTTGTTAGGCATTACAAAACTCAAAATACACACTTTTGGTAAGAGGTCACTGACCATAAAGAGAGAAAAAAGTTTTTTTATAACAATGTGGTGGTTTATCATGTGCTACACAGAACCAGGGGGCTTCCCATGTGGCTCAGATGGTAAAGCATCTGCCTTCAATGCAGGAGACACAAAAAGCTGGGTTTGATCCCTGGGTGGAGAAAATCCCCTGGAGGAGGAAACAGTAACTCACTCTAGTATTCTTGCCTTGAGAATCCCAGGCTACAGTTCCATGGGGGTTGCAAAGAGTCAGACACAACTGAGCAACTAACACTTTTACTTTCACACAGAACCAGAGTGAATCTCCTTTTTTTTGATTTACAGAATTAAATTGCAAACATAAAATTCAAACAATTCAAACAACAGCCCCCCTGATGATTCTCTGCTTGGTTTCACTGGGAGACTAGCCTAGTGCCTCCCTCTGGTACCTCAGGAGTCCTTAGGTCTCTGTTATTAGCTCTGAAGGCATGGAATGGAGAAGCCATTTTCTTTCATTTACCATGACTTTATAGTCAGTGGTCTATAGGCACTCTCTCTAAGCAGGCTCATGTGGGAGAAAGGAAACATGAATTTTCCAGAATAATGGGAAAGTCTGAATCCAGGGAATTTTCCTGGACTGCTGGGACTCAATAAGGCAACACTCAAAGGTACAAAGCAGCAGTCCTCAGGGAAACAAACTTTAAACACGTGGCCACGTGGATCTTACTTGCTTGTCTTCCAGAATACGTAACATGTTAGAGGAGCCTCTATGGAGATCTCTAATTGATACTCAGCCAGCACAATGTTAAACCACATGTTTAATAGAAATAGGGGGCAAGAAATCCAATAACTCATTTCCTAAGCAATCAAAGTCAAGCAAAAGAATACTAATGGTGGTATAGCTGAGGAAAAACTTCCTCTACCCTCTTATGTTCAGTTCTTGGGAACTGTGAATTAAATAACAAATGTCAGATTAAGAGAAGAACGGGCATGTTTCTTTATTGATGGCAATTTTTTTTTTAATTTTTTTTTTTAAATTTTCAGTGGGTTTTGTCATACATTGACATGAATCAGCCATAGAGTTACACGTATTCCCCATCCCGGTCCCCCATCCCACCTCCCTCTCCACCCGATTCCTCTGGGTCTTCCCAGCCCACCAGGCCCGAGCACTTGACTCATGCATCCCACCTGGGCTGGTGGTCTGTTTCACCACAGATAATATACATGCTGTTCTTTCGAAACATCCCACCCTCACCTTCTCCCACAGAGTTCAAAAGTCTGTTCTGTACTTCTGCGTCTCTTCTTCTGCCCTGCATATAGGGCCTATTGATGGCAATATTTTTATGTGCACAGGGGCTTCACAGAAAAGAAGTGACACCCAAAGGCAATTAGAACTTTTAACAAAGGGCAATAAATTGTGGAGATGTAATTAAACAAAGGAAAAGGGATCTGGGCTTCTAGGGGTTGTAAATTGTGGGAAGGTGAGTAGGAAATGTATGGTAGATAAGGGTTGTTCAGCAGAATTTGTTATGCAGATTCAAATTGTTCTCTGATAAGAGTCTTGTCCTCTTCCTGGTATGGGAGAGGAGGATATCTTTACAAATAAAAGTTTATATCCCTTTTACCATATGAAATGAAATTTTTGCCCCACTTTTAGGCAGAAAGGGAGAGTTATTCCTGTATCTGCTGCTTCTCAATTGCCTTGAGCTCAAAATAATCTTTATGTCAAAATGGCATATTTTAGGGTAGCATGTTCTAGGGTAGCATCTCCTTCATTGTTGATTATATCTATGCCTGCGAGGCAATCAATTTCATCTTTCCTTTGCAGATAGTAGAGAACAACAGGACATAGGAACCAATGAGAAATTCCCAGGACTTTGCAGCACAGAAGTGGTTCCATATCACATTGCTCCTTTCTCCATCTTCTTTTCTCCCTCAGTCTCTTTTCAGAATGTAAGATACTAGACTTTGACTCTTTCTTCATCCCATTTCAACATGTAGCTTTGGGGCAATAGGGGCAGCTGTGGTCTATGGGTAATTCTTGATCAAGGACCCTCTTTTTCATTCCCTTCCTGGAATGCTTCCTCCTTGGCTCCCATCCCTGCTTTGGGCTCCCCCAGGCCTCTTGAGTTTTCTACTCAAATGAGGGAAGTTGGCCTCATCTACCACAGCCTCTGGATTCTCTAGGCTATGCTAGAATTCACTTCCTTATTCCAGTGATACAAGTATTTTAAAGCCCTGAAAAACATTTTGATACCTTCTCACTGAAGGGGATCAGAATATGATACCCAAATTATGCCACTTTGGCATGTGCTAAGTGGCTTCAGTTGTGTCTGACTCTTTTCAACTCCATGGACTATAGTCTGCCAGGCTCCTCTATCCATGGGATTCTCCAGGCAAGAATACTGGAGTGTGTTGCCATTTCCTTCTCCAGAGGATTTTCCCGACCCAGGGATCGAACCCACGTCTCCTGCATCTCCTGTATTGGCAGGTGGATTATTTACCACTAGCGCTACCTGGGAAGGCACAAGGATTATTTTGAACTGAAGGCAATTGAGAAGGCAATTCCCATACCAGGAAGAGGATAATAACACATCACTGAGACAGAGAAGGTAAGAGCATGAGTCTGCATAAGCAAACCTATTAAGTAGCTTTTGTCTGTCATTAATTTCCCTCACACATTTCCTAGTCATCTTCCCACAATTTATTGCCCCTGAAAGCCCACCTCCTTTCCTTTATCTAGTCACCTCTCCACAATTTATTACCCTTTGTTAAAATGGTATATAAGCACTCAAATCCAAAAACGTTTTGGGATTTCATTTCTTTTCTGTGAAGCTACCATGAATGTAAAAACATTAACAGTTTAATTCACAGGTCCTAGCTATAGAACAGAAGAGGATAGGGTAAAATCTTTCTCCCCTAAATTACCATCTGTCTTACTGTTTGTCCAGTTGATAAATATGTTTTGACTGACAGACTACCAGGAGAGTCTACATATACCAGAGCCTGTGACAGGTAAGAGCTTTCAGCTCAGAGGCAGCTGTGCCATGCTCATATAATAGAGCTTGACAGAAAGTCTTAATGACTAGTCACAAACGGAAAGTGCAAAGGGACACAGCTTCTCTTTAGAGAGCTCTAAGATACTATCAATTTCTGTCCCAGCCCAGGGTAAAAAGTGCCTCAAGCACTGAGTGGGGAATGCAGGGGCAAAATGGGTAATGAGTCAGAAAGGAATGTCTGCTAACCCACACTCACATACCTGCATGCCAATGTGAAGAGAGCCCTGCATAAATTCCTTTACACATATTAGGGTCTCACACACACTTCTGAGGGCAATTTTTTCATGTGAGAATCTGCCCTGTGTTTTACGGAACAGTAGGTAGGTCTTTTGGTATTTACAAAAATAGTAGGTATTTTTTGGTAAAAAAGTAGGTGAAAGCAAAACAGTAGGTGTTTGCTTTTGGATGGAGTTCCACAGAAGTATGCTGTCACTGTGACAACTTTTTTTCTCTCATACTTTCTTGGTATCATCGGCCTTGGCTTTCTTCATTAGATAATAGAGTGAAATTCATGCAGTGGCCTCAGAATCACTGCCCCAGAGGAAAATGGGCAGAGAGGGTAGTCAATCAAGGCCTGGCCTAGTGGCTTTGGTGTTTTTAGTTGCTGATCTTTAAATACATGAGCCTAGAAGAATGTTTCTCAAATTTGAAAACAGATGCTTTTTAGAGTCAATTTCTCATGCAACAATATAAAAATAAGACATTAAATCCAGGAATGAGAAATAATTCTCCAATATGGCTTTGGTTTGAATCTCCACCTCTTCACTTAGAGGCAGGTTTAGGGAAAAGAGCTCCATCTAAAGAACCCACATTTCCATCTATTACTTTAGATATCAGGTCAGAGTTAGTACTTTCAGAAAGCTTGACAGACCTCTTTGATGCAACGAGGGGTAGGGGAGTGGGACAGGGAGGAAAACATACTTTCCAAGCAGTAAAATCCAAGATATCCCATGATTCAATGGGTCACTTTGGAGACTCTCAGCAAAATAAGCTCAGAATGGCCACCAGTATTAAGGCATCTGTTGGTCAAAAAAGCTGCAGAGCAAGTGGGTTCTCTGTCCCAAGTTCCCATTTTCTTCGTGGTTTCTCTTTAGTGTGAGAAGTGCGACAGAGAGCAAGATGACATGGGCAAGGCAGCATCTTCATCATCGTTCTTACCTTGCCAAGGAACAAACCAACGAGGATTCTATTCATCTTTATGTAACAAAGAAATAAAGGAAGGTAGAAAATTGTGGAAGATGGAAATCAACTTTGGCCATAGGTTCTCAAGCTCACCTCACTCTGGTTTAAAAAAGATATGTATACGGCTTTTTTGTTTTTTTCTTTTTTTGTGGCGGGGGTGGGGGGGGGCGGGCACAAAAGCAGGACAGGGGTTAAGAAGTAAGCAGATTGAGGGGATACTTCTTTTAAGGTAATATGTAGAAAGCAAAATTTCATGCCTTTTAGAGAAAATTCATACTTCAGTGGAAAACTTTACTTTCTACAGCTCTTGCTTCCTGTGCATGCTAAGTCACTTCAGTCATGTCTAACTCTTTGAGACCCTATGGACTCTGGCCAGCCAGGCTCCTCTGTCCATGAGATTCTCCAGGCAAGAATACAGGAGTGGGTTGCCATCCTCCAGGGGATCTTCCTGGCCCAGGGATCTAACCCATGTCTCTTACGGCTCCTGCACTGGCAGGTGGGTTCTTTACCACTAGCGCCACCTGGGAAGCCCCCTAGCTTCCTACAGGAGCTATTTTATAACTCTGTAAGTTGTAGGGAAAGGATCAGTCAGTTTAGTCGCTCAGTCATGTCCGACTCTTTACAACTCCATGGACTGCAGCACGCCAGGCTTCCCTGTCCATCACCAACTCCCGGAGCTTGCTCAAACTCATGTCCATTGAGTCAGTGATGTCATCCAACCATCTCATCCTCTGTTGTCTCCTTCTCCTCCCACCTTCAATCTTTCCCAGCATCAGAGTCTTTTCCAATGAGTCAGTTCTTCCCACTGGGTGGCCAAAGTATTGGCGTTTCAGCTTCAGCACCAGTCCTTCCAATGAATATTCAGGACTGATTTCCTTTACGATGGACTGGTTGGATCTCCTTGCAGTCCAAGGGACTCTCAAGAACTCAAGAGTCTTCTCCAACACCACAGTTCAAAAGTATCAATTCTTCAATGCTCAGCTTTCTTTATAGTCCAACTCTCACATCCATACATGACTACTGGAAAACCATAGCTGTAATTTCTGTCCTGTCTGGTTCAACTGGCTTCCTTGGGTGGGGGGGGGGGGAGGGTTACATCCATTTGTAATTTATTTCAACATTCTTTACTCCCTGTAAATCTGGGCTGCTTTTTAAAATCAGTTATAACACGTGCCTGGTTCCCTCAGTTATTACAAGTAAAATCTTTAACACATTTATTTTTATGTCTATATGAGGGTGTCATGATTTTACCTTTCTTGTTACAAATTTTCTTGTAACACTCTTGTAAGACTTCTTCCTTGGGGAGCAGCAGAAGGAAACATGCTGGAGGCCTTCAGGCTGCAGGAAGCTAGTACTAGGTCATCTGATCTACAGATAAGGGGAGCAAAGTAGCTCTTCTCAGGGGACAGACCCTTTCTCCTCTCAAATCTTTCAGGTTAATACCACCATCCAGTATTCTTGCCTGGGAAATCCCATGGACAGGAGAGCCTGGTGGGCTACAGTCCATGGGGTCGCAAAGAGTTGGACACAACTGAGTACACATGCACTCACAAGACCACCATCCACAACATGCATTTGGTCACCTTTTGGGAGAAGGTATTCTTCCCATTTCCGAAGGCATTACTTCCGGCTTGTCTCTCCACTTGCAGGTTTCCCACACTCTCCATTTGCAGATCTCTGCGTGGGAGAGCTGCAGTTTCACCCAGTGGGCAGGGTTGGGTTTCTGTTAGCTGGCCTGCAACCCACTGTGCTCTGCCAACACACAATGATCAGTAGCATTCCTGAAATTCCTGACATAGCAGAGAAGCCAGGCTTGGTCCTGCGAACGCCCTTGAACTGTGGTTCTGAACCTAATGGGGTATTTATCTTTTATTCACAGACAGAGGTTAGGACCTATTTATGTAAATCCTCCACCAAGGGTCAATTCATCTTGACCCCCTGGTTTTCATTTCTCTAATTGTCACAGGTATTTTTTAGACCCCTTGGAAACTCTTCATTCAGTGAAAAGCTGCAGGGTCAGTAAGAATTCGGTTACAAAGGGAAGGGGTGGAGGGCTGGAAGAGTTGAGGAGGCTTCCTCTGAAGTGTTCTAAGAAGATTTCAGAGGCCACCCAGTTGACAAAGTAAAAACAGCAATGACCTTATGCACCCTGTTTTATTCACAGAAAGTATGCTTTCTTGAAATGGTATCTTCACCTAAGAAGTTGCTTAAAGCACACATTGTCCAATTTCAGTTTCCTAGAGCACGTATTGTCCAGTCTCAGTGGTGGTAAGGGGTTAGGAAGCGAGCTATTAGAATGGAGGACCTCTGGGCGGGCACTGGCTCTGCAGACAATTGTTCCCAATTAATGGATCCCAGCACCCTCCCAGCTTTGCATTTTAAAAGGGGGCCCCAGAATAGTGAGAAAATACTTGATTCTTAAGAACTGACCCAGGTTACAGGGATTTCAGGCCACATGAGAAGCCTGCAGGGGAGATATTTAGAGGTCAGCAGGTCTTTGGGGGGCCCTCAAAGCATTCTTGATTGAGAGCCTTGTGCTCCAACTTCTAACTCCCAGGAATGAAGATTTGAGGGAAGGAATCACGTGGAAAGCAGCCCAACTGTTTTAACATCCCTGGAGAATTTCTCTTTTCACTAACTGGATCTTCATCTTCTATACCTTAAGCCTGTTGAGTTTTTTTTTTTTTTTTCCATTTTCAATCAAGAAGTGGTGGAGAGAATCTAATCTTAAAAAACACTTTTTTCATTATTTTCTGTCAACATTTTATTATGAAAAAAGTCAAACGTACAGGAAAGTTGAACAAATAGTACTGTGACCATCCCATATACTCACACTATTTAAATTCAACAGATACCTTTTGGTATATTTGCTTTATCTATATACACAGTATATATACATATTTGTTTTATGTTTGTATATACTTTTTTTGCTGATCTATTTAAAAGTAAATTGGAGACCTAAATGTAAGTCTAGATACTATTACATTCTTAGAGAAGAACCTAGGCAGAGCACTCTTTGACATAAATCATAGCAATATTTTTTGGGATTCACCTCCTAGAATAATGAAAATAAAACCAAAAATAAACAAATGGGACCTAACTAAACTTAAAGACTTTTGCACAGCAGAGGAAACCATCAACAAAATGAAAAGACAACTCACAGGATGAGAGAAAATATTTGCAAATGATGTAACTGATAAGGGATTAATCTCTAATATATGCAAACAATTCATGCAACTCATTATTAAAAAATAGACAGCCCAATTCAAAAATGGGTGGGAGACCTAAAAAGACATTTCTCCAAAGAAGATATACAGATGACTGAAAAGCACAAGGAAAGATGCTCACCATTGCTAATTATTAGAGAAATGCAAATCACAACTACAGTATCAACTCACACCAGTGAGAATGACTATCATCAGAAAGTATACAAACAATAAATGCTGGAGAGGATGTGGAGAAAAGGGAACCTTCCTATGCTGTTGGTGGGAATATAAATTGGTGCAGCCACTATGGTGAACAGTATGGAGATTTCTTAAAAAACTGATAATAGAGCTACCATATGACCCCTGCAATCCCATTCCTGGGCATAAATCTGGAGAAAAACATGATCCAATAAGATACATGCACCCTAATGTTCATTGCAGCGCTGTTTACAATAGCCAAGATAGGGAAGCAACCTAAATGACCACCAAGAAAGGAATGGATAAAGAAGATGTGGTATATAGATGCAATGGAATATTACTCAGTCATTAAAAAGAATGAAATAATGCCATTTGAGCCACACAGATGAACCTAGAGATTATCATACTAAGTAAGTCAGAGAAAGACTACCATATGATATCACTTATATATAGAATCTATTGAAAAAAGTGATACAAATGAACTTATTTGCAAAACAGAAACAGACTTACAGACTTCAAAAACAAACTTAGGTTACCAAAGGGGAAAGGTGGAAAGAGAAATAAATTAGGAGTTGGAATTAACATATACACACTACTATACATAAAACAGATAATCAACAAGGATCTACTGTATAGCACAGGAAACTCTACTCAGTATTCTGTAATAATCTATATGGGAAAATAATCTGAAAAAGGATGGATGTATGTATATGTATAACCAAATCACTTCTCTGTACACTGAAACTAACACAATATTGTAAATCAATTACAGTTCAATATAATATAAAAATTAAATTTAAAAAATTCCTAAAAGATTGCATTATAAAAATTAAAAATAAAAGTAAATTGGAGGGAGCTTCCCTGGTGAGTCAGTGGTAAAGAATCCACCTGCAAACGGAGGAGACACAGGTTCAATTCCTGATCTGGAAAGCTCCCACATGCCTCAGAGCAACTAAGCTCATATGCCACAACAATTGAGCCTGAGCTCTAGAGCCTGGGAGCCACAACTACTGAACCCACAAGCCTCAGCTTCTGAAGCCTGCATGCCTCGAGCCTGTGCTCCACAACAAGAGAAGCCACCACAATGAGAAGCTCACACCCAACTAGAGAGGAGCCCCCCACTTGCCACAACCAGAGAAGGCCTGTGCAACAACAACAACCCAGCACAACCAAAAATAAATTAATAAATAAAATTATTTTTTAAAAAGTGTATTGGAGATATCATGACACTTTACCCCAAACACCAGCCTGTATATCTTAATATAAGTTTATTCTCATATATAACTATCATATCATGAACATCTCTAAGGAAATTACCAGTAATTCCATAATATCACATAACTCTTAGATTAGAAAGAAAGAAAGAAAGAAAGTGAAGTCACTCAGTTGTGTCCAACTCTTTGTAACCTCATGGACTGTAGCCTGTTAGGCTCCTCCATCCATGGGATTTTCCAGGCAAGAATACTAGAGTGGATTGCCATTTCCTTCTCCAGGGGATCTTCCCGACCCAGGGATCAAACCCAGGTCTCCCATATTGCAGGCAGACTCTTTACTGTCTGAGCCACCGGGGAATCCCTTAGAAACTTTTAGAATATCCAGTCCATATTCAAATCACCCCGATTTCCACCCTAATGTCATAACAGTTTCTTTTTTAAACCAGAATGGTTTCTTTAGTCTTTTTGGAATAGCCCCTCTACTTCTTTTTTTAGATGACATTATCTTTTTGAAGAGACTTTATAGGAAGTCTTACGTTCTGGACTTGTCTGATTATTTCCTTGTGGAGGTATTTAACTTGTTCTTCTCTCCCCCACATTTCCTGTTTTTATGGGTTGAATTGTGTCTGTTCCCTGAAATCATATGTTGAAGCTAAAGGGGTGCAGAATATGTCACTTTAAAATCTGCCTCTTTGAATATGGATTATTTTGCCTGATTATTTTTAAGAAACAGCAGTCATAGCAAAAGCTCTGAAAACTGAGTAGAAGTTACTCTTTGTAAGGAACATTTACATTTATAAGGGAGGTCTCCATTTGTAAGGGTGTCTCCCTTACAGGGAGGGAGGATGAGTAAGGAAGAAAGGATGAATAAATCTCTACAAACTCTTATCAATGGAGATGAAAGTGAAAAGTGTTAGTCTCTCAGTTGTGTCTGACTCTTATGGCCCCATGGCTCCTCTGTCCATGGAATTCTCCAGGCAAGAACACTGGAGTGGGTAGCCATTCCCTTCTCCAGGGTATCTTCCAGGTCTCTTGTATTGTAGGCAGACTCTTCGCCATCTGAGCCACCAAGGAAGCCTGGTGAAACTCTTATCAATGAAGATGGCATAGACTTAAATCTTTTTAACAACCATACCATTTTTTTAAACTTCATTCTCCTTGTGCTTTTCCTGGTAACCTGCCATAACTGGGTCCCCAATTCTCCCATCTGTCTTTTGCCTTTAGCTGGAAATGGTATTTAAGGTGGTGACTTGAGCCCCTTGAGGGGACTACTCAGTTTTCCTGAGTGTCTCCCATATACATAGGCAGTATGCATGTGTGTACATGCCATGTTGCTTAGTCATGTCTGACTCTTTGAGACGCTATGGACTGTAGCCCACCAGCTCCTCTATCCATGGGATTGTCCAGGCAAGGATACTGGAGTGGGTTGCCATGTGCTCCTCCAGGGGATCTTCCTGACCTAGGGATCGAACCCACATCTCTTATGTGTCCTGCATCGGCAGGTGGGTTCTTTACCACTAGTGCCACTTGGGAAGCCCATATAAGCAGTATACGTGTTCTTAAACTTCTGCTTGTTTTTTCTCCTGTTATTCTGTCTTTTTGTTATGCAGAGGTCTCAACCAAGAACCTAGAAAGGTAGAGGGAAAATTATTTTTCCTCCTTTACAAAGCCCAACCCACAGTACTTTAGAATATGACATTATTTAGAAATAGGGTCATTGTGGTCATAATTAGTTAAGATGAGGCCATACTGGAGTAGCATGGGTCCCTAATCCAAAATGACTGGTATCCCTATAAAAGGAGAAATTCAGAGATAGACATGCACACAGGGAAAGCACCAAGTGAACATGAAGGTATGGATCAAGGTGATGCTTCTACACGTCAAGGAAGATGACAGACTGCCAACAAACCATCTGAAGCTAGGACAGAGGCATGAAACACATCCTCACAGCCCTCAGAAGGAACCAACCTTGCCCACACCTTAGTTTCATACTTCAGCCTCCAGAACTGTGAGATAGTAAATTTCTGTTCTTTGAGACACTAAGTTTGTTGTACTTTGTGACGGCAACCTGGCAAACTAATATACCTATAACTGGATGTTAGCTCTAGAGACTTCATCAGATCCAGGTTGAAAATTTTGGCAAGGATACTACCTAGGTGACACTGTGCCCCTCATCTGTTGTTCAGTTGCTCAGTCACGTCCAATTCTTTGAGACCCCATGGACTACAGCATGCCAGGCTTCCCTTTCCTTCACTATCTCCCAGAATTTGCTCAAACTCATGTCCGTTGAGTTGGTGATGCCATTCAACTATCTCATCCTCTGTCAACCCCTTCTCCTTTTGCCCTCAATCTATCTCAGCATCAGGGTCTTTTCCAATGAGTTGGCTCTTCACATCAAGTAGCCAAAGTATTGGAGCTTCAGCATCAGTCCTTCCAATGAATATCTGGAATTGATTTCCTTTAGGATTGACTGGTTTGAACTCCTTATAGTCCAAGGGTCTCTTGATTCTTCTCCAGCACCACAGTTCAAAAGCATCAATTCTTTGGTTCTCAGCCTTCATTATGGTCCAACTCTCACATCTATACATGACTCGTGGAGAAACCATAGCTTTATCTATACAGATCTTTGTCAGCAAAGTGATGTCTCTGCCCTAAATACTGCATCACATCATGTTATAGTGTGTAACCTCAGTCTACTCAGATTGTAGAAAAAGCAAGAGAATTCCAGAAAAACACCTACTTCTGCCTCATTGACTATGCTAAAGCCTTTGACTGTGTGGATCACAACAAATTGTGGGAAATTCTTAGAGATGGGAATGCCAGACCATCTTACCTGCCTCCTGAGAAACCTGTATGCAGGTCAAGAAGCAACAGTTAGAACCAGACATGGAACAATGGACTGGTTCAAAATTGGGAAAGAAGTACATCAAGGCTATATATTGTCACCCTGCTTATATGCAGAGTACATCATGTGAATTGCCAGGCTGGATGAAGCCCAAGCTGGAATCAAGATTGCTGGGAGAAACATCAATAAGCTCAGAAATGCAGGTGACACTCCCTAATGGCAGAAAGCGAAGAGGAACTAAAGAGCGTGATGAACGTGAAAGAAGAGAGTGAAAAAGCTGTTAAAACTCAACATTCAAAAAACTAAGATCATGGTATCTGGTCCCATCACTTCATGGCAAATAGATGGGGGTAAAAATAGAAACAGTGACAGACTGTATTTTCCTGGGCTCCAAAATCACTGTGGATGGTGACTGCAGTTATGGAATTAAAAGACGCTTGCTCCTTGGAAAAAAAAACTATGACAAGCCTGGACAACATATTAAAAAAGCAGAGACAGTGTTTCCTTTTATTAGGGAATGGTAGAGAAGGAAATGGCAACCCACTCCAGTATTCTGGCCTGGAGAATTCCATGTACAGAGAAGACTGGTGGGCTACAGTCCTTGGGGTTGCAAAGAATCAGACACGACAGAGCGGCTAACATTTTCACTTTCATTTAGAAGCCAAGCTCTGGTTTCAATGTAAGCTTATTGCTATTGAGATGATGTCACTTCTACCTAGACCAGAGCAATGAACAGGGCCATGAAATAAAAGGGTCAGCTTCATGGGCAAGCTACCAGCACAGTCACAGAAACACTCATGCCTAGGAGGACTGTGTGCTTGGAATTTAATTCTGTCATCACTGTCTTGAAATTAGTTGCAATTTTATCTTTATAATATTTGCATTTGGTCAGTTTAGTTCAGTTCAGTTCAGTTCAGTTGCTCAGTCGTGTCCGACTCTTTGCGACCCCATGAATCGCAGCACGCCAGGCCTCCCTGTCCATCACCAACTCCTGGAGTTTATTCAAACTCATGTCCATTGAGTTGGAGATGCTATCCAGGCATCTCATCCTCTGTCATCCCCTTCTACTCCTGCCCCCAATCCCTCCCAGCATCAGGGTCTTTTCCAATGAGTCAACTATTTGCATGAGGTGGCCAAAGTATTGGAGTTTCAGCTTCGGCATCAGTCCTTCCAATGAACACCCAGGACTGATCTCCTTTATGATGGACTGGTTGGATCTCCTTGCAGTCCAAGGGACTCTCAAGAGTCTTCTCCGACACCACAGTTCAAAAGCATCAATATTTCGGCGCCAGCTTTCTTCACAGTCCAACTCTCACATCCATGCATGACCACTGGAAAAACCATAGCCTTGACCAGACAGACCTTTGTTGGCAAAGTAACGTCTCTGCTTTTTAATATGCTATCTATGTTGGTCATAGCTTTCCTTCCAAGGAGTAAGCGTCTTTTAATTTCATGGCTGCAATCACTATCTGCAGTGATTTTGGAGCCCCCCAAAATAAAGTCTGACACTGTTTCCACTGTCTCCTCATCTATTTGCCATGAAGTGATGGAACCAGATGCCATGATCTTAGTTTTTTTAATGTTGAGCATTAAGCCAACTTTTTCACTCTCCTCTTTCACTTTCATCAAGAGGCTTTTTAGTTCCTCTTCAATTTCTGCCATAAGGATGGTGTCATCTGAGTTTATTGATATTTCTCCCAGCAATCTTGATTCCAGCTTGTGCTTCTTCCAGCCCAGCGTTTCTCATGATGTACTCTGCATATAAGTTAAATAAGCAGGGTGACAATATACAGCCTTGACGTACTCCTTTTCCTATTTGGAACCAGTCAATTCCAAGTTCTCTTCAAACAAATGAAAAAGTCTAGAAAATCACGGCAAAGAAATAGAAGTTATATGAGAGAACCAAATAGAGATTATAGAACTGAAAAATACAATGATAAAAAGAGTGATGACAGAAGAAAATCTGTGAATTTGACGACACATCAATAGAATTTTTCCAATCTGAAAAACAAGTGAAAAAAAAATTAACAGTCTCAGGGACTAATGGAGTAACAGAAGATCTAACATCTGTATCTTGGGATAGCAGGAAAGAAAGAGAGAATGGAACTGAAAATGTTTTTGAGGAAGTAAAACTTCCCAAATGTGGTGAATTCAAGAAGAATCAATAAACTGAGTGAATCTCACACAGAATAAACCTAACAAAATCCATGTCAAGGCACAAAATTTCTGAAAAATTTTGAAAACTGAAAAGAAACAACAAAACATGAAAGCAGCCAGAGAGAAACAACACATTATTTATTGTGGAATACCAATTTGAATTACAGGGTATTTCTCAAAAGAAACCATGGAGGCCAGCAGGAAATAGCACAACATTTTTCAAATACTAAAAGAAAAGATCTGTCAGTTGTGAACTCTATATCAAGTCAAAATATCATTCAGGAATTAAGAGGAAGTAAAAGCATTCTTTGTCAAAGGAAACTAAGAGAATTTGTTACTAGCAAACCTACCCTTGAAGAATGGCTAAAGGAGTTTTTCTAACTAGCAAAGATGATAACAGAAGGTTTGAAACTTCAAAAAGAAAAGAAGAATATCAGAATAGGTAAAAACAAGAAATTAGAAATAGAAGAGCAAAATAAACCCAAGGGAAGCACAGGAAGGGAAATAATAAAGAAAGATACGAGCAGAAATCAATGAAATTAAAAATAGGAACACAAGACAGAAAATCAATGAAACAGAAAGTTCTTAAGAAATCGATAAAAACTGATAAACTTTTAGCAAGACTGACAAAGATGAAGAAAGAGAGAAGACCCATATCATCAATATAAGAAATAAAACATCAGATATCATTTCAGATCCTGAAGCCATTAAAAGGACAATAAAGGAATACTATGAACTATACTCTTATAAATTTGAAAACTTAGAAGTGGACCGGTTCCTCCAAATCCACAAACTATCATACTCAACCTCAACAAAATAGGTAACCTAAATAGTCCTATAAGCACTGAAAAAAAATGAATTTGTGATTATTAACGAAAAGCTCCTGAACAGTTTCACTGGAAAATTCTACCATACATTTAAAGAAGAATTAATGTCAATTTTCCAAAACCGCTACGAGAAAATAGCAGCGATGGGAACACCTTCCAACTTATTTTGTAATACTAATATTAGTCAGATACCAAACCAAAGACAGTACAGAAAATAAAAAACTATAAAACAATATCTCCCATGAACTTAAATACACACAACCCTCAATAAAATATTAGCAAATCTAATCCAGCAATATGTAAAAGTTTATACACCATTACCAAGTGGGATTCTATAAAAAATTATACATCATTACCAAGTGGGATCTATTCTAAGTATGAAAGACTGGCTCAACATTTGAATATCAGTATAGCTATAATAAAAAATAATAAAAATACCTAATGTTTGTAAAGATGTGGAAAAACTGGATCACTCATACATAGCTAGTGGGAATGGGAAATTGTACAGCCACTCTCATAACGAGTACAGCACTTTCTTAGAAAACTAAACACGGCTTAGCATACAACCCAGGAATTGCACTATTTGGCATAAATACACATATGTTCATATAAGCTTTATTAATAATGAACTGAACTGAACTGAATAATAGCCTAAAACTGAAAATAACCCAAATGTCCTTCAGTAGGGGACTGGTTAGACACAGACATACTGTGGTACATCCATACCAATGGAATACCTCTTAGCAAGAAAAAGGAACAGACTATTGACAATACAGCAACAGTTTGGATGGATCTTAAGGGAATTAGGGCTTTCCTGATGGCTCAGACAGTAAAGTATCCGCCTGCAAGGCAGGAGACCTGGGTTCAATCCCTGGGTGGAGAAGATTCCCTGGAGAAGGGCATAGAAACCCACTCCAGTATTCTTGCCTGGAAAATCCCATGGACAGAGGAGCCTGGCAGGATACAGTCCATGGGGTCACCAAGAGTCGGACACGATTGAGAAACTAACACTTTCACTTTCAAAGGAATTAGTCTGAGAGAGAAAAAAAAGTCAATCCCAAAATCTCACATACCACATGACTCTATCCATGTAACATTCTTAAAAGTACAAAATTATAGAAATGGAGAGATATAGTTGCCATAGGACAGGGATAAGAGAGGAGAGTGTGACTATAAAAGACAACACGAGGGATCCCTGCTGTGATGTAACCATTCTGTATCTTGACTGTATTAATGTCAATATACTGGTTGTGATATTCTACTAGAGGTGTGTCAGTCTGCTCAGGCCTCCACAAGAAAATACCATGGACTGCGTGGCTTAAGCAACAGACATTTATTTCTCACGGTTCTGAATGCTATGAAGCCCAACATTAAAGTCCTGACAGATTCAGTTTCTTGTAAGGGCCCTCTTCCTGGCTTGTAAATGGCCATTTTCTTGCTGTATCCTCAGATGGCACAAGAGAGAGAACTCTGGTGTCTCTCTTCTTGTAAGAATATTAACACCATTGTGGGGGCCTCACTCTCATAACATCACCTGAACCTAATTAACTCAAAGGCCCTACTTCCAGATACTATCATATTAGGGGTTAGGGCTTCAACATTTGAATTCTGGGTGAGACTCATTCAGTCCATAACAAGATTTTTAAATTAGTGTGATAAAATACACATAGCTTGAAGTTTGCCATTTTCAAAGGTATCAATCAGTGGTATTAAGCATATTCACAATGTGTTACAACCATCACCACAATCAATTTCCAAAACTTTTCCATCAGTCAAAACAAAACCTCTCCCGGCAGTCCCGCCCTTGTCCTTGGGTGGCCATGGCGGGGTTGGCAGGCCAGCTCACCAGGCACTGGTGCTCCCGGCTTCTCTGCAGTGTGTGCTTAAAAAGGACTTACCTGGCCACGCTTGCTGTCCCCTCTGCTGCTAGCTTTTTAGACTTCTGGAAGTGAGGACTGAGCATGTCTTCACAGCTTAGCATCCAGGCCAAGTGGATTCCCCCAGTCCCCCACAGGTCCCAACCCTTGGGCTGCACGTGGGCAGCCCTGCCATGTGAACCAGCCAGAAGGACTTTAACAACACAGTGAACCAGGTGAAGCTCCTGAAGGAGGATCTGGTCAATGAAGGGAAGCTGAAACTCTACACAATCTACAAGCAGGCCACTGAAGGACCTTGTAATGTGCCCAAACCAGGTATGCTGGACTTTATCAATAAGACCAAATGGGATGTATGGAATGCTCTTGGCAGTCTGTCCAAGGAAGCTGCCCGACAGAACTACGTGGACTTGGTGTCCAGTCTGCTTCCTCTGAGTCGCCCAGCTCAGAGGCACCTGCAGCAGACAGGAAGCAACTGGAAAGCCACAGCCTGGTGGTGACCTCCGAAGACGGCATCACCACCATCCGGTTGAACCGTCCAACCAAAAGAAATGCTCTCACCACTCAGATGTATCATGACATCATAGCTGCACTTCAGGCTGCAAGCAAGGATGAGTCAGCCATAACTGTTTTAACAGGCAGCGGGGACTACTACTGCAGCGGGAACGACCTGACCAACTTCACGAATCTGCCCGCCGGTGGGTTGGAGATGGCCAGGAGCAGGGAGGTCCTCCTGAGGGATTTTGTCAACTGTTTCATAAATTTCCCGAAGTCTCTGGTGGCCGTGGTCAACGGGCCAGCTGTGGGGATTTCCGTCACCATCATTGGGCTGTCTGACGTCATGTATGCGACCGACCGGGCAACCTTTCACACCCCGTTCTGTCACCTGGGCCAGAGTCCAGAAAGCTGTTCCTCTTACACTTTTCCCAAGATAATGGGCTCAAGCAAGGCGGCAGAGATGCTCCATTTTGGGAAGAAGTTAACGGCCCAGGAATCGTGTGCCCAAGGACTCGTTACCGAAGTTTTTCCCGAGGGCACTTTTCAGAAAGAAGTTTGGGACAGGCTGAAAGCATATTCAAAGCTCCCCCCAAAGGCCAGGAGAATTTCCAAGCAGATCATCAGAAACGGGGAGAAAGAAAAGTTGCAAGTGGTCAACGCGGAAGAAAGCAGTGTCCTGAGGGAGAGGTGGCTGTCAGACGAGTGCATGAATGCCATCGTGAGCTTCCTGTAGAGAAAGGTGAAGCTCTGATGACCAGCACGGCCCAGCCGGGTGCCTCCAGGGAAGCATTGTACCGCTGCTCCCGCTTGTCAGTCCCCAAGCCGAATAAACCTCGCTGTGCCTTCTTTCAGTGCTTAAATACTAGTCGCTATGATTGTATTGTGCTGGAGCCTTGATGGAAAACAGATGATGTCAAACGCGCTTGGGGAACTTCTGTTGACTTTTGGCCGGGGGGAGTCTCAGTTTTCTCAACCTGAACCGCTGTTGCCAGGTGCACTGGAACATGCTGCCCGGCGCCCTGCTCTGGGACGCGTTCACCGCGTTGCAGGCCGAGACCACATGTTTGAAAACCACCACGGTGCTCTGCCCCCCTGCACAGGGTCACCGACTGGATCGCCCGAACACCGACAACCTGTGCAAGACCGAGGCAAGGTCTTCGGTGGGTCGCATGTTCTTTCTCAGCCACCTG
Source organism: Muntiacus reevesi (assembly GCF_963930625.1). Lineage (NCBI taxonomy): Eukaryota > Metazoa > Chordata > Mammalia > Artiodactyla > Cervidae > Muntiacus > Muntiacus reevesi. The sequence continues at coordinate 44,380,343 of NC_089271.1, forward strand.
GAAAGGGGAGTGAGCAGAAAGGAGCCAGACTATCAGAGGGTCAATTAGAATCCTAGTTTCATTCCACCCCTATCATCTGCCAAAAAGACGTGGAGAATTAGACCGTTTCCCAGGAACGTGATATTCCATATCAGTAGTTATTTCCTCATGTATTGTCTCATCTTCATTCTCATTTAAGATGGTCCTTTATAAAAAACACATCTGGGAAAAAAAAAAAAAAAACAACGTAAGACCAGAAACTATTAAACTCCTAGAGGAAAACATAGGCCAAACACTCTCTGACATAAACCACAGCAGGATCCTCTATGACTCACCTCCCAGAGTATTGGAAATAAAAGCAAAAATAAATAAATGGGACCTAATTAAAATTAAAAGCTTCTGCACAACAAAGGAAACTATAAGCAAGGTGAAAAGACAGCCTTCAGAATGGGAGAAAATAATAGCAAATGAAGTAATGGACAAAGAATTAATCTCAAAAATATACAAGCAATACCTGCAGCTCAATTCCAGAAAAATAAAAGACCCAATCAAAAAGTGGACCAAAGAACTAAACAGACATTTCTCCAAAGAAGACATACAGATGGCTAACAAATACATGAAAAGATGCTCAACATCACTCATTATCAGAGAAATGCAAATTAAAACCACAATGAGGTGCCATCTCACGCCAGTCAGGATGGCTGCTATCCAAAAGTCTATAAGCAATAAATGGTGCAGAGGGTGTGGAGAAACACTCTTACACTGTTGGTGGGAATGCAAACTAGTGCAGCCACTATGGAGAACTGTGTGGAGATTCCTTAAAAAACTGGAAATAGAACTGCCATATGACCCAGCAATCCCACTGCTGGGCATACACACCGAGGAAACCAGAATTGAAAGAGACACGTGTAACCCAGTGTTCATTGCAGCACTGTTTATAATAGCCAGGACATGGAAGCAACCTAGATGTCCATTAGCAGATGTATAGATAAGAAAGTTGTGGTACATATACACAATGGAATATTACTCAGCCATTAAAAAGAATTCATTTGAATCAGTTCTAATGAGGTGGATGAAACTGGAGCCTATTATACAGAGTAAAGTAGGCCAGAAAGAAAAACACCAATACAGTATACTAACGCATATATATGGAATTTAGAAAGATGGTAACGATAACCCTGTATGCGAGACAGCGTAAGAGACACAGATGTATTGAATAGTCTTTTGGACTCTGTGGGAGAGGGCAAGGATGGGATGATATGGGAGAATGACATTGAAACATGTAAATTAGCATATGTGAAAGAATTGCCAGTCCAGGTTCAATGCATGATACAGGGTGCTTGGGGCTGGTGCACTGGGATGACCCAGAGGGATGGGATGGGGAGGGAGGTGGCAGGGGAGTTCAGGATGGGGAACACATGTACACCCATGGCGGATTCAAGTCAATGTATGGCAAAACTAATACAATGTTGTAAAGTAAAATAAATAAATTAAAAAGGAAAGAAAAAAACCTCTATAATCATTAAACAATAACTCCCCATTTCCACTCTCAGCCCTTGGCAACCTCTATTCTATTTTCTGTCTTTATGAATCTGCCTGCTTGTACTATAGTTTTGCAAGATGTTATCATTTGAGGAAACTGGGTAAAAGGTACACAGGATCTCTCTGTATTATTTATTACAACTGTATATGCATCCACAATTATATAAAAAATCTTAAAAAGAAACTCATTCATGTTTGTCTATTATTTGTATGAGTTTTTAAATTATTATTAAACTCTCTGATCTATTTCCTAATTAACTTCAATCCCTTGAACTGGTGCTGTATCACACAACCGTGTGACAACCACTTCTTTCCTCTAGTCAAACCTTTCTACATTGGATCAAATAATTTCTGTCTTTTCAGCTTCTCATTCCCGCTTTCTACCTCTCAACCATTTTAGTTACTGTTCCAGAAGACAACATACCTTTCAAGGAAACAGAGATATTGGAACAGCCACAAAATGAACACATAATAATAAATAACTACAATGACAACAGCAGAAAAATCTACAGTGATTTATTGACTGCTAACAATTTTAGATAATTCCAGTTGTCCCTTGGTATCCACAGGGGATTGGCTCTAGGACACTCCATGGATACCAAAATCCATGGATTCTCAAAATCCTCTAGATTACCTATTATACCTAATACAATGTAAATGCTATGTAATTAGTTGCTGGCATGCAGCAAATTGAAGTTTTACTTTTTGGAACACTTTGGATTTTTTCCCCAAGTATTTATGATTCAGAATTGGTTGCATCTGTAGATGTGGAACCTGTGGGTATAGAAAGCCAACTGTATATCATTTAATCTTTACATCAACATTGAGGAAAAGTGTTATTAATGTGACTTTATTTATGAGGAAATTTAATCTTGGAGAGGTGAAAAAGCAAAATCACACCCTTATTAAAATGATGGAATGGCTATAAGAATGCAGGTACATTTGGCATAGGAACTTATGAACTTTCCTCTGTGAAGAACTGAACTGAATCTAGGAGCTCTCGTTTGAAAAGCAGCAGGACATTCAGTTGACCCAGGTCTTTTCTTGTCCCAGGTCCCAGAAATAGACTAGCAGGCTATAGTCCTGTATTAGTTTGCTAGGTCTATCATAACAAAATGCGACAGGCTGGGTGACTCGACAACAGTAATTAATTTCTTTCATGGTTCTGGAAGCTAGAAGTCCAAGATCAAGGTGTCAGTAGGTTCAGTGTCTCCTGAGAACTCTTTCCTTGGTTTTTAGGTGGCCAGCTTCTTCCCAGTGTTCTCACATGTTCTTTCCTCTGTGCACATACATCCCTGATGTCTCTTTTTGTGTCCAAATTTTCCTCTGACATCAGAATGGATTAGGGACCACCCTAATGGCCTCATTTTAACTTCATCACCTCCATAAAGGCCCTATCTCCAAATAAAGTCACATTCTGAGCTATTGGGGGTTGGGCTTCAACATAGGGCTTCAGGAGTGGCTCAGTGGTAAAGAACCTGCCTGCAATGCAGGAGATCCGCCCTCCTCACTCTCCCTTCCTCCCCCCTTCCCCCTCGATCCCTGGGTCACAAAGATCTCCTGGAGAACGAAATGGCAACCTACTCCAGTATTCTTGGCCTGGAGAATCCCATGAACAGAGGAACCTGGCAGGTTACAGTCAATGGGGTCACAAAGAGTCGGACACAACTGAGCAATTAATTGGGGCTGCGACATATGAATTTGCTGGGAGGGTCACAAATTCAGCCCATAATGGGCCCTGAGACTAGGAGGTAGGGGGAAGAAAAAAAAAGAAAGTTTAAAATAAAGATAAATACCTCCACAAAATAACGTGTTTCAAGTAGGTGCAATCCTTCTGTTCATTTACATTTCATCTAGTCCAGTGTTTCTTAAAACTTTTTTTGACTATACTCATGATAAAAGAATTTTAAACACATTCTGTATTATGACTCAATATATACATATTGACTTTTGTAAAATTAGACAAGATTCCCAAATTAATTCTGATATTACAATGTGCAATGCATTCCAACATTTTCTATTCTGTTATTTTCTTTTATTCTGTTCTTTTGAATTAAAAGACTGCCAATTGTCCCTTGCTGAATTGATTTTAGGAACTACTCTTCTTTACAACCTGCTGTTTGAAAATCAATGTTCTAATTTGTGCTGTCAGCTGTGATTGTCAAAATTTTTTGTTCATTCTACCACTGCTCTCAAAGTCCAGATCCCCCTGTCTTACCACCCCACACATGTATTGGATCAATTGGATTTTTTTCCCCAAAGCCTTGATACATGTATTCGTTGGTTTTAGTTCATAATTCCTTCATTTCTGTCAACTGCCCAGTAAACTGCGGCACCATTTCCTCTAACAAATAAAAAATTGCCATCTAATGGTGGAAGGGAGACAGTGCAGGCCTACATTTAGCATCTGTCTGCCCCCTTAAAAAAAAAAAAAAAAATCTCTGCTCTCTCCTAATCCCCCTTTCTGATGCAATATTCACAAATACTTAGCAGCATTTTAGCAGGGATTCTTTAAAAATCTTCCTGAGGTGATGCTGCATTCTGTAAATTTAGCTACTCCTTTCACGGAAGATTGAAAATCTGGCACTAGATGCAGCTCTGTCCTCTACTAGCTGTGTGACCTTGAACATACTACTTTACCTCTCTGAGTCTCTGTTGTCTTGATAAAGCATGTTCTCACAACTTTACTGAATTTTCGACAAAGAAAATAGAACCTGTTTCTGCCCCTTCCCTGTCTGTCTATCCTCAACTCACCAGACAGATCCTGTTAAAACTAAGTCAGATCATGTCACTCCCTACCCAGAACCATCAACTGGATTCTCAAAGTAAAAATCCAAGGCTTTACAATCACCTAAAAGGCCTAACTTAATCTTCTGGGCCCCCTAACACCACTGAGTAGGGACATTGGAATGTCACTGCCTGCTTCCATAGGGCTAGGAGTGGAAGATCAGCTCCCTGTTTGGCCCCACTGGAACTGTGGTGAGAAGTGTGGTGTAATTGGCTGGAGTAGGGTGTGTATTACCAAAAGGTGTTCTCTTCTGGAAGGCCACCCTTTTCCTGCTCCTTTGCCTAGGGGTAATAGGCTTTTCTTGGAGTTTTTTTTTTCCTGTCTATGGCTCTTGGCTATTCCAGATTGGAGGCATCTGCAGTCCATTGTCCACAATATAGAGGCCATAAGGAAGCTGAGGAAACTCACTACCATGTTGTTCCTCAAGTCCTGACATTTCTGGATCATCAACTTTCTTTTCTCCAAAAGAAGGCTTTTCAGAGCCTTCTTCTGCTTGTTTGTGTTTTATTACCAGGGTTATTTTTTGATTTTGGTTTTTTAGTTGTAAGAGGTAGGAGGTGGTAGGAATGGGGCTACTCCATCTTGTACAGATGGAAGTGGAAGTTAATATTAGATTTGAGAGCCCCTGAAGAGGTCCCAGATGTTAAAAGCATACAATAATGTTTGTGCTACCTTAGAAGAAACTTTTCCACATAGCACTTGAAGAACTACCTTCCCTACGAGGAACAGAGGTACTCCTACACACCTATCTTGCAGATGCAATAAAATGGGAAAACAAACAAACAAACAAAAAAAAACAAAACAAGCAAACAAACAAAAACCAAGGAAACAAACTAAGGTTGTAGAGGTTTTTCCCTGAACAGAGATATCCCACTGAGGCAGTGAGTAGGACTGCAATTCAGTTGCATTCACCTTCAAAACTCTGTGCCCTGGTGTGTGCAAACTCATGAGGAAGATGTACTATTTTGTAATTCACTTGCCAAGAAGGAGCACCATCTTAATATGTACAAAGGTGCTGTATGAACTTGGAGGCACTAAACATACAAGTTATGTCTTCACTAGAGGACCTTCTTAATATAATAATGACCATTCTCCTTCTCTGTTCTTGTGAGCTCAGTTTGGTATGTCACTGGGTCTCTGGCGAAGAAGCAGGCCCTCTCCAGGCAGCTGTCTTCTTTTGGTTTTTCCATAGATAGGAACCTTTCCACATTCCATCTTCCAAACATCACTTAAAAGCTCTGATTCACCAATGATATCCCTCTTTTTTCAGAGCTTTTATGGATCAATATTTTTTTATTTTCATTTTTTAAATTCTTTTTATTTATTTTATTTATTTTTCCAGTGGGTTTTGTCATACATTGATATGAATCAGCCATAGAGTTACACGTACTCCCCATCCCGATCCCCCCTCCCACCTCCCTCTCCACCCGATTCCTCTGGGTCTTCCCAGCCCACCAGGCCCGAGCACTTGACTCATGCATCCCACCTGGGCTGGTGATCTGTTTCACCATAGATAATATACATGCTGTTCTTTCGAAACATCCCACCCTCACCTTCTCCCACAGAGTTCAAAAGTCTGTTCTGTACTTCTGTGTCTCTTTTTCTGTTTTGCATATAGGGTTATCGTTACCATCTTTCTAAATTCCATATATATGTGTTAGTATACTGTAATGTTCTTTATCTTTCTGGCTTACTTCACTCTGTATAATGGGCTCCAGTTTCATCCATCTCATTAGAACTGATTCAAATGAATTCTTTTTAATGGCTGAGTAATATTCCATGGTGTATATGTACCACAGCTTCCTTATCCATTCGTCTGCTGATGGGCATCTAGGTTGCTTCCATGTCCTGGCTATTATAAACAGTGCTGCGATGAACATTGGGGTGCACGTGTCTGTTTCAGATCTGGTTTCCTCAGTGTGTATGCCCAGAAGTGTTATTGCTGGGTCATATGGCAGTTCTATTTCCAGTTTTTTAAGAAATCTCCACACTGTTTTCCATAGTGGCTGTACTAGTTTGCATTCCCACCAACAGTGTAAGAGGGTTCCCTTCTCTCCACACCCTGGATCAATATTTTTAAAATATCTATTTGGATGTGTCACTAGGATTTTGGAAGAAAGGCAAGACAAATACAAGTGTTGGTTTCTCATCTTGTGCTTGAAATCTGACAATGATCTAACAATGACCTTTGAAAAATTTGTCTAGGATATTTGTGTCCTATCAACCCTAAAATAATAGAAAATACAATGAGACAAAGTAAAATACAAATTTATGATCTAACTAAAATTTCAGTAATATTGATATCAGAAGTTTATAAAAGAGGAAACAACAGAGAAAAGCCTTGGTATAACTTTACCTCATACCTCCTAGCAACTAACATGAAGAAGAGAACCAAATATATAAATGATAGTGATATAGTCTGAGAAAGTTTCCTAAGTATATTATTACTATAATCTCAGTCTCTCTATATTACTCTTCCTCCATCCTTCTCCCTACCCTTTCTTTCTCTGTACACACACACACACACACACACAGTATTATGGAGTTTCAGTGAAAAGTTAACTATTTTTGTTTATATAAAAAGCTTCAGTTTTTTTTTTTTTTTTTTTTTTTTTATGTAAACTCAGACAATAGATTAAGGCTTCCCAGGTGGCGCTAGTGGTAGAAAACCCGCCTGCCAATGCAGGAGACCCAGGAGACATGGGTTAGATCCCTGGAAGATCTGGAGAAGGAAATGGCAGCCCACTCCAGTATTCTTGCCTGGAGAATCCCATGGACAGAGGGGCCTGGCAGGCTACAGTCCATAGGGTTGCAAAGAGTTGGGCATGATGGAAGCGACTTAGCAGGAGCACAGATAATAGATTAGAAAATATGAAGTTTTTATTTGCATAGTTGAAAATTAATCTTACCTGAACAGAGGTTGGCTGTGTCCATGGCTCCAGGGACATAATGTTTAAAGTCCTTAACAGTCCTACCTGCTAAGTGTCTTTGTTTCACTGGGGAGCCTTAGATCACACCAGATAGTCTAACAATGTGATTTATGATGGGCTTTGGGTCATGTGATATCAGCCCTCCTCTGGAGGAGCAGGAAACTAAGATCAGTCACACAGGCAGTCATGTGTCTCCGTGACTGAGTCCCAGTAAAATCTCTGGATACAAAGGCTCAAGTGAGCTTCCCTAGTTGGCAATACTCTGTGTGTATTACTACATATCATTCCTGAGAAGAGTCAGTTCTATCCACAATTCTCCTGGAAGAGGACAGTTGGAAGCTTCTCACTTGGAACTCCCCTGGACCCTGTCTTATACACCTCTTCTCTTGGCTGATTTTAATCTTCATCCTGTCTCTGAAATAAACCATAACTATGAGCTGCCTGCAATTCAGGGGACCCAGGTTCGATTCCTGGGTTGGCAAGATCCTCTGAAGAAGGAAATGACAACCCACTCCAGTATTCTCACCTAGAGAATCCCATGGATAAGGAGCCTGGCAGTCTACAGTCCATGGGATCGAAAGAGTTGGACATGACTTAGCGACTAAACCACCACCACATGAGCTTAACAGCTTTTTTTGAATTCTGTGAGTTCTTATAGTGAATTATTGAACTTAAGGGTGGTGCTTCCTCTGATAACAATACCAAATATTGTCAAAGACACACAGTCACATCTCATTTATGACTGGTGGAAACTCAAAATGGTACAGTCACTTTAGAAGACAATTTGGCAGTTTCTCGTAAATGCATACAATATATTTATCATATGATCCAGTAATCCTGCTCTTAAGTATTTACCCAAGATAACTAAAAGACTATATATTCATATCAAAAAACCTGTATTCTGATGTTTAAAGAGTAGCTTTATTCATAATCACTCCAAACCAGAAATAACCAAGATGTCTGTTAAAAGACAACTATCAAAAACAATGTTATAGCTATACAGTGGAATACTAGTAGGCAATTAAAAAAAGCATACTTGATTCATGCAACAAGGTGGATGATTCATAAATGTATTTTTACAAGTGAAAAAAAAAAACGTATTCAAAGACTATATATTGTATGATTCTACCTAGCTGACATTATGACTACCCTTGTGGCTCAAATGGTAAAGAATCTGCCTGCAATGCAGGAGACTCAGGTAAAACTATAGGGATGGAAAACAGAACAGTAGCTGCCAGAGACTGAGGTAGAAGACTAGTTAACAACAAATGGATTGCACAAGAAGATTTTTGTATGACAAGACTAACTCTTCAGTGCGGTACTAGAGTGGTAGATACATGATTCTATGAGTTTGTAAAAACCCATCGAATTTTACAGAACAAAGAGTAGAATTAAAACCAACCAAGACACCAGGGCATCCTAGGATGTAATGAAATATGTGACAAATGAATTTCAGTATATTATAAGTGCATGACAGAACCTCATTGAAGCTTGTGAGGGGAAAAAAGCCAATTTCATTAAAAAAAAAACCCACTTTCGAATAATTTCAGATTTACAGAAAAGTTAACAAAGATAGTACAGAGTACCTATATACTCCTCACTCAATTCTCCCCATTGTTAGTATCTCTCATTTCCATAGTACAATTGTCACCTAAGAAACCAACATTACTGTTGTACAGTACATTACTATTAACTGAACTGCAGACTTTATTTGGATGTCACCAGTTTTTCTATTAATATTGTCTTTTCCACTCCAGGACCCAATCCAGGATAACACATTAAGCTTAGTTATGTCTCCCCAGTCTCTTCTAGTCTTTGACAGTTTCTCAGTCTTTCCTGACCTTCATTATCTTGAGGGATACTGGCTTTATATACAGTAGAATGTCCCTCAAATGCCTTTCTTATCACATTGTATCATGTGGTATATATTATCAACTTCACTTATTACTAATGATGTCAACCTTCACATCAGCCTTCCCTAGTAGCTCAGATGGTAAGGCATCCACCTGCAATACAGGAGACCTGGGTTCAATCCCGGGCTTGGGAAGATCCCCTGGAGAAGGAAATGGCAACCCACTCAAGTATTCTTATCTGGAGAATCCCATGGACAGAGGAGCCTGGTGGATCACAGTCCATGGGGTCGCAAAGAGTCAGACACAACTGAGCAACAAAACACACAACCTTCACACCACTTGGTTAATGTAGTGTTTGCCATGTCTCTCCATTGTAAAGCTATTATTTTTCCTTTTCCCTAGTTAACTTTGGATATGAGTCACAGTCTAGCCCACCCTAGGAGAAGATTAGGTTCCATCTCCTGGAAGAGTGAGTTATCAACCTATATTATTTGGAATTCTCTTGTAAGCAAGATTTGTCTCTTCTTCCCCATTTATCTATTTATTTAAGCATTTCTGATTAACTTGGGAAAACAGTATTTTTACTGGATAATCTAAGGCTAAACACAAAAAGAACTGTATATATACATTGTATTCTAGTTGATAAATTTGTTTCTCACAGCAACAATTCTAAAACTACTTTACATTAGTGTGTGTGTATGTGCATACTCAGTCATGTCCAACTCTTTGCAACCCCATGGACTGTAACCCGCCAGGCTCCTCCGTCCATGAGATTCTCCAGGCAAGAATACTAGAGTGGGTAGCCATTCCCTTCTCCAGGGGATCTTACTGACGCAAGGATTGAACCCGGGTCTCCTGTATTGCACGCAGATTCTTTACCATCTGAGCCATCAGGGAAGCCCACTTTTCACTATTATTGTTGAACAAATAAGTAAACTAAATTTGTGGTCAGAGGATGCAGATTTCTCCCTACCAGGGAAAGAACTTAAAAAAATAAGTAATGGGGTTCAGTTCAGTTCAGTCACTCAGTCATGTTCTACACTTTGTGACCCATGGACTGCAGCACGCCAGGCTTCTCTGTCCATCACCAACTCCCGGAGCTTACTCAAACTTGTGTCCATCGAATCTGGGATGCCATCCAACCATCTAAGCCTCTGTTGTCCCCTTCTCTTCCTGCCTTCCATCTTTCCTAGCATCAGAGTCTTTTTCAATGAGTCAGTTCTTTGCATAAGGTGGCCAAATTATTGGATCTCACCAAAAAAAGATATCCCACGTCCAAGGGCAAAGGAGAAGCCCCAGCAAGACAGTAGGAGGGGCAAAATCATGTTTAGGATCAAACCCCATACCTGCCAGAGACACTCGGAGGGCTAAAACAAAACCTTGTGTGCACCAGGACCCAGAGACCACAAAGAGACTGAGCCAGACGTGTGTTTCAGTCTCCTGCAGAGGTATGGGTGAGCAGTGGTCTGCTGCAGGGGCAGGGGCTCTGGGTGAATATACCTGGGTCACACATCCTGTGGTATAAGCCCTCTTGGAGGAGGTCGCCATTAACTCCATCATAGAGCCACCAAGCAGACGATCCAAACACTGCAGAACAATTATACCAAAGAAATTCTCATACCGTTAAGAAAGTTCTATGGCCCACAACAGATTTCCCAACCTGGGGATCTGGCAAAGGGACTGAGAATCCCCAGAGAATTTGACTGTGGAGGCCAGAGGGATTTGACTACAGAACTTACACAGGACTGGGGTAAAAGTCTCTTGGAGGATACAAACAAAACCTTGTACACACCAGGACCCAGGAGAAAGGAGCAGTGACTCCACAAGAGACTAACCCAAACTTGCTGTGAGTGTCCAGGATTCTCCAGTGGAGGCATGGGTTGGTGGTGGCCTACTGTAGGGTCAGGGGCACTGAGTGCAGCAGTGTATGCATGGGACCTTTTGAAGGAGGTCGCCATTATCTCCATTACCTACCATAGTTTTGTCTCAGGTCCAACAAGAGGGAGGAAACACAGCCCCACCCATAAAGAGAAAATTGAATTAAAGATTTACTGAGCATGGCCCCGCCCATCAGAACAAGACCCAATTTCCTCCACAGTCAGTCTCTCCCATCAGAAAGTTTCCATAAGCCTCTTATCCTTATCCATCAGAGGTCAGACAGAGTGAAAACCACAATCACAGAAATCTAATCAAACTGAGTAAGCCAAAGCTTTTGACTGTGTGGATCACAACAAACTGTGGAAAATTCTTAAAGAGATGGGAATAACAGACCACCTGACCTGTCTCCTGAGAAATCTGTATGCAGGTCAAGAAGCGACAGTTAGAATTGGACATGGAACAACAGACTGGTTCCAAATCAGGAAAGGAGTACGTCAAGGTTGTATATTGTCACCCTGCTTATTTAACTTATATGCAGAGTACATCATGAGACTAAGATCATGGCATCCAGTCCCACCACTTCATGGCAAATAGATGGGGAAACAGTGGCTAACTTTATTTTTCTGGGCTCCAAAATCACTGCAGATGGTGACTGCAGCCATGAAATTAAAAGATGCTTACTCCTTGGAAGGAAAGTTATGATCAACCTAGACAGCATATTAAAAAGCAGAGACATTACTTTGCCAACAAAGGTCCGTCTAGTCAAGGCTTTGGTTTTTCTAGTGGTCATGTATGGATGTGAGAGTTGGTCTATAAAGAAAGCTGAGTGCCAAAGAATTGATGCTTTTGAACTGTGGTGTTGGAAGATTCTTGAGAGTCCCTTGGACTGCAAGGAGATCCAACCAGTCCATCCTAAAGGATATCAGTCCTGGGTGTTCATTGGAAGGACTGATGCTGAAGCTGAAACTCCAATACTTTGGCCAACTGATGTGAGGAGCTGACTCATTTGAAAAGACCCTGATGCTGGGAAAGATTGATGGCAGGAGGAGAAGGGGATGACAGAGGATGAGATGGTTGGATGGCATCACCGACTCAATGGACATGGGTTTGGGTAGACTCCAGGAGTTGGTGATGGACAGGGAGGCCTGGCGTGCTGCAGTCCATGGGGTCGCAAAGAGTCAGACACGACTGAGTGACTGAACTGACATCATGAGAAATGTTAGGCTGGATGAAGCACAAGCTGGAATTAAGATTGCTGGGAGAAATGTCAATAATCTCAGATATGCAAATGATACCACCTTTATGGCAGAAAGCAAAGAAGAACTAAAGAGCCTGTTGATGAACGTGAAAGAGGAGAGTGAAAAAGTTGGCTTAAAACTCAACATTCCGAAAACTAAGATCATGGCATCCGGTCCCATCACTTCATGGCAGGTAGATGAGAAATAATGGAAACAGTGACAGACTTTATTTTTTGAGGTTCCAAAATCACTGCAGATGGTGACTGAAGCCATGAAATTAAAAGCTTCTTGCTCTTTGGAAGAAAAGTTTTGACCAACATAGACAGCATATTAAAAAGCAGAGGCCTTTGCCAACAAAGGTCCATCTAGTCAAAGCTATGGTTTTTCCAGTGGTCATGTATGGATGTGAGAGTTGGACTATAAAGAAAGCTGAGCACTGAAGAACTGATGCTTTTGAACTGTGGTGTTGGAGAAGACTCTTAAGAATCCCTTGGACTCCAAGGAGATCCAACTAGCCCATCCTAATGGAAATCAGTCCTGAATATTCATTGGAAAGACTGATGCTGAAGCTGAAACTCCAATACTTTGGCCACCTGATGTGAAGAGCCATTGGAAAAGACTCTGATGCTGGGAAAGTTTGAAGGCAAGAGGAGAAGAGTACAATAGAGGATTAGATGGTTAGATAATATCACTGACTCGATGGACATGAGTTTGAGTAAGCTCCAGGAATTGGTGATGGACAGGGAAGCCTGGCATCCTGTAGTCCATGGGTCACAAAGAGCCAGGCACAACTGAGCCACTGAACTGAACTGAATCAAACTGATCACATGAACCACAACCTTGTCTAACTCAATGAAACTATGAGCCACGCCATGTAGGGCCACCCAAGATGGACAGGTCATGGTGGAGATTTCTGACAAAATGTGGTCCATTGGAGAAGGGAATGGCAAGCCACTTCAGTATTCTTGCTTTGAGAACCCCATGAACAGTATGAAAAGGCAAAAGTAATGGGGTAGGCTAGAATAAACCCAGAGGTGCCTTGGGTGCTGGATTAGAATCAGAAATATCACTATGAATGTAGGTAGGTAGGTAGATATTTATAGATAGATATAAGATTATAGATATTTGTGTATACAAGAGTTAGTATACATACATCTATTTCATTTCTTTGTCTGCCAAGATGGTCTAGAAGCAATGACATCTCAGTACCAATGAGCACATCCAGTGCCCAGATCTTGGCTTTCAAATCCTATCCTCTGATAAAAGGAACTCGAGTTCCTTGGTGAAACAGCTGAATCTAGGGATTGAGTACACTACTTGTATACAGTAATACAATGACATCCATGTTATTACTTGACATATATTTAGAATACTGGCAACTAATTAGACAATTGAGAAAATCTCTATGTGAGCCATTGGTGTAGGGGCTAAAAACCTCTAGCAGCTGAATAGAGTCTATGGGTCAAGCCATTGTGTATGGCTGTGTACTACAAAACCCTATAGGCATCATTCATGTAGAACACAACATAAATAGCACCCTTCTGGTTGGGCAGCATACAATATGTACAATCATAGAAGTACCACAGTATGCAGTCAGCAGTCTGCAATTTTTGCTTGATCCCCTTCACCAAATTGATGCCACCTTCACCGCCAGGACTTTGAGTTCCTCTATAATTTGGACATTTTTCAGGCAAATAGCTCTCCAATGAAAGTTCCTTAATCCGTCCTCCATTCTAAAGAGACCACAGGCTAATCAAGCAGTTTGTTCATGTTTGTCTCACACTCTTCTCAGTTAATGCTGCTCTTCTATGACTTTCCTCACCAACTCCATCTCCACTAGAATACTACCTGCTTATCTTCTCCCAAGAAGCCTCAATTAGCTTTAACCTCATCAGCCTTTGAAGCCTCATAAAGAAGAGAGTCATTTTTTGGCATTTGTCCTATTCTTCCTCTTATAAGTCTGAGTTCAGGATTCTTATTCATCATGATGTCCTGTAATAGGATCTCTACAAAATGGTTGTGTAAGCTATGCATCCTAGTCTATGCATTGGAGCTCTGCAGTGTACAACCTGCCCAACACTACGGAGCAGTTCTGAATCTTTAATATTTTCCATGTAAGTATCTTGAAAATGACTATTTAACTGAAATGGAAACATAAACGTTACAGTTCTATAAAAGTTACAGAATATATGACATACATTGATTTCTCGCTCATGTCCAGGAAAGATGGTTGCATAAAACAAGTTTTTACTATCAAATTAAAAAAAAAATTTAGCAGCTGAAAAATATCTAGATATGGGAGTTTAAAAGCCTCTTTCAAGCACCCAATCCTTTTTTTTTTTTTTTTTTTTGGTTACTGTTAGCATTTATTTTTCCTCCAATTATTTTTATTTTTACAACATTTGTAGTGGGTTTTTACAACATTGTAGTGGGTTTTGCCATATATTGACATGAATAAGCCATGGATTTACATGTGTTCCCCATCCTGAACTCCCCTCCCACATCCCTCCCCATCCCATCCCTCTGGGTCATCCCAGTGCACCAGCCCTGAGCACTTGTCTCATGCATCCAACCTGGACTGGCGATCTGTTTCACACTTGATAATATACATGTTTCGAAGCTGTTCTATCAGATCATCCCACCCTCGCCTTCTACCATAGAGTCCAAAAGTCTGTTCTATACATCTGTGTCTCTTTTTCTATCTTGCATATAGGGTTATCATTACCATCTTTCTAAATTCCATATATATGCATTGGTATACTGTATTGGTGTTTTTCTTTCTGGCTTACTTCATTCTGTATAATGGGCTCCAGTTTCATCCACCTCATTAGAACTGATTCAAATGTATTCTTTTTAATGGCTGAGTAATATTCCATTGTGTATATGTACCACTGCTTTCTTATCCATTCGTCTGCTGATGGGCATCTAGGTTGCTTCCATGTCCTGGCTATTATAAACAGTGCTGCAATGAACACTTGGGTACACGTATCTCTTTCAATTCTGGTTTCTTTGGTGTATATGCCCTGCAGTGGGATTGCTGGGTCATATGGCAGTTCTATTTCCAGGTTTTAAGGAATCTCCACACTGTTCTCCATAGTGGCTGTACTGGTTTGCATTCCCACCAACAGTGTAAGAGGGTTCCCTTTTCTCCACACTCTCTCCAGCATTTATTGCTTGTAGACTTTTGGAAAGCAGCCATCCTGACTGGCGTGTAATGGTACCTCATTGAGGTTTTGAGTTGCATTTCTCTGATAATGAGTGATGTTGAGCATCTTGTCATGTGTTTGTTTGCCATCTGTATGTCTTCTTTGGAGAAAAGTCTGTTTAGTTCTTTGGCCCATTTTTTGATTGGGTCATTTATTTTTCTGGAACTGAGCTGCAGGAGTTGCTTGTATATTTTTGAGATTAATCCTTTGTCTGTTTCTTCATTTTCTCCCAATCTGAGGGCTGTCTTTTCACCTTGCTTATAGTTTCCTTTGTTGTGCAAAAGCTTTTAATTTTAATTAGGTCCCATTTGTTTATTTTTGCTTTTATTTCCAATATTCTGGGAGGTGGGTCATAGAGGATCTTGCTGTGATTTATGTTGGAGAGAAGCACCCAATTCTTATGGAATTTTTCATTCTTAATAACTACTACCACAACAAAAACAATGTTTATTTCCTGCAGTGCTTTTCCCTTCTCCTTCTGGCTAACTTTTTCTCATCTTTCAATACTCAATGTCACCTTCAGAGGGCTTCCTGAATTGTTTCCCAGCTCTGTAGGGATGATACTCTAGTGGACCCCACATTACCCAGTTATTTCTATTAATATTATATAGTGACAATATCTTTTCAAATTGGTGCCCTTCATTAAAACATAAGGTCCTTCAGGCAGAAATTGTGATTTCATTAGTAATCTCTATTTCCCCAGTTCTAAGTACAGTCAATATCTAGCTGCTATTTTTTAAAATGCTATTGAACTTAATTCATTCAATCAATCATCATTCATTTACTTAACAAATATTTACTAAGTATGGAAGTATATGCAAGGCATTATGCTAGGCTTAAATATACAGCAGTAAATAAATCAGATAAAAAATCTGTGCCTTCATCATATGTTTAACGGTAAAAAGTGCTATGGAGAGACATAAAACAAAGAATGGTAGAGAGAGTATTGGGAGTACAATTATAAATATAGTGGTCAGAAAAAAAAGCCTTAGTGAAAGTTGACATTTGTGTAAAGAGGTAAAAAGAAGAAATATTAAGTCAAGCGGATTTCTGGAGGAAGAGTATACCAGACAGTAGCAACAGCCAGTGCAAAGCCCCTGAGACATGGACAAGACTGGTATGTCCAGAGCAGAGTAAGCCAAGGCAGGAGTTACTAGAGATGGGACCAGAAAAGCAATCAGACACCAGATTATGATGGTATTACCTTACATAGATGGGCAAGGGAAAGAAAAATGTGAAGAAATAGGGTATAACAGCAAATAGAAAACACAAAATAAGATGACTGAAAAAAGTCCAAATGTATCAGCAATCATAATAAAAGGGAAGAGCTTAAATTCCTCTATTAAAAGAAAAAGAAATACTGGATTCTTGATGTCATAAGAGGCAAAATGTTAAAAATATTTACAATAAATGCATTGTTGAAGATATTTCATAAACATTCTATCAAAATGTAACCAATGGTAATATCAGGCAAAGTTAAGTTTCAGTCAAAAACCATTAGACAAAGAAGTATATTTTATACTGATAAAAGTATGGTCTACAAAGAAGCTATATCAGCCTTGAATCTCTTTGTACAGATAAAAAAAAATTAAGAGGACTAAACTACATAAAACAAAAACTGAATGATATAAGGAAAACAATTGGTAAAACACAAATTCAAATCTTTACTATGGCTTGACTTTGACCATTAGGCCATGGACCTTTAGGATCTCCCTGACCAGGGTACCTACAGCTCCTTCTGCCTCACTGCACTATTTCATAAGTGCACTCTCATCTCAGGCTTTGCACAGACTGTTTCCTATGCTTACAACATCTTTCCTCAGATAATCACAGGCCTTGCCCCCTCCCCACTTCATTTAAGTCTCTGCACCAACACATGAAGTAAAAGCATTTGCATGGAATTTGTACTGACATTTGACATAATTGGTCTTGGACTCCCTTATTTGTACTTGTTCTCCATTCCTCTTGTCCATTCTGCTCAAATGTTACCTTATCAGAGAGGTCTGCTCTCACACCTTATCTAAAACAGCACCCCCCCTACTACCAACATCCCTGTCACTTGGTATTTTATCTGTTCTGTTTTTCTACTTACCACCTGAAACATTATAGATTTTATTTATTTATTTATTGTTTGTCTCCTCCAACCTGAAGGTAAGTTTCATGAGAGCATAGTCTTTGTTTCATTAACTGCTATATCCTCCACACCTAAGACAGGGCCCAGCACGTGGTAGGCCTTTGATAAATAATTGTCAAACTAATAAGTGAATCCTAGTGGATAATTTACACACTCACTCATATATAGACAAACTGAGTGACTTTCATTAAACTATGAGGGCTCTACAGAGCAATTTCCTCAACTTAGTGAGTGGAAAATTATTGATTCATAATTCCCTAATTTCTCAAACACCATCAGTCATATCCAACTCGTTGTGACCCCATGGACTGTAGCCTGCCAGGCTCCTCTGTCCATGGAATTCCCCAGATGGGAATACTGGAGTACTGCCATTTCCTTCTCTAGGGAGACCTTTCCAATTGAGGGATCAAACCCAGGTCTCCCAAATTCCTGGCAGATTGTTTACCATCTGAGCCTCAAGGGAAACCCTTTCAAACACCATAACCTCTCCTAATCTTAGATTACCTCATTGTAAACTTTCCTAAACAGCCCATAGGCATTCTTCATCATGGTGCTCAAAGCAAGAGCAAAGTAAAATTTATGCTCTCCTTTGATATCATGTAATCTTTATTCTCCCAGTAGGAAAAGATGGAAAAGCTTATTCATTGGTCAATAATTACTTTTATATTCTGTGTACCCTTAACTAGGATTTGACACCTCTTTTAGGGTACACGAGTCACAGGACTTTTTATCTTCATGAGAGGGCTATTCCTAATTTTTCCTGTGATGAAATGGGAGACCTTTGAATCCCTTACCTAATAGTCTGAGTAAATAATCCTTTAAATCAGGGTGGAAAAAAAGAGGTAGAAAAAAGTTATATACCAGGAAAGTTAAATATAGCACAGCCTGTCTTCTAGGAAGAAAAGCAACCAATAAGAATAGCTGCATGGGCATCATTTATTCTGCACCACTTTCTGGGGTTTTAATACTGTGTGCTTCAGGGGGCCAATACACAAGTATGCTCTAGAATTCATCCATCTCCTTGGCAGGCTTTAACAGTTTCGAGACTATACTTTTCTGTTTGATGCACTCTAAGTCCGCAATTTAACTCATACTTGTCTTTTATTCAACACTCCTTTGAAATAAAATCTCCACCTTCTCTCCTTAACTAAATCTTACCTACCTTTCTAAGTACAGATTAAATCTCACCTCCTTGAACCTTTTTCTGATCTTACCCCAGGAATCACTGTCTTCGCTGAATTCTGAAATCGCTTCTTAGGGGCAATGAATGCACTGTGAGAAAGTCACTAGGAGGAACACAAAGATAAGACATTGTCCCTTTACCTCATTCATGCTTATTCCTTGCCCATTCCTATCTATTTAGACAAATGAAATGAAAGAGCAATCATAACTATTAGGCAAATGAAAGAAAGAAAAATATACCATGGTAGAAGAAACACTGCCAGTAATTAACTGCCTGAGAATTTAGAAAAGGGAGAAATCACCAAGCCCTGAGGTAGTTTGAAAAAGATATGCCAAGAAGACACTGGAACTAGGGCTAAGGGAATGGGGAGAATTTATATAGATGTAAAAGAGGGCATTATAAGTGGACAAGACAGAAGTAAATGAAGAATTGAGATAGGAAGAAAAAAAAAAAAAACACAAACAAGCTATGTTCCAGGAGCAGGAAATAGGAAAAACTCTGAACACTGTTCTTTCATGTGCCTGATCCTATGCCTCACCACAGTAGGTGCTCAGAATGCATCATTGAGTGAACAGAGAAGGGTGATAATATTTTTACTGATAATAGTCTGCCATTCAGTTAATACATGAACAGAAGATAGCTTTGTGTTAAGGAAGTATAAGAACATTAAATTGCCACAAACATGAAATGTTAGCTTGCTATCATGTCTTACTGATAGGCAGTATTATTAAGATAAACTAAAGGGATTTACCTTTAAAATTTTAGTTGAAATGAATAATAAGATGCAAATGTAATTGAAATCATTAACATTGCTAATGGTTGTTCTCTATATTTGGTGGTCCAAGATACCAACATTAAAGCCAAATATTTATAAAATTCTATGCAGTGTATTTCATCATATTTCCTTCTTATTACAAGTGGTGACCTTTTTGATTTTTGAAAACTCTTCTTTGGAGAGACTACTTTATCTTGTCTCTACAAATAAGAACTTACGTACTCAATTAACCACTGACAGGACTTATTGTTTCTGTGAGAGCAATAAGTGACTACAAGAAGAACACATCCATTAATGATTTGCTGAACCATCATTCCACAGTTGTTTGAGGCATTATCACAAGGTGCTTGAGTGAAAGGTTTTTCTTCTGCTGAAATCTATAACATGTATCAGCAAGGGCTGGGATAGCTGCTGTGGACCTGTGGGGCTCACTCCCTCATGCTTGTCTTTGAGCAACAAACCGATCCCATCAAAGTTTTTTTTCTCCCTAAGTGTCAGACAAATGACTCGGTTTTGAAAAACCTAACCATCCAGTGGCTTAATTTCACTAACAAAATAAACTGGTGTGTGCTATGTGAGTGTGCAATACATATGTGTTATGGATGCAGGAGCTGAGATGGTGGTTTACAAACTATAAAAACTCATATTTAAAAACAAAACATGGGACTTCCCTGGTGGTCCAGGGGCTAAGATTCTGAACTCCCAGTGCAGGGAGTCTGGTTTCCATCCCAGCTCAGGGAAGTAGATCCCACATGCTGCAACAAAAGACCCTGCATACTGCAATGAAGACTGAAGGTCTCACATGCCACAACTAAGACCTGGCACAGTCAAATAAATCAGTCAATAACTTTTTTAATAAAAAATAAAAACAAAACAAGAAAACTAGATCTCAGGGAACATAAACTAATATGTCCAAACTATGATTGCCTGTGGCAAAGATGTCACATTTTCCTCCATTTAAAGGCATCTTCAATGAGGTCAGTTTCTTCCCTCCCATGAGTAACTTTTTGTGGCCCTTACATAACACAGAGACGAATAAGAAAGTTTGATATTAAATGAAAAAGATGAGAAGAGAATTATTTTTCACTAAGAAAGAGGAAAGCTCTTGTCATACAGTTAAACAAATGAACTGAAGTGTTTTGTTGAGTTAAACACAGGGTTAGTTAATTCACACAAAGGTACCTGGAAACATAAAGAGTTTTTTAGAGATGTCATCCTCAAGGAATACTTATGAGAAAGAAAAAAAAATGCAAGTGAAATTAAGTTGGAAGGGAAAATTAATACATACAATTGCAACAATAGACCAGCTAGTTGGTCTTAAAACTCAGTTATGAGAACTGTATAAAAGCTGAACACACCTTAATTAATACAAGTGAAAATGAAGAGACTCACGTTCTGCCCCTAAGTGTACCAAGAGCCACCTAGTGAAAAGCATGCTCCAAACAGGACAGAAATAGAGATGGGCAGGGTGCAAAGTTTATAACTTCTCCCTCACAGCTGATCATCCTTAAACACATTGTGTTCTGAATTCAAAGTAGGCATAAGATAAGAAAACCCTCCTAGATCCTGTTCTAGATACATCTCTCTTTATCTCTTTATCACAAAGGCCAGCACAAAGGCCAGAATCTCAGAATTTGCCAGGTCTCTGAAAACATGGTAAGGAGGAAACAATTTTGCTTTGACAGTCAACTGACATCTATGTAACTCTTTATGTCAATTATTTCTCCAGTTGTGGAAAGATGATCAATTTTAAATGAAGCCATAATTCTAGTATTCATGGTCCTTTTTTTCCTTATAAGTTTTTGGTTTGGATCAGTTACTCAGCTTTAAATGACATGAGTTTCAGGGTCACAGCCCTTGATCTGCCCTCCCACACTCCTCATATCACAAGGCCAAGAGTAAAAGTAGCTGCCCAGAGCAAATAGCTCCTGCATGTTTCCTCACATATCCCCAAATTCCACGGAAACCAGGCCAAAAGGATCCAAGAAACTACAAGAAAGGGCATTTTAAAACAATCTAACAAAACAGGTACCTTTTCTTATCTATGTTTCCACCATTGTGCTTGTGCTCATGAAAGTGGTGAGGGGATGAGGAAAGGCCTTATTTTCTATGTTGGCTATTGGCAACATACTTTAAGGGATTCCCCCCCCCCCACCACCACCACAAAACACACAATTGAAAGTGGAAAGTCCTTCAATAGAGGGCCAATTGTGGTTGTTTGTTTTAAGTGTCACCTTGACTGAATTAAGGGACTCCCCAATAGCTGGCAAAGCATTATTTCTGGGTGTGTCTGTGAGAGTGTTTCTGGAAGAGATTGACATTCAAATCAGTAGTCTAAATAAAATTCCCCTCAACGAGGCAGGTGGGCAGCATCCAACCCATTGAAGGCCTGAGTGGAACACAAAGGGGTATGAAGGGCAAGTTCACTCTGTCAGCTTGAGTTGAGACACCCATCCTCTCCTTTCCTTGATGCTGGTACTCCTGGTTCTCAGGCCTTTAGAGTCAGAATGAATTATACCACCAAGTTTCCTTGTTCTCTAGCTTGCAGGCAGCATACCAGGAACTTCTCAGCTTCCATAATTGCATGCACCAATTCCTATGATATCTATCTATCTCTCCAGCCAATTCCTATGACATCTATCTACCTACCTGTCTATCCTATTGGTTCTGTTTCTCTGGAGAATCCTAAATAATACACCAATGCTTTTGTGGGATATAGAGAGCATGTTTTTTTTTTATATCACATGGTGATATACTTTTAGAAGATTAACCCCAAACTTCCAAGGTATAAAATGATAGCAGGAAGGAATGGTTGTCTTCAAGTTTTTTAAATTTCAATAGGGAAGACATAGGAACTCACCATAGACTTTTATAAAATATCAATTATTAGATGGTACATTTTGACAGTAAACCTCAAATTCATCTTCTGAAAACCTGAGATTAAGAGTGATTAGCCGTAGGACTTGGAAATGTGGGAACAGAACTTCACTGAAGAGTCAAAAATCAAACTTGTCAAGAACAAAATCTCTCTTTCCCAACCCTAAACAAGTTCCCTCAAAGAGACAGAACTAACACAGTATCCTCAAAGGAGAAAATGAGAATGTGAAGGGCAAAATCTCTAAAAGGAATTTCCTGCTTTCACACCAAGATTCTGCTGACTACGTTGATGGTGTGCAGAAAACAAAAATGGGAATCCTTTGGGTTGATTGGGCAGGGGCATATGGAGTACCAGTCTGGGAAAAGAGCAGCCCTGCTCATGGACCAAAGACTGAGCACACCCAATAGAAATACAAGCATAGCTAGCATTGACCAAGGTCATACACCACACTGGCTACTTCATACCAGCATTTGATCATTTAACTCTCATGGAAACTATCTGAAAGAGATACTTTAATTTCCATCTTAAAATGAGGAGACAGAGACAAGAGACTAACCTGAACTAGCAAATGATAGAGTCAGGAGTCAGCCCATATCTTTCTGACTCCTCCCTTTAAGCAACTCTACCTTCCTGTGTTGAGACTGACTCTTCACTCCCAGGGCTTTACAGCCTCTTCTTTCACAGACATTAAAAAACAATGCCATTCTTAACTCATTCAGCATGTAAAAATCACAGAGGCTCTCTCTAGAGAAAGCCAAAATACCAGTATGAAAAATAGAATTCACAATCTGACAATTTGCCATGTCTGAAGAGGTGAATGCTACCATCTTTATTTGCTAATATATCCCATTCCTGAAAGTGTTATATAGCTGATAGTCTTTGTTTAAATTAAAATGAAAAAAATGGGTTTCAAAAAGGTTAACGATATCATGACAGTGCTTCAAATAATTTCTTAGACTGAGAAGTCTCAAAACCAGAGTTGGAAATAACTAATTTGAAAGCTTTTTAAGAAAATAATTCACAACTTGGAACTATGACGTTCTAGATTGTCCTTTGGCAGAGGGAAGCAGAGAAATAATCTATTATAACCCATACCTCAACCTCCCTGTCCTATGCTTCTGGTCTCTCTAATAGCAGTAACATTTCTCTCTTCCTTAAAACATCTGAACACCTCTATGTTCTGTCAGTTTGCTAATTACTATACTTGTATCTCTGCAATTGTTTTCTTCCTGCTCCCTGTCTGTTGCGACCACTGGTATCCTAGTACAGATCCTTCTTAACTCTTGCCTCTGAAGTGGCTTCCTTCCCTGTTTCCAGTTCTTCCTACTGTATTTACATTAAGCCAGAGTTTTAACTACTAGAGCACATCAGGCTATTAACACAAAGCACACAGATCATCTTCTAAACTTCCAGTGATTCCCTATTGCCAAACCAGAAACAAGCAAAACAGTACAAAACAAACTGAAAAGCAAAACACAGTTCTCAGTTTTGTGTTATTTTTTTACTGCTCATTTTTCCAGACAAGACGGCTTCCGAATATCCCATCCCCACCCTATTCTGCAGTCAAAGAAGACAATGCAATAGGTCCCTAAAACAACACCTTGCATCTCCTCCTAGAGCTTTTTTTTTTTTTTTTTGCTTTAAATTACTGTAAAGTGAAATGAAAGTAATTTCAGAAATGAATGAAAGTGAAAGTTGCTCAATCGTGTCCAACTCTTCGTGACACCATGGACTATACAGTCCAGCAATTCTCTAGGCCAGAATAACTGCATTCTCCTCCTAGATCGGGTTTTTTTTTTTTTTTTTTGCTTCAAATTACTGTAAGTTTTGGGCTTCCCTCATAGCTCAGTTGGTGAAGAATCTGCCTACAATGCAGGAGACCCTGGTTCATTTCCTGGGCCGGGAAGATCCCCTGGAGAAGGGATAGGCTACCCACTCCAGTATTCTTGGGCTTCCCTTGTGGCTCAGCTGGTAAAGAATCTGCCCAAAATGAGGGAGACCTGGGTGCAATTCCTGGGTTGGGAAGATCCCCTGGGGAAGGGAAAGGCAACCCACTCCAGTATTCTGGCCTGGAGAATTCCATGAACTGTATACTCTATGGGGTAACTGTAAGTTCTGTTAAAATAGAAACTGTGTTTGGTGTACTATAAATATCTACTAAATGAATGAGTGAATGGATGTGTTCTCCCTGTTGCAATGTTCTTCTCTCCCATCCTTACCTGTCTATGTATTCAATACAATCAATTCGCTCCATTTATCATTTAAATCATCCCTCATCCACAATCCTTCCCTGATGATCCTCACAGAGTCTGTCCCTTGACTATGTCTGCTCTTCCATTGATTGGCTCTTCTCTGTTCTAACACTTCCACTCGCTGCCTCAGGTTACAGGTCCTCCAGCCTCTTGTTTTTCTGCTAGAAAAGCCCCCAAAGAGCAGAGGTAAACATTGTGTTTCAAGCATGGGGCCTGGCACATAGTAGGAACTCAAAAGAATAACAATCATCATGTATTAAATTGAAGCTTATTAACAATAGACAGGCCACACAATGTATTCCTGTGTACAAGGTTTTTATCTGATGAAATTTTTTATCTTCAGGGACAAAATGTGGAACATACAAATATATGTATATACCTAAATCAAGGATTTATATACAGATATATGTATATATCCAAATCAATGAATCTGGTCCCATCACTTCATGGCAAATAGATGGAGAAAAAATGGAAACAGTGACAGACTTTATCTTCTTGGGCTCCAAAATCACTGTGGACATTGACTACAGTCATAAAATTAAGACACTTGCTCATTGGAAGAAAAACTATGATAAACCTAGATAGCATATTAAAAAGCAGAGACATCACTTTGTTGACAAAGGTCCATGTAGTCCAAGCTCTGGTTTTTTTCAGTAGTCATGTATGGATGTGAGATTTGGACCATAAAGAAGGCTGAGCACCAAAGAATTGATGCTTTTGAACTGTAGTGCTGGAGGACTCCTGAGAGTGCCTTAGACATCAAGAAGATCAAGCCACTCAATCCTAAAGGAAACCAACCCTGAATATTCACTGGAAGGACTGAGGCTGAAGCTGAAGCTCAATACTTTGGCCACCTGATGTGAAGAGCTGACTCACTGAAAAAGACCCTGATGCTGGGAAAAATTGAGGGCAGTAGAAGGGGGCAACAGAGGATGAGATGGTTGGCTGGCATCATTGACTCAATGGATATGAGTTTGAGCAAACTCTGGGAGATAGTGAAGGACAGGGAGGCCTGGTGTGCTGGAGTCCATGGAGCCCTAAAGAGTCAGACACAACTGAGTGACTGAACAACAAAATCAAGGATCAGTAAAATTCCCCTGAAAAGAGTCAGATAGTAAACATTTTAGACTTTGAACCATAAGCTCTTATGAACCATAAGATCTCTGTTATTTTTATGACAAAAATAGTCACAGACATATAAACAAATGTACATGACTGTACTTCAATAAAGCTTTATTTATAAAAGCAGGCAGTGGGCCTTGAAAGGGACCAGGATGTCACTCTGGCATTAAGAATTATTTTGAGCTGAAGGCATTTGATTTCCAGAAATTCCTTATCAGCCTAAAAGCAGAACCTTCCACAGGAACTCAACTGTCAAAAATCTCTCCACAGGAGCAACTCTAATCTCTTCTTTGGGAGAGGGAAAGTTGAAAACACACTCAAACAGACAATGTCATAAACTATAGTAACTCCTATCTATGTTCCTAAGGGCTCATTTATCTTTCCAAAAAGTCATTTGTGTTTCCATTAGTACTCTTTCTCTGCCCCCACCCCTTTCTAAGAAGTCATTTGTTCTTGCAGAGGTACCGCTCTGCCTATCCCCTATTGAGAAGATATGTAAGCTCCAAATTTTAGCCATCCTGAGTCACATTTTTCTGTGAACTATTGTATACCTATGTGTAAAGATTTTTTTTCTTGCCTACCTGTCTATTGTCAGTTTAATTTGCAGGTCTCTGAGTACTGAACATAAGAGGATAGATAATAAGTTTTTTCTCCTCAAAAGTTGGATTTGGCCCAAAGGGCATAGTTTTCCAACCCTGTATTGAATCACAACAACAAATTAGCAGGAACAATGGCTGCTGTGTTTCTTCAGCTTCTCCTTTCACTGAAGCAGACAAAATTCTGTTTCCAATTAATATCAAAACACACTCATTCCTGTACTTCAATAAAGGTCTTCTCAGTGTTGATGACTATGTTCCTGCTGGAGGGATGCAAAAATAAATATGCGAAAAGTCACTTGTGAGCATCCAGTACATAAATATTTGGCATTTTGTAATATCATTTCTTTCTCCTCTATTTCCTAATTTGCATCCTGTTGATTTTTGAACTTTGTTAACTTTTTGGCATTGAAAATAGATTCAGTTTTCAGAGTGATGTGCCATTCTTGACATATATAACATTTTCCCTTTCTAAAGAATTCTCTTCTAATTAAGGGGGAAAGCACATAAAAATAAATCAAAATGCTGAACTGAATATTCATTATGGTCTTGATTATATAACAAATGTTCACAGAATTAGTAAGTGAATACTCCTCAGTATTACAGAGAAAATTTTTGTTTCAATGGAGAACTCTGCATCTTTTATATCAGTTCTGCTCCTGTTCATTGTCTTTGAACTATTTTGCATCTCTTTGTAAATTATAGGTAACTGATAAATATACAAACTCCATCTTGTCTGACAAAGACTTAATTAACTTCCACTCCCTCTAGAGAAACCAGTTTGGGGTCTTACTTGCAGACTGGACTGGATTCTATTACTTTGCCCAAATTGTCCATTCTTCCAGTTTTCTTCAAAATCTGGATACAACCCTCCAAACTAACATAACCAGTTTTTCTCCCTCCTGCCTGACTCAGAGTCACCAAGAAACTAAAACCTGGCTACCCAGATCTCTGTTGAAACTCTGGGCTCCCTTGCAGCTGGCTTTTTCCCCCTAGGACCTGAAGAAACCTTGCAAGCTAAATCGCCAAGACTCCATATAAACTTTGAAGGACTCACTATTGCAGCAGCGATCAGGCATGGGTTAGAATTCTGCATAGACAAGCTGTTGCCTGAACCACTAAGGAAATCCAGTGAAATGATCAGGTCATGCACCCCTTATATAAGAGGCAACCAAGACTATGGACAACATGGCCAAGAGCATGACCATACTAACTTGACAGCTTCAAGAAAGGCAATGAACTGTGTTGCCTGACTGGTGCTCACCTAATTCTGGCTTCTTGAAAGGGTGCATGTGGACACACAATTATACATGTGTTCCAGAAAGCTTCTCTGACATCTTCACATAATCACATGTGAGATGCCAACAGAGAAATCTCTGTCAAGTATCTACAGTCTGACTCTTGAGCTAAAGGTTTTCCTCCACCCATTTCTTGGAATCTAGTGGACTAGTTACCCTTAGTGTTTGACTATTGACTCTTCAACATTACTTTCTATGTTTCCCTTTTTCACTTGAGGCAACCTTCTTTTGAAATGCCTGGTCTCTGGGATCCTAGAACAACCTACCTTTGCCAGCGAATCTCAAAAGATGGTTTCACTAATTTTACAGGCACAATGCCAGCAAGAGTCCTGGAAAGAGTATTTTGTAGACCTCTGCTTCCTCCACTCAGGAGGTTTAAAATCACCTCTGTGTTGTTCAGTGACTCATGATATTTGTCTTGAACAAAAGTGGAAAGTGACTGCATTGAATTTTATCTGAACCCTGTGCTCCTAGAATGCAGCAACAGTTAAGAAATTTGCTTTCCCTTTCCAGAAAAAAATAAATGCAAAGGACTACCTGCCCTTGGTATTCAGAGATAAAGACCTACCTCCACCATTACTCATGGTTCCTCCTGATACCCCTAAGACTTCCTGTCTACCCTACCTCATGACTCCCTTGTTTACTACTTGCCTGTGTAAAACTTCAGGTGTTCTTTCTTCTTTGAGATGTTCCTAATTAATGAACATTCTCCCCAGTGCAAAGTTATGTTGGTGCATGCTAAGTTGCTTTAGTTGTGTCCGATTCTTTGCAATCCCATGGACTATAGCCCACCAGGATCCTCTGTCCATGGGATTCTCCAGGCAAGAATACTGGAGTGAAGGGAGGAGCTAAGATGGTGGAGGAATAGGACGGGGAGACCACTTTCTCCCTCACAAATTCATCGAAAGATCATTTGAACACTGAGCAAACTCCACAAAACAACTTCTGATCACTAGAAGAGGACATCAGGCACCCTGAAAAGCAACCCATTGTCTTCGAAAGGAGGTAGGACAAAATATAAAAGATAGAAAGAGACAAAAGAGTTAGGGATGGAGATCCGTCCTGAGAAGGGAGTCCTAATAGAGGAAGTTTCCAAACATAAGGAAACACTCTCACTGGCAGGTCTGGGAGAAGTTTTTTAATCTCAGAGGGCAACCTAACCATGAGGAAAAATAAATAAAACCCACAGATGACATGCCTAAAAGCAACTCCCAGCAGAAAAGTACCCCAGATGCTCACATCTGCCACCAGCAAATGAGGGCTGAACAGAGAGGAGTGGGCAGCATTGCTTAGGGTAAGGACTGGGCCTGAATGCCCTGAAGGCAATTGGAGGTAGCTAACGTGACATAGCAACTTAAACTGTGGGATAGCAAGAGAGAGAGAGAAAACCTGCGAAAAGTCCTAACCAAAGGCGCTGCCGGCCCTTTGCAGAACAAAGGAAGGACTGAGCAATTCCAAAGAAGAGCTAGCCAGCTGCGGACCGGCCCATCCCCTGCCAGAGGCAGGAGGCAGGGGGAAGGGGAAAGGGGCAAACTCGGCCTCAGAGAAGGCATCCCCTACCAAACTGCAAACAGGCTTCCAGTTTCTAACCAAAGACTTCCTGAGATTCTGGATGGTTGACATCCACCAGGAGGGTCGCAGCCACAGATCAGCTCCGCAGAAGAGACACAAGGCGCAGAAGAGGCACAAGGCACCCAGAAACCGAGGTGGGGACGGAGAGGGGAGAAGTCGCGCTGTACCTGGGGAGAGTGTGCTCGTCAAGCTCCTGATTCCCTGAGCTGCTCGGACCGGGGAAGGCACAAAACGCAGGCCCAACCAAGTCTATGCTTTTGTGGAGTACCCAACAACCTGAACCTGAGCAGCTTAGGCCTGGGAAGTGCACACAACTCAGGGCCCGCTCCCTGTAGAGCAGCCTGGAGCCTAAGCAGTGTAGACGGGGAAAGCACACATGGCATGAGCGGAGGCAAACCCAATGTGGCCAGAACACTGTGAGTACTCCCCACACACGCCAGTGATATTTGTTTGCAGCGTTCCTCCCTCCCCACAGCACGACTGAACAAGTGAACCTAAACAAGAGACCACCTCTGCCCACTTGTGTCAGGGCGGAAAGTAGACACTGTAAGGACCTGCAAACAGAAGCCAAATAAACAAAGGGAACCACTTCAGAAATGACAGGTGAAACATATTAAAATCCCTGTCGTTAACACAGAGTACACTGGAAGGGGCCTATAGATATCGAGAAGTGAAAGCTGGAACAAGGAGCTATCTGAAACTGAACTGAACCCACACTGCTCGCAACAGCTCCAG
The DNA here is from genome assembly GCF_963930625.1 of Muntiacus reevesi. Lineage (NCBI taxonomy): Eukaryota > Metazoa > Chordata > Mammalia > Artiodactyla > Cervidae > Muntiacus > Muntiacus reevesi. Next base: position 44,410,302 of record NC_089271.1, read on the forward strand.
AGAAATTCCTAGGTACATTTTTACTATTATTATATTTTTTAATTAAAATTTTTTTTCCTTTTTTTTTAAAGTCCTCAATTACTCCTCTATTACTCCTTAATTTTCATTTTTATAACCCACTATAACCTTGCAAAAAAGGGGGGGAAACCCTATTTTTAAAGCAAACTTCATATATATTTCTTAAATTATTTGTGTTTTTTTTTTTAATATTGTATTTTTAAGAGTCTAACCTCTACTCTAGATTTATAATCTTTGTTTTTCAGTATTTGATATCAATTTGGACATTTAAGAATCCAACCATCAGTACCCATTTTTCTTCAGGAGTGTGATTACTGGTTTGATTACTCTCTCCCCCTTTTGACTCTCCTTTTTCTCTCCCAGATCACTTTTATTTCCTTCCTCCCCCTCCTCTTCTCAATCCAATTCTGTGAATCTCTGTGGGTGTTCTGGGCTGTGGAGAACACTTAGGGAGCAGATACTGCCTGGATCTGTCTCTTTTCTCTTGAGTCCCCCTTTTTCTCCTCCTGCTCACCTCTATCTCCTTCCTCCCTCTCCTCTTCTTCATGTAACTCTGTGAACCTCTCTGGGTGTCCCTCATGGTGGATAATCTTTTCACCATAAACCTAGAAGTTTTATTATCAGTGCTGTATGGATGGAGAAGTCTTGAGGCTACTAGAGAATAAGATTGAAATCCAGAGGCAGGAGGCTTAAGCCCAAAACGTGAGAACACCAGAGAACTCCTGACTACAGAGAACATTAATTAATAAGAGATCATCCAAAAGCCTCCATACCTACACTGAAACCAACCACTACCCAAGAGCCAATAATTTCCAGAGCAAGACATACCATGCAAATTTTCCAGCAACGCAGGAACATAGCCCTGAGCGTCAATATACAGGCTACCCAGAGTCACACCAAACCCATAGACCCATCTCAGAACTCACTACTGGAAACTCCATTGCACTCCAGAGAGAAGAAATCCAACTCCACCCACCAGAACACTGATGCAAGCTTCCCTAACCAGGAAGCCTTGACAAGACAATTGTCCAACCCCATCCACTGGGAGAAACCTCCACAATAAAAAGGAACCACAGACTACCAGAATACAGAAAGGCCACCCCAAACACAGCAATCTAAATAAGATGAAAATGCATAGAAATACCCAGCAGGTAAAGGAACATGAAAAATGCCCACCAAACCAAACAAAAGAGGAGGAGATAAGGAATCTACCTGTAAAAGAATTTAGAAGAATGATACCATTCACCATTGCAACAAAAAAAAATAAAATACTTAGGAGTATATCTACCTAAAAAAACAAAAGACCTATACATAGAAAACTATAAAACACTGATGAAAGAAATCAAAGAGGACACAAACAGATGGAGAAACATACCATGTTCATGGATTGGAAGAATCAATAATGTCAAAATGGCTATTCTACCCAAAGTAATCTATAGATTCAATGCAACCCCTATCAAGCTACCAACGGTATTTTTCACAGAACTAGAACAAATAATTTCACAATTTGTATGGAAATACAAAGAACTGATGCTTTTTAACGATGGTGTTGGAGAAGATCTTGAGAGTCCCTTGGACTGCAAGGACATCCAATCAGTCAATCCTAAAGGAAATCAGTTCTGAATAATCCTTGGAAGGACTGATGCTGAAGTTGAAGCTTCAATACTTTGGCCATCTGATATGAAGAACTGACTCATTGGAAAAGACTGTGATGCTGGGAAAGATGGAAGGTGGGAGGAGAAGGGGATGAGAGAGGATGAGATGGTTGGATGGCATCACTGATTCAATGCACATGAGTTTGAACACGCTCCGGGAGTTGGTGATAGACAGGGAAGCCTGATGTGCTGCAGTCCATGGGGTTGCAGAGTTGGACATGGCTGAGTGACTGAACTGTACTGAACTGACTGATCTGTCTGTCTCTAGAAATGTGTGATGGCTGGTTGACATCAGTCTTTAAGGCATAAGAAAACAGGAGTGCTTTAACTACCACCCTCCTCTCCAACTTCACCACAGATCAAATAGATTTCCTCAGACTAGTATTAGACTGGAAACAGAAATATCCTGTGCATGTGTACTCAGTAGCTTCAGTCATGTCTGACTCTTTGCAACCCTATGAACTGTAGCCCGCCAGGCTCCTCTGTCCATGGGATTCTCCAGGCAAGAATGCTGAAGTGGGTTGCCATACCCTCCTCCTAGGGATCTTCCCAACCCAGGGATTAAACCCGTGTCTCTTACATCTCCTGCACTGGCAGGCAGGTTCTTTACCACTAGTGCCTATCCTACATACATGTAAATACACACACGCACAAACACACACAGAGATCTTTTTTTTCCATCTCCAGTCTTTCTCAATTATGTCATCTGAAATCAATAAATATTGACTCTTCCCATATACACATATTATGCTCAAATACCTTTAGGTTAAATTCCCAGCTGTTATCAGCATTAAGGGTGCAATCAAAGATAGCCCCTGACAGGTGAAATATTAGGTACTTTGAATCATTTCCACTTCAAAAAGGTTTTAAGAATTGCTTACTGGTCTCCTCTGACAAAAGTCTTTCAAGCCTTTAAGAGAGTATTTTATTTTTTAAAAGACCAAAAACACAATTTCGTGAAAAAGTGAATTCAAAATGAAGTCATTAAAATTCAGTCTAAAAATCTAAACTCTGGCCCAAGTTGGGCTCTCAACAAATTTTTAAATTTTAATTTTAAAAAATCATGCCTGCCTGTAACTCTCCATGACTCCTCCTTTGTCTTTACTTACGTCCTTTCACTTACCACATCCCACAACTACTTTGTGATTTCCTTTGTTTATAACCCAGAAATATAATCTTTGTTAACAATCATAAGACTTTAAGTTTTCCTAGCTCTAGCACATATATGAGATCATTTAACAACCTATGAAGTATTCATCATTGATGTTTAATATTCGAGTAGAAAATTAGGCTCAATGACATCAATGGTTTCATTCAAAAAGTAGCAAAGAAGGATAAGAATTCATGCCATTCTAAGATGCAAATGCTTGGACTTACTCCAGATTCTCAGAATCAGAAACTCGAGGGATAGGGCCCAGCAAGTTAGCTTAACAGGCCCTTAAGTGACTCTGATGCTCACTCAAGTGTGGGAACCACTCACTTACAAGATGCCACACAGTCTGGTGGCAGACTGACCTCATGGAGTTCAGCTCACCACCTCCTCCACTCTGCTCTAACCACTCTGGTCTTCTTTCTGCCTATTAAATACTCCAGGCTGATGTCTAACTCAAGAATGTTTTGCTTGTTAGTTCCTCTCCCGGGAATGCATTTCCTGAGGTCTTGGTATGGCCTATGTCTTTCCATCTACAGGTCTCAGTTAAGACATCATCTCCTCAGAGGAGCCTTCCCTAAATATCTTATCTAAAGTCATCTTCCTCAGTACCCTGTGTCAGTACTTCCTCTTCTTCATAACAGTTATCACTGTGAGGACCTTTCCTTTAACCTCTTAGGGTCTGTACTTGAGGCCTGTGAATTAAATAGACAAAATATAGATTAACAGGAGAAAAAGGCACATATACTTAATTGACATTTCTAATTTTATGTTGAGGGGGTGCTATACAGAAAAGAAGCAAAACTCCAAAGTGGTGGGTAGACTCAGGGGCTTTGATACCATTTTAACAAAAGAGTGATAAATTGTGGAATAGCAACTAGTCAAAGGAAAGGGGATTTGTGAGAAGGTAAATATATGGGGGAGGTATTGGTAGATAAGGATTGTTTGGTAAGGTTTGTTATACAGACTCAAGTCAGTGCCATCTCCAGAGATGAGTCATCACTGGTGATTAAGAGTATTCTCCTCTTCCTCATATGTGAAAAGGAAACACCTTTACAAATGGAAATGCTTTTAGGCAGAAAGGGAGAGGGCAAAAATCCTCCCATGTCTGTGCTGTGATTAGTCATGTCCAACTCTTTGAGACTGCATGGACTGTAGCTCACCAGGCTCTTCTGTCCATGGAATTCTCCAGGCAGGAATACTGGAGTCAGTTGCCATGCCCTCCCCTCCAGGGGATCTTCCCGACTCGGGTATTGAACCCACGTCCACACCGAGCCTTCTGAATTGCAGGCAGATCTTTAGCACTGAGCCACTGAAGAAGCCCCATCCTATGTCTACTGTTTCTTAATTGCCTTCAGCTCAAAATAACCCTCATATCAAAGTGCCATATTTTGGGATGACATATTCCAATCCCCCTTCCCACCTTAAATTTTCTTATTAAGTTTCATTTTTTAAATTGCTCTGTCCTCAACACTAAACTGTAAGCTCTATGAAGGCAGGGACCTTATCTGCACTGCTAAATCAATAGTTACTTGTTGAATGAACTGACTTGGATCTGTCTCTGCCCAAGTATTCCCCCAGGTATGTCTCACCTCAAGTAACATATAAAGTAATATTGCTGTAAATCAGTTGGGGCCTATCTAGTAGCTCAGCGGTAAAGAATTCACCTGCCAATGAAGGAGACGTGGGTTTGATCCCTGGATCAGGAGGATCCCCTGGAGAAGGAAATGGCCACCCAGTCCAATATTCTTGCCTGGGAAATCCCATGGACAGAGGATGCCTGGCTGGCTACAGTTTATGGGATCACAAACAGACACAACTGAGTGACTAAAAAACAACAAAATCAACTGGATAGATTTTTCCTTCTATCTCTAACTTAAGAGGCAAAAATACATGGAAAAAATATTTGCAAAATAAAATGACATTGAAAAAGCCACTTCTAAAGAGAAGCTGGTATGTGCCTACTGAAGGGATCAGAATGTGCCACTCTAAAATCTGCCTCTTTGGCATATACATTATTTTGAGTCAATTGAGAACCAGTACACAGAGGGAAATTTCTTTATCTCACCTTCTCTGCCTGAAAATAGAGTATAAATTTTCCCTTATGTAAAGGAAATTTACATTTATAGAGGAAATTTCCATTCATAAAGCAGTCTCCCAACAGGAAGAGAGATACTTCTTAGAAGACAACTCAGCACCTCTTATCTGCATACAAGACAACCCTTATTTACCACACACATCCTCCCCTCTCCTTCCCATAATTTATCTCCCCCGCCCAGAAGCCCAAAACCCCTGTCCCATTGTTTAGCCTAAGATGGTATAACAGCCTCAATCACCTGGCCACTTACTTAAGCTACATTTTTCTTTGTGAATTCTCCTGTGTACACATAAAATTGAAATTATTTTTTCTCCTGCTAATTAATATTTTATCAATTTGATTCATAGGTCCCAGGAGGGAAGGGGGGAAAGATTTCTCTTGCCCTATACTATCATGAAATATTTTTTGCAAGAAATGTTTGGGGTTAAATTAATAAAACTTAGTTTGTCCCTTTGAATTTATCAAGTGGGAGATAACCTTCCTTCTCAGTCCACTACTAGTGGACATTTCATTATCAGAAATGAAAAAGACAATTTTTAAATCAAGATCCCTATTGAAACAGGAAGGAAGAGGGCAGGACACAACCCTTAAAGAAAGTCATAGCTGTTGTGGCTAGGACGTAAAGATGACATCCCAAGACGGCAGAAGATTTGACTTCCAATAGACCTTGAACCTCATTATAGACCCATTGTAATGTATTAACATATGCTAAATGACACACCCACCAGTGCCATGACAGTTCCAGGGCTGACCATAAAAGGCTAAAAAGTGGGCAATGACCCAATTTCTGGAAATCCCTGCCCTTCTCCAAAATAGTTTGAATAATCCTCCCACTCATTAGCCTATCAAAGCACCCAGCCCATAAAAACTAACCAAGCCACTCTATTTTTTTTTTAGTGTTTTCTTATTTATTTATTTTAATTGGAGGCTAATAACAATACTGTGGTGGTTTTTGCCACACACTCACATGAATCAGTCATGGGTGTACCTGTGTTCCCCATCCTGAACCCCCCTCCCACCTCCCTCCCCATTCCATCCCTCAGGGTCATCCCAGTGCACCAGCCCTGAGCACCCTGTCTCATGCATCGAACCTGGACTGGCGATCTATTTCACATGTGATAATATACATGTTTCAATGCTATTCTCTCAGATCATCCCACCCTCGCCTTCTCCCACAGAGTCCAACAGTCTGTTCTTTACATCTGTGTCTCTTTTGCTGTCTCGCATATAGGGTCATCGTTACCATCTTTCTAAATTCCATATATATGCATTAATATACTGTATTAGTGTTTTTCTTTCTGACTTACTTTGCTCTGTATAATAGGCTCCAGTTTCATCCATCTCATTAGAACTGATTCAAATGAATTCTTTTTAATGGCTGAGTAATATTCCATTGTGTATATGTACCACTGCTTTCTTATTCATTCGTCTGCTGATGGACATCTAGGTTGCTTCTATGTCCTGGCTATTGTAAACAGTGCTGCGGTGAACATTGGGGTAATCATATCTCTTTCAATTCTGGTTTCCTTGGTGTGTATGCCCAGGAGTGGGATTGCTGGGTCATATGGCCGTTCTATTTCCAGTTTTTTAAGGAATCTCCACACTGTTCTCCATAGTGGCTGTACTAGTTTGTATTCCCACCAACAGTGTAAGAGGGTTCCCTTTTCTCTGCACCCTCTCCAGCATTCATTGCTTGTAGACTTTTGGATAGCAGCCATTCTGACTGGCAAGAGATGGTACTTCATTGTGGTTTTGATTTGCATTTCTCTGATAATGAGTGATGTTGAGCATCTTTTCATGTGTTTGTTAGCCATCTATGAGGGGGGAGGAGCTAAGCTGGCAGAGAAATAGGATGGGGACACCACTTTCTCCCCTACAAATTCATTGGAAGAACATTTGAATGCTGAGCAAACTCCACAAAACAACTTCTGATCGCTAGCAGAGGACATCAGGCGCCCAGAAAAGCAGCCCATTGTCTTTGAAAGGAGGTAGGGCAAAATATAAAAGATAAAAAGAGAGACAAAAGAGCTAGGGACAGAGGACTGTCCCGGGAAGGGAGTCGTAATAGAGGAAGTTTCCAAACACCAGGAAACCCTCTCACTGGCGGGTCTGGGGAAAGTTTTTGAATCTCGGATGGCAACCTAACTGGGAGGAAAAATAAATAGCCATCTGTATGTCTTTGGAGAAATGTCTGTTTAGTTCCTTGGCCCATTTTTTGGTTGGGTCACTTATTTTTCTGGAATTGAGCTGCAGGAGTTGCTTGTATATTTTTGAGATTAATTCTTTGTCAGTTGCTTCATTTGCTATTATTTTCTCCCATTCTGAAGGCTTAAGAGCCACTCTTTTCTTTTGAGACAGACCACAGTCTGTCTATGGAATGTGTATCTCTCTAAAAAAATCCACTTCTCACCTATCACTTTGCCTCTCACTGAATTCCTTCTGTGCTGAGACATAAAGAACCTGATTATTAAGTTCTAAGACATAAAGAACCTGATCATTAAGTTCTAAGACCAGGTGTGCAAACTTAATGACAAAATCGTGGGTTTGAGGACTTCCCTGGTGGTCCAAAGGTTAAAAATCTGCCTGCTAATACAGGGGACACAGATTCAATCCCTGGTCCAGGAGAGATTCCACATGCTGCGGGGCAAAAAAGCACATGCACCACAACTACTGAGCCCATGCTCTAGAGCCCACAAGCTGCAACTACTGAAGTCTGTGTGCCCCAAATCCTGTGCTCCACAACAAGAGAAGTCACCACAATGAGAAACCTGTGCACTGCAACAAAGAGGAGACTCCACTGGCCACAACTAGAGAAAAACCTGCACACAGCAACAAAGACCTAGTGCAGTCAAAATAAATTAATTAAAATCTTAAAAAGACAATTAAAAAGTTTTTATTAAAAAAAAAAAAGACAGTGGGTTTGAGTCCCAGCCCGTGGGTTCAAATCCCAATCAGTTTTGGCTGGATTCAAATACTATCTGAGTTAGGCAGTTTCACTGTTAAACACCCAGGATTGTCCCTCTGATTCCAACACTCTTCCAAAATCATCCTCCTCAACATCATCATTACCTTTGACATTGTTGTCCAGTGCTCTGTACTGATAATTCTCTTCTCATTCACATATCTAGCTTCAGATTTGTTTTTCACTCAATGGGAAGCTATTGATCTTCACTGTTTCTCTATATGAAGTAGAGATAATAGCTGCTTTAGAATTGAAAGTGTTATAGAAAGGAAAGGTATTATGTCATCATTATATTATTTTTCAAAGACATCTGCATGGGAGAAGGGGCAGATGCTTCTGTTTCCTTTAAAGATTCCTTACAAGCCATTCCCCATCATATATACCCACAATGTGCATTGGTTTTACATAGAATCAGGTAAGATTGATTATTCCTATAGAATAGGAACCTTAAGTATATGAGAGAAGCTAGAAATTCAAGTCAGAACTTGTGTTCAGGGAGGATCTGAAGAAAATGGACATCAAAAAACTAACTCAAAGTGTAGCCATGGACTGTCTATCACTCAACAGCATTGTTCATCTGAGCATGCTTCATTAAGTCAGTTATATCAATAGATAACAAAGTAAAACAAATTTCTATCATGGATCACTGCATCAGAAATTCTCCTTTGAGATATACTCTTGTAAGGGCCAACCTATTCTCCCTGCACAGACTGGAAACCTCTAGCAACATGGTGATTCTCTTATTGTCACTAGGATTCTATGGTGTCAGCTACTATGTCTATATAGCAGAAGTCTGGCCCTACATTCCAAGGCCCTACATTCTCCATAGCCCCTGCCTAACCTGCAAACAAAGAACAACTACATTCCAAGAAAGTAACTTGGATTCTGAAAGGATATGATGCAGTGTCTCATTAGACTCCATTTCCATGGCCAGGATTTGCATCAGGGCTTACAAGGCTCACAGCATGTCATGATCCTTATTCATAACAGCACACCACATAAGAACTGGGACAGAAAACCGCAAACGTGATTTTAATTTACAGGACGGTTGTGAAGTCATAATCATATATAATAACACCTTGTAAAATAGTGTCACTCCTGTCCCCTTAGGAACCTCATGCACATTTCTTTCTGTTCAGCTCCTGTACTGCAAAATAGTGCTGAGCTTTCCTTTTCTCACCTTAGCAGAAGGAGCAAAAGAAATTTTGTCCCACTGTTCCTGAGCCAGCTCTCCAGAGTGGAAGTTCTTGTATTAGTTTTCTATCATTAAGTAGGAAATTGCCACAAAAGCGGCAACTTAATATAAATCAAGGATCTCGCAGTTCTGTAAGTCAGGCACAGTGTGGCTGGCTCTCCACTTGGGGTGTGACATGGTTGAAATTCAGGTATTGGCCTAACTGGCTTTTTGTCTGGAGGCTCTGGGGACAAAATCTACTTCCAAGGTCATTCTAATTGTTGACAAAATTCAGTTACTTGTAAAGCTGGAGGACTGGGGTCCCCATTTCCTGGCTGGTTCTCAACCAGGGGGCCAAGTTCTACTCTTAGAAACACATCCACGTAACTTTTTACTGCCTTGGCTCTTTTTTTAAACCATTTTTTAAATTGACATATACTTAATTTACTATACTCTGTTAGCTTCAGTTATACAGTAAAGTGATATTTTTTTTCTGATTATTTTTCAAAATAGTCTATTACAAGATATTGAATATAATTCCATGTGCTATATTATAGGTCCCTGTTGTTTATCTATTTATATATAAACAGTAGTGTGTATACGTTAATCCTAAACCCCTAATTATTCCCTCTCACTACTATTTCCTCTGGTTTGTTTTCTATGTCTGTGAGTCTATTTGTTTTTTAAATAAGTTCATTTATATAATTCTTTTAGATTTCACATGTAAGTGATATCATATATTTTTCTTTTTCTGCCTTGATTTTTTCTTATGCTTCAAATCTCTGCCCTCCTCATTGGCAGCCAGTTAGAGGACACTATTTGCTTTTAAAGGGCTCACTTGATGAGGTCAGGCCCACCCAGGACAATTACCCTCTGCTATATAACATCAGCATAGGAGTAATATCATATTCACAGGTTCCAACCACACTCAAAAGAGAGAGGATTATACAAGAGTAAGGCTTATGGGGAGCCATCTTAGAATTCTGCTTACTACAGCACAAAAGGATAAAGGTGACAGAAATAGTGAATGTGGGCAAGTAGTGGGTATAACAAACCTCCAAGTTCATTTCAAAAGCACAAAGTCCTTCAGTTCCCTCATTGTTCCAAGTCTGCTTATCACCCATTTTAGAGAATGATACTGAACTCAGAGCACAGTCTCTCTAAATATTGTGTTTCCTAGGGGAGTTTCCCCAAGGCCTCCCAATTCAGAAGATCCTCTAATGTTTACCTTGTCACAGTTTATTACAAGGGACTCTCAAAATCTTTTGCTGTGTTTTCTACAAGATGCCAACTTTTAGACGGCACTGTATCTTCTTCACTGATATCTCCCCACAGTGCCTGTAGACAGTAAGTTCTAAATGCATGTCTGCTGAATGGATGGCATGCAATAATGACACAACTGTATTATGATTCTCCCATGATATACTTCAGTTTGATCATGTCTGCTGGCTTCATTAACCAATGATTTTACCAATCTGTGCGGTATTTATAGGGGCTTCCCTGGAGGCTCAGGAGTAAAGAATCTGCCTGCAATGAAGGAGATGTGGGAGATGAGGGTTCGATCCCTGAGATGGGAAGATCCCCTGGAGGAGGAAATAGGAACCAACTCCAGTATTCTTGCCTGAAGAATCCCATGAACTGATGAGCCTGGTAAGCTACAGCCCATAGTTGGACATGACTGAAGTGACTGAGCATGCATCCATGCACATGGTATTTATTAAACTCCTTTTAGATCAACCAACATTTATAGCATGTCTATTACGTGCAAACTTTTGTAGGAGATACAAAAAACAATGAAGATGAAATTCCTTTCAAGAAGACTGAACTCTTTAGAGAAAAAAAGGGAGGAAAAAAAGGAGCTTGCTCTCTGATAGGAAAGACTGGTATATAAACAATTAGAACAATAACACATATCTGACACCTCAACTCCCTTGATTTAAACTTTCAGATAGCACCCAGTTGTACTTGGGTTAAAATCCAAAATCCTTGCTGTGGTTTTCAAGGACCTGTATGACTTGTTCTGCACCTCCCCCTCTAGCCACACTTCATTATGGTCCAGCCATAGTAGATACATGTCTTGCTTTATTGAAGTATAGTTGATTTACAATGTTACTTTCTGGTATACAGCAAAGTGGCACAGTGGTAAAGAACCCACATACCAGTGCAGGAGACTAAGGAGACACAGGTTCGATCCCAGGGTTGGAAAGATCCCCTGGAGGAGAGCAGGGCAACCCATTCTTATTATTTTTGTCTGGAAAATCCCATGGACAGAGGAGCCTGGTGGGTTACAGTCCATAGGGTTGCAAAGAGTCAGACATGACTAAAATGACTTAGCACACATGTATATGTATATATATATATATATATATGGAATCTTTTTCAGATTCTTTTCCATTATAGGTTATTATAAGAAATTGAATATAGTTTCCTGTGCTATGCAGCAGGTCCTTGTTTATCTATTTTATATATATAGTAGTGTGTATATATTAATCCCTTTCACCTTTGGTAACCTTAAGTTAGCTTTCTATGTCACTGAGTCTATTTTTATTTTATAAATAAGTTCATTTGTATCCTTTTTAGATTCTGTATATAAGTGATATCATACGATATTTGTCTTTCTCTGACTTACTTCACTTAGTATAATAATCTCTAGGTCCATCTGTGTTGCAGCAAATGGCGTTATTTCATTCTTTTTTATGATTGAGTAATATTCCATTGTATATGTACTGTATTTTCGTTAGCCATTCATCTGTCAATGGACATTGGTTTGTTTCCATGGTTTGCCTATTGTAAACAGTGCTGCTATAAACACTGGGGTGTATGTATCTTTTTGAATTAGTGTTTTAGTCTTTTCCAGATATATGCCCAGAAGCAAGATTGCTGGATTATATGGTAGCTCTATTTTTAGTTTTTTGAGGATTGGCTGTACCAATTTACATTCCTACCAACAGTGTAGGAGGGTTCCTTTTTCTCTACACCCTCTCCAATGTTTATTATTTGCAGACTTTCTGGTAATGGCCATTCTGATCAGTGTGAGGTGGTATCTCATTGTAGTTTTAATTTGCATTTCTCTAATAATTAGTAAGAAACACCTATTTTTAGATTCAAGGCCTTTAAACCAGCAGTGCACTGGTGAGTGCTAATAACTGCCTCTCCAGAAGAAAAATAAACAAATCTGATTTGTACTATTTGACAGTTTTCATGGTGTAAATACTCCCATCATGGCCAATTTTAAGTCACTATTGTAAAATCAACCAAATTACGAAAGTGCTGATAATTAAACAATCAGCCCTTGAGAGTGGGTTTGAGTCAACACCCACACATGACTGCTTTAGACATATTATTCCTTCTGGTCCTCCCCTGTAGTAGGTTTAATAGTGTTCCCACCAAATTCATGTTTACTCAGAATATCAGAATGTGACCTTCTCTGGAAATAGAGGCTTTGCAGTTAAGGATCTCGAGACAAAATTATGCTGGATTTAAGGTGGGCCCTAAATCCAATAACTGACGTCCTTATAAGAGGAGAGGAGACAGAGACACACACAGAGAAGGCTATGTGAAGACAGGGTCAGAGACTGGAGTTACACTGCCATATGCCTATGAATGCCTGGGGCTACCAGAAGCTGGAAGAGGCAAGAAAGGATTCATTCCTAGAGACTTCAGCCAGAGCCTGGCTTTGCTGCACCTAGATCTCTGACTTCTAACTTCCAGAACTGCAAGAGAATAAAATTCTGTTGTTTTAAGCCACCTGGCTTACAGTATTTTGTTATGGCAGTCCTATCAAACTAATACTTCCCCCAATTTTATTTTGGATAATTCTTTTCCATTCTTCAACCTTCGACTAAAATACCACTTCCTCAGATATGCCTTTCCTAACCAAATCAGAACCCCCATATCTATTTTCATTATGTTTTTCTTTCAGACAGAGGAGCCTGGTGGGCTACAGTCCATGGGATCGCAAAGAGTTGGACACGACTGACCATTCATGTACACTTCATCTCCTCAGTCATTAAACGTTTGATGTTCCCAAAGCTTAGTCCTCAAACCTCTTCTCTCTATCCACATCTACTTCCTTGGTGATTTCATCTTGTTTCATGCCTTTAACCAATATCTGTAATGCTGATAAATCTCAAATTTATTTCTCCTCTGGACTACAGGCTTGTATATCCAAATGCCTACTTGAAATCTCTACTTAAGGGTCTACTATAGTGCTTTATTCCTTGATCCACCTGCAGGTTACTGGTGCAATCGCTTTGTGAAAATTCAATGAGCATGCTCAACTCAGTGCTCTGTGATAACCTAGAGGGGTGGGATGAGGGGGAGGGGTATAAGAGAGGCTGAAGAGGGAAGGGATATATCTATACTTATGGCTGATTCACATTGTTGTACAGTAGAAACTAATACAAATTGTAAAACAATCATCCTCCAATTAAAAAAAATGTTTAAAATGAGCACTTTTCTGTTGGAATACGATATCAAAAATTATTTTAAAGTAAAAAATAGCTAACACATCCAAAACAAAACTCCCAATCTTGCCCCCCTCACCTAATCCTTGCACCACATTCCCCATCTTGGGATTTGACAATTCCATATTTCCAGCTGTTCCAGGCAGAAACACAGGAGTCATCATTGATTTCTGATACTCCATGTCCAATCCCTGGTGGCTCAGAGGGTAAAGAATCCGCCTGCAGTGCAGGAGACCTAGGTTCAATCCTTGGGTTGGGAAGATCCCCTGGAGAAGGGAATGGCAACCCACTCCAGTATTCTTGCCTGGAGAATTCCATGGACAGAGGAGCCTGGTGGGCTACAGTCCATGGGGTTGCAGGGTCAGACACGATTGAGTGACTTTCACCTTCCTCATGTCCAATCCACCAATTCTGCAATTTTGCTCTACCCACAAAATATATCCAGAAGATGACCCCTTCTCACTACTTCCCAGGGCAAGCCACTATCATCTCCTCTTCACCGTTTGCCTGCCAACAGTCTATTCTCAACACTGCAGCCCAATCACTGCTCAGCTCAACACCTTCCAGTGGCTTCACATCACACCAGAGTAGAAAGCCAAGTCCTTTCCACAGCCCGATTTTCTCTCCTGCTTTCCCCCTCACTCCCTCTATGTTTCTGTCCTCTTTGTCCTTCTTCAAACATGCCAAGCACTGTCCTGCCTTACGGCCTTTCTTCCCTCTGCTTGGAATGCTCTTACTCAAAATATTTGCATGGCTCACTTCCTCCCTTCCTTAAGATTTTTGCCCAAATGTGACCTTCCCACCAAATGATTCCCCAATAACCCAATAAAAAATCATAACCCATCTCTTTCCAATACTCCCTAACTCTTACCTTGTTTTGTCTTCCTCTCAATGGTTATTCATTTATTCACTAGAATATAATCTCCATGTTATTGGAGACTTTGTCTATTTCATTCACTTCAGTCTATTTCATTCACTGTTCTATCCCCAGGCCTAGACCAGTACCTAGTAAATAGTAGGGGCTCGACAAATAAATGAACTCAGACAAGAAATTTAAATTAAGTACCAGAATAGATGTGTAATAAAACAACCTTGAAAATACTGAAGAGGAAGGAATCTATTCCAGTATCCATGCAAGAGTAAGAAATTAATAATGCCTCACAAAGGAACTAGTATTTGAACATAGTCATAGAACATCTGTAGGACTTCCATTCTCTGAAATAAGATAAGATGCCTTCCATAATTTCTCTACAAGCAAAAATATAACAGTATTACTTGAAAATAAAATCCAAAAATAAACAAAAAGAGTAAAAGCAACTGTCTCATTATAAACCAGGGCCTTTCCCTACCAATTGTGGGACTAGTTGAAAATACAGGGCAAAACTTATGTTGGATTAAAAAATCTCATTGTTTAATATATCGTTCTTAATAGAATCCATTTTAAAGTAATGAATTTATTAACTTAATTGTCAAAATAGAAATGTGTTAAAATTAGATCGCGATGCCTCCTGAACTTCAGCTGATAAGCCTGCCTAAATCTGGTTTCAGCTTATTCTAAGCCTATGCTTATAGGAAAGCAAATTTTTTGACTACTGACTTAAAGAGCACTTTCTTATAATAACACTAGATTTACTAAAAAAAATCAAAGAACATTTATAAACATGTCTATTTACTAAGATTCCTAAACCTAACACTATAAAGGCACACTAAAGTGACTTCAATTTTGCATGTGCTTTGTGTATGTAACCTGTAAATAACAAAGCAGAAACTGTCATATCAACATTTCTTTCCTGTACTATTTGTAAAAAAAAAAAAAAGAGTAAAATATAAGGCTGAATGACTCTGAAGTAGAATCCAATTAATAAACATATCACTTCAAAATTTAACACTGTTTGGGCAGCCAAACGGAATAAAAACTAAGGTAAACTTGCTCAGAAAATAAAGACCTGTATTCTGATTTTCGGGTCTTGGCTTTGTAACTTCTTAGCTTGGGTAAGTCACTGGGCCTCATTTGATCTATAATACTTACAAAGTCAATCCCTGTTCTCATGTTCTATCTGTAGAAGGTAATGCATTTGGAATTAAATCAAGCAGGCATTACGGAAGCTTAAATGTTTTGAAATGCTGGTACAGAAAATCATACATTTTCCCAAGGTAATCTGAGATTCAAGAGGAAGTTATTTTAATTAGTACAGATTCAGATTTTGACGTGCCTATGGCCTTACACCATGGGTCATTGTTTCCCCTTCTAAATTCTTCCCACATTGAACTGTGGAATGTGCATCACTCAAGTTTTAAAATAACTAATTTACAAACCAGGTAAGTCAGCTGTGAATCTGAGAAGCACTATAAGATCCAAATTAATTAAATAATACCAGTCTATCTTCAATGAAATCCAAGTAAAATTATGAGATTTCTATTCTTGTCCTAGGAGAAGAAAGGAAAAAAAAAAAACAACACTTCATCTTATACCCCTAACAAATTCCTTCTTAACTAGTGTTGAATCATGGGTGGGGGTATTATTATTATGCTTCTCTTTCCATCTGCTTAGAGGACAGCACATGCAGCAGCATGAAACCTGACCTCAGAGACTGGTTTCTATGTGACCCTGTAAACTGTGCCTGGGACAGTATGGTTACACACATTCATGAATCATGTGGCTATCACTTTCCCCGTCACAGCTGATTAATATCAGGGAATTGCCATGGGAAACCTCTTGTCCCATCTAACCAACAAGATCCAATGTAGATACTGGGTACCCGCCTGAATTGAGTTCCCTGGGAGTGTTTCTCTTTTCTCCCCTAGCCTCTGCCACCCCCCATTGAGAGGCGGGCTTTGTGTGCCCCATACACCCAAAGACTTGCACATCTGTAATGCATTCCAAACCCAAGAGACTTACTTCCTAGCCTTCCTGATGTTTAGATTTGAACTTGGATCTTTGAAACCTAGAAGTCTCTTCTTGATTATATTAGCTTAGGAATTCCAAATATTTTAACCAAGGTGTATGGCAGGAGTAACTTTAACACAGAGAAAAAGACTTTCCCTGGACACCAGTAGACCTAGGGTCATGCCAGTGGCTTCAACATGCTGAGGACTCACTCTGGAAATTCCAAGGATGCTTCTGGAGGGCTGTTGGTGTGAGAGAAGATCCTGAAGAGATACAGGTCACTGACAAACTGCCTGGGTCTGGAAATAAGTCAGTAAACTTGCAGGCTTTTGTTGTTTGAGTCAAGAATATGCTTGGAAAAGTGCATCATTCACCTCTGAAACAGAATGATATAGGCTCTAAATAGCTCCCATGACAGTTTGTCTTGGAAAAGAATGCATTTCACAGATATACTCAGGGATTCCATTTTAAAGAGTTCTTATAAGCTGGTAAGAACTGTTCACATAAGATACTAGAAAGAAAGAAAAAAAAAGCAGGGGAAAATCTTTCAAAGGCAATCCTGAGAAACTGAATTTGAAGTTCTTAGGGAAAAAAATCACTGCCATCATTGCAACCACAGATTTGCTGGAGAAGAGGTCAGGCTTAGGGGGAACGTCAATTCACTTCAAGAACATAACACAAACATCAATATCAGTAGCACAGGTATTTGCTTAAGCTCACTAGCAGCAACTGGAGTGACCTTTATTGAGAATTAAATGGCCACAACAAATACTCAATGGCCACTTTCTTGACAAGTGGGACCAAATAGAACCTCGGGATTCAGTTACTGTTCTTACCCTCAAGAAAGCTCCAGAAGGCTGCAAAACACAGAGCACACTGGTCAGGCTATTTTGGAATTCACAGATATTCACTGCTACCTGACTTGACAAGGCTTTTTGGAAATCACAAAATCAAAATAGTTAGAATGGAAGTTCTTTGTCTACACACAAGTGTCCAAAAACTGTAGGCTGAAGGACTGTGAACTTCTCTGTCCACAGAGAAGACAACAAACAAAATAATTTTTCTTCCCCCATGACACAGATTCTGAGGGCAATATTTTGCCATGGACTATTAAAATGCCAGGGAAGAAATAGTGATGGCACTTCATGGGTAGGGGTGAGGTTTGAGGAGATAAAGAGAAGATAGGAGTCTAGATATCAGAACAAACAAACAATAAAGCCTTACTTTTTCCAGAAACTATTCTCACGTATGCCAGGTTTCTTGACTCCAGAACTAGGCATGTGAGAATTCATTCAAAAGTAAAAAAAACCTATCCCCCACCTGATCATAAATTCCAGGAAATGCCAGGCACTCTGATTATTATGGCCCATATGCTGTGAATTCATTAAAGCACAGACCTGGTTCAGTTACAGGAAGCACAGCTTTGTGGAATGAACACCAGAGTGTGTCCTGGCTTGACTGTTCTCTTTTAAGTGATGCTAGGCAATTTGCTTAGGTCTTTCTGTGTTGTAACTCTCCAAGTGTAAGAAGGGAAAGAAGAGAGAGAGAGGGAGAAGGAAGCTAAGAAATTCTCCATTTTTCCTGCTAATCATTTAGAGATGCTGTGAGAATTGACAAATAGCATCCTTAGAACACGGAGAGACTCCTGGAAGCCTGATGTGGGGTATCTCCCAGGACTTCAAGTCTGGAGCTTGGCCCATATCACTATAGGACTGCACAGAACCTAGGATATGGAGAGGTTCACACTACAAGCTTCATCCTTCAGCAAGTCCCACTTGTAAATTACAGTTCATTGGTATTTCCTGATGTTCCTTGTGTAGGAGGTAAAAGCTGACTGCTTGTTTTAAAAATAATTTCCTAAGGAAGATTTTTCTAAAATATCAAGGCATTTTAATTAGAGAAAGGAAAGGAAGGGAAACATCTCATTCAGTGATAAATGGATTGAATCAGTTACTCATTCCACAAACATGTATGGAACAGCTCCAAGGTGGCAGAAGCTCTGATAGACTCTGGCAAAGCCAAGCCAAATGAGGCAGGACTCTGGCCTCAACGAGTCTATGGTCTCATAGGAGAGGAAGACTATAAGTGAACCTGTGATCTAGCACTGTGCTCAGGTTAAGACCCAGTGCTATGAGAGTCCATTGTGGCCATATCTGAACTGTACCAGGGTTGGGAATTCCCTGGCAGTCCAGAGGTTAGGACTTTACACTCTCGCTACTAAAGGCCCAGGTTCAATCCCTCATCTGGGAAGTAAGCTTATTGGCATGGCCAAAAAAAAAAAAAAAGTACCAGGGTTTCTAGAATAGGGTATACCTTTAGCTGGACGGTAAAGACACATACAAATTATATTGAGGAAAAGGAAAATATATTCCATGCAGAAGGAGCAGCACCTGTAAAAATAGGTGTGAATCAGCTTTCCTACAATGTAGAGAAGTATGCAATGAGATATGTATAAGGAGCACCTAAGGAAAAGTAGGCATTCAACAAATGGGTGAAACAAATGGCATAGAGCCACTGAAAGAGCTAAAGAGCTGGGCAGCTGGCAGGGCAGGCATAAGTGTCTCCGCTCATCCAGGAGGCCCTGGTGTTTATGGCTGGTAAGGGGACAGGCAGGATGACCCACAGAATTGCAACCTTGGTCCTCCCACCTTAGACCTCCAACTGTAGTTCTTGCCCTGGCACCATAATCTTTCCCCAAAATCACTGATTTTTATAAGGTTAATTGAGAACCCTGGGACTGAATTATGTGTAGATTCACAACAGTAGAACTGTAGAAACTATGCAGATCTGCTAGACAGTGTGAACACCCTTAAATAAAGAGAGACAGCCACCTCTGTATGCAGTGGCCTGAGAGCTTAGAGATTATGCTTTGGTGAGCTGGAGCAGTTACCCTCTAAGAACACTAATGAAAACCAAACATTTATTGAATTCTCACTAGATGCCAGGTACTATGATTGCCCTGAGGATATCCAATGATCTAAAAACAATCCTTTGCTCTCAGTGACCTCTGGAAAAAAATCATTAAAAAAAAAGCAAGCTCTTGCCCAATCTCTAATTAACACATGAAGTTTCTGTTTTTAGTATTTTAAGGATAGTCATTTCTCTTAGTTGGGCAGTATGGAAAAGGCATTTAGATCAAAGAGAATCAATATGTTCATTTATCACAGTTCCAGGAGAGTAACCTAGAAAAGCCAAGTGTCTGCTGCCCCCATGTGGCCACAGTTCATCCTTTGCCTCCCTCAATCACATGAAAGTACATCAGTAGAACTGTGAAATTTAGAATTGTGGACAATAAGGCTACAGTCTTGGGTAAAGGAGGAGAAGGAAATGACTAGCCATTCCAGTATTCTTGCCTGGAGAATCCCAGGGACAGAGGAGCCTGGTGGGCTGCCATCTTTGGGGTCGCACACAGTCGGACAAGACTGAAGTGGGTTAGCAGCAGCAGCTTGGGTAAGGGGCTTCTCCTTTTCCATGTTCCTGATAAACTCCAATGACAAAAATTGAAAAATTAGGCATTTTGGATTAACACATATACACACTTGCTCCTTGGAAAGCTATGACAAACCTAGACAGCAGATTAAAAAGCAGAGACATCACTTTGCTGACAAAGGTCCATATAGTCAAAGCTATGGTTTTTCCAGCAGTCATGTATGGATGTGAGAGTTGGACCATAAAGAAGGCTGAGCGCCAAAGAACTGATGCTTTCAAATTGTGGTGCTGGAGAAGACTCTTGAGAGTCCCTTGGACTACAAGGAGATAAAACCAGTCAATCCTAAAGGAAATCGACCCTGAATATTCACTGGAAGGACTGATGCTGAAGCTGAAGCTCCAATATTTTTGGCCACTTGATACAAAGAGCTGATTCATTGGAAAAGACTCTGATGCCAGGAAAGATTGAAGGCAAAAGGAGAAGTAGGTGGTAGAGGATGAGATGGTTAGATAGCATTACCAACTCAATGGACATGAATTTGAGCAAAGTCTGGGAGAGAGTGAAGGACAGAAGAGCCTGGCGTGCTAGAGTCCATGGGGTCCCAAAGAGTCGAGCACGACTCAGAGACTGAACAGCAACAACAAATACACACTACTATATATAAAATGGGTTTCCCAGGTGGCTCAGTGGCAAAGAATCAACTTGCCAAACAGGAGACGAGGGTTCAATCCCTGGGTCAGGAAGATCCCCTGGAGAAGGAAATGGCAACCCACTCCAGTATTCTTGCCTGGAAAATCCTATGGACAGAGGAGTCTGGCAAGCTGCAGTCAATGAAGTCGCAGAGTCAGACACGATTTAGTGACTAAACAACAACAACAACATATATAAAACAGATAACCAATCAAGACCTACTGTATAGCAAAGGAAACTATAGTTAATATTTTATAATAATCTATCAGGGAAAAAATTTGAAAAGAATAGATATAGATATGTACAACTGAATTACTTTGCTATACACTTGAAACTAACACAACATTATAAGTCAACTGTAGTACTTAAACTGTTAAAATTTGTTTAAAAAAATTAAATCTCTCCAGGACAGCCTAAGAGATTCCAGTAGTAAATTCTGGTTTATCTTTTTAACTTGAAGGCCCTTGCTCTGGCATTCTAAATTCCATAAGTTTCTGAGATATCCAAAC
Source organism: Muntiacus reevesi (assembly GCF_963930625.1). Classification (NCBI taxonomy): domain Eukaryota; kingdom Metazoa; phylum Chordata; class Mammalia; order Artiodactyla; family Cervidae; genus Muntiacus; species Muntiacus reevesi. Next base: position 44,431,341 of record NC_089271.1, read on the forward strand.
TGATAAAACAGTTCATGTCCAGGAATTCAGTAAGCAAATTCTACAAGTTACTTCAACCAGTGTCTTAGCTATGTGTTGTGAGAGTTGTGAAGAATTTCAACCAAATTTCATATTGGTTATTTTCAGGTCTCTTTCAAATAATCTCTCCATCCTACACTCACTCCTTAAAAATCTGTCATGGAATGGGTTTAGCCAAGCAAATACATTTGCTTTTCTCCACTCAGAGGGCAACAACTACTGAATCAGATTATTTATTTTCTTGGGCTCCAAAATCACTGCAGATGGTGACTGCAGCCATGAAATTAAAAGAAGCTTGTTCCTTGGAAGAAAAGTTATGACAAACCTAGACAGCATGTATTATAAAGCAGAGACATTACTTTGTCGACAAAGATCCGTATGGTCAAAGCCATGGTTTTTCCAGTAGTCATGTATGGATGTGAGAGTTGGATCATAAAGAAAGCTGAGCACCGAAGAATTGACGCTTTTGAACTGTGGTGTTGGAGAAGACTCTTGAGAGTCCCTTGGACAGCAAGGAGATCAAACCAGTTCATCCTAAAGGAACTCAGTCCTGAATATTCATTGGAAGGACTGATGCTGAAGCTGAAACTCCAATGCTTCGGCCACCTGATGTGAAGAACTGACTCACTGGAAAAGACCCTGATGCTGGGAAAGATTGAAGGCAGGAGGAGAGGGGGATGACAGAGGATGAGATGATTGGATGGCATCACCAACTCGATGGACGTGAGTTTGAACAAGCTCTGGGAGTTGGTGATGGACAGGGAAGCCTGGCATGCTGCAGCCCATGGGGTCACAAAGAATCGGACGTGACCGAGTGGCTGAACTGATCTGATTTATCTCAAGCCAATAATTTCAGTATCTTCCACCTGGAAGAGAAAACAGAGACAAAGAAAGAGACAAAGAGACAGAATGACTAGGAAAACTTCTATTTATGGACTTATATATAAACTACTCAAAAGTAATGACTGCATGTAGCCTTTCCATTCTGTCTTTCCCTACACTATTATAATGGGATATATATTTGGAGAGACTGCTCCATAATGAGAAGAGAGTTCAGGATACTATTAATATTACTTGAATCCACATTTTCCAAGAAGAATTTTTAATTTTAAGATCAAGCATGAAACATAATTCAATTCAAGCACATTGAATATACTTCTATAAATGAAATTAGCTTAAAATACTACATTTGCAGATCTGTCTCCTCAGCTAAATGTCAGGCACCTCGCACCTTGTGGGTAAGAACCATGCCTGCTTTGACTTTTTTATTGATGAATAATTTATATGTCACAAATTCACCCATTTTACATGTACAGTTCAATGATTCCTAGTAAATTTATAGAACTGGGAGACCAGCCACACAATCTAGTTTAAGAATATTTCCATCACTCCAAAATGATCCTGCATGATGTTTGCAAGACTCAGTCCAATTCCTCCCTCTAAGCAACCGTTAAACGGTTTTTCATCCCTATATATTTGCTTCTTCTGGACATTTCATCTAAATGGAATCATGCAGGGACTTCCCTGGTGGTCCAGTGGTTAAGACTCTTGTGTTGCCAATGCAGGCAGTGCAGGTTTGATCACTGGTTGGGGAACTAAGATCCCACGTGCCATGCAGCATGGCACAAGATTATATTAAAAATTAAATTAAATCATACAATATGCTATTTTGTTTCTGGCTTCTTCCTTTTAGCATGTTTTTGAGGTTTATCATATTATCCCATGTGTATGTACTTCATTCCTTTTTATATAACACATTTTGTATTCATATATGTTTATGGACATTTGAATTCTTCCCACTTTTTGGCTATTATGAATAATGTTGCTATGAACATTGGAGGTCAAGATATAGTCTATGTTATGTTTTCATTTCTCTTGAGGAGATACCTAGAGAATTGCTGAATTAATGGTAACTTTAAGAAACAGCCAAATTGTTTTTTTTTCCCAAAGTGGTTTATCCCACTTTATAGTCTCACCAGCAATGCTTGAATGCTCCAATTTCTCCACATTCTTACCAACATTCTAATGGGTATAAAGTGGTGTGTCATTGTGGTTTTTATTCACATTTCCCTAAAGATTAATGAATGCTGAGCATCTTTTCATGTGCTTATTGGTCGTTTGTATGTCTTCTTTGGTGAAATGTGTATTCAAAATTTTTGCTCACTTTTCAATTTAGTTGCCTGTTTATTATTGAGTTATAAAAGTTTTCATACATTGTGGACACTGTCATTTGCCAGAAATACAATTTGCAAATATTTTTTTCTGGTCTATGGACTGTCTTTTCAATTTCTTAATGTCATTTGAAGCACAAAAGCTTTATAATTTTGATGAAGTCCAATTTATTAATTTGATCTTTCATGCATTTTGCTCTCGGTGTTGTATACTAGAAATTTTTGCCTAACCCAACATCACTAAGATTTTATCCTGCATTTTCCTTTAAAAGTTTTACAGTTTTAGCACTTACTTACACTTAGGTCTAAAACCCATTTTGACTGAATTTTTGTGTATGTTGTGAGTTAACGGTACAAATCTGCATATGGATATCCAATTATCCCAGCACCATCTGTTGAAAAGACTATCCTTTCTTCATTGAATTGCCTTGGTACTTTTTGTATTGAAGTATAGTTGATTTCAATATTCATTATCTTCAGGTGTAAAACACAGTGGTTCCTTTTTTTTTTTTTTTTTTTTATAGGTTATACCCCATTTAAAGTTATTACAGGGACTTCCCTGGCCATTCAGTGGTTAACATTTTAGCTTCCAAACTCAGTCCCTGTTCAGGGAGCTAAGATCCCACATGCCTCATGGCCAAAAAATCAAAACATAAAACAGAAACAATATTGTAACAAATTCATTAAAGACTTTAAAAATGGTCCACATTTAAAAATTAGAATGAATTGAGAGAGCAGCATTGAAATATATATATATATCCATGTGTAAAACAGATAGCTAGCAGGAAGTTGCTGTATGACACAGGGAGCTTAGCCTAGTGCTCTGTGATGACCTAGAGGGGTGGGATAGAGAGGTGGTAGGCTCAAGAGGGAAGGGATACATGTATACTTATGGCTGATTCATGTTGTATGGCAGAAACCAAGACAACACTGTAAAGCAATTATCCTCCAATTAAAATAAATTTTAAAAAATAATTTTAAAAGTGTTATTACATAATAATGGCTATATTTCCCTGTGCTGTACCATATATCATTATTGCTTATTTATTCTATATATAGTAGTTTGCATCTCTTAATCCCATATCCCTATCTTGCCCCTCCCCATTCCCTCTCCCCATTGTAACCATTAGTCTGTCCTTTACATCTGTAAGTCTGTTTCTATTTCATTATATTCATTCATTTTTTTTTTATAATCCACATATAAGTAATAACATAAAGTATTTGTATTTTTCTGTCTGACATATTTCAGTAAGCTTAATATGTTCAAGGTCCATCCACATTGATGCAAGTAGCAGAATTTTACTCACTTTTATGGCTGAGTAATATTTCATTGTGTACATATACCATATCTTCTTCATCCATTTATCAGGTGATGGACACTTAGGTTGCTACCATATCATGGCTATTGTAAATAGTGCTGCTATGATAGCGTTATTGACTCAATGGACATGAATTTGAGCAAAATTCAGGAGACAGTGGAGGACAGGGGAGTCTGGCATGTTACAGTCCATGGAGTCACAAAGAGTCAGACACAACTTATAGACTGAACAACAACAATGATGACTGGGGTGATTAACAATGCACTTTTTCAAATTAGTGGTTTTGTTTTTTCAGATACATACCCAGAAGTGGAATTGTTGCAGCATACGATAGTTTCATTTTTAGTTTTTTGAGGAATCTCCACACTTGTTTTCCATAGTGGCTGCAACAATTTACATCCCCACTATAGATGTACAGGAGTTCCTTTTTCATGTACAAGAGGTCCTTTTTCTCTTCATCTTCGCCAACACTTGTTACTTGTAGACAAATATTGAACCACCCTGGAATATCCCACTTGATCAAGGTATGTGCTGTGCTGTGCTTAGTTGCTCAGTTGTGTCCAACTCTTTGCGACTCCATGGACTGTAGCACACCAGGTTCCTCTGTCCTTGGGGATTCTCAGGCAAGAATATTGGAGTGGGTTGCCATGCCCTCCTCCAAAGATATTCCCAACCCAGGGATCAAACCCAGGTCTCCTGCATTGAAGGTGGATTCTTTACCAATTGAGCCACCAGGGAAGCCCCCCAATACTGGAGTAGGTAGCCTATCCCTTCTCCAGGGGTTCTTCCCAACCCAGGAATCAAACCAGGGTCTCCTGCACTGCAGGCAAATTCTTTACCAGCTGAGATACCAGGGACCCCAAATCAAGGTATATGATCCCTTTAATATATTATTGAATTCACTTTGCTAATATTTTGTTGAGGATTTTTGCACCTATCTTCATCAAAGATATTGGCATATAATTTCCTTTTTTGTATGTCTTTATCTGGTTTTGGTATCAGAGTAATTGTGGCCTTATAGAATGAATTTGCAAGATTCCATCCTCTTCAGTTTTTTTTTTTTTAAAATAGTTTGAGAAAGATTAGTATTAGCTCTTCTTTGTATGTTTGGTAGAACTCCCCTGTGAAACCATCCAGGACTGGACTTCTGCTTGCTGAGAATGTATTACAAATTCAATTTCACTACTAGAGGTCAGTCTGTTCAGATTGTGTATTTCTTCTTGATTCAGCCTTGGAAGATTTTATGTTTCTAGAAATTTTTCTGTGTCCCTTAGGTTGTCCAATTTACTGGCATATAACCATTTATATTACTCATTATTTTTTGTATCCTTATGATATCAATTGTTATTTCTTCTCTTTCATTTTTCATTCTTTTGTTTGGGCTTTCTTTTTTTTGGAAGAGCCTGACTAAAGATTTATTTGTCTTTTCATAAAACCAACTCTTGATTTCATTGATCTTTTCTATTTTTTATCTCTATTTATTTCCTCTCTGATCTTTATTATTCCTTTCTTCTGCTGACTTTGGACTTTGTTTGATTCTTCTAATTCCTTTACATGGTTGGTTAGGCTATCTATTTGAGAATTTTGTTTCTTGAGGTAGCCTTATATCACTATAAACTTTCCTTTTAGGACTGCTTTTAGTGCATCCCATAGATTTTGGAAAGTTGTTTCCACTTTGATCTGTCTCAAGGTATTTTCTGACTTCCTCTTTAACTTCTTCATTGACCCACTGGTTTTTCAGTAGCATGTTAGCTAGTCTACACATACTTGTGCTTTTTCGACTTTTTTCCCTGTAATTGATTTCTAGTTTTATACCACTGTGGTCAGAAAAAAACATGTCTTTTGATTGTGGCATTTAGTCCATTGACATTTAAATTGATTACTGATAGGTACACTCTTATTACCATTTTGTTACTTGTTTTCTGATTGTTTTTAGAGTTCTTCTCTGTTCTTTTCTTCTTTTTTTATTTGCTTGTAGTTTGATGATTTCCTTTAGTGTGTTTGAGTTCCTTTCTCTCTAGTTTTTGGATATCTATTGTAGGTTTTTGATTTGTAGTTACCATGGGTTCATATATGTTGACTTATAATTTATCTACTGGTTTTACACTGGTAGTTATTTAAATTGAAACACATTTTAAAAGATCTACATTTCTCCATCTCCTCTGCCACATTTTATGTTTTTGGTGTCCTATGTTACATCTTCATGTTCATCCTCTTATTATTGTAGTTACAGCTGTTTTACAAATTTCTGTCTTTTAATATTTATACTAGCTTATTCAAGTGGTTGATTCTCAGCCTTTAATATCTGCCTTTACTAGTAGGAGTTTGCTTTTCCTATAGATACTTACTTCTTGTTATAGCCTTTTCTTTTCCACTGAGAGAAGACCCTTTAACATTTCTTTTAGGGTCAGTTTAGTGTTGATGAACTAAAAGTTTTTGCTTGTCTGGGAAGTTCTTTATCTCTTCCTCAATTGTAAATGATAATTTTGCTGGGTTGAGTATCCTATGTTGCAGACTTTTCCCTTCAGCACTTTGAATATATTATGGCACTCACTTCTAGCCTGGAAGGTTTCTGCAGAAAAATCAGGCCATTGACTTACTGGGGTTCCCTTGTATATGATTCTTTCTCTTGCTGCCTTTAGAATTCTCTATCTTTAACTTTCACCTTTTTAATTACAGTATGTCTCAATGAGGTCTGTTTGGGCCCACCTTATTTGGGACTCTCTGTTTCCTTTACCTGGATATCTGTTTCCTTCTTCAAATTTGGAAGTTTTCAGCCATAATTTCATCAAGCACATTTTTTTACCTCCTTCTATTTCTCTTCTCCTATCAGGGGTCATAATACAAATGGGTACGCTTAATAATGTCCCAGAGATTTCTTTCTAATTTTTATTTGTTTTTCTTTTTGCTGCTCTGATTGGGTGATTTCTATTATCCTGTCTTCCAGATCACTTATGTGTTCTTCTGTATAACCTAGTCTGCTGTTAATTTCTTTTAGTGTGTTTTTCATTTCAGTTATTGTGTTCTTCAATTCTGACTGGATCTTTTTTAATATTTTCTATTTCCTTGTTAAGTTTCTCACTGTGTTATTACATTCTTTCCCCTAATTCAGTCAGCATTATTACTAGTAATGCTTTGAATTCTTTTTCTGGTAAATTGTTTATTTCTGTTCCATTAGATTTATTCAGGGGTTTTCACTTTCAGTTGAAATGAATTCCTCTATCATCTCATTTTGCTTCACTTTCTCTGTCTCTATGAAATTAGGAAAAACAGTTACCTGTTAGCTATAATCTATCGATTCAACTCAATCGTCATAAAAACCTAACTGGCTTTTTCCCCCTAGAAACTTATCTTTAAAAGGCTTAGAATATCAAAAGAATGTTTGAGAAAGAACAAACTTGAAGAACTTTCACTTCATTTCAAAAAACTACAAAAACCCTACAATAATCAAGATAGTGTGGTATTGTCACAAGGACACTTAATGGTAAAGAATCAAGACTCCAGAAATAAACTTACATTTGTAGTCAGTTGATTTTTGATAATCAAAATGCCAAATCCAAAAATGCCAAGACAGAGGAGGAGAACAAGATGGTGGAAGAGGAGGTAGAACTCACCTCCCCCTACGAACACATCAAAAATACATCTTCACGTGGAACAATTCTCCCTGAAAACTAACAGGAGACTGGCAGAAAGATTCTTGTACAATCAAGACTATAAGAAAGATCCATACAGAATCAGATGGGAAGGGAAAAGATATAATCAGTTTGTGATCTGTTCCCCCAGGAGGGGACTCAGAAAAGGAAGTGGATTAAATAGAGATCCTCCCTGGGGAGTGACAATTCAAGTCACAGATTGGGTGCCTTAGCCCTTGGGTCTGACATCAGAAAGATGAGTTCCCTTGGCTGGTTGGAGGGCTAATAGAACTAACAGGAGGGCTGTGGGAAGTCTAGACTTTGCTCATGAGGAATGAACCCACATTTACTCCTAAAACAGAGTGGAGAGTGCACATTGAATCTTAATGTGTCACTGGTCAGTTTTCCACCACCTCCCCGATGTGTACCCCAGCCTGAGCTGAGTGACAGCTTTATGAAGCAGCTCCACATTAGAGCAAGGGCTGCTGAAGCTGAAGATAAAGGTGGCCCATTTCAGTAGTAGCATCTGAGCAGGGTAGGGACAGCCATTACTGGTGCTTACACAGGCAGGGCATTGAAAGTGGTCAGGGTCACTGACTGTGGCCTGACCCCCCACAGCTTGCACCCCAACCTATGCCCAGCACCTGCACCAGCCTCTCTTGCTTCAGAGCTGCTTCCCCCGCCCACACCTCTGAGGTGAGGGTGCTGGTACTTGGAATAGGGAAAGCACACACTTAAAGGAAATGGAGGCATCTGGGACTTGACTCTCAGTGCTTCTACTCCAGGAACTTGAGATCCAGGCCCAACTCAGAAAGGGTAGGGATGGCAACTGAGCAGAGTAGAAACCTCAGCTTATATCTAGCTCATGTCCTAGCCCCTCCATCTCCTGCTCAATCTCCTACCAAGGTGATAACTGCCTGTGCATGCTGGGGAAAGATGTGACATCTGTTCACATCAGATCAAGTTCCCCCTTCAAAGCCACTGGGCACATGCAGATAGTATAGTGTTGCTCTGACACAAGGACACTCCTTAAAGTCTGCAATAGGTAACTGAATTCTCTAATTCTTTCTATATTTATTGGGTGGCATTCTTCTATAAAATAATTGCTGTAGTGAATACTGTGGTACTCTGCTCAGGTCTCTTTTTCAGGGCCAATACATTATCCCCCAGCTTCTGGGAAAATCAGCTATATCTCATAGCCATATCCCTCATTAGGAACTATCCTCAGCTACAGGGGACTGCCTTACTCAAAGTTATGCCTTCACCTCCCCACCTCTGCCCAGGGAGAAGGTAGTATTAAATAAGTGTCTTATGCAAGAATATAAAGGTACAGTCCTCAATTTGGAACAACTCTGAAGGGCCATCCCAGCTCCAGACCTTCCTGTTAGAATGAGTCCTCAGTTGCAGTTGCATTGAGGGTAAATTCTCCTTTTGTCAATCCTATTCTCCTTAACTTCTTACAGTTGTTTCTCCCCAACAAATCTTCTGTATGCAACTCTCCATCTCTATTAACCCAGAACCTGTACAAAGACAATGACAAAGATCTTTCTTTTCTTTTCATCTTTTTTTCATTTGTTTGTTTTTAGAGTATCACTATGAACTCATGTGTTTTTATTTATTTAATGTAGTACAACAAATTGCAGCCATTATCTTCTTGGTGCTCAAATGATCAAATGTGGCCAGTTAAGGCCCTTCATGATGCCTTCTATGTCCTTTGGATGTTAGGCTTTAGGTGTGTCTTTTCTAGCATATGAAGATAACTCATGTTTATCACATGTTCTTTCAGGTCCAGACCTAGAAAATGAAATCACTCTAAAAGTTTCTGTTTCCCTTAGTGGGAATGGTAGTTAAAGATGAAGATTTGGGCACTAAGGATAAACTGTTTTTTTTCGTGGGGTTGCACTGGGTCTTCATTGCTTTGTGTGGGTTTTCTCTAGCTGTGGTGAGCCAGGGCTACTCTTTCTTGCAGTCTACGGGCTTCTCATTGCAGGGGTTTCTCTTGTTGCGGAACGCAGGCTCTAGGTATTCAGCCTTCAGTAGTGCGCTCAGTAGTTGTGGTGTGTGGGTTCTAGGGCACGTGGGTTTCAGTAGTTGCAGCACGCAGTCTTGGCAGTTGCAGCTCATGAGCTTTTAAGTGCAGGCTTAGTAGTTGTAGCACACGGGCTTTGTTGCTCCATGGCATTTGGAATCTTCCCAGACCAGGGATCAGACCCATGTCCCCTGCATTGGCAGGTGGATTCTTATCCACTCTGCCACTGGGGAAGTCTGGGATAAACTGTTTTAATTTCATTTTCTAAATGTCTTTGCTGGTATACAGAAATACAATTATTTTTTAATATAGACATTTCTCTCTGGTCACATTAGAATTAGAACCAAGTTATTCTGAATTTCAAACTCTATTAGTTAGAAATATTTTCAGCTGCAAATAACAGGAAGCTGACTCACAATGGCCTAAGAAAACAAGATGCTTAGTTAGTGCATTTAATAAGGAGTCTGATGATAGCCAGTCTGGAACTGATGCAGTGGCTCAATTATCCTGTCAAGGATCCAGACTGTTACTATTTAACCACTTCTTAGTTTGCTCTCATGCTTCTTTCCTCCTTTTTACAAGATGACTGGGCTCCTACAAGATATTATCTATATTCTAGGCAAGGACAAAGATGAAAGATAAAGAGGTTAATGGTAAAAAAAAAAAATATTCCTCCTTCCCAGGTTTTTACTTTTTTAATTTGAGAAAGATGCCCTCTCTATGTAATTCCACTTAATCATTACTAGACAGAACTCCAGCTCTTGATAAGAGTCCAACTCTTGATATAAGATAGGTGAGAAATTTGAGGGGTTTTATTTCTTAACTTCCAATAACTGTTAAAAGCAAAGTCAGAAGGAGTCAAGAATGGATGTTGATACCTCTTGTGGTATCTGCACTAAAGTCTACATCCTTCCCACTAGATAATTCTGTTAGGTAAAGCTTTGACAAAGTGTGACAAAGCTTGATTCATGTAAAAAAATGATTCCTCTGAATAAAAAGATCTCAAAGTACTTTTATTTAACATGTGCAACTGAAGGCTACAAAAATGTGATCTTTATTCATTGGGGAAGAATTTTTATTTAGTTTTCTCAATAAAATTGAGGCATAATATTAACATCATGTAATAAGAAATTCTAGCAAAAGATTAATTACTTGTTTTGGACCAACTAGTACATGGAAAACAACTGGAAAAATTGGGGAAAACAACTGTTCGAAGGCATCATAGAACCATAGGCATTAAGACTGTACAGCTAAGACTAAGAAGCAAAATGAAGCCAAGAAAGGCTGGCCTTCCTCTCAAAGTAATAACCATTCTGCACAGTCTACAAGTGAGAGCTGTTACTCAGATTTTAGCAGTCTTAGGTGGTTGTTGAAAGTTCAGGGCATGCCAATGCAGAGATATCTTTATAACCACTCCAAGATTTTAACTGGAGTAAGTGTGAACTGAAATAGATCATTATCATTCCTAGGAATGAAGCTCCGATTTAAATTAGCTCAAAAGCCGACTGGATTAAGGTGAGAAGTCACAAATAAATTAATATTGGGAATGAAAAAGGAGTATCACCATAGACATTACAGACACAGGTGGTTTAGTCACTCAATCATGGCCGACTCTTTGCGATCCCTTGGACTTTAGCCTACCAGGCTCCCCTGTCAATGGGATTCTCCAGGCAGGAATACAGGAATGGGTTGCCATTTCCTTCTCCAGGGGATCTTCCCTACCCAGGAATCGAACCTGCATCTTCTGCATTGGCAGGCAGATTCTTTAACATTACACCACCAGAGAAGCAGAGTTTATTCCGGGAAAGCAATAAACTAAACTGGGTTTATTCTGGGAATGCAATATTTGTAAATCAATTAATGCAATATTATAATGACAGAATAAAGGAGAAAAATCACATCTCAATAGACACAGAGAAGGTATTTAATGAATTTAACATCCACTCATATTAAAGCTTCTCTGTGAACCAGGGATAGAGGGAATCTTCCTTAAACTGGCAACTGATTTTTACAGAAATTCTATAGCAAGGACTTCTTCCAAATATGACAGGTTATTGTCTCTCATAGAATTCTTTGGCTGATAGAAACTATGAAAACTAGATAAAACAAGAAAAGAGCACAGCTTTTTAAAGGTATCATAGATAAAGCAAGGAAACCAGCATGAGAGAAGTCTAAATGATTAAGTGAAGGGAAACACATTGAGGTGAGCTGCTTCTTTTTCCCTTGAGGAATTTGTCAATTCCTAAGCTGTGTGGAGCCAAGGTGAAGAGCAAAAGGTAGTGATTCAGAACTTTGAGAAATTTCATGAAATAGGACACAAAAATTGGATTTATGGTTACTAAGAAAGCCAAGACTTCAAGGTCAAGATCCAATTAAAAAAAAAAAAAAGGAACCACAGAAAATTGAGCTCCAAATTTTAAGCACAATTTCTAAACTATGTAAGACAAGATGTCGTGAAATCAAGTGGAAAGCAACAACTAAAAACCTAAAAACTTAAGCAGAGCTTTTGGAAGTCTCATAGCAATAGAGGCACAAAAACTAGAAAACTAAAGGTCAGGGTCTGCCAGGCTTTGAGGTAAAAGTTGTGAACGATTTTGTCCTAGGAGAGGCAAACCAGTTATGGATCAGCCTTCATGAAGACAAAATAGATTCTGAAATCATTTTAATCCTTGATGACTAAGATTATCTGCTCCTACTATATCTGGCCCCCAGAAGAAAAGTAAATTGTTTCTAGAGGATGAAACATCATCCAGAGAAATCTATTAAACTCTTCATATACAATTTATGGCATTAACAACAACAAAATATCACAAACATGCCATGAGTCAGAAGAAGGAAACCAAGATAAAACAGAGAAGATAACAAACCTAACAGTGATCCAAGTATTTGAGTTATCAAATATTTAATACAACTTAAAAAAAAAAAAAAAAACTACGATGACTATGCTCAAGAAATTAGAAGATAAAATTATTGACATTCAGTTCAGTAGCTCAGTCATGTCCGACTCTTTGCAACCCCAAGAATCGCAGCACACCAGGCCTCCTTGTCCATCATCAACTCCTGGAGTCTACCCAAACCCATGTCCATTGAGTCGGTGATGCCATCCAGCCATCTCATCCTCTGTCTTCCCCTTCTCCCCCTGCCCCCAATCCTTCCCAGCATCAGGGTCTTTTCCAAAGAGTCAACTCTACGCATGAGGTGGCCAAAGTATTGGAGTTTCAGCTTCAGCATCAGTCCTTCCTTCAATACCCAGGACTGATCTCCTTTAGGATGGACTGGTTGGATCTCCTTGCAGTCCAAGAGACTCTCAAGAGTCTTCTCCAACACCACAGTTCAAAAGCATCAATTTTTTGGCTCTCAGCTTTCTTCACCATCCAACTCTCACATCCATGCATGACCACTGGAAAAACCATAGCCTTGACTATATGGACCTTTGTTGGCAAAGTAATATCTCTGCTTTTTAATATGTTGTCTAGGTTGGTCATAACTTTCCTTCCAAAGAGTAAGTGTCTTTTAATTTCATGGCTGCAATCACCATCTGCAGTGATTTTGGAGCCCCCCAAAAATAAAGTCTGACACTGCTTCCACTGTTTCCCCATCTATTTGCCATGAAGTAATGGGACCAGATGCCATGATCTTAGTTTTCTGAATGTTGAGCTTTAAACCAACTTTTTCACTCTCCTCTTTCACTTTCACCAAGAGGCTTTTTAGTTCCTCTTCACTTTCTGCCATAAGGATAGTGTCATCTGAGGTTATTGATATTTCTCCCGGCAATCTTGATTCTACCTTGTGCTTCTTCCAACCCTGCGTTTCTCATGATGTACTCTGCATATAAGTTGAATAAGTATGGTAAGAATACACAGCCTTGACGTACTCCTTTTCCTATTTGGAACCAGTCTGTTGTTCCATGTCCAGTTCTAACTGTTGCTTCCTGAACTGCATATATGCATTAGAATGTGATATTTAACTTTGTCTTTCTGACTCACTTCACTCTGTATAATAAATTCTAGGTTCATCGACCTCATCAGAACTGACTCAAATGCATTTCTTTTTATGGCTGAATAATATTCCATTGTGTATATGTACCACAACCTCTTTATCCATTCATCTGTTGATGGACATCTAGGTTGCTTCCATGTTTTAGCCATTGTAAATAGTGCTGGGATGAACAATGGGATACATGGGTCTTTTTCAATTTTGTTTTCCTTGGGGTATGTGCCTAGGCATGGGATTGCTGGGTCATATGCTAGTTTTATTTCTAGTTTTTTAAGGAATCTCCATAATGTCTTACATGGTGGGTGTATCAATTTACATTCTCACCAATAGTGCAAGAGTGCTCTGTTTTCTCCACACACTCTCCAGCATTTATTGTTTGTTGACTTTTTGATGGGAGCCATTCTGAATGGGGTGAGATGGTACCTCATTGTGGTTTGATTTGCATTTTTCTGATAATGAGTGACGTTGAGCATCTTTTCATGTGTTTTTTGAAGCCATCTACATGTCTTCTTTGGAGAAATGTCTGTTTAATTCTTTGGCCTGTTTTTTGATTGGGTCATTTATTTTTCTGGTGAGCTGCATGAGCTGCTTGTATATTTTGGAGTTCAATTCTTTGTCAGCTGTTTCATTTTCTATTATTTTCTCCCATTCTGAAGGCTGTCTTTTCACCTTGCTTACAGTTTCCTTCATTGTGCAAAAGTTTTTAAATTTAACTAGGTGCCATTTGTTTATTTTTGTTTTTATTTCCATTACTCTGGGAGGTGGGTCATAGAAGATCTTGCTGTGATTTATGTCAGTGTTTTGCCTATGTTTTCCTCTAAGAGTTTTATAGTTTCTAGTCCTACAGTTGGATTTTTAATCCATTTTGAGTTTACTTTTGTATATGGTGTCAGAAAGTGTTCTAGTTTCATTCTTTTACAAGTGGTTGACCAGTTTTCCCAGAATCACTTGTTAAGGAGATTGTCTTTTCTCCATTGCATATCTTTAACTCCTTTGTCAAAGATAAGGTGTCCATAGGTGCGTGGACTTATCTCTGGGCTTTCTATTTTGTTCCATTGATCTATACTTTTTTCTTTGTGCCAGTACCATACTGTTTTGATGACTGTAGCTTTGTAGTATAGTCTGAAGTCAGGCAGGTTGATTCCTTCAGTTCCATTCTTCTTTCCACGTAAGTATGTAAGTAGGAAAGCAACTGTGTCTGAGGCATTATATATATGTATCTTTTGGTCTAATTCAGCCTATACAAGTGTTGTTCCATATATGTAGTTACTGGTAGTCCCTGGAGTTTGTGGACAGGCAACTGAGCTTAGAAATAGTGTCTGGGCATCTGAGAGGTGCCTGGGGGTCTATTTTCCCCATGGTGTTACCAGCACAGGTATGTAGACTTACAAAGAGCTATTTTGACCTTTTTCCTAGGCTCAGTACAGTCAAGTCCTCTTGGGTGGCTGAGACCTGTACAGCACGGAGGACAAGGAGGCCTGGAATGGACATCACCCCAGTGGTTCTTAAAAAGTCTTAAGTAATCCATCACTGAGCACCCATTCCTTTACTATTCTCCTCCCTCAGAAGCTCCTGTACAACAGAGGGAGGGAAGGAGTAGGGAGGAACATTGGCTGGGAAGTCAAGTAGATTAGGTCCTAGTCTCAGCCTATTAACAACTCTCTGAAGCTTCCTTTCCCTCCATGGGCTTCAGAGTCTTCAAACCCAGAAGGAAATTAGTGAGAAGCCTCAGTACTGAGATTCAGAGAGCACCCCAATCCTACCCCTCATCCCTGATTATTTGTGTCTCTCTGTGTTCCAAGCAGAAGTCATAGCTGCTAAACTAGAGGGTCTGAGAAACCTTATTTGGATTCATGGTGTATATTCTGAGGACCAGTACATTAGCACCACCTGGGAGCTCATTAGAAACACATACTCTCGGAACCCACCACAGAACTACTGAGTCAGAGTCTGCAATTTGATCCCAAGGGGACCCCTCTGTGCCTTCAAGTCTCAGATGTACTTCTCCAGAGGCCTGGGGGTAAAGACCAATGCCAGCTTGAAAATAAAGAATGGGATTTGCAGTCAGGAGACCTAGGCTCTACTTTGAGTTCTGCCCTTTACTTGCTCTACACAATTCACCAAAATATGTAACCACCCTCATCCTTATTCTTAAATGAGGTTGCTCTCATAACCACTGAATGGAGTAGAGGTTAATGATACATGTTCTGGAGCCAAACTGCCTAATCTTAATTCTTTATTTCATTTACTAGCTGTGAAGCTTTCAGTAAGTCACTTGACACGCACATCCTTCTGCTTCCTTATCTGGAAAGTATAGTATAATAACAAGGGATTCTAGTAATAATTTTAAGTTAGAAGTGAATATAAATAACATAGGACAGTGCCTGGCACAGCCTAAGTCCACAGCACATATTATTACACACTGGCTTTTTATAACATCTTTTAAGAACACAAAGAGACTTTATCCCCTATGGGGTTTGCATGGTGTACACCCTTCTCAACTGAAGGACACAATCACCCAAAGACTGAGGTTCTAACCTCTAGGCCATCAGACATCTGTGAGCTTGGATTCATGCTATTATTTTGGAGCCATCAACCAGTCCCCTGGGGTCAATTCCCATCTTGTCTATTCCAGCTCCACTCACTCCACACACTTTCCTGCCTGTGGGAAATCTGCGGGAGTAGCAGCTCAGAGAGCAATGCAGTCCACCCAGCAGACGAACACTTGAACTGACCTTCCCTTTTCCTACAGAAACTCATGCAGTTCAAAGAGCAGAATGTCATCAAGGCATTGCTCAACAGACCTGTCACCATAGTCATTGCAGGGAAGACTTCCAGGAAGAGGGAGGTACCAGGGAACTTCAGCAGAACCCTATAGCTCAGCAAGAAAACTGCTGAGCTGAAAACCTCAGCTGCCACTAGACAAACCTAGACAGCATATTAAAAAGCAGAGACATTACTTTGCTGACAAAGGTCTGTATAGTCAAAGCTATGATTTTTCCAGTAGTCATGTATGGATGTGAGAGTTGCACTATAAAGAAAGCTGAGCGCCCAAGAATTGATGCTTTTGAACTGTGGTGTTGGAGAAGACTCTTGAGAGTCCCTTGGACAGCAAGGAGATCCAACCAGTCCATCCTAAAGAAATCAGTCCTGAATATTCATTGGAAGGACTGATGCTGAAGCTGAAACTCCAATACTTTGGCCACCTGATGCGAAGAACTGACTAATTGGAAAAGACCCTGATGCTGGGAAAGAAAGAAGGCAGGAGGAGAAGGGGACGACAGAGGACGATATGTTTGGATGGCACCACCGACTCAAAGGACATGAGTTTTAACAAGCTCCAGTAAATGGTAAAGGACAGGGAAGCCTGGTGTGCTACAGTCCATGGGATCTCAAAGAGTCAGACACAACTGAGCGACTGAACAACAATAGCTGCTGCCCAATGCACATCCTCAGAACCTCTGCTCCTCAGAGGTGGGTCAATCCCAGCCTTGCTCTCTGAGTGCTGTTCCTTAGGTTGGCCATCTCCTTACAAACACCAAGCAGATGTACTGCTGAGGGCACAGTCAGACTGAGTTCACAAGCCCCACCCACTGGGATGGTTGTAACAACCAACCTAGGAATCTACAGCAACAATGTGTGCAGGATCCCCAAGGCTTGATGATTCCCTAGTATGACTCAGGACTTGGAAACACCATTATGACTTCTCAGAGTCTGGGAGTATTACTGAGTTGTTATATACATAGTTGATTTATGACAGTGAAAGTAAAATCAGCAAAGGGAAAGGCACAGGGGTGAAGTCCAACGAAAATCAGTTGTGAGATCCAGTTGTTCTCTCCCAAAGGAGTCCCATGGACAACACTTAATTCTCCCAGAAATGATCTGTGACAATGCATGCAGTGTCACCAGTCAGTCACCAGTCACAACTAGAGGTTCAGAGATTGTACTGGAGGTCAGGCATGCAGCTTTCATGTGACCACTTCAGCTACTCAGTCTACAGCCCCCAGATGTCAATTGAACACAGCATGGCCCAGGGCCTCAGACATACAAAACAGATGCTCACCATAAATCACACTGTTAGCAGGAGCTACCTGGTCAGATGAAACAGAGAGGGCTGGAATACAGAAATACCCTACTAGGCAGAACATGCCAGGGTCTTTGGGGTGGCTTCCCAGGAGTGGACAAGGACCAGTCTTCATCAGACAGACTTTTCTTTGAAATATTTCAGTAACTGGGACCTTCTGGAGTTATCATTTACAATGAATTCTAACTTATTAATAATTACAGACTTAATTGCCATGTAGAAATGTTTTCAGTTGGGTAAGAGTGGTGATCCTGGGCAAGGGTGGTGGGAAAGTGAAAGTCCACAGTGCAGGAAGGAGCAGTAATGGGGACTAGCATGCTCCCTAGTGCTGGGGAGAGGACAACAAATGCTGCCACCAATTGCCAGGTGCTTTCTGTGGGCAAAGTCCTGGGCTTGGAGTTCTAGAGATGTTCCTTCAATCATCAGAACTATTTGGATGGGTGGTCCTTAGCTATGATGTAAATGAGGCTCAAAGGGCCAGTAAGTGGTGGAGCCAAATCTTCTCTTCTATGGACAGAAAGATCCCAACAGCTGGGCAGAGTGTGGGCTAGAAGAACACCTTGGCATGTTTCCTGAATCCTGGATGCCCAAGTCACACTAAGAAAAGCTGGCAGTGCGTGAACAACCACCACACGTCCTTCACCAGCCCCTTCTTTCTCTGTGAGCACTCATTCCTGCCAAGTCAGGATATGGGGAGAGTCTGACTAGAACAAAAGACCAGGTCTTTCTGCAATTAGGGGTTTCTCTACTGTCCTCGGGACACTATCACACTAACTCTATTAAATTTCTCCTGCCTCTTGACAGTGTTGTCAGAAAAGGTTATCAGGTCACTTCTTCTGGAAATATGTTAGGATCCCCAAATCTGGCCATCATTTACAAATGCACAAAGAATTTACGGGGCTGGGGGTCCCCATTCACATGACTGACAGTAAACAGACTCTTCTCCTAGGACTCCTACACAAGATTGGGACAGAGTCACTTCCCAGGAGACCTCCAGGTTGTAGATTAAGGCTATGATTCATCCAACTACCCTGGGAGTATCAATTAACTCATAGGGGGAAAGGGAAAAAGAGGGAGAAAGCAATGTGTTCACATGGAAGAATAAATAAATGTATGCTGGATGCCATGGCTGCTTTCCTCACTTGTATCTCTCAACAGTTCCTGGCAGATATTGGCTGTAGCACAGGAGTGGGCGTCCTGAGCCCAGATTCTGCCCTGCCCAGACCAAGTTCTGCTTGCAACCAGGGAAGTGTCACAGGCACACAGAACACACTTAGCCTCTCTCTCCAAGACCCTGACAAGAAACAGAAAACTTTCCTGAAGAGACTACAGGCCTTTTTAGCAGACCACGTTGCCACAGGCTGGCATCATCAGAGAAACAGTTCTCCCCTACTTTACGCTGCATTTTCAAAATGGGCAAAGCCCAGGTTCTCCAAAGATCCCCAGGCTTCAAGAAACCAAAACTCCTCGATTTATTTCAGGACAATCAGGCATCATGGTTTCTTCATTCGTGCATTCTGGCGGTCCAGCAACCTGGCTCCCATCCGCTGCTCCAGGCGGCTTCCCAAACTGTGCCTGACCTCTGCTCTCTGATCTCTGACCTGACACCAGAGCCCGGCACGTACCGGACGGCCCCGCCTCCAAGATGGCCGCACCCGTGTAGGTTGTAGTTATCTCGGAGGCAGTAGCCACCACTACGGTTTTCTTATTCTGATGATCTAAAGAAAGAGGAGAGCGTGGCTTTGCGGGATGGAGGGATGGTAACTACCCAGGGAGCACAGCCACAAGGAGGCCCGGCGGCGCAAGAGGACAAGGAGAGCGGGCCTCGGAGGCAGCGGACCCGGCTCCGCTACGACAGTCTGCGCGGAGCCCGCTTGCCTCCTGCCGCCCGAGACGCCCCCCCCCCCCCCGCCCTCCCAGCCTTTCGTACGACTCGTCGCGGAAAATGGTCGCACTACCTTGTCGCTCCATCTAACCTCAGAGGGAGCCACGTCAGAACCAGCGTCCCTGAAAGGCGCCATGTTTCCCATTGGCCCCTCACCTCCCTTCTGCGCGTGCGCAGCACTTGGGCTCCCAGGGCAACGGGGAGCGGAAGTGTTCTGCTCACCCAGAGGGCGGTGCGAATTGGTGCTGGCTGTTTTACGCCCTCAGACCTCGGGTTCCTGGTAGTTTAGTAAGGGGAGACGAAGTTGGGGACGGGCTGGATGGGGAGGTCGGAGGAGCAGTGGGCCGTGGGTAATGAGCTCCCAACCCCTGGGGTGTTGAGTGACGGCCGTGGGGCGGAGAGGGGACTACGGAGTTAACGAGTGAATGGTTCATTAATTGATTGCTTTAGCAACTGTTTACTTGGTGGTGGTTTAGTCGCTAAGTCCTGTTCGACTCTTATGACCCCACGGACTGTAGCCCGTCTCTGTCTGTGGCAGTTTTCAGGCAAGAATACTGGAGTGGATTGTCATTTCCTTATCCGGGGGAATCTTCCTGGCCCAACTGTTTACTTAGTGCATAGTGAATACCAGACACCCTTGTTTCACGTTAGTCATCACAATAGCCCCATGGGTAGGTACTACGATTCTCTTCATTTTACAGAGAGAAAGCAAGAACAGAAAGTCTCGGACACTTGACCAAAGTCACACAGTAAACTAGGGGGATCCTTTTTCTTTTTTTCAGCATACTATCTATGCATTTCTAACTAATATACCCTGAATTTATCAACTTTATTGCTTACTGTCTCTCCCCTGCTAAGAATATGGCTCCTCAAGATGGGGGAACTCTGTTCACGTAGAATGGGCAAAGTAGGCACTCACCTCTGTTATTAACTGAAGAAAAGCAGTAGAGCAGGTGGTCAGTTTCGTTCCAGAATCCAGACTCTTAGGAAGTAAGGCAGTGCTTAGCTCTTTATCTAATGGTGGTGGTAACTGAGCTTACTAAATGTCAATTCTTAAAACTAGAGGGAGGCACTGTGCCTTCTAGTGTCAAGGGAAACATTTGGATTTTCCTCAACTTCACTCCATCATAGACGTTGCTAACTGCATCTCCTATGTGGTCATTCCCTTTCCAGGGTCAGGGTTCATAACGGCCAACAGCTCACAGCTTCAGACGCCGGCTGATCTACCATGGGCTTCCTTAGTTAGTCTACAGAAGACCCAGTCTGAGACCTTAGAAGGAGGTGAGTTTTCCTTGTCAGAGGTAGAGACATGGTCCTGAAGGGAAGGTCCTAGCAAAGGTATCTTTCTTTGTCTTTGAATCCTTGGGTCCTGCCTCCTTAGTAATAAGACAGCTCATTTGGAAAATTCCCTGATGGTCCAGTGGTTAAGACTCCATGCTTTCACTGCTGAGGGTCCAGGGTTCAATCCTTAGTAAGGGAACTAAGATCCCACAAGCTGAGCAGCCAGACCCAAAAAAAAAAAAAAAAAAAAACCCTAAAACCCAAAAAGACAGCTTCTCCGTGGGAAGTTGGAAGAAAAGCACCAGCCCAGACCTCAGGGAAGAGTGGGGAGACCCACAGAACAGACTCAGATGCTGTGGTTAGAGGGAAGTGGCTCACAGGACAGCAGGTTCTAAGTGAACTGAACCTGCAGTGCCCTCTGTCCCTTCCTTCAGCTGAGAGAGAGCAAGACTTCTAGCCACCATCAAGAGCTGTGTCATGGTGGTCAGTTGAACCCCTATTGCAGGAGAGAGATGAAAGTTATGGATGGATGGAGGGATGCTGTGCTGTGGTAGTGCTAGCAAGGACATGATCAGGCTGGAAAGATTGATTCCCTACCTCCCAGGACTTTCTCCACTCTTAACACATTTGTGCACACACATTTGTGCTCTCCTCTTGTGCTGTCGGCTATTTCAGTCAGTCCCATAGTATGAACAACCCACTTGCCTGTAGCAGAAATGCTGAATCTCCTCTACCCTGACTAAATGACCAGAGAGATGTTTTTGGTTTCTGCATGTCTGTGAAATCTCAGAGTAGTCTCTAGGTAGCCATCACCTAGCTATGCTACCCCATTTTCATGCTAGTAACTGGGTCTGGAAGCATGACTCACTAAGCTCCATCTTGCTGAACCCTATTGCCCTGATACTAAGGCAGGGATTGCTAGAGTGGCAGTGGTTAACAAAAGCTCATTGCTGAAAATTTGTTTTGAGAACTGCCAAATAAGGAAGAGCTTGGCAATCAAATGGCTATGATGGGAAATAAGGAAGAATTAGGGAGGGAACAGGGAGGTGGTGGGCCGGAAGGACCAGGGTCGGGGGGAGCAAAGTCAATGGTTTCCAGTTCTATGTGGACCTGACCAATGCCAGGCCCTTAACCTCCCTCAATCCCCCTACCTTCCGCCCTGCACCCCTTTCCCTTCCGCCCTGCACTCAGCCCTGGTTAGTCTCCTTCCTCCAAACCGCAGCAGGTTGTCCCTGTCTCCAGACTTTGCTCAGGGTTTGTCACCTCAAGGGCTCATTGTGATAATTAGGTGGTTTGTAATAATTTCTCCTTTATATTTTACTAGTAATTAATATTGTCAAAAGTGATAAAATGTGAGTAAACAAAAAAGGAAAGGTGAAATCAACCCTCAAAGGTAAGCAGGGTCAACGTTTTAATAGATGTTCTTCTTCAGTACATGCATATAGCTTAACAAAGGAGACCCCACCCACCTGCTTTCTGGTAACCTGCTTTTAAATATGTTAAGACATGAGAATAGGATTCCATTGCATTTTTAAAGCCCATATGGTATTTCCCATTTTGTGCATCTTATTTTTTTCAAACTTGAGCCACCTTTACTGGAGGTTTAGTTGCTTCCAGATTGTTGAATGGTGGAAACACCTACAGTTAACATCTTTGCAAATAAATTATGATAAATTCCCAGGCATAGAATTTTTGAGAGAAAGGAAATATCAGGTTGTTAATGGCTTCTGAGTAGAAGTTTTTAAACACAGTCATATATCTGTCCAGGAAGAGAAAATCAATTTCCATGGGATTGTGCAAAACCCACGAGATCTTAGCCAAAGGAACAGCCTGGAGCTACCAGGCCTTGTGTCCTGATCATCCTCACTGTGGTGCAGGGGTGATTGTTATTAGGCTGGTGATGGTGGTCTCAGGGCTGTGTGCACTGACCTCAACCCTCCTGATTCTGCCTTCCTAGATCTCCATCCTTGGTCTGGGCAGAGCCAGATGGCCATGTCCCAGGTGAGTTCCTAATTTACCCCTACTTTGTTTCCAGTTAATTTAAGGTAGCAATTAGGAAATTATATTGCAACCTTGAAAAAATATATGTTAGTTCCCTCAGCTTTGGCTGTTTTCTGCTCAACCTGTCATCCACCTCAGGTTTCTCCAGTCCTTCCTCTTTTCACCAAAAAGGCAACAACAACAACAAAAAAAGAACGATATAGAAAGGAAAAGACATTTTTGTCTACTTCTTACTCTTGGAACTGCGCTTCATATTTTTGCCTTCTCAAAGAAAATTGTTTAAATGCATAAACTTATCTTGCTTTTTCTATTCACTTTCACTTTCAGTGCACTTTTTGCCTTTTCATTATGTTTAAAATTGTGAAAGTAAATCCACGTCTCATGTTCTAATATGCATAAAATAAACAGTATCCAAAAGATCCCTATTTCTTCTTCTCCCAGTACCACATTCTTCCTCAGAGATGCCCACTGTTAGTAGTTTGGTGATAAAGTGCTGTAAATGCATTTACTTCAGTTTAATTAACTAAAAATAGAGGTACATGTTGGAGAAGAAAATGGCAACCCACTCCAGTGTTCTTGCCTAGAGAATCCCAGGGACGGGGGAGCCTGGTGGACTACTGTCTATGGGGTCGCACAGAGTCGGACACAACTGAAGTGACTTAGCAGCAGCAGCAGAGGTACATGTAATGTGTGTTTTTTCTCAAATGCCATCACACCCCCATACCCATCTTGCTTTTCCCACTTGATTATATTATGAGTGGTGTTCCCCATCAGTACATAGAAACTGTTTCAGTTCCTCTTTCGTGGCATGGATGTCTCATTTAACTATTTCTCTTTTCATGAATATTTGGGTTTTTTGTTTTATTTTTCTATTGTAAACAGTGCCTCATGAACTGCTTTCTATGTATCTGTTGGCCCATTAGTACAGGTATTTACGGAGAGTACACCTGGAAGAATTTTTGAACCAAAGGTATTCACACTTTAAATTTGCTTTCCCAAATCCTGGACTGATTGGTACTTTCACAAAATTTTAAATACCAGATAATTTCTGTGTTCAACTCTTCCAGGCTGTTGTTGAAAGATTAGAAGGAATCCAGTTCATGCTATGATGCCACCTAAATTCGAGGAAGATACTACAGAAAAGTAAAAAGCGAAAGAGCACTTTTATTTAAGCATATGGATGCGGAAATTCTAAAAATTTGTTCTGAATAGAGCATTAATAAATTGAATTGAGCATTTTTTAAAAAGTACTCTGTACCTATGATAAAACATTCAAACAAACACTTTGTTCAACAAAAGGTGAAAAATAATTTTCTTTCTCACCCTGTTTCCATATCTCCTTCATATTTCATGCATGCTGCCAGAAATCATGTGTGCATATTTATTTGTCTCGATGGAAGAATCCCCCTTTCTTTTATTTTCTTCCTTTTCACGTATTACAGCACATTCTAGTCCTTTCTGTGTCTGTTCCATTTCACTGTGTGTTTGATCAACCTTAACTTTTCTCACCTCAGCACTTTTGACCTTTGGGTCAGATAATGCTATGTTGTGGAGGGGTGCCATGTGCATTGGAGGATATTTAGCAACATCTCTGGCCTCTACCCTCTGGGTAGAGGGATGCCAGCGCCCTGACCCCCAACCCCCCATAGTTGTGACAGTGGGCTAAGGAAAAGTGTATTGTTGCAGGAAACATTGACCTTCAGGGATGTATTTGTGGACTTCACCCAGGAGGAGTGGCAGCAGCTGGACGCTGCTCAGAAGAACCTCCACAGGGACGTCATGCTGGAGAACTACAGCCACCTGGTCTCCGTTGGTGAGGGAACCTCCACAGGGTGACTGGAACACACCCCCTCGTGTTTCCCTCTCTGGGCTGCTGCAGCTCAAGGGTATCTGGGCCCTGAATGAGTCAGGCCTCAGGTTCCCGGTCAGGAATTCCTAATGGCGCTTGCCCCCTGCCCAGGATGGTCATTATCTCGCCTTCTCTGTGGATGGTCTGCACTGAGGGCCCACTGGCTAGGCTCACAGGGCAGTCACCAAAGCCAGACCATCCTAGCCCTGCAAGGATGGGCCTTGGTTCTGGGATGCTGCAGATGTTCATAACCAAGTCCTCTGTCATTTCCTTTCAACAGGATACCTTGTGGCCCAGCCACATGGGATCTTCAGGTTGGGACAAGAAGAAGAGGAGGCAGGGATGGCAGCTGGAGAAAGCCCACTGTGGAGCTGTCCAGGTGAGCCCATGCCAGGCCAGCTGGGCTGGGCAAGGGGACCTTCATGGGTCAGGGAGATCTTGGCCTCAGCAGCACGCCCAGGAACTTATCTCAGAAACCCCAGGCTTGGGGACACAACTCAGGGCTGATGGAACGAGCTGCTGTGATAGCTACATGATGCCCCACCTGCCATCCTCCACAGCCCCTTATTCTTGGGGTTCAGACAGAGGTGGCTGCTATTGTTCTCTAGATCCTGTCCCCACCTTCTAGCATCTCCAGTATATGGAGATGTGCCCAGGTTTGTCTCTTTCCTCTTCTCCTCCTTTCTGAAAGCTGTTAAGCCTTCTCTCTTGGGTATTCACATGTTCATCAGAAGCCAAGCCGATGGAAGGATGAAGTTTCCTCTTTATTTGGCATACTGTGGGCCCTCAAAATCTGAAATGCAGTGTCTTTAACCTCAGGGAAATTATCCTCAGGAAATTATTGATTTATTGGAGTTGGGATGGACATGAGAGCTTTGCTTAGTAACCTTCAGCTCTACCAGGCCAGGTACCACTGTGTCCTTGTCTGCTCTCACTTTGAGGCTAAACAGTGTCAACTTCACACAGGTTTCTGTTTGCTCGTTTCTCTCAGACCATTCCAAATCTGACTTGATTCCACCTGTTGTCAGATTCCTCCTCTTA
Organism: Muntiacus reevesi; assembly: GCF_963930625.1. Classification (NCBI taxonomy): domain Eukaryota; kingdom Metazoa; phylum Chordata; class Mammalia; order Artiodactyla; family Cervidae; genus Muntiacus; species Muntiacus reevesi. Next base: position 44,456,647 of record NC_089271.1, read on the forward strand.
TCAATACTTCCCTCCCACTCAACTCTTTTGTCTTTTGTATTACCTCTATATATTAAAATAAATAAACCCGAGAGCATATTACTTCCACAGCAGCATGCTTCAGTGAACACTGTCTGCTTTCCTGTTTGTTTGTTTGTTTTTGCTCAGGGTCTCTTATGGTGACCGAGGAAGTTTCGAGACATTAGTCTTTGTCTTTTTCTTTCCCTCTCTTAGTGGCCACTCAGTGGCCCCTCCCAAAGAAGTCTGTCTAGATCACTGTTACCCTTCACTGCGCTCCATGGACCAGCAGCCTGGGCATGGCCTGGGCTCAGAGTAGAAGTGCAGATTTGGGATCCACTTCAGCTTTACTGAATCTGCATCTGCTTTTCAGCAGCTGTTCAGAGATTAGTTTCATGACTGCAGCTGTAGTCAGATGGGCAGCTGATTCCAGGTGACTCTCTAGATGGCTTCCCCAGAGCCCACTCCTGCCTGGCAGGTGCACCCTCTCACTCAGAGCCTTCCTGAACCTTCTCCCAGGGACATTTTGGCCTACAATTTACTCTTTATCAATCAATTCCATACCTGCTGCTCCATAGAGATTCATCAGAGTTTCTGGTCTGCTGATGGCCTGCTTTTTACTGCTTCCAGTGTTTCCAGGAATTGAGTCTCATTCTTATTTCAATATTAATTGTGGAAGGAGGAAGTACAGACTCAAAGGCAGCTTCCACCCTTTGAAGTCACGTTTCCCATGTTGAGTCTGAGTGTGCAGAACAGTCTGGGATATGAAGTAATCTCAGTGCATTCCCAGTCACACCTCCAAGGGCAGCTTCTTTTCAAGGTTTCTAATTCCTCTGATGAGCATCTCCAAAGGTCCAGGGAATACCTTCACATCTGCATTTCTCAGTTTTCTTTCCCTCCTATGAAAAGTAAGGATTTAGTTCAATTAACCTTGATCTTCTGCTCTGTAGCGCTTCACAATGTTCGTTAAGTTTTTATTTTTCCTTTCTTTGTTGGCTATCCTTGTAACTTTCAACAACATAGCTAAGCTTCTGTTTTTGCATTCCAGTTGGTAACTTTCTTTAAATCATAGCCAAATGCCTGTGGCTTAATTTTCTACCTGGAACACAAACCCCTAGAGGCAAGAGTCCACATCTTGTTTTCATTCATCCAGGTGTCGGGCTGTAGAGGCACTAAGTAAGTATTGCTTTGATAGTTTTGGACTGGGGCAGAGGAAGGAAGTTTGTTATTCCTCCATAGCCCAGTGGTGAAGAGCTGGGACTTCGGACCTCACAGCCTAGATTCAGATTTTAGCTTTTTCACTCACAAGCTGTCACTTTGTACACGTGGCTTAGCCATTCTTTGCCTGTTTGTAGAATGGGGCTAAATGCTAGAATTTAAAGGACTGAGAGAATTTAATGAGTTGATAAACGTCAAGCACCAAAAAAAAGTGCCTTGGAATAAAGGAAGTTCTCAATATATGTTATCACTCTTTGTATTGTTGTTATTAGCCATTTAGAATATTTGTTTAATGTAATGGTTGTCAACCAGAGGTGTATCACCTATGGAGGCCTAGTTATGTGCATTGTAACATTCCAGATAGTTCTGATATCCATGTCTAGTTCAGATTCATTGCTTCAAATGTCTGCTGACAGGAGGTTCAAAGGACTGTGAGACTTACCAAGGCCGTCACCCAGGAGCATGGGTCAGTCAGATGGGATAGTAAATAAGAGCACACAGCCTCACTACTGGTTAGCTTGGTTCTCTTCCCCCATTCCTCCATTCTTCAAACTACTTCAGGGCTTATATTCTCCTCTGGGCCCTGGATGAAATCTCTCACAAATCTCATAAATTCTCAGATTGTTCTGAGATAATAAACATCTTCTGTCAAGATCCACATATCAAGAGTAGCCTTGCTGTCATATTTATTATTTTCAATTTGTTGAGCTTTTTACAAAAGAACTTTTACCTTTGTTAATTTTCTTTATTGTGTTTTCCATTTTGTTGATTTCTCCTTTTACATTTATTTCCATTTCTAATTCTTTGGGTTTACTTTGTTGTTCTGTATCAGCGTCTTTTTCCCTTCAACATTTTATTATAAAAATTTTCAGACAAAACAAGCAAAATAATTATAGTTTGAACATCCATGTAATATCATTTAGATTCTACAATGAATGTTTTGCTGTATTTGCTTTATTGCCTATCTGTGTGCTAATTCCTCTCTTCTTCCATCAGTCTCCCTTTTTTGTGTGTGTGGAATGCATTTCAAAGTAAGTTGTGGATATCAGTACACTTCACACCTAAATACTCCCACAGGCATATCATTAACTAGAATTAAATATTTCTTAGTATTTTTTCTATCCTTAATGCTTAACAGGTGTTTTCATAAAAGGAAATGCAAAACTAGCACAATATGATAGTGGGTTGTATGTGGTAATGGTTTAATGTAATTTCCAGATGCATTTTCCATGTATTGTCATGATATATGTAACTGCAGTCTCTTCTTGAAAATGAAGTTTGGGTTATTGAGGTATAATTTATATACCATGAAGTTCACCTCTCTTAAGTATACAGTTCTATATATATTGACAAATATATAGTCATTTAAATACCATCACAGTCAAGCTATTGGACATTTTCATTCCCCTAAAACATTCCCTTGTTCCTCTTTACAATTAAACTTCTCCCCTACTCTCACATCCAATCTTGTTTCTTCTTCTAGTTTTGTTTTTTTCTAGAATGTTATATAAATGAATCTCATAGTATATAGCCTTACGCATCTTGCTTCTTTCATTTACCTTAATGCTTTTTAGGTTCATCCGTGTTGTGACATGTTTCAACAGTCTGTTCCTTTCTGTAGTCAAATGATACTCCATTTGCTTACCATAGACCAAGGTATGCACTTTTGAATTTTTTCTTTTTTTTTGGTTATTATGAAAGAAGCTGATATGAACACACTCATGTTTAGGCATTTGTGTGGGCATATGTTTTCATATTTCTGGGGTAAATATCTAGAGTGGGATTGCTTGGTCATCTGGTAAGTGTATGTTTAACTTCACAAGACACTACCAAACTGTTTTACAGTGTAACTGTACCATTTTGGATGCCTACCAGCAACATATAAGAGTTCTAGTGTTTTGCTTTCTTGCCAGCATTTGGTATTATTAGTATTGTTAGTCTTTCTAGACACTGTATAAGAGTAACTCATTGTGCTATTAATTTGCATTTCTCCAATAACTGATATTCAGCATCTTTTCATGTTCTTTTGTTTGCCATCTATATATCTTTGGTGAACTATTTCTTGTAATCTTTTGCCATTTTTGTTATTATTAAATTGTGAGAGTTCTTTATATATTCTGGATGCAAGCCCTCTATCACTGTGTGTTTTCCAAGTCTTTACTCCCATGCTGTGGCTTGTTTTTATCTTAACAGTGTCTTTCCTAAAAAAGACATTTTTAATTTTGATAAAGTCCAATTTATCAAATTGTTCTTCTACAGTTCATGCTATTATACCCTGTATAACAATTTTCTAACACAAGGTAACAGAGATTTTCTCATATTTTTATTTCAGAGGATTTATAATGTTAGCTCTTATATTTATCAGGCTTCCCTGATAGCTCAGTTGGTAAAGAATCCACCTGCGATGCAGGAGACCCCAGTTTGATTCCTGGGTCAGGAAGATCTGCTGAAAAAGAGATAGGCTACCCACTCCAGTATTCTTGGGCTTCCCTTGTCGCTCGGTTGGTAAAGAATCCGCCTGCAATGCAGGAGACCTGGGTTCGATCCCTGGGTTGGGAAGATCCCCTGGAGAAGGGAAAGGCTACCCACTCCGGTATTCTGGGCTAGAGAATTCCATGGACTGTATAGTCCATGGGGTCGCAAAGAGTCAGACATGACTGAGTGACTTTCACTTTCACTTATATTTATTTTAGGCCCATGGCCAATAATGAGATGAATATTTTTACCTGGTATGAGTTAAGGGTCATTGTTTTCCTTTTTCTTGCATATGCAAGCAGCATTTTTTAGAAGACTCTCTCTTCTCCATTGACTTACCTTGGTACCCTTATCAAAAACAGTTGAGCACATATGCATTGATCTGTCTGCCAGTACGGCACTGTCTTAATTACTGTAGCCTACATGTTCACATCAGGTACAGTGAATCTTCCAACTTTGTTCTTTTCATAATGTTTTGGTCCTTGATATTTTCGTATAAGTTTTAAAATCAGCTTGCCAATTTCTGCATGAAAGCCTACAGGGATTTTGTTTGGAATTACATTGAGTCTGTGGATCATTGAAATACTAAGAATATTGAGTCTTCCAATTCACAAACATAGTGTATCTCTCAATTTATTTAGGTCTATAAAAATTTATCTCAGTATCTAAGTAATATTTGGTAGTTTTGAGTGCATAAGTCTTGCATAGAGAATGCAACTGCAATTTAAATATTTCATTTTAAACACACTTATTTGCTTTTTGTCAGTGTCTCCTTTGTTTTTTTTTTAATTTAGTGGTTGCTCTAGCAATTAAGAGATACATGCTTTATTAACCCTTTCACCATATATATTTATATTTTAAGACTTTAAGTCATATGTAGAAAGTTTATAGCAATATAGGTCACTTCCCTTCCCTCCTTTATGTTATGCTCTAGGTTTCAAATGTATTGTATTCCCAACTGTCATACGTATCTTAAAGAATTCAAAAGGAGAAAAATAGCCTGTAGTTTTTTTTTTTTTTTTTGCAACCCCCATGGACTGTAGCCCGCCAGTCTCCTCTGTCCGTGAGATTTCCCAGGCAAGAATATTGGAGTGGGTTGCAATTTCCTTCTCCAGGGGATCTTCCCAGCCTAGAGATTGAACCTGTGTCTTCTGCAAGTCTCCTGTATTGCAGGTGGATTCTTTACTGCTGAGCTACCAGAGAAGCCCATTCTGTATATTTACCCAGATGTTTTTTTTTTTGTTATTGTTAATTAACTTAAATTGGAGGTTAATTACAATATTGTAGTGGTTTTTTCCATACATTCATATGAATCAGCCATGGATGTACAGGTGTCCCCCATCCTAAACCCTCCTCCCACCTCCCTCCCCATCCTATCCCTCAGGGTCGTCCCAGTGCACCAGCCCTGAGTACCCTGTCTCATGCATCGAACCTGGACTGGCGATATTTTTCACATATGGTAATATACATGTTTCAATGCTGTCTCTCAAATCATCCCACCCTCGCCTTCTCCCACAGAGTCCAACAGTCTGTTCTTTACATTTGTGTCTCTTTTGCTGTCTCGCATGTAGCATCATCGTTACTATCTTTCTAAATTCTATATATATGCGTTAATATACTGTATTGGTGTTTTTCTTTCTGACTTACTTCACTCTGTATAATAGGTTCCAGTTTCATCCACCTCATTAGAACTGATTCAAATACATTCTTTTTAATAGCTGAGTAATATTCCATTGTGTATATGTACCATAGCTTTCTTATCCATTCAGCTGCTGATGGACATCTAGGTTGCTTCCATGTCCTAGCTATTGTAAACAGTGCTGCGATGAACATTGGGGAACATGTATCTCTTTCAATTCTGGTTTCCTCGGTGTGTATGCCCATCAGTGGGGTTGCTGGGTCGTATGGCCGTTCTATTTCCAGTTTTTTAAGGAATCTCCACACTGTTCTCCATAGTGGTTGTACTAGTTTGCATTCCCACCAACAATGTAAGAGGGTTCCCTTTTCTCTGCACCCTCTCCAGCATTTATTATTTGTAGACTTTCTGATAGCAGCCATTCTGACCAGAGAGAGATGGTACCTCATTGTGGTTTTGATTTGCATTTCTCTGATACTGTGTGATGTTGAGCATCTTTTCATGTGTTTATTAGCCATATGTATGTCTTCTTTGGAGAAATGTCTGTTTGGTTCTTTGGCCCATTTTTTTTATTGTTACCCAGATATTTTATCATTTTTGTTGGTCTTCCCGTTCACCCTGCAGAAAATCCTGTTTCATTTCTCTTAGAAGAAATCTGATGACAAAATCTCTTTGCTTCAGTGTAGAATTCTGGGTTGACAATTTTTTGCCTTTAGTAATTTTAAGAAGTTCCAGCATCATCTGACCTTCATTGTTTCTGATGAGAACCTCACAGTCATTTGAATAATTGATTCATATGCAATGTGCTTTTTTTTTTACTAACTACATTCAAGATATTTTCTTTAACTTTGCTTTCCAGATATTTGACTGTAATATTCCTGGGTGTTTCTGTGAATTTATGTTGTTTCTACTATGCTGAGCATCTCAAATCTGTCATTTTATGTCTTTTTCCAAATTTGGGATTTTTTGGCCATTATTTCTTCAGACCTTTTCTTCTGCACTAGTCTTATTTCCTTGGAGGACTCCAGTAATGTGAATGTTGGACCTTCTGATACTGTCCCATGGATACCTGATGCTGTATTTCTTTCTTTTATTTTTCTCAGTCTTTTTGTCTCTATTCCTCATATTGGCAGGTTGGATCATTTCTGTCAGTTTAACTCCAAGTTCATTGACTCTTGCCTCTCTTGTCTCCATTCTGCTGCTCAGTTCACCCCAGGTGTTGGTTTGTTTGTCTTTCTGATTTCAGATAGTATCTTTTTTAGTTCTAAAATTTCAATTTTTAATAGTTTCTGTATCTCAGTTGAGAACTTCTTTTTATCCATTCACTTCAAGTGTGTCTGCCTCATAGAACTGTTTCCATAGCTGCTTAAAATGTCTTTGGTATTTCCAGCATCTGGTATCTGTTGATTATCTTTTCTCTTGAGAATTGGTCACATTTTGCTAGTTGTTTGTTACGTTGAATGGTTTTGGATTCTATCCTAGATAGTGGTGATTGTTTTGTTGCTTTTAATCTTTAGTTATCACTTAATAAACCTAGTTAGATTCATATCATTGGTTTTGTGTTGCCCTCTGTGGGTACTGATTCTAATCGATGTGGTGTTCAAAGCCTTTGCTTTGTGTATGCACCATTCAGGGGTTAATTTGAGACTTGAGTGATGGTTTAAGTCTTTGTGCAGTTTTCAGAACCTTTGCTGGCCTGCTTCATGGTTGTCTGAATGCATTTGTCACTCAGGTGTTAGTCTCAGACTGAGCTGTGGTTGAAATATTACTTTAGTTCAGTTCTTGAAGCTTTGGTGTGAGGCTTTTGCTTGGATGAGCTCAGGACTCAGGAGGTTTATATACCATTGGGACAGAGTCTTGTGAAAAAATAATGGGGATTAAAAAGAAATGCCCTGGTATATGGGCTGCTTCTTCACTTTTTGACTCAACCTTCAGAGTCTGCCTGCTTTTTTTTGCTTTTAACTTGTCAGAATCCTGCATAGCTGCTTTACATGTTTTGTCCCGAGTTCTTAGTTGCAATAATCAGTAGGAGAGGGGCTATAGTAGACATACTGCATTGTGCCTAGAAATGGAAACCTTAATTTAATCCATTCTTGCTTTTATCTTTATTATTTCTATTCTCCTGCTAGTTTGAATTTAATTTTCTCTTTTCCTAGTTTCATAAGGTAGAAGCTTAGATAATTCATTTGATAGCTTCCCTGTCTAATATAAGTATTGTGAATGCTATGACTGCCTCTAAGAACTGATTTAGCTGTTTCAGCCTCTCTGTATTATACCACAATATACAAGAAACATACAAGAAACTGCATGTATTTAAAGTGTATAATTTGATAAGTTTTGACATGTAAACACCCAAGAATCCATCACCTCAATCAAGATAGTGAAGTCATAGAATGGGAGAATTTGTATGAAATTGGTGTTATTTCTTCCTTGAATGTTTGATAGAATTCCCCAGTGAAGTCATCTGTGCCTGGAGTTTTCTTTATAGGAAGGCATTAAACTACAGTGTCAATTTCTTTAATAGATACTGGATTATTCAGATTATTTCTTTATGAACAAACTTTGGTAACTTGTATCTTTCAAGGAGTTTGTCCATTTCACCTAAGTTGGCAAATTTATTGGCATAAAGTTGTTCATAGTATTTCCTTATTATGCTTTTAATTTCTGAGGGTCTGTGGTAGTCTCATTTTAGTTTTAAAAAAGTAATCACGTGTAGAAGTGAAAACTATGAACTTCATTTAAAAGGAAATCTCTCCCCCCAGCTAATGCCTCTTTCAGTGCTTCAGGATGGAAGCTCTACCCCCTACTCCCCCTGCCACTCGCCGAATCACCAACTAGGCCATCTCTGGCTCCTTGGGTGAAGCAAGTGAATAAGGAGGGAGTTAGGGCAAAAATAGTTTGCCCTAACTGGTAAAGATATAATCTGATATTGACACCCTCTGCATGTGGCAGATTCTGGAGAGTGATTTCTTTCTGTCCCTGGTATGTTTGGGGCTTCCCAAGTGGCACTAGTGGTAAAGAACCTACCTGCCAATGCAGGAGACATAAGAGACACAGGTTCAATCCCTGGGCTGGGAAGATCCCCTGGAGGAGGAAATGGCACCCCCATGGCAGCCCACTCCAGTATTCTTGCCTGGAGAATCCCCATGGGCAGAGGATATTGGTGGGCTTCAGTCCATAGGGTCACAAAGAGTTGGACATGACTGAGCACACACAAACTGGTATGTTTATGGTTTCCTTGGAGATGCCCCAGCTAGGGCCCTTGATTGCAGTTCCCTCAATATAGGCTGTGCCTCTTTTCCAGCAAGTTATTTAATATATCTCCTTCTTGCCCTCACCAAACAGCACTGTCGTAGACATCCAGTCTCTTTTTGCTGAGGTCACCTTGATGCTAGAAGAAAGTCCCCTCTCCAAAGTAACCCAACCCTGTTTCTATCCAGAAGGTCCACATCTGGCTTGTGGAATGCATGTCTGTGTGATGGGGCCTTGATCTCTTCATCACCTTCCCCTGCCACCCAATGCAACCTCTTTTCTTTGGCCACAGACTGCCACAACCTGCCTGTCACCTGTAGAGTTTTCTAGTCACAAACCAGGTGCCAAGTCTCATGTGTCCCCCAGACTCTAGTGGACATATATAAAGCAGGTTGTCTCCTTGAAGTTTTCCTTACTAGATTAGGGCTGGGGCAAAAGTACTCCTCCTGCCCCTATTGTGTGAGAGAGAAAATGCCACCACTTTCCAGCAGCTCTGTCTGAAGAAGGTTTCTTCCTCAGCTTCTTAAACCTTAATACTCCTACTTTTTTTTTTACTCCTACTTGTAAGGTGTCTTACTGCAGAGGGACTCCAAGTGGCTTTGACCTACTGCTTTAAGTCCTGCAAAGGTCTCTGGACTGCGAAATCACTTGGTAGTATTTTATTACCAGCCTTTGAAATGACTAGGGTTTTTTTTTAATGTTTTTTTTTCTTGTAGTGAGAACTTTTAAGATTCACTCTCTTAACAACTTTCAAATACACAATACAGTATTATTAGCTATAGTTGGGCTTCCCAGGTGGCTCAGTGGTAAAGAATCTGCCTGCCAGTGCACGAGATGCAAGAGACGTTTGATCTCTGGGTTGGGAAGATCCCCAGAGGAGGAAATTACAACTTGCTCCAGTTTTCTTGCCTGGAAAATTCCATAAACAGGAGGAGCCTGGCAGCTAGAGTCCATGGGATCACAAAGAGTTGGACATGACTTGGTCAAGCATACACACAAAGTTATAGTCACCATGCTGTTACTGCTTCTGCAGTATTTGTTTAGAAAGCCCCAGGCTGGAATCAAACTAAGAAAAAAGTCACTGCTGTTTCCCAGTTTACAGTGGAGCTGCCTCCTCACCCCTCTCCCCAAGTTAGTATCACCTTGATCCATGTGTACAGATCATTGAATCTTGAGATGTGGGCAAGAGAAGTGGAGATTGTTGGTAAAAATAAAGGGCTCTACCAACAGTTTTTTCAAAGCAGATGGCCTGCAAAGAGCTGTATTGATACCATGTTAAGCCAGTTCCTTCAGAGCATGGGTTGCAACTGGGTGGCAGATGTAGCTTCTGAAATATCTGAAACTTCTGGTTTTGAACAGGAAGCATCAATGTAAAAATGCAAAGCTTTGTAATCTTATGCAGCCACACTGATGACACAGACAATGCATGATTTAGAGCAGTGCTGCCTAAGAGAACTTTCTACAATGATAGCACTGTTCTCTCTATTTAGAATTGTAGAATGGGCATACTCCTTGGGCTTCCCAGGTGGCACTAGTGGTAAAGAACCTGCCTGCCAGTTCAGGAGACATAAGAGATACGTGTTTGATTCCTGGGTCGGGAAGATTCCCCAGAGAAGGGCATGGCAACCCACTCCAGTATTCTTGCCTGGAGAATCCTGTGGACAGAGGAGCATGGCGGGCCATGACTAACAAAGAGTCAGACACAACTGGAGCAACTTAGCATGTATGCATACATGGGCACACTCTACATTTTGGTAATCTGTTAAGTACAAATTGGTATCTTACTGTAATTTTTGTTTCCCTGATTACAAGTAAAGGTATTTATCATTTCATATTTTGTGTGGACTGGATTTCCTCTTCTGTGGCTTACTTGTTCATATCCTTTGTGTTTTTGTTGGGGGTGTTTGTCTTTTTCACATTTATACAGATTCTATATATAGTCCCAATTCTGATTTTGTATATAGTCAGTATCTTTTTTAAAATTTTTTTCCATTTATTTTTATTAGTTGGAGGCTAATTACTTTATAATATTGTAGTGGTTTTTGCCATACATTGACATGAATCAGCCATGGATTTACATGTGTTCCCCATCCCAAACCCCCTCCCACCTCCCTCTCCATCCCATCTCTCTGGGTTTTCCTAGTGCACTAGCCCTGAGCACTTATCTCATGCATCCAACATGGGCTGGTGATCTGTTTCACCCTTGATAGTATACTTGTTTCAATGCTGTTCTTTCAGAATATCCCACCCTTACCTTCTCCCACAGAGTCTAGAAGTCTGTTCTGTACATCTGTGTCTCTTTTTCTGTTTTGCATATAGGGTTATCATACCATCTTTTTAAATTCCATATATATGCGTTAGTATACTGTATTGGTCTTTATCTTTCTGGTTACTTCACTCTGTATAATGGGCTCCAGTTTCATCCATCTCACTAGAACTGATTCAAATGAATTCTTTTTAATGGCTGAGTAATATTCCATGGTGTATATGTACCACAGCTTCTTTTTCCATTCGTCTGCTGATGGGCATCTAGGTTGCTTCCATGTCCTGACTATTATAAACACTGCTGCGATAAACATTGGGGTACACGTGTCTCTTTCAGATCTAGTTTCCTCGGTGTGTATGCCCAGGAGTGGTATTGCTGGGTCATATGGCAGTTTTATTTCCAGTTTTTTAAGGAATCTCCACACTGTTCTCCATAGTGGCTGTAGTAGTTTGCATTCCCACCAACAGTGTAAGAGGGTTCCCTTTTCTCCACACCCTCTCCAGCATTTATTGCTTGTAAACTTTTGGATAGCAGCCATTTTGACTGGCGTGTAATGGTACCTCATTGAGGTTTTAAAAATATGGAATGCTTCATGAATTTGGGTGTCATCCTTGCACAGGGGCCATGCTAATCTTCTCTGTATTGTTCCAATTTTAGTATATGTGCTGCTGAAGCGAGCACAGTATCTTTTTTAAAAATTTTTATTGGAGAGTATAGTTGATTTACAATGTTGTGTTATTTTCAGAGGTACAGCAAACTGAATCAGTTACACATATACATATGTCCACTCTTTTTAGTTAGTATTCTTTCTTCATCTTGGTTATTGCTGGTGTTTTTTGAGTAGAAGTTTTCTTTGTAATGTAATTTCTTTGTAATTGATTGATTTTTTAGTTTGTGCTTTTTGTGTAATTTCATGTAACTTTTCTCTGACGGAGCTCATAAAGATGTCATGTAATTTTCTTCCAAAAATTCAAATTTTGCATTTTACTTTCTTAAAATCTGCCTCAGTCAGTTCAGTCACTCAGTCATGTCTGACTCTGCTACACCATGGACTGCAGCATGCCAGGCTTCCCTGTCCATCACCAACTCCCAGAGTTTACTCAAACTTATGTCCATTGAGTTGGTGATGCTATCCAACCTTCTCATGCTCTGTCATCCCCTTCTCCTCCTGCCTTCAATCTTTCCCAGCATCAGAGTCTTTTCCAGTGAGTCAGTTCTTTGCATCATGTGTCCAAAGTATTGGAATTTCAGCTTCAGCGTCAGTCCTTTCAATGAATATTCAGGACTGATTTCCTTTCGGATTGACTGGTTTAATCTCCTTGCAGTCCAAGGGACTCTCAAGATTATTCTCCAACACCAGAGTTCAAAAGCATCAATTCTTTGGTGCTCAGCTTTCGTTATAGTCCAACTCTCACATCCATACATGACTACTGGAAGAACCATAGCTTTGATTAGATGAACCTTTGTTGGCAAAGTAATGTCTGTGCTTTTTAATATGCTGTCTAGGTTAGTCATAGCTTTTCTTCCAAGGAGCGAGCATCTTTTAATTTCATGGCTGCAGTCACCATCTGCAGTGATTTTGGAGCCCCTAAAAATAGTCTCACTGTTTCTGTTGTTTCCCCATCTATTTGCCATGAAGTGATGGGCCAGATGCCATGATCTTAGTTTTCTGAATGTTGAGCTTTAAGCCAACTTTTTCACTCTCCTCTTTCACTTTCATCAAGAGGCTCTTTAGTTCTTCTTTGCTTTCTGCCATATATATAGGCATATATAAAATCTGCCTAGACTTTACATAATTCATGAAGAAGGGAACTATTAGTTGACCCTTTTTCCCCATGTGGACATTCACTTGTACCATGCCACATACTGAACCCTTTCAACAGTGGTGTGGGATACCCCTTCAGCTAGAGGTCAAGTTCCATATCTGTGTGGGGCTGTTCCAAGGCTCTCTATTTAGTTCCATTGGTCTGTTTGTCCCTTTGCTATTTGCATATTTTTCTAACTTTATAATGAATTAAAATATATACAGCACTTAAAAGTGCCTAATGAATGCTATATAAATGTCAACTGTTATATCATTCTTACTGTTGTTGATGTTGTTAACAGCTGGTAGGATGATTCTCCTTATCTCTTTGGACCCTTTGGTCTTCAAAAAGGAACCTAAGGATTAGTTTGTCAAGTTCCATGGAAAACTATTGGGGATTTCAATTCCAATTGAACTGTGTTTGGAGATGAGTTGGAAGTAGGCTGGGGTTTGGTATCTTTACTCTATTGAGTTTTACCATCAGTGAACTCTTATTCAACCTGTCCTTTCTGCCATTTAGTAATATTTTGAACTTGTCTTCAGTACAGGCTTGCGCATCTTTTGTTACACTTGTTCCTAGATACCTCCTAGCTATTATTGCAATTGTGATTCGGATTTTATTTTCATAATATGGTTCCTAATTGGTTAATACTAATGTATGACAATGAGTTGGTATCTATACATTCAATTTGTGTACAGAAACCTCTCTGAATGCTTTTATTAATACTAATAGCTTTTAGATTCTCTTGGGTCTTCTATGTAAACAATTATCTTCTTAAAAGCAGTTTTGGATTTCCAATTATCAGTTCAGTTCAGTCGCTCAGTTGTGTTCAACTCCTTGCAACTCCATGGACTGCAGCACACCAGGCCTCCCTTTCCATCACCAGCTCCCGAAGCTTGCTCATACTCATGTCCATCGAGTCAGTGATGCCATCCAACCATCTTATCTTCCGTCTTCCCCTTCTCCTCCTGCCTTCAATCTTTCCCAGCGTCAGGGTCTTTTCCAATTATACATTTTCTTTTTCATTTCCCATTCTATTAGTCAGGGCCTGTAATACAGTGTCTAATAGATATAATGATAGTGAATTCCTTATTTGTTTCTGATTTTAATGGAAATAATGGTGAGGACAATGATAGAAATGTAATGATAGTCAGTGTGTAAGCGTGTGCTGTGTCCCACAAATGCAGTACTCTGTCTGCTTTATATACATTACAGAGTTTAATCCTCTAAATGATCTTGTAAAGGAAACTGGTTATTATTTTATAGATGAGAAACTGAGGCACAGAGAGAGTATGTGATTTCTAAAACGTTCACCATTAAGTATATTTGCTGTGGTTTTTTGAAAAAATACCTTTCATCAAAAGCTTTTATGTCCCTGGTTTACTGAGACATTTAAAAAAATCATGAATGTGTGGTATTTTCTTGAATGCTTATTTTCTGCATCTATTGAGAAGATACTTTTTATTCCTTTAATCTATTAATGTGGTAGATTATATTAACATTTTTCTGATGTTGTACTGTTCTTGCATTCGTGCACTAAACTCTTAATTAGTTTTAAAGCATTTTTAATTGATCGAATTCAGTTTTCTCATGTTTAAGAGTTTTCCATTAATGTTCAGAGTGAGACAGATCTTAGATTTTCTTCTCTTGTGCTGTTCTCTTATTCTGGTATCCAAGGTTATCCTCACTGCATAAAAAAGGCTGTGTACTTTTCCCTTTTTTTTTCTAGTTTCTGAAACTACATTGACTGAATTATACCTGTTCTTAAGAGTTTGATAACAGTCATCTACAACAGCATCTGGATAGGAAACCTTTTTTAGGCAAAACTTTCAAGTACAGAGTACTTGAAATTTATAGAGTAAAATTTACAGAGTAAAATTTATAGTTTTTTTAAAAACAGTTCCTGATTTACTCATGTTTTCTCCATCTTCTATCAGTTCTGGTCATTTTTTAAGATAATCATGTTTCATCTGAGATTTCAGATTTACTGACCTAGGCAATATTCTCTTTTGATTAAAAAAACTTTAATTTTTATCAAATTAAATTATGTCCATTGTTTAAAGAATAAAATAAAGTGATAAAACTATAATGAATGTCAAGGGCATGATACTGTACTTGGTCTTAGCTAACAAGCTGAGAAACAGGGCATGACAAATATAAAATTCAGGGTAGTGATTATCTGAGAAGAATGAAATGAGCACATGAAGAACGTCAAAGGTAAAAATAACTTTTTTAATGAGTGGTGGATATGCAGATAATTTTTGGCATCTCTGTTCTTTATAATTTACATATTTCTTACAGAAATTACTTAAAATTTTCTGCTATGGAAGATGAAGATTTTGCTCACTTCATTGTTTTTGCCATTCACACACACGCACACAAAGACTTCTTTTTTGAATATCAAATTTTTTTCTTTTTTTGAAGTATAGTTGATTTATAATACTGTGTTAATTTCAGGTATACAACACAGTGATTTGATATTTTTATAAATTATACTCCATTTAAAGTTATTCTAAAATATTGGCTATATTCCCTGTGTCTGGTTTTTATTTTATACCTAGTAATTTTTATATTTTAAAAAATATTTATTTGGCTGAGCCAAGTCTTAGTTACAGCATGTGGGATCTTTAGTTGTGGCATGTGGGACCTAGTTCCCTGATCAGGGATCAAATTCAGGCCACCTGCATTGGAAGCACATAGTCTTAGCCACTGGACCACTAGGGAAGTCCCAGTTTTTAATCTCTTAATCCCCTTCTCCTATTTTGCCCCTCCCCTTTCCCTCTCCCAACTGGTAACAGCTAAATTGTTCTCAGTATCTGTAAGTCTGTTTCTCTTTTGTTACATTCATTTGTTTTATTTTTTTAGATTCCACATAAAAGCGAAAACATACAGTATTTGTCTTTCTCTGACTTATTTCATTAAGCAAGACTCAATGGACATGAGTTTGAGCAAACTTCAGGAAATAGTGAAGGACAGGGAAGCCTGGTGTACTGCAGTCCATGGGGTTGCAAAGAGTCAGACATGACTTAGCAACTGAACAAATATACCCTCCAGGTCTATCCATGTTCTTACAGATGGCAGAATTACATTCCATTTTATGGTTAAGTAATATTCCATTGCATGTATGTGTTTGTGTATGTGTGTTTCTTCGTTATCCATACATCTGTTGATGGGCACTTAGATTGCTTCCATATCTTGGCTTTTTAAAATAACGCTGTTTTGAACATTGAGATGCACATGTCTTTTCAAATTAGTGTTTTTGTTTTCTTCGGCTGTATAACTAGGAGTAAAATTACTGGATCATATGGTAGTTTTGTTTTTAACTTCCTGAGGGACTTCATAGTGTTTTCCATAGTGACTGCACCAGTTTGCATTCCCACCAAGAGTGTGGAAGGATTCCCTTTTCTCCACATCTCTGCCAACGTTGGTTGTGGTCTTTTTCATAGTAATTATACTGACAGGTGTGAGGTGATAGCTCACTGTGATTTTGATTTGCATTTCCCTGATGGTTAGTGATGTTGAATATCTTTTCATGTACCTATTGGCCATCTGTATATTTTCCTTGCAACACAAACACTTCTTGTTTGCCCATGTTCCCAGTATGATTATACCATAAATTTGCTTTCCATCAATATTATTGTTTATATAATGACTATATGAACAAAATGACTATATGAACACTATAGACAGCTTAGCCATGTAGTAACCTATGATTAATTTATGTTTTCTGTATAACTTTTAGTTTCCTCTGGTTAATAATTGCCTTATCTCTTTCATTTGCTTCTTTCTCTGAGTCCTTCTCGCTAGTTCAGCTTAAATACTTCATGACCCATGATCCAGAGTGATTTTAAATGTTTACAGAGCTAAAAGTGCTCCAGCAATGTCATATCCCTTAGTGTGTCTGGGGCCCTCTGACCACTCCCTTCTGGGTGGATTATCTTCATTCCTGTTTTGTGCAGCCACCATCCTGACGTCTCTCTTCACCATCATTCTGGGAATTCCCTTCACATTCTCATTGTTGGGAGTCATCATTTGCTTTAATGCCATGCCTTCTTCCACATTTCACTGGAGCTCATGCTTCCAGTGCTTTTCTAAGAAAGAATGTAGGTCCATGGGAGGTAAATTTTTTTTTAGATTTTTGAATATCTGAAAGCGTTTGTTGAAACCTCATCCAAGATGGGGAGTTAAGCTTGGAGTAGAGTTCTAGGATGGACATTTCTTTCCCTTAGACTTATGAAGGCATTGTTCCATTGTCTTCTGACTGAAATTTTCCTTTTGAGAACTCTGAAGCTTCTAAGACTTTTTCCCCCTTTATTTCCTGCTTTCTGACATTTTTTCATGTGTCCCAATAGGGTTCATTTCCACCCATATTGCTGGGCACTTGGTAGGAGACAAATCCCTACAGGGATAGTTGCCCCTTTCTCATGCAAAGCCAAGATGCCGCAGGGCTAGATAGCTGCAGTTCAAGTCCAAGTGGGAAATAAGACTTTTTAGAAAGCCCTTTTCACTTTGTGGGAGATTCTCAGTTGACCCACTAAATAAAAATAGGCACATCCAGGCATCTAAACACCCAGGAGAAAATCAGGTATTCAGTGCCCCAGGTAGGCTAAAATAATCAAAATAGGGAACATTCCACAATATGCATTCCCAAGGAGCCAAGCCTGCCACGTTAACACCTTGTGGGACATTACCTTTACTGGTGCTCTCTATTTTTTCATGGGGATTGTAGTTACTTATACTGTTTGGAACCAAGTTCCAAGTTAGGTCAAGGTAGTAACAAAACTCTGGAGATGGGGCTTTTAGTGGAGCTCCCTTCAGTCACTGTGAGGATGCCAGTTTTCATTCCTTCTGGACCACAGAGTTGAGGAGCCAGGGATCTAGGGTGGAGGTGGGGGTGGGGAGAAGTAACACCAAGTAAAACCACATACTTGGCTGTTCTCAGTGAGGTTCACTGGTGGTTCTTGAATAAATGCTGTTTAACGTGGTGTATGCCTTTGGTTAAGTTTCAAAGTCCTGAAATGATAGATTTTTATAATTTTGCCAATATTTTCATTGCTTTTAAGGGGAAGATAATTTACTAAGGTCCTAACTCCACTGTTCCAGAAGCCCTACTTTAAGGCATTTCTCTTAAAACTGCACAAAAGTATAGAAAGTCATAGTCATAAGAAATACTGTTGTAGTTACCTTCCAATAATAGCAAATGCTAAGATTTTGTCGTTTGGTGGGGATGTTTTTTTGTTTATAAAAGAAAGAGGTTTACAATAAAGGTGAAGCCTTCCTTTTCCCCTCCTGAGTCCTGTTGCCTTCATTCCCTCCATAGGCAAATGGTATCATGAATTTGGTGAGTATACTTCTAACCCATGTTTTTATTTGCACCGGTAATCAATAAATTTGCACTGGTAATCAATATAGCATTCTTTTTGTAAATTTACCAGATTAGTGCCCTCAAAACCAAAGGAGGTCTTTCTACAACTAATTTTCTGTATTCAGTATTCACCTTTGAGTTTACCTGTGTTAGATTTAGTTCATTTGTTTTAACTTCTGTATAGCATTCCAACATCTCAGTATCAAAGTCCACCAATCTAAGCCTCTATTGGTGGGCATTTAGTTGTTTCTAATATCTTGCTGCCATTCTTTTACATGTACATATTTGCAGAATTTCTCTGTGGTGCAACTGTAAGTAGAATACATAGTAGAATATATACATTTTCAACATTATTCAGATGTCTAACCTTTTTTCTCTCATAAATAGAATCAATTTGTCATGTATATTTAAGAGTTTTGCATCTATGTAACTGAAATTGCTTTATAATATTCTCATATTCTGTCCTTATTTGCTTTTGGCATTCAGGTCATTCTGTTTTGTATAACATAAGCATTGTTTTACCAATTTTCTTTTTTTATTAAGTGCCAGGTGTGTCTGTCTATGATCTTAACATTTCCCATTTTGTTGTAATTGTCTTTTAAAAACACGTGGCTGATTTTTAAAAGCACAATTTAATATGGTTGGCCTGTATTTAATGGGGTTAATATGTATTTATTGCTCTATTACTGTATTTGTATTTCTTCTTTTAGAGGAAATTGTATTTTCTAAAGATCCTGCTTTTCCTTTACCTCTTTTCATGCCTTTGCTGGATTTTCTTTACCTTCCCCCCATACCTTTTTCCCCTTTACTCATTGTCCTCCTAAATAATTCAAGTACAAAGCATTATTCTTAGCAGTCTTTGTGTGTGGCAAATTCTCTGTCTTTTCTTGTCCAAAAGCATCTTTATTTTGTCATCTTCCATTGCAATAATTTAGCTGGGGATAGAGATATCTAAGGTTGTCTAAGGTGACAGCTTCTCTCAGGACTCTGAAAATATTCTTTTGGCTTATTTTTTAGCTGATAAAATCTGTTGTTGATCTAATTGTTTCTTTATAGGTGATTTTTAAATTTCTTCATGGTAGCTTACAATACTTACTTTCTTAAAGTCTTACAGTTACACAGAACTGTGTCTCACCACACTCAGGACTCTGGATATTCAAGGGTAGGATATAGGGGATATATGTATACCTATGGATGATTCATGTTGAGGTTTGACAGAAAACAACGAAATTCTGTAAAGCAATTATCCTTCAATTGAAAAATAAATAAATTTTAAAAAAGGGTAAGATACATGACAGAAAATTCTCATTCATTATCTCTTCAAATGCTGCCTAGATTGGGGGTCCCCCAAGACCATTGCCCCATTTGGAGATTCTTGAGAGGGACTCCCAGGCCTCGGCATCTAGCTGTATATACAGCTAAGATTATTACAGCTATGTAGTAAGGATATACAGGCTTCCCCGGTGGCTCAGCAGGTAAAGAATCTGCCTGCAATATAGGAGACACAGGAGATGCAAGCTCAGGCCCTTGGTCAGGCAGATTCCTTGGAGGAGGAAATGGCAACCCACTCCAGTATTCTTGCCTGGAAATTCCATGGACAGAGGAGCCTGGCAGGCTATAATCCATAGGGTCTCAAAGAGACAGACACGACTTAGCGACTGAGCAGTAACAAATAAGGATATACAACTAGAGCCTAAGGGGAGAAGGCAGGAGCAGAGTCTGGAGGACTCCATGTAGAGTTCCTTATGTTCTCTCCCTCCCATCTAGGGTCACACAGCACACACTTCTCCCAGCATTGAAAAGGCAGCAACATGTGTGTGTTTGTGCACAAAGAAACCCAATAGAGACTCAGCATCTATACATACACCAACTGCCCTGCACATACCAACATTCCGGACTCCCAGAAGGAAAGCAGATCACCTTGTTTGTATAAGCAGCCTTATCAGTTAGCGAATGGTGGGGACATTCCTGAACTCTAAATTCCCAAATGGCAGCCAAGGGTCAGCCTTGCAAGTTGGACTTTCTAAGTATAGCAGTCTCAGTGTTGCTCTAATAACCCATTTCTTGGCATATTGCCTCTCCCTTTTTCTCTAGTCCTCTATTTGGATTAGCTGTTAAACCTATTCTGGAAATTATCATTTCTCTTACCATATTTCCATTGTTAGCTCTTCATGCTACATTCTGGGTGATCTCAAGGTCTGTCACCTAATTTGTTACATCTGTCTTTATCTGTGACTAGATAGAAAGTAGGTAGAGTTCTTCCCTTATTTCTTTGAACAGTTGAAATATATTTATCTTGAAGTCCACATGGTTTTACTAGCTGTAGTTCTAGAAATGGGGGTATCTTTAGATATATCTGCTGCTTCTCTTTCATAGTAGGTAATTTCCTTGTGAGGTTGTTAATTTTTTACTGTTAACTCTTCAGTGATAATTGGTATTCCATAGACATCCTGTGAGCCCTAAGCTATAAAAATATAAAAAATATATCTTTTGGAAGGTGTGCCACCACTGGGAACCTGCTAATACAGGACCAATTTTTAGTCTAATTTTTTAGCTTAGGGGTCTCTCTACTACACTTATAATCATTTGGATTGAGTTACAGAACTAGGCTTTTGGTTTTTTTATGTTATTAGTGTATAATTGACTTACAATGTTGCCTTACACTCTGCTGTATAACTGAGTCAAAGTGACTCAGTTATACATACATATATTCTTTTTTATATTTTTTTCCATTATGGTTTATCACAGAATATTAGATATAGTTCCCTGTACTATACAGTAGGACCTTATTCATTCATTCTATACATACTAGTTTGCATCTCCTAATCCTAAACTCCCAATCCAACTCTCCCCCACCCCCCCTCCCCCCTGGCAACCACAAGTCTGTTCTCTATGCCTGTGAATCTGTTTCTGTTTCATATATAGGTTCATTTGTATCATATTTTGGGAGAAGGCAATGGCAACCCACTCCAGTACTCTTGCTTGGAAAATCCCATGGATGGAGGAGCCTGGTAGGCTGCAGTCCATGGGGTCGCTAAGAGTTGGACACGACTGAGCGACTTCACTTTCACTTTTCACTTTCATGCATTGGAGAAGGAAACGGCATTCCACTCCAGTGTTCTTGCCTGGAGAATCCCAGGGACGGGGGAGCCTGGTTGGCTGCCGTCTATGGGGTCGCACAGAGTTGGACATGACTGAAGTGACTTAGAAGCAGCAGCAGCAGTATCATATTTTAGATTCCCCATATAAGTGATTTCATATGGTATTTGTCTTTCTCTGACTTCACTTAGTATGTTAATCTCTAGGTCCATCCATGTTCCTTCAAATGGCATTATGTCATTCTTTTATGGCTGAATAATATTCCACTTTGGGATATATATCTTTTTTACCCATTCATCTGTCAGTGGACATTTAGGTTGTTTTCATGTCTTGGCTATTATAAATAGTGCTGCTATGAACATAGGGTGTATGTATTTCTTCGAATCAGTGATTATGTCCAGATATATGCCCAGAAGTGGGATTGCTGGATCATATGGCAACTCTTTTTAGTTTTTAGAAGAACCTCCATACTATTTTCCATAGTGGCTGCACCAATTCACATTCCCACCAACATTATAGGAGGATTCCCTTTGCTCCACACCCTCTCCAGTATTTATTTGTAGACCTTTTAATGATGGACATTCTGACCTGTATAAGGTGGTATTTTGTTGTAGTTTTCATTTGCATTTTTCTGATAATTAGCGATGTTGAGCATTTTTTTCATCTACCTCTTGGCCATTTGTATGTCTTCTTTGCAGAAATGTCTATGTCTTGTGCCCATTTTTTTTTGTTCAGGAAAAATTTTTTATTGCCATATAATTGCTTTACAATGTTATGTTAGTTTCTGCTGTACAACAGAGTGAATCAGCCATATGTATACACATATCTCCTCCCTCTTGAGTCTTCCTCCTCCCCTCCCCATTCCATTCTTCTAGGTCAAAACAGAGCACCCAAGCTGAGCTTCCTGTGTTATACAGCAGCTTCCCACTAGATATCTGTTTCACACATGCTAGTGTATGTATGCCAGTGCTATTCTCAATTTTTCCCACCCTCTCCTTTGCCCCTTTGTCCAGAAGTCCATTCTGTACATCCACACCTCTTTTCCTGCCCTAAAAATAGGTTCACCAGTATCATTTTTCTAGATTCCAGATGTATGCATTACTGTATGATATTTTTCTGACTTACTTCACTCTGTATGACAGACTCCAAGTCCATTCACATCTTTATAAAATAACTCAAATTCATTCTTTATAGCTAAGTAATATTCCATTTTATATATATATGTACCATATCTTTATCCCTTTATCTGTTGATGGACATTTAGGTTGCTTCCATGTCCTGGCTATTGTAAAGAGTGCTGCTTTGAACATGGGGTGCATGTGTCTTTTTTGATTTTTAAATTGGAACTCTAAAAATTTATTTGTGCATGTGTGCTCAGTCATATCCAATTCTTTGTGATCCCATGGACTGTAGCCCACCAGGCTCCTCTGTCCATTTTTCCCAGGCAAGAATACTGGAGTAGGGTGTCATATCCTTCTCCAGGGATCTTCCCATCCCAACGATCAAACGTGTTTCTGGCATCTCCTGCACTTGCAGGCAGGTTCTTTACCACTGTGCCACCTGGAGAGCCCCCAAAATGAAATGTGTTAGTTGCTCAGTTGTGTCTGACTCTATGTCATCCCATGGACTGTAGCCCACCAGGCTCCTCTGTCCATGGGGATTCTCCAGGCAAGAATACTGGAGTGGGCAGCCATTCCCTTCTCCAGGGGATCTTCCTGACCCAGGGATCGAACCCAGTCTCCTGCATTGCAGGAGGTCTCCACCGTCGAGCCACCAGGGAAGCGCCCCCCCAATTTATTTGTCCATTTATTTGTTAATGGATGTCCTGGGTCTTTGTTTCTGTATGCAGGCTTTCTCTAGTTGCAGCGAGCAGGGGCTACTCTAGTTGCCGTGCAGTGGCTTCTCTTATCATGGAGCTCAGGCTCTAAGCCCATGGACTTTAGTAGTTGCAGCATGCAACTTCAGTAGTGAAGGCACATGGGCCCTGGAGTGTTCAGGCTTCAGTAGTTGCAGTGCACAGGCTTAGTCGCTCCACAGCATGTGGGATCTTCCCAGACCAGGGATTGAACCCATGTCCCCTGCTTTGGCAGGTGAATTCTTAACCACTGGACCACCAGGGATACCCAAAATACACTTTCTTCTTACCTGAGAACAGTTTTTTGAACACTCAGTTACCAGCCTTTCTGTGTCTATCCTTTTTTCAGGAAGGCAGAAAGGATCCTTAGAAACAACACCTCCTTGCATCCCAGGGCCCTCCCTTGACACAGTACTCACCAAGGACAACCTGAACCACAAGATGACCAGCATGACCCTTAGGCCCATTTTTTGATTAGGTTGTTTTCTTGTTATTGAGTTGTGTGAGCTGTTTGTATATTTTGGAAATATACAAATATAGTTTGTATATTTAAGCCCTTGTCAGTCTCATCATTTGCAAATATTTTTTCCCAGTCCATAAGTTGTCTTTTCATGTTGTTTATGGTTTTGTTTGCTGTGCAAAAGCTGGTGGCTGAGATGGTAAAGCATCAGCCTGCAATGCAGGAGACCTGGGTTCAATCCCTGGATTAAGAAGATCCCCTGGTGGAGGGCATGGCAACCCACTCCAGTATTCTTGTCTGGATAATCCCCATGGACAGAGGAGCCTGGTGGGCTACAGTCCATGGGGTCACAAAGAGTTGGATACAACTGAGTGACTAAGCACACATGATTTCATTTGCTGTGCAAAAGCTTATAAGTTTCAGTAGGTCCCATTTGTTTATTTCTGCTTTTATATCTATTGCCTTGGTAAACTGACCTAAGAAAACATGGGTACGATTGTCAGAGAATGTTTTGCCTATGTTCTCTTCTAGGAGTTTTATGGTATCCTGTCTTATATTTAAGTCTTTAAGCCATTTTGAGTTTATTTTTGTGCATGGTCTGAGAGTGTGTTCTAACTACATTGATTTACATGTCATAGGTAATTTGATAGGTATTGCATTAAATCTGTAAATTCCTTTGGGTAGTATGACCATTTAAACATATTAATTTTTCCAATCAAAGAGGATGGGAGTTTTTTTCCTTCAGACCATCTTCAGTTTCCTTTATCAATGTTTTGTGGTTCTCAGCATATAAAGTCTTTCACCTCTTCGGTCAAGTTTATTCCTAAATATTTTATTTTTTGATGTGATTTTAAAAGGGATTTTTTTTTACTTTTCTGATATTTCACTGTTAGTATAAAGAAACATAACCAGTTTCTGTGTTAATCTTGTATCCTGCTACCATGCTGAATTTATCAGTTCTAGTAGTTTTGTGTGGAGTATTCAGGGTTTTCTATATATAGTATCATATCAAACTTTTAATTTCTTATATATAATATCATTCTTTCCAGTTTCCTTGACCAGTGGGGAGTCTTTCTAGTTCATGTTTAACAAGCATGGATACCCTTTGTGGTTCCTACTTTAAGTGAAAATTACATTCCAGTTTCCTGAACATTTGTGCCCTGTGGTTTGGATTCCCCAGTAAATCCTCAAGTTTCAGTTTCTGTTTACCCCATCACCTTAAATTCCCATTTCACTTTTGATGTCTAAAATTTATATTTTCTTGGTCTTGAGCTTGACTGGGAATTAAATTATTTTTGTTAAATATAGGCCAGCATTTCTTTGTATTTACAGTTGAGGGAAGTGGTGGAGTATAGGGAGGGTGGTGGAATATAGGGAGGGTTCATTCACATCAGCTCAGGTCCATTAATAGGAGTTCACAGCAGGGCATTTATGAATGAATTTTGTCCCATAACATTATCATAGAAATACTTACAAGTTTGATGAATCATTGCATTTTTCCCTAGAATTCTGGAAAGTTAATGACCAGACAGATAACCACAAGGAAAGCCAAGACAAACCTCTATGGCAAGCTGCATCCATAGATAAGGAAACACTGAAGGATAAAAGTGGCCAAGAATTTGGAACATATGGAGAAATCATTTATCCAAGCACAGGCTTTGTTTCTGTAGGACAAAGACTCACTAAATATTATTCATGGGGAGAGTGTTCAAAACATAATTTCATTTTTCTTAGTCAAAGTAGAAGCTGTGTAAGAAAGAATGGTAATGAATGTAAGGCATATTGGAAATTATGCTTCCATTCTAATCTTGATAAAGCTCAATCTGGAGAGAAATTCTTTGAGCCTAATGAACATGGAAAAGCCCTCCACCATAAGCAAGCTCTTAATAAAAGTCCAAGAATTCAAAATGGGGAGAAACTCTATCAATGTTCTGAATGTGGAAAAGTGTTTATCCAGAAAGCAAACCTTGTTGTCCATCATAGAACTCACACAGGAGAAAAACCTTATGAATGCCGAAGGTGTGGGAAAGCGCTTGGTGAGAAGTCAACCCTTATTGTACATCAGAGAACTCGTACAGGAGAAAAACCCTATAAATGCAACGAATGTGGGAAAGCTTTCAGTGAAAAGTCACCACTGATTAAACATCAGAGAATTCATACAGGAGAGAGACCCTATGAGTGCAGTGAATGTAGGAAAGCATTCAGTAGGAAGTCAACTCTCATTAAACATCAGAGAATTCATACAGGAGAAAAACCTTATGAATGCAGTGAATGTGGGAAAGCTTTCAGTGTGAAATTAACTCTCATTGTACATCACAGAACGCATACAGGAGAGAAACCTTATGAATGCAGAGAGTGTGATAAAGCCTTCAGTGGGAAGTCAACTCTCATTAAACATCAGAAAAGTCACACAGGAGTTAAAACCTATTAATATACTTATTAATAACCTATAATATATAATAACCTATTATGATAACCTATTAATTTATAACCTATTAATATATTAATATAGAGATAATTTCACTAGTTATACCTCATTATATTATATATCAATTCATCCTGGGGAGTAACCTTATAAACATCAAGAATGTAAAAAACTTCATATACTATTTAATGTTCATTTAACTTAAGAAAGAGCACAAAAGCATAATTCCAGAAGCATCTGATAAATGTGACCAATTTTTCATCCAGAATTCTTACACGAGTGGAGAATTATATATCAGAGAATTCAAAAGTGACAAAACTGTGAATATATTGATGTAGAAAAGAATTTAGAAAGCATTTAAATATCATTGACTATCAGAGTATGCTGAAAAGAAACTAAGAATTTAAAATGTAGAAAACTGTTAGAAATTATGAGAGAAATATGTTCCATATTTTATACCACACATTTTGTGGGAAAGGTCTAGAGGTTCCAAACAAGCACGTAGTAATTAAGACATGTTCACTGTGGAGTAAGTATGACATTTTTGAAAGAAAAATATAAAGTATAAAATTATGAATCCTAGCTATGGCAAACTACGTTCACTTCTTAAACAAATAGGAGAGGAGGGAACTAAGATGGCAGAGGAACAGGACAGGGAGACCACTTTCTCCCCTACAAATTCATTGAAAGAACATTTGAACGCTGAGCAAACTCCACAAAACAACTTCTGATTGCTAGCAGAGGACATCAGACACCCAGAAAAGCAGTCCATTGTCTTCGAAAGGAGGTAGGACAAAATATAAAAGATAAAATGAGAGACAATAGAGTTAGGGACAGAGATCCGTCCCGAGAAGGGAGTCTTAATAGAGGAAGTTTCAAGACATCAGGAAACCCTCTCACTGGCCGGTCTGGGGGAAGTTTTCGAATCTTGGAGGGCAACCTAACTGGGAGGAAAAATAAATAAAACCCACAGATTACATTCCTAAAAGCAACTCCCAGCAGAAAAGTACCCCAGATGCTCGCATCCACCACCAGCAAGTCGGGGTAGAACAGAGGAGTGGGCGGCAGTGCTTAGGGTAAGGACCGGGCCCGAATGCCCTGAGGGCAATCGGAGGGAGCTAACTGAGATAGCAACTTAAACTGTGGGATAGCAAGAAAGAGAGAATTAAGTTGGGAAAAGCCCTAAACTTAGGCACTACCCACCGGTTCCCAGAACGAAGGACTGAGCAAATACCAGAGAAGAGCTAGCCGACTGCAGACCGGCCCATCCCCCGCTGGAGGCAGGAGGCAGGGGGGAGGGGAAAGGGGCAAACTCAGCCCCAGAGACGGCACCCCCTACCAAACTGCAAACAGGCTTCCAGCTTCTAACCAAAGACTTCCTTGAGATTCTGGATGGTTGAAATCCGCCAGGAGGATCGCAGTTAGAGTCCAGCTCCCCAGAACTGACACAAGGCGCACCCGAACGGCGCGCACGGAAACTGAGGCTGGGATGCTGGAGAGGAGATGGCGCCCTGCACCCGGGGAGAGTGTGCTCATCAAGCTCCTGGCTACCTGAGCTGCTCTGACCGGGGAAGGCACAAAACACAGACCCAACTGAGTCTGTGCTATTGTGAAATACCCGAAAACCTGAATCTGAGCAGCTTAGGCCTGGGAAGTCCACGCAACGCAGGGCCCGCTCCCTGGAGAGCAGCCTGGAGCCTGAGCAGTGTAGACAGGGAAAGCACACACACCCGCCCCGAGTGGGGGCAAACCCAGTGTGGCCAGAATACTGCGAGTGCTCCCCACACATGCCAGTGATATTTGTCTGCAGGGCCCCTCCCTCCCCACAGCACCACTGAACAAGCAAACCTAAACAAGAGACCACCTCTGCCTGCCTGTGTCAGGGTGGAAATTAGATACTGAATAGACCTGCAAACAGAAGCCAAATAAACAAAGGGAACCACTTCAGAAGTGACAGGTGCAACAGATTAAAATCCCTGTAGTTAACACTGACTACACTGGAAGGGGCCTATAGATAGAGAGAAGTGTAAGCTTGAACAAGGAGCTATCTGAAACTGAACTGAACCCACACTGCCTGCAACAGCTCCAGAGAAATTCCTAGATATATTTTTACTACTATTTTTTTAATTTTAATTTAAAAATTTTTTTCTTTCTTTTTTTACTTTTTCTTTTTTTTAAAGTCCTCTATTACTCCTTAATTTTCATTTTTATAACCCATTATAATCTGGCAAAGAAAAAACGGACCCTATTTTTAAAGCGAACTCCATATATATTTCTTAAATTTTTTTGTGTTTTTGTGGTTTTTTACTATTGTATTTTTAAGAGTCTAACCTCTATTCTAGATTTTTAATCTTTGTTTTTCAGTATTTTATATCAATTTTGGACATTTAAGAATCCAAACCTCAGTACCCATTTTTACTCAGGAGTGTGATTACTGGTTTGATCACTCTCTCCCCCTTTTGATTCTCCTTTTTCTCCCCCAGATCACCCCTATTTCCTCCCCCCCCCCTTTTCAATCCAATTCTGTGAATCTCTGTGGGTATTCTGAGCTGCGGAGAACACTTCGGGAACAGAGTACAACCTAGATCTGTCTCTCCTCTCTTGAATCTGCCTTTTTCTCCTCCTGCTCACCTCTATCTCCTTCCTCCCTCTCCTCTTCTTCATGTAACTCTGTGAACCTCTCTGGGCGTCCCTCACTGTGGAGAATCCTTTCACCATTAACCTAGAAGTTTTATCAGTGCTGTATGGAGGGAGAAGTCTTGAGGCTACTGAAAGAATAAGACTGAAATCCAGAGGCAGGAGGCTTAAGCCCAAACCTGAGAACACCAGAGAACTCCTGACTATAGGGAACATTAATTAATAAGAGATCATCCAAAAGCCTCCATACCTACACTGAAACCAACCACCACCCAAGAGCCAATAAGTTCCAGAGCAAGACATACCACACAAATTCTGCAGCAACACAGGAACATAGCCCTGAGCATCAACACACAGGCTTCCCAAAGTCACAAAAAACCCAAAGACCCATCTCAAAACTCACTACTGGAAACTCCATTGCACTTGAGAGAGAAGAAATCCAGCTCCACCCACCAGAACACAGACACAAGCTTCTCTAACCAGCAAACCTCGACAAGCCAAACACCCAGCCCCACCCACTGGGAGAAACCTCCAAAATAAAAAGGAACCACAGACTACAAGAATACAAAAAGGCCACCCCAAACCCAGCAATCTAAATAAGATGAAAAGGCATAGAAATACCCAGCAGGTAAAGGAACATGAAAAATGCCGACCAAGCAAAACAAAAGAGGAGGCGATAGGGAATCTACCTGAAAAAGAATTTAGAATAATGATAATAAAAATGATCCAAAATCTTGAAAACAAAATAGAGTTACAGAAAAATAACCTGGAGACAAGGATTGAGAAGATGCAAGAAATGTTTAACAAGGACCTAGAAGAAATAAAAAAGAATCAATTAAAAATGAATAATACAATAAATGAGATCAAAAACATTCTGGAGGGAACCAACAGTAGAATAACGGACGCAGAAGATAGGATAAGTGAGGTAGAAGATAAAATGGTGGAAATAAATGAAGCAGAGAGGAAAAAAGAATTAAAAGAAATGAGGACAACCTCAGGGACCTCTGGGACAATGTAAAAGGCCCCAACATTCGAATCATAGGAGTCCCAGAAGAAGAAGACAAAAAGAAAGGCCATGAGAAGATACTTGAGGAGATAATAGCTGAAAACTTCCCCAAAATGTGGAAGGAAATAGCCACCCAAGTCCAAGAAACCCAGAGTCCCAAACAGGATAAACCCAAGGCGAAACACCCCAAGACACATATTAGTCAAATTAACAAAGATCAAACACAAAGAACAAATATTAAAAGCAGCAAGAGAGAAACAACAAATAACACACAAGGGGATTCCCATAAGGATAACAGCTGATCTTTCAATAGAAACTCTTCAGGCCAGAAGGGAATGGCAGGACATACTTAAAGTTATAAAAGAGAATAACCTACAACCCAGATTACTGTACCCAGCAAGGACCTCATTCAGATATGAAGGAGAATTTAAAAGCTTTACAGACAAGCAAAAGCTGAGAGAATTCAGCACCACCAAACCAGCTCTTCAACAAATGCTAAAGGATCTTCTCTAGACAGGAAACACAGAAAGGGTGTATGAATGTGAACCCCAAACAACAAACCAAATGGCAACGGGACCATTCTTAGCAATAATTACCTTAAATGTAAATGGGTTGAATGTCCCAACCAAAAGACAAAGACTGGCTGAATGGATACAAAAGCAAGACCCCTATATATGCTGTCTATAAGAGACTCACCTCAAAGACTGAAAGTGAAGGGCTGGAAAAAAATATTCCATGCAAATGGAGACCAAAAGAAAGCAAGAGTCGCAATACTTATATCGGATAAAATAGACTTCAAAATAAAGGCTGTGAAAAGAGACAAAGAAGGACACTACATAATGATCAAAGGATCAATCCAAGAAGAAGATATAAGAATTATAAATATATATGCACCCAACATAGGAGCACCACAATATGTAAGGCAAATGCTAACAAGAATGAAGGGGAAAATTAACAATAACACAATAATAGTGGGAGACTTTAATACCCCACTCACACCTATGGACAGATCAACTAAACAGAAAATTAGAAGGAAACACAAACTTTAAATGACACAATGGTCCAGCTAGACCTAATTGATATCTACAGGACATTTCACCCCAAAACAATCAATTTCACCTTTTTCTCCAGTGCACATGGAACCTTCTCCAGAATAAATTACATCCTGGGCCATAAATCTAGCCTTGGTAAATTCAAAAAAATTGAAATCATTCCAGTCATCTTTTCTGACCACAATGCAGTAAGATTAGATCTCAATTACAGGAAAAAAAACTATTAAAATTTCCAACATATGGAGGCTAAATAACACACTTCTGAATAACCAACAAATCACAGAAGAAATCAAAAAATAAATCAAAATATGCATAGAAACGAATGAAAATGAAAACACAACAACCCAAAACCTATGGGACACTGTAAAAGCAGTGCTAAGGGGAAGGTTCATAGCAATACAGGCTTACCTCAAGAAACAAGAAAAAAGTCAAATAAATAACCTAACTCTACACCTAAAGCAACTAGAGAAGGGAGAAATGAAGAACTGCAGGGTTAGTAGAAGGAAAGAAATCTTAAAAATTAGGGCAGAA
This sequence comes from Muntiacus reevesi, assembly GCF_963930625.1. Lineage (NCBI taxonomy): Eukaryota > Metazoa > Chordata > Mammalia > Artiodactyla > Cervidae > Muntiacus > Muntiacus reevesi. The sequence continues at coordinate 44,487,726 of NC_089271.1, forward strand.
ATAAATGCAAAAGAAACAAGAGACCATAGCAAAAATCAAAAAAGCTAAAAGTTGGTTTTTTGAAAAGGAAAATAAAATTGACAAGCTGTGAGCCAGACTCATCAAGAAACAAAGGGAGAAGAACCAAATCAACAAAATTAGAAATGAAAATGGAGAGATCACAAGAGACAACTCTGAAATACAAAGGATCATAAGAGACTACTACCAGCAGCTCTATGCCAATAAAATGGACAACTTGGAAGAAATGGACAAATTCTTAGAAAAGTATAACTTTCTAAAACTGAAGCAGGAAGAAATCAAAGATCTTAACAGACCCGTCACAAGCATGGAAATCGAAACTGTAATCAGAAATCTTCCAGCAAACAAAAACCCAGGACCAGATGGCTTCGCAGCTGAATTCTACCAAAAATTTAGAGAAAAGCTTACACCTATCTTACTCAAACTCTTCCAGAAAATTGCAGAAGGCAAACTTCCAAACTAGTTCTATGAGGCCACCATCACCCTAATACCAAAACCAGACAAGGATGCCACAAAAAAAGAAAACTACAGGCCAATATCACTGATGAACATACATGCAAAAACCCTTAACAAAATTCTAGCAAACAGAATCCAACAACATATTATAAAGATCATACATCATGACAAAGTGGGCTTTATCCCAGCAATGTAAGGATTCTTTAATATCCGCAAATCAATCCATGTAATACACCACATTAACAAATTGAAAGATAAAAACCATATGATTATCTCAATACATGCAGAAAAAGCCTTTGACAAAATTCAACATCCATTTATGATAAAAAAAAAAAACTCTCCAGAAAGCAGGCATAGAAGGAACATACCTCAACATAATAAAAGCTATATATACAAACCCACAGCAAACGTTATCCTCAATGGTGAAAAATTGAAAGCATTTCCCTTAAAGTCAGGAACAAGACAAGGGTGTCCACTCTCACCACTACTATTCAATATAGTTTTGGAAGTGTTGGCCACAGCAATCAGAGCAGAAAAAGAAATAAAAGGAATCCAGATAGGAAAAGAAGAAGTAAAACTCTCGCTGTTTGCAGATGTCATGATCCTCTACATAGAAAACCCTAAAGACTCTACTGGAAAATTACTACAACTAATCAATGAATACAGTAATGTTGCAGGATATAAAATTAACACACAGAAATCCCTTGCATTCCTATACGCTAACAATGAGAAAACTGAAAGAGAAATTAAGGAAACAATACCATTCACCATTGCAACATAAAGAATAAAATACTTAGGAATATATCTACCTAAAGAAACAAAAGACCTATATATAGAAAACTATAAAACACTGATGAAAGAAATCAAAGAGGACACAAACAGATGGAGAAATATACCGTGTTCATGGATTGGAAGACTCTATATAGTGAAAATGGCTATACTACCCAAAACAATCTATAGATTCAATGCAATCCCTATCAAGCTACCAATGGTATTTTTCACATAACTAGAACAAATAATTTCACAATTTGTATGGAAATACAAAAACCTTGAATAGCCAAAGCAATCTTGAAAAAGAAGAATGGAACTGGAGGAATCAGCCTGCATGACTTCAGGCTCTACTACAAAGCCACAGTCATCAAGACAGTATGGCACTGGCACAAAGGCAGAAATATAGATCAATGGAACAGAATTGAAAGCCCAGAGATAAATCCACGAACCTATGGACACCTTATCTTCGACAAAGGAGGCAAGGATATACAATGGAAAAAAAGACAACCTCTTTAACAAGTGGAGCTGGGAAAACTGGTCAACCACTTGTAAAAGAATGAAACTAGAACACTTTCTAACACCATACACAAAAATAAACTCAAAATGGATTAAAGATCTAAATATAAGACCAGAAACTAGAAAACTCCTAGAGGAGAACATCGGCAAAACACTCTCCAACATAAATCACAGCAGGATCCTCTGATCCACCTCCCAGAATATTGGAAATAAAAGCAAAAATAAACAAATGGGACCTAATTAAAATTAAAAGCTTTTGCACAACAAAGGAAACTAAAGCAAGGTGAAAAGACAGCCCTCAGAATGGGAGAAAAAATAGCAAATGAAGCAACAAAGGATTAATCTCAAAAATATACAATCAGCTCCTGCAGCTCAATTCCAGAAAAATAAATGACCCAATCATAAAATGAGCCAAAGAACTAAACAGACATTTCTCCAAAGAAGACATACAGATGGCTAACAAACACATGAAAAGATGCTCAACATCACTCATTATCAGAGAAATGCAAATCAAAACCACAATGAGGTACCATTACACGCCAGTCAGGATGGCTGCTATCCAAAAGTCTACAAGCAATAAATGCTGGAGAGGGTGTGGAGAAAAGGGAACCCTCTTACACTGTTGGTGGGAATCCAAACTAGTACAGCCGCTATGGAGAACAGTGTGGAGATTCCTTAAAAAAACTGGAAATAGAACTGCCATATGACCCAGCAATACCACTCCTGGGCATGCACACTGAGGAAACTAGATCTTAAAGAGACACATGCACCCCAATGTTCATCGCAGCAGTGTTTATAATAGCCAGGACATGGAAGCAACCTAGATGCCCATCAGCTGACGAATGGATAAGAAAGCTGTGGTACATATACACTATGGAATATTACTCAGTCATTAAAAAGAATTCATTTGAATCAGTTCTAGTGAGATGGATGAAACTGGGGCCCATTATACACAGTGAAGTAAGCCAAAAAGATGAAGACCAATACAGTATACTAACACATATATGTGGAATTTAAAAAGATGGTATCGATAACTCAATATGCAAAACAGAAAAAGAGACACAGATGTACAGAACAGACTTTGGGACTCTGTGGGAGAAGGCGAGGGTGGGATGTTCTGAGAGAATAGCATTGAAACAAGTATACTATCAAGGGTGAAACAGACCACCAGCCCATGTTGGATGCATGAGACAAGTGCTCAGGGCTGGTGCCCTGTGAAGACCCAGAGGGATGGGATGCAGAGGGAGGTGGGAGTGGGGATCAGGATGGGGAACACATGTAAATCCATGGCTGATTCATGTCAATGTATGGCAAAAACCACTACAATATTGTAAAGTAATTAGCCTCCAACTAATAAAAAGAAATTAAAAAAAAACAAATAGGAAAATTCCTCCCTTAAGTCGTCATGATCCCTGAAACAAGCACTCAAACAGGAGATCTTACACATGTTCATCAGCACTTTCAGTGCAAAATACAAACCCCTTTCAGAAAAGGCATACAGTAAGCTTTAACACACCTCACTTAGGAACATTGCTTACAACTTAATATTTAAGGGTAACCATTTTATGCTTACATTTTATGCCTCTTTAATTTTCAGATTATCTCCCTTAACACAATATTATTTAAAATAGGACCTTAAGGGAGATGAGTCATCATGATCCCTGAAACAAGCACTCAAACAGGAGATCTTACACATGTTCATCAGCACTTTCAGTGCAAAATACAAACCCCTTTCAGAAAAGGCATACAGTAAGCTTTAACACACCTCACTTAGGAACATTGCTTACAACTTAATATTTAAGGGTAACCATTTTATGCTTACATTTTGTGCCTCTTTTAATTTTCAGATTATCTCCCTTAACACAATATTATTTAAAATAGGAAAAAAATTGGCTATCTAATAGTCAATTGACTCAAAATTGACATATCAGTAAGATAGAATAGTATGCACTAATTAAAAGTGTTCTTGCTGCTGCTGCTGCTGCTGCTAAGTCGCTTCAGTCGTGTCTGACTCTGTGCGACCCCAATGATGGCAGCCCACCAGGCTCCTCCGTCCCTGGGATTCTCCAGGCAGAAATACTGGAGTGGGTTGCCATTTCCTTCTCCAAAAGTGTTCTTATGTTTGAGGATTTAGGGAAATGTTCATGATAATTGGCTAAGTGAAAAAAATTTTAAAATGTACCACATGATTTACATTGTAAAAATGCATTGAGAATGGATACACAGCATTATATCAGTGATTGTGGGTGGCAGAAAAATAGTTTTATATTGAGTAAAATTATATGCACATATATGTATATATATGTATACAAATATATTTGTTTTATATTTGTATGTGTTTTAGAGTATATAGGTGGACACAGAACAAAATGCTTAGAAGGAAATATACCAAATTATTAAGCAGATTATCCAGATTATTATTTGGGTGTTAGGACTGTTGATTTTTTAATTTTTAAATGTAGTCTCCAGAAACTACCAGTAAAATAAATTGTTTAATTTGTGCATGCTTGATTCTGTCTTTCCATCCATAGTTTAATGTATGACATCATTGTTTTCTTAAAATGACCCCATTTTCACATATGTGTATATATTCCTTATTCCTTTTTCATGTGGTTATCTGAGTGTATGGTTTTGAGTATGTTTTGCATCTTGACAATGAATATCCTGCAATTTTAATATCTGTGTGATTTTTTTGGATAAAAATAAGTGTCTCCATAGTTCTTTACTCTGTGACCACCAAACCTCATTACATAAATTATTAGCTAACAAACTTTACAGGTGAGGAGAGAGGTAGTAGTAAATTGGTCAAAGGTACAAGTAATGAGACAAAGCTGACTTCTGACACCAAATAGAAATCTCTTCAACTGTGATACTTGTGAATGTTCCTATTCCCTCTTTTCTCCTTGTCCTGTTGTCAGCAGTTGTATCAGGCACATCCTAGGTGACTCCAATGATTTTTGCCCTATATAATCCTCTCTGCTTAAGTGTAGGCAGAACTGAGTCTTGCTGTCAGCCAATAGTTTATGGCAGAAGTATAGGATGCCACTCCCATGACTATATTATGTTATATAACACTTCATCTTAGGAGACCAGAGAGAAATTTTTCTTGCTGGCCTGATGAAGTAAGCAGCCATGTTGAGGAAATACATGTGACAAGGAACTGCAGCTGGTTTCTAGGGCCTGAAGGAGCCCTGAGCTAAGACAGTGGGACTTGGGTGGCAAGGTCATGCAGGCAAGAAAAGTAGCAACAGACAGCTGCTTTTTCCCCACAAGGAGCTCGCTGATTGGTAAATGGCATAGGGCAGATTCAGAGATGTATAGCAGCCAAGAACCTTATGTGCTAAGGTGATCAACTTGGAGATCAGACCCCACTAGTGATTATGGGCCCAGGCAATTATCATAGTTTCAATTGGAACCTCTGAAGAACTTAGGAGGAAATTCATAAGAAAATACAAATTAATCCCAATAATTATTTACTTTTTTGCTTAGTTTTTTATTTTTCTGGAGTTTCTAACAGTGCTTTTTAAAATTTTCTTGTTTATTTTTCCAGGGTCATAAAACATACAATTGTATCTGTGGAATTCTCCTCTGTTATTAGAATTCAGGATAGTTAATAACTTTGAGGGGGAGGACTTGGAAAGGGCAAAGGGAAGATCATCAATTAGGGCCAACAGCAGGCTAGAATTTTTTTTTTCTCTGAAGAATACCTGTCTGCAGAAGATGGCATTGCTATGCTCCAAAACCCTCGTAGACTGTACTGTGATTGACATAGAGGGACCTTCCAAAATTTCCATACATCATGTCCATCTGCCACAGACACTTCATATGCTAGGTCATTTGGTAATCCACACCTATTGCAAAGTCTATTCTTGCTCTAGGCCACACTGAAAATTGGCTGTTTTCTGGGTTGTTCAGTAAATGGAGCAGAGCAGCAGGATAGAAGGAGGTTTATTGTGCCTAGTGCTCCTCATGAGTTATGGGACCCTGCTATCTCAAAAGTAGTATAATTCTCTGACACATATTTCATGGTCATACTCAAAAATCCAAGGGGCTTGTTTTTCACTCTGCATCTTTTCCCACCACTGACACCTTCAGCCCCTTAAGGCAGCCAGACCATATGGTGCAAGCAACAAGGCTGTTGGCACTAGAGCCTGGGCTAACTGCAGAGTCTTTCCTGCCCTAGGCCCCAGCCAAAGCTGGCAGCCTTTTATGTCACCTGGAATATGGGCCAGACAAGTATTTCTAGGTGTAAAATGTGTCACCTCGGATCCCAAAGAGGACCTTAAGGTGCTATATTTCTCTTTTGTGAAGTTGAACTTGGTGTGATTGAGCTTGCGGTAGTTTAAACTTATTCTCTGGGATCCAGCTGGTTTCTTCAGGGGCCAGAAAGATGAAATAAACAGAACTGTGGTAAGGACCATCACCCCTTAACCCCTGACCTGGCATGGGCTTACCTGGACAGCTCCACAGTGGGCTTTCTCCAGCTGCTATCCCGGCGCCTCTTCTCCTTGTCCCAACCTGAAGATCCCATGTGGCTGGGTCACAAGGTATCCTGTTAAGGGAAAATGACAAAAGACTTGGTTATGAATACCTGCAGCATTCTGGAACCGAGGCCTGTCCCTGCAGGGTGGGGATGGTCTGGCCATGAACCCATTCAGTGGGCCCTCAGTGCAGACCATCCACAGAGAAGGTGAGAGCATAAGCATGCTGGGCAGGGGGCAAACACCATTAGGAATTCCTGACCAGGAGCCTGAGGCCCGACTCATTCAGGGCCCAGATGCCCCTGAGCTGCAGCAGCCCAGAGAGGAAGACACGAGGGGGTGTGTTCCAGTCACCCTGTGGAGGGTCCCTCACCCATGGAGACGAGGTGGCTGTAGTTCTCTAGCATGACATCCCTGTGGAGGTTCTTCTGAGCAGTGTCCAGCTGCTGCCACTCCTGGGTGAAGTCCACAAACATGTCCTTGAAGGTCAATGTTTCCTACAACAACACACTACTCCTTAGCCCAGTGATTAGCTTGCAGATGGAGATAGTACGTCACATCAAGTGCCCACTCTGTGCCCATCCTATGTCCTTCATATGTAGAAAGATTTCAGCCCTCCCCACCACCCAGGAGAACCCTGACAGATGCAGACAGGAAGGTTCATAGAGTGCAAGGTCACCTGCCCCAGGTCACACAGGTAGGAACTAGGAATCAAAATCCATGCGGTCTGGTCTCTGCGCACACACTTTTAGACACTGCATTGCCTTTCTCTATGTAATTGTTGTTATACTGTTCATCATCCACAATTTGACATAGTATAGTATATAGGCTGCTTATGTAACTAAAATTACTTTAAACTATGGGAAAAGAGATGAAGTGTTAGAAATATCTCATGCTGGAAGTTCATTCTTCGAACACATATTTATTGACTAGAGACCAAGCTAATAAGTTCTGAGGATTTAGAGATTAATAAAAAAACACCTCCTGAGTTGAAGTTACATACATTCTAGTAGAGGGAGAAAAACACCACTTACAAACACATTAAAGGGCAGGAGGAAAGAAGGCAATGGCAGAGGTAGGGCAGGGAATCCAAAAGAGGAAGAACTCAGTTCTGCTTGGGACTGATAGAAGGCTTTGAAAGGGATGTAGATCTAGAACAAACAGTTCAAAACATAGCCACTCAGTCATGACCAACAGCACTGTTGGTCCGGTCAATCACCAGTCAAAGAACAGGACAGTATCTGGCCTGGTCAGCAGATTTAGGTAATAAAGAAAAGGTCTATATTTGATCTTATCACCACCAAACAAGGATTCACTTCTCTAACTGCCTGGAGAGCAATAACCCAGCCATTTCCATTCTGGATCCCATCCTGTCCCACCCACCCTCAGTGGCCTTAAATTCAAGAAGACATGTTGCAGCCACAAGGCCCCCATGGGCCATGTGTGGCACCAGTTTACTCAGCTTTGCAGAGGGAGACAGGAAACAGTGGGCCAAAAGGTAGTGACAGGCCTGTGTCGCCAGTAGGAGGACTTCGTACAATCCAGTAGCTTAACCTGCCCCTGCCACTCCCCCCTGCCATGTGATAGTTGAGGTGCCCAGGAACAAGGCCACGCTGTCAAACAGCCAGCATTTGGCCTAGAAGCCAAAAGCTGTTCCATACACCAGTACCTCTTGTAACAGACCCCCATGCACACGTTTTGCCAAAAGTTTTACTTTCATTTTAGGTTCAAACGATTAGCAAAAGAAACCACTTGTTACTCACACAACAATTTGAATATTTAATAGAGGATTATCTGACTTATTTTCAATATACAGTCATTAAAAGAAAAGAAGTAGAAGCAACAGAGAAGTAACAGCATATACATCACCAAATTGTATATGCCAATTCTGGATGTAGGGCCAACACCTACATCCAGAATTTAACAGCACTGGGACGTCCCAAGTAACAGCAATCTGGAGTCCCAATTGGGAGAGGGTCCTGGGCAGTGCCTCCACCCCACTGGTGAGATCAAATTGCAGCTCTGGGGGCTCCTGCTTATAATCCCAGGCCACAAATTGATACCATCATCAGTTTGTGAACAAAAATGCAACTCTGGTTTTTGTTTAAACTTTGACAGTGCTGTTTATTCCATCTTATGAGTCACTAGATTTTCCAGACCCCAGAGGCTGGCCAGGCCTCCAAGAGCTCAAGAAAATTCCAAGACCCATTCCTTCTCTTATCTAAAGAGCTGCTTGATAGCTGGTAACAATCTGCATGGTCATGGGCAGGCATGTAGCTCAGGGAGCGTCCAGGCAGGTCAGAAGCAGGTCAGAGACCTGCTCCCCTGCCTCTGAAGCCTGAACAAGACTACCTCCATTTTAATTTCCCTAACAGCATATTTTCCAGGGTCCTGGCAAAGGACATGCTAAGTTATGAGAGTTACCCTGGACCCAGGAAAACCCAAATCAATGGCTTCCTACCAGCTATTTTCAGTTATTCACGGGCCTCCCAGTCCAGGTGCAGTTTGTTTACCAATCAAGGGTCATATTGATCCTAAGTAACAATGCCTGGTAATACAGCTGTTATTCCACAATTATTGGGTTTCCAGAGATACAAAGCTAAAGCCAGGTTATCTCAGATTTCTGTGATGAGGAGAAAGAGTTTTATTCATACTACACTCAGTGTTATGCTTTAATAATGACAATGAAGAAATTTAAAAACTACTAACAGATCCTACACATACAGGGTCAGAATTTAGTTCAGAACGAAAGCATCTCAAATTGCTGCAGAAAAGAGGTTATTAGCAAAATCTGGCTATGTATTTATGCAGGGAAAACACATACCATAAAACTGCATTAGCTACCCCACTCCAAATTCCAAAATAAATTACAGATGAATTAGAGATTTAAATGTGTGCAGGATAACCATAAAATTACTAGTTAAAAGTTTTTATAAATGCAAAGTAGCGAAAGTCTTTCTAAGCCATCCCCAAATTTAGAAGACATATAGCTAAAGACTGGCAAACTTGATTACCTAGACCTTAGAAATATCTAAATTGAAGAAAAAAATTTTTTTTAATTCTCAAACATCAATATCAAAGTGGTAATGATATTTGTTTATTATATGACAATGATCTAATTTCCTTCATACACTAAAATTCTAACATCTTTAAGAAAAGAACCACAACCTCCTCCAGTATAACTGGAGGAATGTGAAATAAGTTTATAGTAGTATACCATTTATCACTCTTCAGATTCTTTTTCTTATTGAGATATAATTGACATGTAACACTGTGTAAAGTCTGGATTTCCCTGGTGGCTCAGCGGTAAAGAATCAGCCTGCAATGTGGGAGACTCAGGTTCGATCCCTGGGTTGGGAAGATCCCCTGGAAAAGGAAATGGCAACTCACTCCAGTATTCTTGCCTGGAGAATCCCATGGACAGAGAAGCCTAGTGGGTTGCAGTCCATAGGGTCACGAAGAGTAAGACACTGAGGAACTGAGCACAACACATACAACATATTGACTTGATACATTTATATTTTGTAATATGATTACCACCAACAGCATTAGCTAACACCTCTATCATGTCACACAATTATAATTTCTTTTTTTTGTAGTGAGAACAATTAAAATCTAGTCTCTTGGCAACTTTGAAGTTTATAATACAGTATCATTGACTATAATCACTATGCTGGGCATTAGATCTCTAGTAATTCTTTATATTCTTCAGCTTCTTAAACATTAAACAGTGCAATCAAGTGTGTAGAAAAACAACAAAAAAGTTATAAATAATTTAAAGCATTGGTATGGGTGGAGCAACTGGTTAATATACATCAAAATGTATATTACAAATACTCTTTAATGCAGCAGTGCCATTTCTAGGATTTTACTCTAGAGTTTTTGATAAGTCAGTTAAGAAAAGACAACAGAATGGATAAAATGTTCATACCAACAGAAATAATTAGTTGAATAAAAATTTCATTTGGGTTTTTCTGTAAGATGGTATGGAAAAACCTGAATGAACTTTTTGGCCAACCCAATATAAGCAGCTGCTAAAGATACAAATAGATTATAAATTGCAATAAAGTTCAAATATATGCTAATTAAATAGTAAGATACTCTTTTTTTTTTTTACCTATAAGGTTAGTAAACATTCAAAAGATAGAGAAGAGCCACTGTTCATGAAGGTATAGGAACATGAGTACTCTTAGTGTGGCAGTAACATTTTTTTCTCATATTTTAACCAGGACTCTATCCTACTGACTTCCCTGGTGGCTCAGATAGTAAACAATCTTGCCTGCAATGCAGGAGACCCAGGTTCGATACCTGGGTCAGGAAGATCCCCTGGAGAAGGAAATGGCAACCCACTCCAGTATTCTTGCCTGGAGAATTCCATGGACAGAGGAGGCTGGCAGGCTACAGTCCATAGAGTCACAAAGAGTCAGACTCCACTGAGTGACTAACTCTTTCTATCCTACTGGAATATTTATATGGTCATAAGATCTGATAGACAGAGTGCCTGATGAACTATGGATGGAGGTTCGTGACATTGTACAGGAGACAGGAATCAAGACCATCCCCAAGAAAAAGAAACACAAAAAAGCAAAATGGCTGTCTGAGGAGGCCTTACAAATAGCTGTGAAAAGAAGAGAAACGAAAAGCAAAGGAGAAAAGAAAAGATACACCCATTTGAATGGGTCCGTCTAGTCAAGGCTATGGTTTTTCCAGTGGTCATATATGGATGTGAGAGTTGGACTATAAAGAAAGCTGAGCACCGAAGAATTGATGCTTTTGAATTGTGGTGTTGGAGAAGACTCTTGAGTGTCCCTTGGACTGCAAGGAGATCCAACCAGTCCATCCTAAAGGAGATCAGTCCTGGGTGTTCATTGGAAGGACTGATGCTGAAGCTGAAACTCCAATACTTTGGCCACCTCATGCAAAGAGTTGATTCATTGGAAAAGACCCTGATGCTGGTAGGGATTGGGGGCAGGAGGAGAAAGGGATGACAAAGGATGAGATGGCTGGATAGCATCACTTTCTTAATGGACATGAGTTTGAGTAAACTCCGGGAGTTTGTGATGGACAGGGAGGCCTGGCGTGCTGTGATTCATAGGGTCGCAAAGAGTCAGACACGACTGAGCGACTGAACTGAACTGATGCGTGCAGGGATCTGGGCCTTTGGACCGCCACCTAGCGCTGGATTTGGCCGTTGCCACTGTAGCCACCTACCTGGGCCTGTGCACTGATGTTGAAGAAGACTCTTGAGAGATAAAGCCAGTCAATCCTAAAAGAAATCAGTCCAAAATGTTCATTGGAAGGACTGATGCTGAAGCTCCAATACTTTGGCCACCTGATGTGAAGAGTTGACTCATTGGAAAAAACCCTGATGATGGGAAAGACTGAGGGCAGGAGGAAAAGGGGATGACAGAGGATGAGATGGATGGATGGCATCACCGACTCGATGGACATGAGTTTGAGCAAGCTCCAGGAGTTGGTGATGGACAGGGAAACCTGGCGTGCTGCAGTCCATGGGGTTGCAAAGTTGGACACGACTGAGTAACTCAACTGAAGTGAAGAGCTCAATTATCAGCAGACAATGAGTTACAACTGCTTTACTTCGTTGAGAGACCAGTCTCTGAAATCAAACGCCTCTGCAGGTTTCACTCATTCAATATAAGAGGTGAGTGCCTACTATGTATTTATTCTATGTGTTGGATATACAAGAGTTCCTTGATCGTGTGGAGCTATACTCTAGCAGAGGAGAGAGAGTAAGCAACAAACTTGATAAATAAATTTAGGGTATGTTAGTTAGAAAGGCATAAGTGCTATGTGGGGAAAAAAGTGCTACCTGTAAGTCTTTTGCATCCTGCTCAGGCCCTAGTCTGGCTAAGGCTCTCTGCCCCTGTTGGGGAGGGTTCTTTTTCCATTCCAGTTTGAGCAGCTAATAATGAAATGGAAGTTGATGTGGACACAGCACAAGCTTTATTCAGTGGCCAAAGAATGGAGAAGCAAGGACTAAGTTCACAGAGGAACTTCTCCTCACCCACCTGCAGCAGTGATTTAATTATAAACAGTGAAGACAAAAGGGGGAGGAGTGAGGCTAAAGATGGGGACGCATATGTATTAGTCTACTGGGGAAAAGATGGTGCTTTTTCAAGGGGTGTGGTGTTACCCCCTTTTATCCTTTTTTTTTTTTTTTTTTTGGCCTTTAATCTCTGGTCATGGCCACCGGTAAGTGTGTTATCTAATATGCTAATATAATAAAATCAGCATATATTGAGACCCAGGGTCTGTTGGAGGTCTGAAGAGTGAGCATCTTGGGCCCAGCTGGTTTGTAGTTTCCTTTCTAATCTGTGGGTCCTTTAACCATAAGATTTCAGTTAATTCCTGCTAAAGGTGGGGGTTGGCATGTTTTGAGTAAAGTTGAAGCAGCCCTGGCAACAAAAGGATCCCTCGGGTTTACTGTATGATTTTGGCTAGGTTTCCAAGCCCTTCCGTCTTGTTTTCTCCCTATAAAATGAACAGAAAGGTAGTATCAAAGTACATACAGGGCAACTATGAAGACAAATGTGAAAAACAGTGCCAGGCATTTAGTAGACACTGAGTAAACAGTCGCTGAATTAATCAATTAATGAAGCAATCACTCGCTGACCTCCGGAGCCCGCCCCTCTCCCACCACCGAGGCTCGGTTACTCAACACCGCCCCCCACCCAGGGACTGGAGCTCTTTAACCATGGCCCCTCCTCCGACCTTTCTGTGTGGCCAATCCCCAACTCCGCCTCCCCTTAATCCGCCACCAAGAACGCGAGATCTCGGGGCGGGTAACACCAACCACCAGCAACTTGCACCTCCCTGGGGTCAGCAGAGGACTTCCGTTCCCGTTTCTCGGGGAGCCTGAGTGCTGCGCACGCGCAGAGAGGGTTGAAGGGGCGGAGGGCAACACAGCCAATGGGTAACATGGTACCTTTGGGGACAATGCTTCTGGCGTGGCTCCCTCTGAGGTTAAATGGAGCGACAAGAGTGCGACCATTTTCCGCGACAAGTAGTACAAAAGGCTGGGGAGACGTCTCGGGTGGGGGGAGGTGAGCGGGCTCCAAGCGGACTGTCATTGCGACCCGGTTCCACCGCCTCCGATGCCGGCTTCTCCGGTCCTCCTGCGCCGCTGGGCCTCCTTGTGGCTATGCTCCCTGGAGAGTTCCCGCCGCTCCATTCCTCAAAGCTATGCTCTCTTTCTCAGAAAAAGAGCCCGCAGTGGTCACCAACTGCACATGGTTGCGGCCATCTTGGGGGCGGGGCCGGCCCATTAAAGAGGGGTTATGGCCTCAGGTCAGTGGTCAGTCCAGAATTGGCCTAGAGGAGGGGCTGGGCAAGGTTATATTTTAAAAGGTTATAGTCCATTTAGTTATAAAATACTGACCGTATTATCTGTGTTGTACCATATGTCCGTGTCGGTTATTTTATACATAATAATGTGTACCTCTTAATCTTCTACCCCTATATTGCACCTTTTCCCCCTTCCCTCTCCCCACTGGTAACCACTAGTTCTATCTGTGAGTCTGCTTCTTTTTTGTCATATGCACTAATTTGTTGTATTTTTTAGATTCCACTTGTAACTGATATATGGTATTTGTCTGTCTTACATTTTATTTAGCATAATAGCCTTTAAGTCCATCCATGTTGTCACAGAGGGCAAAATTTTACTTTTTATGGCTGAGTAGCTTTCCTGTGTGTTTGTGTGTGTTCGTGTGTGTTCGTGTGTGCATGTGTGCATGTATGTGTGTAGTCACATGTTTATCATTCATTTGTTGATAGGAATTTCAGTTGCTTCCTTATCTTGACTATTGTAAATAATGCTGCTATGAATATTGGGGTCCGTGTTTCTTTTTGAATTACTGTTTGTTTGTTTTTTCAGATATGTAGCCAGGAATGGAATTACTGGGTCACATTGGAGTTGTATCTTTAGTTTTTTGAGAAAACTCTGTACTGTTTTCCACAGTGATTGCAGCAGTTTACATTCCTACCAGTGGCGTACAAGGTTTCTCTTTTCTCCATACCGTTGCCATCATTTGCTTGTGTTCTCGCTCTGTCTCTTTCCTGATTTTTTGGCCACACCATGTGGCTTGTGGGATTTTAGTTCCCTAACAAGGGATTGAACCCACACCCTCAGCAGTGAAAGTGCATTACAGATGTATTCTTTACCACTGAGCTACCAGGAAAGGGCAAACTGTCTTAAATATGTAACCTTTAAAATTAATCTAGTTTTAAACAAACAGTGCCTTAATACTCTTCTCATTGCATAAATCTCATTGCAGCCTTATAAGAGAGGGGTGACACGGTCTAATTCAGGGTCATAACTGTTCAGAGAGCTTTTTAGCTGAAAATAAGAGAAAAGTAGCAAAACTCATCATCTTTAAAAAATTTCTAAGTGGACTATCCCCACGTTCCTACTGTGTTAATACTTGCTATGGGTTTCCCATTTTCTTGGCTGGAAGCCAGAAGGCTAGGGAGCCTGGAGAATGCAGAGAACAACATCCTGGGACACACAGCAGGATAGAGAGGGGTGGTGAGTGAATTGGTAGAAGAAAAGGGGGATATTTGGCACAGACATGAGGGGATAAAATTTTGGTTAGTAGAGTTGTTAAGATTTGGAACCGAATGTTAATTGGTGAGTTGTATTAAGTCTTTATGGAGTTGGAAAAGTCCTTCAGTGTTATCCCTAGTTAAAGCAAAGGTGCCAGGCCTTGAACCACACATCTCCCAGTTGTTGGATGTGGAGGTGGGGCATGACTTTCCATTAGATGACTTTCTTGAGAGAGTCTCAGTTGAGAGTTATTGGCTGTTAAATCTCTAAGCTGCTGAGAGAATGAGTAACTTAGTCCTGAAGAGGGAGACATCTGAGAGGCACACTACTGCATGCACTACAATTTATTACATTTCTTATCAAGGCCATGTGATGCTTCTGAGATGGAAGGAGCAGGTGATGGTTGGAAGTAATGAAACTGAAGCTTGAATGAGGGCCAAGGGATGATGGAAAAGGAAGACAAGGATAATTAAAAGCTAAACAACAAGTGATGGTTCTTTAAATTTCCAGTGATTGAAGAGATCTTTCCCTTACAGTGGCCTCCTATGAATGAAAATGGTGTGACTTCGTATCCTCCACTGGAGTACATGGCCTTTACTGGAGCCCAGATAGGCAGACAAGAAGACAAGCCTGTCAAATGAATCTGAAAGAGAAACATTTTCCTAGGCAGATTTTGTTTGACTTTGTTTTGTTCTCATCAGTCTGTATCATATCATTGTCAGATGTCTATTTTGGCTAACAACAGTTAAGCCCTGGTCGAAAGGATGAATTCCTAGTTTGCTAAGGATTTTTATCACAAATGACTGT
Organism: Muntiacus reevesi; assembly: GCF_963930625.1. Lineage (NCBI taxonomy): Eukaryota > Metazoa > Chordata > Mammalia > Artiodactyla > Cervidae > Muntiacus > Muntiacus reevesi. The sequence continues at coordinate 44,503,338 of NC_089271.1, forward strand.
CAAATAATTTTCAAATTTGCTTTGTTATCAGTTGATCTTATCAGGTCATTTTTTCCTTTAAATTGTTAATTTGATGCATTACATTGATAGATTTTCAAATATCAAACCTTTTATCCCTGGAATAAACCCACATAGTCATGGTAAATTATTATTTTTTTATATATTGATGGATTTGTTAATACTATGTTAGGGATTTTTGCATCCCTTACTCATGAGAGATATTGGTGTATATTTTTCTTTATTTCTAGTTAATTTAGTTGCCTGGGTTAGAGCACTCAAGTCTTACATTTCCTTTCCAGGAGTTTCCAATGTCCTTATGTCTAATCTCAAAGAGACTGCATGTCTCTGGCCCAGTTCTCTTATATCAACACAATGTACTTTAAATAAAATTAACCTTGGATCTTCCCTGCTGGTCCAGTGGTTAAGAATCCATGTTCCAATGCAGGGGATGTGGATTTGATCCCTGATCAGAGAACTAAGATCCCCAATGCAGTGATTGGCAAGTAGAGAGCCCATGCACTCTAGAGCTTATGCACCGTAACAAGAAAAGCCCACATGTCACAACTAGAGAAGTCCTCATGCTCTGCTATTAGAGATACCCCATGGACCACAATGAAGTCCCAGTGTAGCCAAAATAAATAAGTAAATAAAATTAACTTAAAAAAAGTTAACCTGCTGACATAAACCAAATTGAAATAGAATAGAGTCCAGAAATAAACGTTCACATTTATGGTCAATTGATTGTCAATAAGGATACCAAGTCAAGTCATTGGGGAAAGTAAAGTATTCCCAACAAATGGTGTTGAGAAAACTGGACATCCACATACAAAAGAATGAAATTGGAATCATAGAAACAAAAATTAACTCAAAGTGAATCAAAGACCTAAGTATAAGTGCTAAAACTATAAAATTCTTAGAGGAAAACATAAGGGGAAACCTTCATGACGTTGGATTTGGCAGTTATTTTGGGATGCGACATCAAAAGCACGGGCAGCAAAAGAAAAAATAGATTAATTGGAGTACATAATTTCCTTTTTAAACTTTGTGCATCAAAGGACTCTATTGGCAGAGAAAAAAAAGGCAATCCACAGAATGAAAGAAAATCTTTGCATATAAACACAAAAAGAAATCTTGTACTGTTTAGCTGTCACTCTCCCAAAACTCCACTGCCCTCCCCCAGCTCTAGGCAACAACTAATCTGCTTTATGTCTTTATTGATTTGCCAATTCTGGAGATTTCAGAAAAATTAATAATATAATATATGATCTTTTGACTGGCTTCTTTCACTTAGCATTATTTTTTTAAAATTCATCATGTTGTAGCAGGTATCAACCATCTTTCTTTTTATGGCTGAGTAATATTCCATTGTATGGATACACCATATTTGTCCATTCATCAGTTGATGGACATTTGTTTCCACTTTGGGCTAGTATGAATATTGCTGACATATGAATATTCATGTACAAGTTTTTGTGTTGACGTGTGTCTTTATTTCTCTTGGATATATGCTTAAAGTTGGGATTGCTGAGTCAAATGTTAAGTCTGTGTTTAACTTTTTAAGTTCAATTAGGTCCCATTTGTTTATTTTTGTTTATATTTCCATTACTCTAGGAGGTAGAACAAAGAGGATCTTGCTGCAATTTAGGTCAAAGAGTGTTCTGCCTATGTTTACCTCTAGGAGTTTGACTCTTTCTGGCCTTAACATTTATGTCTTTACTTGTGTTTAGCTTTTTGAGTAAAGACCAGAATGTTTTCCAAAGTGGCCACATGTAACTTCTGATTTCTGCATATCCTTGCCAACACTTGTTTCTATCTGAGTTTGATAATGGCCACCCTAGCTGGGGTGAACTGATATCTCATTGTGATTTTTATTTGCATTTCCCTGAAGGATAATGATCTTGAACATCTTTTCATGTACTTATGGGACATCTCTATACCTTCTTTGGAGAAATGTCTATTCAGATCCTTTACCCTTTGTCTTTATTTTTGAAAGATGGTTTTGCAGGATGTAAACTTTTGGCTAATTTTTTTTCTTCTGCCACTTTATTTATTATTTTGGTTTCACCACATAGCATGTGGAATCCTAGCTTTCCTTGACCAGGGATTGAACCTGCACCCCCTGCTTTGGACGCATAGAGTCCTAACCACTGGACCACTAGGGAAGTCTCTCTTCTGCTCCTTTAAATAAATCATGTCACCACCCTCTGGCCTTCATTATTGCTGATGAGAAGTCACCGTGATTCTGTTATATATGATGTGGTTCCCTTGTCCCTGATAAGTCATTTCTCTCTTGTGGTTTTCAGGATTTTCTCTTAACTTTCAATAGTTTGAATATGATATGTTTAGGTATAGAGTTCTTTGTGTTTATCCTATGGAGAATCCATTGAAATTATCATATGTGTAGATTAATGTTTTTCATCAAGTTTGGGATGGTTTAGCCATTATTTCTAAAATGATTTTTCTGCACTTTTCTTTCCTTCTGTCCAGTTTCAACAGTCCTGAAGGAGTTGGTGGGACATTTTTTGTTTGGTTGGCTTTGTTTTTTTTTGCAATTTTGTCAGTCTTAGCATTGTTTTTTGAGGAACAGATTTGTTAAGCTTCTCACTAACTCATTTTGGAAGTCCCACCTCTACAGTAGCTCATTTTAATACCTAATACTTCCATGTCAAGTGCTAACAGCAAACAATACTTTGGCCACCTGATGCAAAGAACTGACTCATTGGAAAAGACCCTGACGCTGGGAAAGATAGAAGGCAGAAGGAGAAGGGGACAACAGAGGATGAGATGGTTGGATGGCATCACTGACTCGATGGATGTGAGTTTGAGCAAGCTCTGGGAGTTGGTGATGGACAGGGAAGCCTGGCATGCTGCAGTCCATAGGGTTGTAAATAGTCAGACATGACTGAGTGACTGGACTGAACTGAACAGCAAACAGCTGAAAACAGAAGGCAAGTGTTCCTGAGAAATAGATGCTTGTTAAAACATTTTAAAGGGTACTTGAACTGAATTGCCCACTGAAGAAAACCTATCCTCAAACAAATCAGAGTGGTAAGGAATATTTACTTGTATAATGTGGAAATTCACCAGCTGAACTAGTGTAATCATCTTACTCAAAGTCCTGTAGTTCTAAGTTGTTCATCATGTTGACTATAAATAACACTTGGCACAACAAAGTTGAATCGCACATATTTTCTTCCTCCAGCAGATGGCGACATTTTATAGATTATGGATAAATTGTCCAGAAGAAACAGCAAGCTAAGTGACTAAAGTAGACTTGTGTCTATTTCCTTTCTTCTTTACATGTGTCTTGAATTCATTTACAAACAGCATTCATCAAGAAGTGACATATGTAAAAGTAGTCTAAGAACAATAAAAAATCATAAAAATACATATAGTATAAATTTTCAACTTCTTCAATGCTGATGTTTCATAGTGTTTTTAATCATTTTAAATGAGATATTTTCTCATTTGACACCAGGGCACATCTGCCTGCCTATATACAAAAATAGAATAACAGGGACAGTGTTCAAGTGGATAATTTGTGTTTAAATAATGTCCACCTCTGACTTATATTTGTTTCTTTCTTCCATGCAGGTCCTTCATTCCTCTCTGACAAATTAGTTCTTTAGAATCACTTCTCCCTTCCTTTAAACTAAATACATTAATGTTTGCTTCTCTAGTTTATAATCTACAGTATAGTATCTAATTGAAATTCATTCTTAGGTGTATATAATTTATTATTGTTGTGTCTGACTCTTTTGCAACCGCCTGGACTATAGAGCCCGCCAGGCTCCTCTGTCCATGGGATTGCCCAGGCAAGAATACTGGAGTGGGTGGCTATTTCCTTCTCCAGGGGCTCTTCCTAACCCAGGAACCAAACCCACTTCTCCTGCATTGGCAGGCAGATTCTTTACTACTGAGCCATTGGCAGCCCACATAATAAGTAGTTTCAACTTAATGTACTAACTATACTAGGGACAGTAAATTCACTAGTTCAAGCCGAACATCAATTGAACATATATTCCAAGTTTTCTTGTGGAGTTCAGAGTCCATCTAGTAAAGGAAAAAACAAACCTCAAACAGTTGGTAAGAGTTGTTTTAGTGCATGTGTGCACAAGATTCCATGGGAACCCAGAAAGTGAGTCATTAATTCTGTTGGAGGAAATTTGTATGTGAACTTCAAATCTGAGTGTGATATCATAGACTGAGATGTGGGCAAAGGACACTTTCGGGCAGAGAGAACAACTTTAGCTCAGTTTTAGAAGCATCAAACTGCTTGGCATTTTTGCTAAACCTAGAATAGTCTGGTTCTAATACACAGCATAAAACACAGTGGGCCAGCAGAACTGGAATGGAGACTGGGAGAGGAAGAGGAAAGAAGTGGTGGAAAGGGAGACTGTAGAGATTGGTTTTAGCTAGACTGTGAAACCTTCAGAGGGCATGCTAAAGAGTAATGACCGCTCTATGAAAAAAATTATGAGGTGTGCTGAGGAGTGTGGACTTGATCTTGTGAGCCTCAGAGAGCTGTGTTTTAAAGGTGCTGAGATAGAGAGGGATGGAAGCAGAGATCAACTGCGAAGCAATGAATTGCACAAAATCTGAGAGGAAAAACAGTGTGGATTAATGAGTGGTGGAATCTTGCAGGGAAATAGGTCAATGATGAAGGTCTTGGTACACTTCTGGGCTGAGGCGAATAGCTGGATGTTGTGATTAAGAAGAGGGGAGAAACATGCACAAGGATGATGGTGATGTTTCTAATTCTGCCATCTTGGTGTGGAAAGATAGCATTATTCAAAACAGTAAATTCATGAATAGCAGATTTGTAGAGGGCTGTAGAGGATTTCGGAGAAGGCAATGGCAACCCACTCCCATACTCTTGCATGGAAACTCCCATGGACGGAGGAACCTGGTAGGCTGCAGTCCATGGAGTCGCGGAGAGTCCGATATGGCTAAGTGACTTCACTTTCACTTTTCACTTTCACACATTGGAGAAGGAAATGGCAACCCACTCCAGCGTTCTTGCCTGGAGAATCCCAGGGACGGAGGAGCCTGGTAGGCTGCTGTCTATGGGGTCGCACAGAGTTGGACATGACTGAAGCAACTTAGCAGCAGCAGCAGCAGAGGATTTGGTTTAGGAAAAAATGAATTTGATATGCTTGGGGGGCCTTCAGGTGGAGGTGCTGAGATAGAGGTGGAAATAAGAGGCTAATTGGAATTGAAGAGAGAAATCTGGAAATAATATTTGAGTGAAGGATATAAATTTTCTGGGAGAGGCCATAGTAATGGAGTCTCAGGTGTTGTTCAATCACTCGGTCAGGTCTGACTCTTTGCGATCCCATGGACTGCAGCACACCAGGCTTCCCTATCCTTCACCAACTCCTGGAGCTTGCTCAAACTCATATCCATTGAGTTGGTGATGCCATCCAACCACCTCATTCTCTGTCATCCCCTTTTCCTCCTGCCTTCAATCTTTCCCAGCATCAGGGTCTTTTCCAATGAGTCAGTTCTTCACATCAGGTGGCCAAAGTATTGGAGATTCAGCTTCAGCATCAGTCCTTCCAATGAATATTCAGGATTTATTTCTTTAGGATTGATTAGTTTGATCTCCTTGCAGTCCAAGGAACTCTCAAGAGTCTTCTCTAACACCACAGTTCAAAAACATCAATTCTTCAGTGCTCAGCTTTCTTTATAATCCAACTCTCACATCCATACATGACTACTGGAAAAACCACAGCTTTGACTAGACAGACCTTTGTCAGTAAGTAATGTCTCTGGTTTTTAACACACTGTCTAGGTTTGTCATAGCTTTTCTTGCAAGGAGTAAGCATCTTTTAATTTTATGGCTGCAGTTACCATCTGCAGTGATTTTGGAGTCCAAGAAAATAAAGTCTGTCACTGTTTCCATTTTTTCTCCACCTATTTGCCATGAAGCAATGGGACCGGATGCCATAATCTTTGTTTTCTGAATGTTGAGTTTTGAGTCAGTCCTCTTTCACCTTCATACAGAGGCTCTTTAGTTCATCTTTGCTTTCTGCAATTAGAGTGGTATCATCTGCATATCTGAGGTTATTGATATTTCTCCCAGCAATCTTGATTCCAACTTGTGCTTCATCCAGCCTGGCATTTTGCATGATATACTTGGCATGTAAGTTAAATAAGCAAGGTGGCAATTTATAGCCTTGACATACTCCTTTCCCAAATTGGAACCAGTCTGTTGTTCCACGTCTGGTTCTAACTGTTGCTTCCTCACCTGCATACAGGTTTCAAAGGAAGTAGGTAATGTGGTTTGGTAGTCCCATCTCTTTAAGAATTTTCCACAGTTTGTTGTGATCCACAGAGTCAAAGGCTTTAGTGTAGTCAGTGAAGAAGTAGATTTCTCTTGGTAGAAGTAGTAGAATTCTCTTGGTTTTTCTATGATCCAACAGATGTTGACAGTTTGATCTCTGGTTCCTCTGCTTGTTCTAAATCCAGCATGAACATCTCGAAGTTCTTGGTTCATGTACTTTTGAAACCTAGCTTGGAGAATTTTGAGCATTACTTTGCTAGCATGTGAGATGAGTGCAATTGTACAGTAGTTTGAACATTCTTTGGAATCGCTTTTCTTTGGGATTGGAATGAAAACTGACCTTTTCCAGTCCTGTGGCCACTGCTGAGTTTTCCAAATTTGCTGGCATATTGAGTGCAGTACTTTAAGAACATCATCTTTTAGAATTTGAAATACCTCAGCTGGAATTCCATCACCTCCACTAGTTTTGTTCGTAGTGATGCTTCCTAAGGGTCACTTGACTTCACACTCCAAGATGTCTGATTCTAGATGAGTGATCACACCATTGTGGTTATCTGGTTCATTAAGATTTTTTTTGGTACAGTTCTTCTGTGTATTCTTGCCACATCTTCTTAATATCTTCTGCTTCTGTTAGGTCCATATCTGTTTCTGTCCTTTATTGTGCCTATTTTTACATGAAATGTTCCCTTGTTATCTCTGATTTTCTTGAAAAGATCTCTAGTCTTTCCCATTCTGTTGTTTTCCTCTATTTCTTTGCATTGTTCACTGAGGAAGGCTTTCTTATCTCTCCTTGCTATTCTTTGGAACTCAGTATTCAAATGGGTATATCTTTCCTTTTCTCCTTTGCCTCACACTTCTCTTCTTTTCTCAGCTATTTTTAAAACCTCCTCAGACAATCATTTTACCTTTCTGCATTTCTTTTTCTTGGGGATGGTTTTAATCACCACCTCCTATACAATGTTATGTACCTCCATCTATAGTTCTTCAGGGTCTCTGTCTATCAGATCTAATCCCTTGAATCTATTTGGCCCTCCTACTGTGTAATCATAAGCTATTTGATTTACGTCATATCTGAATGACCTAGTGGTTTTCCCTACTTTCTTCAATCTAAGTCTGAATTTGGCAATAAGGAGTTCATGATTTGAGCCACATCTAGCACCTGGTCTTGTTTTTGCTGACTGTATAGAGCTTCTCTATCTTTGGCTGCAAAGAATATAATCAATCTGATTTTGGTAGTGACCATCTGATGATGTCCATGTGTAGAGTCCCCTCTTGTGTTGTTAGAAGAGGGTGTTTGCTATGACCAGTGCGTTCTCTTGGTAAAACTGTTAGCCTTTGCCCTGCTTCATTTTGTACTCCAAGACCAAACATGCCTGTTACTCCTTGACTTCCTGTTTTTGCATTCCAGTCACCTATGATGAAAAGGACATCTTTTCTTGGTGTTAGTTCTAAAAGATCTTTAGGCCTTCATAGGGCTGCTCCATTTCTTCTAAGAGATTCTTGCTCACATTAGTAGGTATATTGGTCATCGGAATTAAATTCGCCCATTCCGGTCCATTTTAGTTCACTGATTCCTAAAATGATGTTCACTCTTGCCTTCTCCTGTTTGACTACTTCCAGCTTACCTTGTTTCATGGGCCGAACATTCCAGGTTCCTATGCAGTACGGTTCTACAGCATCAGACTTTACTTTCACCACCAGACACATGCACAACTGATTTTCTGAGTGGACCCTAAATTTCATTACACTTAACCTTACAGAAAGAATTAAAGAGGGAGATCTCTCTCTCACACACACACATACACGAAGGCAGTGTGAAGATAGAGCAGAAATAGATGCAGTCACATGCCAAGGAAGACCAGCCATCCATAGCTGGGAGAATCAACAGATTTCCCCTAGAGCTTCCAGAAGGAGTTTGTCTTGCTTTCTGTGGATGGTAATTCCACCACCACTTGAGTTTTCAAAGCCTTTGCTGTACTTTTTTGGTCTGTTCCATGTTTGTGCAGCTTTGGGTGAACCCAGAATATACGTAGTTTATAAACCAAATTTGGGTATTCTTTTTTCTCAGTTCTCTTCTCTTTGGGATTCCTTTCACACTGTCTGGCTCTCATGCCCCTTCCCCACCCCCACCACCTAAGATGAGGTTATCTCAGAGTTTTAGCCTCCTACTTTGTCCAGCAGTGTCACATGATTGGGATTGCCTTCTCTCTTTGGTGTAAGAAAAAAAGAAAGGAAAAAAAAATGAGCAGAATTCCCCCATCATCTTCATACAACAGGACCAATGAATTTCATGATATGTATAAGGAAAAAATCTTCCTAAGATTGAGGCAAGACACAATGCAAATGGTCATTTCTCTGCTATGGTCTTTGGCAATAGTAAGATAATTTGCCTGGGACAACTGCTCCAAGGATTGAGCACTGACTTGAGCATTTAATTTCTTTTTTTTCCCCCATTTATTTTTATTAGTTGGAGGCTAATTACTTTACAATATTGTAGTGGTTTTTTGCCATACATTGACATGAATCAGCCATGGATTTACATGTGTTCCCCATCCTGAACCCCCCTCTCACCTCCCCCCCCCCATCCCTTTAATTTCTAAAAGTAGTGATGTTGAGCCAATGCTGTGATAATTCTATACATCAGTAGTCCTTTGGACTTCACTGCAGATTGTCATCTGGCAGACTCTGAAATGGATATTATCCTGCAGGAGTTTTATGAAGGAGGGCTCTTAGGATCAACACTTGTGAAAGGAAAGGGATGGCTAGGAAGCAGGATTGGGTCAAGAGACAGGGGGAGCTATGAAACAATCTCAGTGGCTGCCTCAGCCTGTTCTATGGGGAACTCTGAAGATGGCATGGCCATTTTAGAGCTGTCCACAGTTGAGGTGAGAGGGCTAGGGTCTTAAAATCCTGCATTAATCAGTCATTGGATATGGGCCACCCCTTGAAGAGGCATGACTTTAGGCAAGACAGGTGTCTTCAGTTATATGTATAACTGAAATCACCTGGATGTGCACCTGAAACTAACACAACATTGTAAATCAACTGTACTCCAATATAAAATAAAAAAAATTAAAATACTATATTAACTATATTTAATGACAGAGATAGCCATACTGAGAAGTCTTAAAATGTACTTATTGTTATTTGAATTACATGAGCTTTAGCTTATATATTATTAAATATTAAAATAAATATTAATTTTTTAAAAAAAGATAAGATACCTTCAGTTTAGGCAATCCCAAAAGGGGCTGTTATCTGAGGGCTGTTGGTCAAAGGCGTTCTTAGCAGCTGAAGTAAAAAGTGGCCTGAATGGGGATCTGTGCATGCATGCTCAGTTGCTTCAGTTGTGTCTGACTCTTTGTGACCCCATGGACTGCAGCCTGCCAGTCTCCTCTGTCCATGGGATTTTCCAGGCAAGAATACTGGAGTGGGTTGCCATGCCCTCTAGGGGATCTTCCCAACCCAGGGATCAAATCTGTATCTCCTGCATCGAAGGTGGATTCTTTAATTCTGAGCCACCAGGGAAGCCTGGGGATCTGAGTGATTCCTTATTATATCCACCACACTCTTTAAAGCAAGTAACACAGTAATCCCCTTTATAAAGCAAAAATTGCAGGAGATGCAAGGAGAATTGATATGAACTCACTAATGATAGGAAGCTTTTAACATACTATTTTCAACTCAAGACAAATCAAAAGGACAGTGAGGAAGAATACAGAAAACCTAAATGATCAATTAATAAGATATAGAATTATGTATATGTCAACCTTTACACCATGATAATTGGGAATACACCTTCTCAAGCACACAAGAAACTATCATAGACATTGATCATATATTAAGTCACAAAGGGAATATCAATATGTTCCATTATGTATAGGATGATTATAAACAACATTCTCTGGTTTTATTAACCAGAAATTCTAGCTGATAATTTTAAAATGTTCTATTAAAGAATTCTTGAGAAGAATGGAAATTAAAAAATGAAGTAATTGAATTTTTTAAAAATAATCCTCATGAAAACATTATATATCAGAAATTATTGGATATATATTTTTTAAATGATTAGAGGAAACTCTACACCCTTAAACAACATCAATAGATATCAACAGATGAATAATATCAATACCCAATAATGTGAAGAAAATGAAAATGTATGAGTTAAATTCCCAATTCAAAGCACTAGATAAAGAACAATAAAGTAAAGGCATAGGGAAGATAGACTAAAGATAAAAGCTGAAATTAATGAGATTAAAAAAAAGAAAACCTATATTTTTTACATCTCATTAGTAAATCAAAAACCTATTTTTGTGTTTCTTGGGGGTTTTTTTTGTTTCTTTGTTTGTTTGTTTGTTTTACTGTGCCATGCATCTTGCAAGATCTTAGTTCCCCAACCAGGGATTGAACCTGGGCCCACTGCAGTGAAAGTACTGGACCAACCAGGGAACTCCCAAAACTCTTTTTTCTTGAACAAATTAGTAAAATAGATAAACCACTATTGTATTGACTAATAGCTCCAGTTTAACACTAGACTGAAGGATTTAGCTAGTAGAGTTAGACAAGAGAAATTAATTAGAGGTATGTGTGTGCATGCATGTTAAATTGCTTTAGTCATGTCTGACTCTTTGTGACCCCATGAATTGTAGCCCACCAGGCTCCTCTGCCCATGGGATTCTCCAGGCAAGAATACTGGAGTGGGTGATAGTGCCCCCCTCCAGGGGATCTTCCTGACCCAGGGATCGAATCTGTCTCTCCTGTGACTCCTGCACTGCAGGCAGATTCTTTACCACTGAGTCACTGTGGAAGCCCAGTTAGAGGCATAAGAGTTTGTAAAACAGCACAACAAAGGAAACTATAAGTAAGGTGAAAAGACAGCCCTCAGATTGGGAGAAAATAATAACAAATGAGGAAACAGACAAAGGATTAATCTCAAAAATATACAAGCAACTCCTGAAGCTCAATTCCAGAAAAATAAACGACCCAATCAAAAAATGGGCCAAAGAACTAAACAGACATTTCTCCAAAGAAGACATACAGATGGCTAACAAACACATGAAAAGATGCTCAACATCACTCATCATCAGAGAAATGCAAATCAAAACCACAATGAGGTACCATTACACGCCAGTCAGGATGGCTGCTATCCAAAAGTCTACACGCAATAAATGCTGGAGAGGGTGTGGAGAAAAGGGAACCCTCTTACACTGTTGGTGGGAATGCAAACTAGTACAGCCACTATGGAGAACAGTGTGGAGATTTCTTAAAAAACTGGAAATAGAACTGCCATATGACCCAGCAATCCCACTTCTGGGCATACACACTGAGGAAACCAGATCTGAAAGAGACACGTGCACCCCAATGTTCATTGCAGCACTGTTTATAATAGCCAGGACATGGAAGCAACCTAGATGCCCATCAGCAGATGAATGGATAAGGAAGCTGTGGTACATATACACCATGGAATATTACTCAGCCGTTAAAAAGAATTCATTTGAATCAGTTCTAATGAGATGGATGAAACTGGAGCCCATTATACAGAGTGAAGTAAGTCAGAAAGATAAAGAACATTACAGTATACTAACACATATATACGGAATTTAGATAGATGGTGGCGATAACCCTATATGCAAAACAGAAAAAGAGACACAGAAATACAGAACAGACTTTTGAACTCTGGGGGAGAACGTGAGGGTGGGATGTTTTGAAAGAACAGCATGTATATTATCTATGGTGAAACGGACCACCAGCCCAGGTGGGATACATGAGTCAAGTGCTCGGGCCTGGTGCACTGGGAGGACCCTGAGGAGTCGGGTGGGGAGGGAGGTGGGAGGGGGGATCGGGATGGGGAATACATGTAACTATATGGCTGATTCATGTCAATGTATGACAAAACCCACTGAAATGTTGTAAAGTGATTGGCCTCCAACTAATAAAATAATATTAAAAAAAAAAAAAAAAGAGTTTGTAAAACAGATGTAAAATGATTTCTATTTGCAGATGACATGATAGTAAACCTAGAGACCCTTAGAGTCAATAATAAAAACTAACTCAAACAATGAAAGAATTCACTAAGTCAGCAAGATATAAAATTAACATAAAGGAATCAGCTGTTCCATGTACACAATAGTTAGCAGATGTAATCTTAAAGAAAAATCCATCTATAGTAGCAACAAAAGAGATAAAATACTTAAGAATAAATTGAGCAAGGAATATGCTAATCTATACAATGAAAATCTTAAAACACTCCTGAAAGACACGAAAGTATTCTTGAACAGATTGAAAGACATTTGTTCATCTTGGATAGGACGAGTCAATATCATAAAGACAATTCTCTCAAAGTTATTTTAAAAATTTACCACACTTTCAATAAAGTACCAATAAGTTTTATTATGGGCCCAGGAAAGTTGAACCTAAAATTTACATGGAAAAACAAATTTGTGAGAATAGCAAAATTGTCTCAGTTTCTTGATCTGGCCAGGTTTTCTTCTGCTACTCCGCTGCCACCTCGTTTAATCTGGTCCTTCTCTATCTTCAGCTCTCAGCATCCTGTCCCTTCCAGGAAAACTTTACTACACACACACACACACACACACACACACACACACAGAGAGAGAGAGAGAGTCTAAGACAGGTATTTTGTCATATACTGTCATAGAACTGTGTTCCTTTCCTTCACAGCATTTGGCCCATTTCGGGGTTATTTACACACAGAAGGATTTCTTTGATTAAAGCTGGTCTCCTCTCCTAGGCTGAAAAGGTCATGAGAGTAGAGACAGGGAGTGTTTTCCTCATTACATGTATCCTGAGTTCAGTTCAGTCACTCAGTCGTGTTTGACTCTTTGTGACCCCATGGACTGTAGCACACCAGGCTTCCCTGTCCATCACCAAATCCTGGAGCTTACTCAAACTCATGTCTATCGAGTCAGTGATGCTTTCCAACCATCTCATCCTCTGTCATCCCCTTCTCCTCCTTCCTTCAATCTTTCCCAGCATCAGAGATTTTCCATTGAGTCAATTCTTCGCATCAGGTGGCCAAAGTATTAAGAGTTTCAGCTTCAGCATCAGTCCTTCCAATGAATATTCAGGACTGATTTCTTTTAGGATGGACTGGTTGGATCTCCTTGCAGTCCAAGGGACTCTCAAGAGTCTTCTCCAGCACCACAGTTCAAAAGCATCAATTCTTTTTTTTTTTGATTTATTTATTTTAATTGGAGGCTAATTACTTTACAATATTGTAGTGGTTTTTGCCGTACATTGACATGAATCAGCCATGGGTGTACATGTGTTCCCCATCCTGAACCCCCCTCCCACCTACCTCCCCATCCCATGCCTCAGGGTCTTCCGAGTGCACCAGCCCTGAGCACCCTGTCTCATGCATCAAACCTGGACTAGCGATCTATTTCACATATAATAATATACGTGATTTAATGCTATTCTCTCAAATCACCCCACCCTTGCCTTCTCCCACAGAGTCCAAAAGTCTGTTCTTTACATCTGGGTCTCTCTTGCTGTCTCGCATATAGGGTCATCATTACTATCTTCCTAAATTCCATATATGTGTGTTAATATACTGTGTTGGTTTTTATATATGTTTATATATATAATATACTATATATATATATAATATAATATACTGTGTTGGTTTTCCTTTCTGACTTATTTCACTATGTATAATAGGCTTCAGTTTCATCCACCTCATTAGAACTGATTCAAATGCATTCTTTTTAATAGGTGAGTAACATTCCATGGTGTATATGTACCACAGAAAAGCATCAGTTCTTCAGCGCTCAGCTTTCTTTATAGTCCAACTCTCACATCCATACATGACTACTGGAAAAACCACAGCTTTGACTAGATGAATCTTTGTTGGCAAAGTAATGTCTCTGCTTTTTAATATGCTGTCTAGGTTGGTCATAACTTTTCTTCCAAGAAATAGCCGTCTTTTAATTTCATGGCTGCAGTCACCATCTGCAGTGATTTTGGAGCCCCCCAAAATAAAGTCTCTCACTGTTTCCATAGTTTCCCCATCTATTTGCCATGAAATGATGGGACAGGATGCCATGATCTTAGTTTTCTGAATGTTGAGTTTTAAGCCAACATTTTCACTCTCCTCTTGAGCTCAGCACAAATATTTTTGAATAAATATTGAGGTATGAAAAAAATACAAGGGAAAGTCCAGCCATTTTTGAGAAAATTTGGTCTCCAGGTCCAGAATTTTTAAAATATTGGACTTCCCTGGTGGTGCAGTGGTTAAGAATCCCTCTGCCAATGCAGAGAATATGTGTTCAATCCCTGGTCCAGGAAGATCCCACATGCCATGATGCTACTAAGCTTGTGCGCCACAAGTACTGAGCCCACTGACCTGAGAAGAAGCCATTGCAATGAGAAGCCTGCACATCACAACCAGAGAGTAACCCCCACAAGCCACAACTAGAGAAAGCCTGTATGCAGCAACAACAACCCACTGCAGCCAAAAATAAATGAATAAATACAAATAATAAAGTATTAAAGATGTGATTTCAGCACCCCTATTTATAATGTTTGAAACCTCATGAAAAAGAGAGAATCAAAAGAAATAATTTTTTCTTTCCCCCATCTCAACCATTGGTCTCATTTTCCCTCAGCCAGGCCTGCAGATTCTATTCTCACACTGTCTCTCCATCCTTCCTTTCCTACTGCCATCTACTTCAGATTCTCCTCCTCTTTTGCCCCAGTACATCTTCCTGCCTCCATCTCAGTCCACTGGACTCTAGCAAGACTATTTTTGGAACTTCATTTCTGCTAATATAGTCAGTTGTTTGCTTTCAAAGGCCAGATATAAAAGTGCTTCCTCCCAGAAGTCGACTATGTGCTTGACATCATGATAAGCTCTGGCATTCAAGACCCCTAACCACACACTTTACAAGCTTCAACGACTTGAGTCTTTACCCAAAGACCCATTGGAAGCCATGATAGACTCAAAGGTCAGGAGTGACAAGACTGGAATAAATCACTGATTCAAAATCAGAAGAAACAGAGTGGAAACAGAGACAAGCTAAGCAGTTTTTACAGGGGACAGAGGGTGCAAACCTGGGCTAAGGTGGTGGTAGTGGCAATGAAGAGAGGTGAAGAGAGGTTAACAGATTAAAGGGCCATGAAGGGACTTCTCTGGCAGCCCAGTGGTTAAGACTCGATGCTTCCAATGCATGGGCGCAGGTATGATCCCTGGTTGGGGAACTAAGATCCCACATGGAATGCAATGTGGCCAAAGAAGTTTGTTTGTTTGTTTGTTTTTTTAATGAGCTATAAGGAGGTAAAAACAATCTGCCTTGGCTGATGGGCTGAACTGAAGCAGGAGGCAGGACTGAGAAAGAGGGAAGTACCAAGACCAACTCCTATGTTTTTGACTGCGTAATAGAGTAGATAGTTTTCCCATTCACATATTAAACTTGAAATGACCTCGAGGCAACCAATGGGAATTGTCAAATTGGCAACTAGATTTCTAGATCTGGAGCTCCAATGAGAAATCTGGGCCAGAAAAGTCAACCAAGGGGTTACTGAACAAACCATAGAGAAGAAAAAAGGCCTAAGACTGAGCCTGAAGGAATTCGAAACATTCTAAAACATTGGATAACTAGCTAGAGGAGGGTAAGCTTCTCATGACAATGACAGTAACTCAGAATACGTGAAGCTTACTACACATCATGCACTGGTTTCTATCTATATAGCTAGCTAGCTAGCTGTATTACATGATTTAATTCTTACAACAACCTTGCAGGGTAGGTACTATTAGGGTCATGGATATACAAAGCCCAGTCTCCCAAGTGCTGAGCTCTGAAGGTGTAGCAGTGAAACGAGAAGAGAGCCAAGCAGGAGGTGATATCATTAAAGCTGAAAGAAGAGAGAGTTTGAAGGCAGAAGCTGTCAACAGTGTAAACACTACTGCAAGGTCAATTAGGCGAGACATTGAAAATGTCTCCTGGATTCAAGAATGCGGAAACTGTTAAGTTTTGAAAGAGCTGTTTAGGTAGCAGTACTGGGTTGGAACCCAGACTGGAGTGTGCTGAGAATGAGTAGGAGATGGCAGCAGGGACGGGACAAGTACAGACAACTCCACCGAGAAGTTGGGGTGTGAAGAAGCGGGCAGAGAAACGGGTGACAGCGGGACCAGGGTGTGGCCAGGATGTCTGACAGGAGGACACAAGAGCAGGCTGGAATCCAGCCATGCTCTGCATTCTGGCTGATAATGTGGGCCTGGGCCTGCAGACTGAAGGCAGGGGTGCTTTTTACAATGTGGTCAGCCCCCATTTCTGCAGTTCCTCCATCTGGAGGGGCACCTTCTGATACCCATAAGGGAGTTGAAGGTATCAGCAGCAGCTGTGCTAGATGAGGCTGTGACTTAATGGGACTTTAAAGAGAGATTTAACTATGCTGAATTCTCACACTGGTGAGAAAAATCTGGCTGAGAGAGTGTGGTTAAATTAACAGGAGGGAGAAGTGGTGACTGATAGGAGGACCGGGGCCTACTCTATTATAGCAAAATGAAGAAAAAGGGGGTGGCAGTTTCACTAACTTTGTTGTTGTTCAGTCGCTCAGTGGTGTCTGACTCTTTGCGACCCCATGGACTACTGCACACCAGGCTTCCCTGTCCTTCACCAACTCCCGGAGCTTGCTCACACTCTTGTCTATTGAGTTGGTGATGCCATCCAGCCATCTCATCCTCTGTTGTCCCCTTCTCCTCCTGTCTTCAATCTTTCCCAGCATCAGGGTCTTTTCCAGTGAGTCAGCTTTTTGCATCAAGGAAGCTTCAGCTTTAGGATCAGTCCTTAGGTGGGATAAAAATCACCTTGTAGAAAAAAACTTTATGGTTTTGTTAATTGCCTGCTGGGGTGACAGACAAGTGACCTTGATGATTCCTAGGGGGTCTTAGGATCACTGGGTTTTGGTCCTTATGGTTGTCCTTGAGATGTCACCATCACTGTCTCTGTGACCCTTCTGCTGCTTCCCAGCTGTGCCTGGGGCCCAGGAAGGTTTGGGACAGTGCCTCTGATCATCTCTGTAAAAATGAACATGCAGCCACTCCTCCTTGAGTCCTGTTCTTCCCTCATGCATAGCCAGGAAGAACTCACGTGCTGTCTGCTGTGGGGCCATAGACTTTTCTCTCTCCCTTCCCCCATACCCAGCCTAGGGGAGGGGCCCATAGAGCACTGCTCTTTCCTCTGCTTTTCCAAGATGTTTTATCTAAGTTCTCATACTTCTGTATCAGCTAGCTTTTGCCATGTAACAGCTCCCTAAAACTTAGCATCTTAAAATCCACATTTATTATTGCTCATAGCTCTTTCCTGGTGGCTCAGATGGTAAAGAATCTGCCTACAGTGCAGGAGACCTGGGTTCGACCCCTGGGTTGGGAAGATCCCCTGGAGAAGGGAATGGCTACCCACTCCAGTATTCTTGCCTGGAGAGTTCCATGGACAGAGGAGCCTGGTAGACTACAGCCCATGGGGTCACAAAGAGTCAGACACGACTGAGCAACTAACACTACTACTATGACATAGTATGGGTCAGCTTGGTGGTTCTCCTGATTTAGGTCAATTCAAATGGGGCTGGAGCATGTCCAGCCATGCTGCGTGGCATGCAGGATCTTAGTTCCCCAACCAGGAGTTGAACCTGGGACCCCTGCAGTGGAAGCACAGAGTACTATTAACCACTGGACTGCCAGGGAAGTCCCTGTCACGTCTTTGCAAAGCATACCTCTCAGAGCAGCAGCACCCAGGAACTTATTGGAAATGTAGTCCCACTCTAGGCTTAATCAATCAGTTTCTGGTTTTTGGCAAGATCACCTGGTGGTTTATGTGTACATTACAGTTTGAGAAGCACTGATCTAAGATATCCTCCCTCACCTGTGTGGCGTTAGCATGCTGGTTGGTCTGGGAACCTCAGCTGGGATGGCTTACTCTCTGAGCCATGTGGCTAGCCCAGGCTTCTTCACACAGTGATCCCAGAGTTCCCAAGGGCAGCAAGAGGGCAATCCCCATGGTGGAAGCATTTTTCAAGCCTCTGCTCATGTCATATTTGTTAATGTCACCCTGGCCAATGCAAGTCACTAGGCCATCCTAGAGTCAGTGTGGGAAGGCACTACCAAAGAACATGGAAATAGGAGGGGGAGATTTTGTGGTTGTTTTAAAAAACCTACCACACTCTCCAGTACCAGAGTTTAGGCTTTTGAAAGGAGAAAGCAGCGACCTTTTACATTCTGTCTAGCCACATCTCTCCCTACCAGTGAGCACAGAGCCACCTACTTGATTAAAAAGGGGGAGAAAGGAAAAGTGAAAACATAAGGAAAAAGTTATAGATTAATATTGGAAAATAATATCCTTGCAAAGGAGAAGATGGGTAGAGAAGTAAGTGGATACATGGGTCTTATAGTTGAAAAGTGAGGTTGTCCAACCATTTCACTTTCTCTATGAAATAGGAGGTAAGATCATCTGTTTAGAATGGAAAGGTGGGTGGAGGACAAAGAGGGATAAGAGAGTAGACCTCTATCCAGAGAAGGTTTGAAATAGACACAATTAACATGAGGCTGGAACTGGATGGACATGAAAAATACAGGCTATTGGGGACCATTTGAGGTGATGACTTTATCTTGATGCTAATCTGTCCTTTGGGGAAACTTCTTGCAATAGTGTTCGTGGGCACACAGTTCAGTTCAGTCGCTCAGTCGTTTCCAACTCTTTGCGACCCCATTAACCACAGCACGCCAGGGCTCCCTGTCCATCACCAACTCCCGGAGTCCACCCAAACCCATGTCCACTGTGTCGGTGACGTCATCCAACCATCTCATCCTCTGTTGTCCCCTTCTCCTCTTGCCCTCAATCTATCCCAACATCAGGGTCTTTTCAAATGAGTCAACCCTCTGCATCAGGTAGCCAAAGTACTGGAGTTTCCGTTTCAACATCAGTCCCTCCAGTGAACACCTGGGACTGATCTCCTTAGGATGGACTGGTTGGATCTCCTTGCAGGCTAAGGGACTCTCAAGAGTCTTCTCCAACACCACAGTTCAAAAGCATCAATTCTTTGGTGCTCAGCTTTCTTTATAGTCCAACTCTCACATCCATACTTGACCACTGGAAAAACCATAGCCTTGACTAGATGGACCTTTGTTGGCAAAGTAATGTCTCTGCTTTTTAATATGCTATCTAGGTTGGTCATAACTTTCCTTCCAAGGAGAAAGCATCTTTTAATTTCATGGCTTCAATCACCATCCACAGTGATTCTGGAGCTCAGAAAAGTAAAATCAGCCACTGTTTCCACTGTTTCCTCATCTATTTGCCATGAAGTGATGGGACCAGATGCCATGATCTTAGTTTTCTGAATGTTGAGCTCTAAACCAACTTTTTCACTCTCCTCTTTCACTTTCATCAAGAGGCTCTTTAGTTCTTCTTCACTTTCTGCCATAAGGGTGGAGTCATCTGCATCTCTGAGGTTATTGATATTTCTCCTGGCAATCTTGATTCCAGCTTGTGCTTCCTCCAGCCCAGTGTTTCTCATGATGTACTCTGCATATAAGTTAAATAAGTAGGGTGACAATATACAGCCTTGACGTACTCCTTTTCCTATTTGGAACCAGTCTGTTGTTCCATGTCATGGAAAAGACAAAAGCTGGGTTTGTTGCTAAGTGAATAATGAAAAGAGAGGTCCAGAGACTTTGGATTATTGGTAGAAATGTTATAAAAAAATAGTGGTCTGGGAGTCTCTTAGCTGAATATGAAAAATTAAGAGAGTGGGAGTAGTGGTCAATGAGATTGGAAAATAGGATTTGAACCAGTGTCTAAAAGGAAAGGGAATTGTGGGCAAAAAACAGGATGCTTGAGCTAGTGATTTCAAAGGTGGAGTCATTTCTGTGATGAAAAAGACCACAACAGAAGATCTTTGGAGATGTTCTCACTTTTCCAGTCTGCACACCTTCCCTTGGTGGAGATGAGTAGTTCTGCTTCCCATCCTCATTAATCTTAAAACACTTGGAGAAAATGGAGTGTTCATTATCCTCCTGAAACAGGGCAAAAATTAGCCTTCTTAGTTCCTTTTTGGATTTCAGGCACTCAAAGCTTAATCTGCCTCTTGGACTTCCTGCCACTTTTTCATGCATCCTTGAGTACATGTTCCTCCTAATGGGTCCTGTTAAAGACCGAGCTCCTGAGAAATTCTACCATCCTACCACTCTGGTTCTATAAGTGTCTTTTGCTCACGTATGTCAAAATAGGCTAGGTTATGCTGTGCTAACAAAGGACCCCAAAATCTCAGGCACTAAAACTTATCTGCATTTTACAAATGAGTAAACTGATGAACACAAGGGTAATGATAGCAATGTAAAAATGTGATTGGCATGCTCCATATTTCTCCAAAATAGCTCCGGGTCACTGTTTTATATACTCTGTCAAAACAGAAGCATCATCAGAGCCACAGTTCTCCTGTGAGAGGGCCTTCATGTTGAACCCAACACATTAGCTCAGCAGTGGAAGACTCTGAGTTCTCCCTACTCTTCAGGGATGAGTCATGTGGCATTGGAAAATGCACTTGGGCTAGACCAGCAGTTTGGTGGCCTGGACACAAACTCATCATATAATCAGAATGGAGGAAATATAGCCAGCAAAGGGTACTATATTCCTCTTCACTTAAGGAACAGAGAAGCTACTAAAGGATTCTATGATAAAGACAGTTCAGGGTGGAGTTCTAGTAAAGATAAGGATGCATACAGCAGTTTTGGTTCCCATAGTAATTCAAGAGGGAAGTCTAGTTTCTTCAGTGATCCTGGAAGCGGATCAAGGGGAAGGTTCGGTGATAGTGGATGAGGTGACTATGACAACTTTGACAGTCGTGGTGGCAGAGGTGGCTTTGGCAAATATGAACGTGGAAATAGTCGCTGGTGTGACAAATCAGATGAAGATGATTGGCCAAACTACTCCCACCAAATGAACGCTTGGAACAAGAACTTTTCTGGAGGCAACACTGGGGTTAACTTTGAAAAGTATGAGGACATTCAGTTGAGGCAACAGGCAACAACTGTCCTCCACACATTGAAAGTTTCAGTGATGTTAGATGGGAGAAATTATTATGGGAAACATTGAGCTTACTCGTTACACTCACCCAACTCCAGTGCAAAAGCATGCTTTTCCTATTATGAAAGAGAAGAGTGACTTGATGACCTGTGCCCAAACAGGGTCTGGAAAAACTACAGCATTTCTCTTGCCCATCTTAAGTCAGATTTATTTTGTGGGTCCAGGCCAGGCTCTTAGGGCCATGAAGGAAAATGGAACATACAGGCACTGCAAGCAATATCCAATCTCTTTGGTGTTAGCACCAGCTAGAGAATTGGCCATACAGATCTATGAGGAAGCCAGAAAATTTTCATACCAATCTAGAGTTCATCCTTGTGTGGTTTATTGTTGTGCTGATATTGGTCAGCAAATTTTAGACTTAGAATGTGGATGCCATTTGTTAGTTACCACTCTAGGACGTCTAGTGGATATGATGGAAAGAGGGAAAATTTGATTAGATTTCTGCAAATACTTGGTGTTAGGTGAAGCTGATCAGATGTTGGATATGGGGTTTGAATCTCAAATACATAGAATCATTGAACAAGATACTATACCATCAAAGGGAGTTCACCACACTGTGATGTTTAGTGCTACCTTCCCTAAGGAAATACAGATGCTTGCTCATGATTTCTTGGATGAATATATCTTTTTGGCCATAGGAAGAGTTGGTTCTACCTCTGAGAACATCACACAGAAAGTAGTTTGGGCGGAAGAGTCAGACAAACAGTCATTTCTGCTTGAACTTCTAAATGCAACAGGCAAAGATTCACTGACCTTAGTGTTTGTGGAGATCAAAAAGGGTGCAGATTCTCTAGAGGATTTCTTATACCATAAAGGATATGCTTGTACCAGTATTCATGCAGACCAATCTCAGAGAGATAGAGAAGAGGCACTTTACCAGTTTTGCTCAGGAAAAAGCCCGATTCTCATGGCTACAACAGCAAGAGGACTGGACATATCAAATGTGAAACGTTATCAATTTTGACTTGCCAAGTGATATTGAAGAATATGTACATTGCATTGGCTGTATAAGATTTGTAGGATACCTTGGCCTTGCCACCTCATTCTTTAATGAGAGGAACATAAATATTACCAAGGATTTGTTGGATCTTCTTGTTGAAGCTAAGTAGGAAGTGCCATTTTGGCTATAAAACATGGCTTATGAATACCACTACAAGGGTAACAGTCATGGATGATCCAAAAGTAGTAGATTCAGTGGAGGATTTGGTGCCAGAGACTATCGACAAAGTAGTGGTGGCAGCAGTTCCAGCTTCAGCAGCAGCCACAGCAGCAGCAGCCACAGTGGTGGAGGCGGCCATGGAAGCAGCAGAGGGTTTGGTGGAGGTGGCTATGGAGGTTTTTACAACAGTGATGGATATGGAGGAAATTATAACTCCCAGGGGGTTGACTTGTGGGGTAACTGAACCTGCTTTGCAGTAGGTCACCCTGCCAAACAAGCTAATATGGAAACCACATGTAACTTAGCCAGACTATACCTTGTGTAGCTTCAAGAACTCGCAGTATATTACCAGCTGTGATTCTCCAATGATTTTTTTTTTTAAGGGAGCTCAAGTTCACATGAAGAGTCAAAAGGAACAATCAGAAGCCCTATTCATAAGGTGGTTTGAAGACTTCATTGCTGTAGTTTGGATTAACTCCCCTCCCAACTCCCATCCCAAACTGCATTTATAATTTGTGACTGAGAATCATTTGTTTGTTAATGTACTGTGCCTTTAACTTTATATAACTTTTTATTTTGATGTCCTGTTGGCTCAGTAATGCTCAAGATATCAATTGTTTTTGACAAAATAAATTTAATGAACTTGGGCTAAAATCAAACCTTGGCACACAGGTGTGATACAACTTAACAGGAATCATTGATTCATCCATAAATATTGTAAGGGAAAAAAACCTAAGCAGTAGCCTGCATTAGGGCTTTTTGATATTTACAGATTGGGGGGAAACAAACAACAAATGTCTTTGAAGCCTATTAATGGAATTAGTTTCTAATGTGATGAACTGTATTACGTTAAGGTTCTGATTTGTTCACTCTATCCTGGATAGGTATTTAGAACCTGATAGTCTTTAAACAAGCCATTCCAGTCATGATGAGGTGATGTATGAATACATGCATACATTCAAAGCACTGTTTCCAAGTGTAATGCAAGTAAATACAGTAATTTTTCAGTGATTAAGCAGATCATTAATTATGAGCTAGCCAAATGTTGGCATAATATTACAGGGAAAGTTTAAGGGTCTGATAATTTGAGATGGGATTTTAGGAGAATTCATCTACTTAGACTTTTTAAATGCCTGCCATAAATGAAATTGAAATGGTAGAATGGCTGACCACAGCAGTGACCAGCCCTTGTTAGGGCCCTGGGTGATTTTTGATCTAATAACGCATGCTAGTGTTGATGTTTTTTGGTCAAGAGGGTATGAACAGGAAGAATGAAATGCAGCAGGCTTTCTTTTAAATGCCAATTCATGATACTCTGTTCAAGCTCTGTTGAGATGTTAAACTGTCTTACAGTAGACTTTGTAAAAATGGCTCCAGAAGAATGACAAACTGAAATCTTTGAGATCACACAGGTTGGAAGTATGTACATAACTGCACAAGGTGTCAATTCTGCTACACAGTGCAGTTTTAGTCAGTTTTAGTTGCATGGGTTTCCATTGTATTTATAGTCTGTTTATGCTAAATCTGGCCAAAGATGAGCATTGTCCACCACTAAAATGCCTCTGCCACTTTTGAATTCTGTGCTCATTTTGTGGTCAGAATGCGGTGATCAAAATGCTCAATCTTTTTACAGTGGCATAGGAAGATGGCAAAAATTTCCTAAAGTGCAAAAGATTTTCAAGTGTATTGTGCCTTGTTCTAAAACTTTTATTAAGTAGGTGCCCTTGACAGTATTGAGGTCATTTGTTATGGTGCTATTTCAATTAGTCTAGGTTTAGGCACTTGTACATTTTGCCCATAACTTTTTACAAAGTACTTCTTTTATTGCACATTCAGAGAATTATATATATGTCTTGTGTGCATGTCCTTATACTTCCAATATTATTTCATCTCTTGGAGATTGTTGAAGACAGCTTGTCTAGGAAGGGGATGGGACTAGATTCTAAAATCTATTTGGGACCATGGGAATGATAGTTGGGAAGAAAACTATTTGCACATGACAGATTTCTAGATACTTTTTGCTGCTACTTTTATGTTATATTTATTGAACATTTTGGCAAATGCTTATTTTTGTAAGCCTAAAAGTGATTCTTTGGAAGTTTAAAAAAGAAACTTGACCAAAATACAGTACAAAAACACTGGCACTTGAATGTTGAATATCACCATATGCATGGAATTATATATTTCAGAGTAGTGTGAGCTTTTAATGTTAAGTCATATTAAACTCTTAAGTCAAATTAATCAGACCTGGCATTGGCAGTGTAACCATAACTTTTTGATGTTAGTAAAAACAAAATTGGTGACTTTAAATTAAATCATGCCAAGGTTTTGATACACTTTTCTTAAGTTATTAATGAAACACTTCAAAACACCGCTATGAAGTGTCCATGTTCAAATATTGTGTGTTTTGTTTCATTGTGTGTATTTTTTTTTCAGTGGATATCTGGCTCATTGCAATCCTGAAACGTGTGGTTATCTTTGTTGTATTGGCATAATCAGTGACTTATACATTCAGTGATAGCATTTGAGCAAGTTTTATCAGCAAGCAGTATTTTTAGTTAATAAATAAGGTTTCAAAAATCATGTAAGAATGAGTTTAAACTTGCTGAATGTAAAAATTGAACCTCAGGTCACTGTAGCTTTAGTAATTGCTTATTGTATTAGTTTAGATGCTAGCACTGCATGTGCTGTGCATATTCTGATTTTATTAAAGTAAAAGTTGAACTGCACAGTAAAAAAAAACAAAAAAAGAAAAAGAAAGCATCATAAACTTGTAATTAATTTGGGCCATATCTTACCTCTCTTGCTTTTTACCTGAACCTTCAACTGGCATTCATTCAGGTAGCTATGGTTAACTCAGAATTAGTGTTCTAGTTCTCATTATATGTTTTTTGGATGAATTGAGCTCTATTTATGTCAAAAGTTAATTATCAACATCAGTATATATCAATTTTCCTAGAAAATTTATAATAGAAATTTTGAAAAGTTCCAGATTGTGTACTGGTTTCTATACTTGCACCTATGAAATATATGAAAGGACAATGAGTGTTCCCACAAATGAAAATGATATAGCTCTGGTCGCTGTGGAAAATGGGGGCAAGTACACATGAGATTAGGGCCAGATTATAGTCTGAGCTGTCCCTACAGGGCCCACAGCAGGTCCAAATATCATGCTAGAGGCATTGGAGAGCCTCCTGGGGAGGGGGAGGTGGACTGTGGCTCACAGCAGAGGCAAGGACAGAGAAACCTGAGACCCTAAGAAAAATTATTTTTATAGCTTGATTTGTTCTGTTTGTGATTTTCTTCCTCCCTTGTTGTACTTATTGCTTTTATTGTTTTTTATTTTTAGTCTTTTGAGATTTATTTTTATCATACTTTTTATTTTTATACTTTGGTTTTCTGTTGTTCTGTGTTTCTTCTCCTTTTATAAATATGCATATAGTTTTACTATATATATATATATATATATATATATATATATACATAATTTTATTATAGTTTATTTTTTATCTATATAGTTTTGGGCTTCCCAGGTGGCATTAGTGGTAAAGACCCATCTGCCAATGAAGGAGATGGAAGAGACTCAGTTTCGATCCCTGAGTCGGCAAGATCCCCTGGAGGACATAGCAACCGACTCCAGTATTCTTGCCTGGAGAGTCCCATGGACAGAAGAGCTCTTCCATGGGGTCACAAAGAGTAGGACATAACTGAAACAACTGAGCTTGCACACATATATAGTATTATTATAGTTCTATTTTAAATTTGCTTTTATGTTCTGATTTTTTCTTTCTTTTCAGTTATTTTTGTCTGATTTGTTTTCTTGACTTTATTATTTTTCACTCTGGTTTTGTTTTCTGTTTTGAGTTTTTATTAGTTTTGTTTATAATTGATTTAATTTTTGGTTTATTTTGTTTGTCTGCTTGTTTTCTTGCTTTTGCTTTTTAGTTCTATGTTTGTTTCCTGTGTGTGTGTCTACTTTTTTTTTATCTTGTTTTTGTTTGATTTTACTTTTACCATTTGCCTGCCATTTTTTCTTTAATCTCCCTATTGCTGTGATGAGTAACATTCAGGGTCTTGGTTCCCTGACCTGAAACCAGGCCTGACTGTCTAGGGATACAGCACTGAATCCTGGATACTGGACAGCAAGATGATTCCTGGCCTCAGGGAATATTTATCAGTGATAGCTCCCACAAACACCATCATCTGAATCCAAGACCTGGCTCCATCCAACTGCCTGAAACAAACAGTGATGGATAGCTCATGCCAAGAAAAAGCAGGACAGAAACACAAACCCAACCATAAGCAGATAGGCTGCCTAAAGTCAAAGTTAGCTAACAGATACCCCAAAAACACAACCTGACATGGACTTGCCTATCAAAGGGAAAAGACTCAACTCCACCCACCAGAAAGTAGGCACCAGTCCCTTCCATAACAAAGTCTACACAAGTCACAGGACCAACTTCACCCACCTGGAGCAGAGGCCAGAAGCCAGAAGAACTATGGCCAGGAAGCCTGGGGAAAGGAGACCTGAAGCATACGAAGGCAGACAAAGTGAAAATATAGAAAGATATCATGTGGACAAAGAATCAATGTAAAAAAATGATAAGACAAAGTAAAGGAAGAGGAATTAGGCAATCTGCCTGAAAAATAATTCAGAGTAATCATAGTATAGATGATCCAAGATCTCAGATGTAGAATGGAGAAAATATGAAAAATAAATAAATAAAGAGGAAAAAAACATAAAATTACCTAGGAGAACTGAAGAACAAAGAGTGATGAACAACATGGTAACTGAAATTAAAAATATACTAGAAGTAACCAATAGCAGAATAAATGAGGCAGAAGAACACATAAGTGAGTTGAAAGACATAATGGTGGAAATAACTGCCAAGGAGCAGAATAAAGAAAAAATAATGAAAAGAAATGAGGATATTCTCAGAGACCTTTGAGACAACATTTAAGTCACCAAGTTTTGAACTATAGGAATACTAGAAAAAGTAGAGAAATAGAAGGGTCTGAGAAAATATTTGAAGAGACCATAGCTGAAACTTGCCTAACATGGGAAAGGAAATTGTCAAGTTCATAAAATGCAAAGTGACCATATAGAATAAACAGTAAGAGAAACACACCAAGACAAATATTACTGAACCTAACAAAAACTAAATACAGAAAACATATTAAAAGCAGCAAGGGAAAAGCAGCAAGTAAGATAGAAGGGAAACCCAATAATGTTAAGACCTGATCTTTTAGCATAACATTGGCAGGGCAGAAGGGAGTTCAGGTGACAAAAGGGAAAACCTACAACCAAGATTAGTCTACTCAGAAAGGATCTCATTTAGATTCAACAGAGAAATCAAAAGCATTACAGATAAGCAAAACCTAAGAAAACTTGGCTCCACAGAACGAGCTTTACAATAAATGCTAAAGAAATTTGTCTAGGCAGAAAACACAAGAGAAGAAGAGGACCTATAAAAAGAAACTGAAAACAATAAAGAAAATGGTTACAGGAACACATGTATCAATAATTACCTTAAATGTAAATGGATTAAATGTTCTAATCAAAATAAATAGACTGGTTGAATGAATAGAAAAACAATACCCATATGCATGATGTCTGTGGGATACACACTTTAGACATAGGGACACATACAAACTGAAAGTGAGGAGATGGGAAAAAAGATTCCATTACAATGGACATCAAAAGAAAGCAGGAGTAGCAATACTCACATCAGACAAAATAGTCATTAAAGTGAAAAAAAAAAAAAAACTATTACCAGAGAAAAGGAAGAACATTATATAATGATCAAGGGATCAATCCAAGAAGATATAACAATTGTAAATATTTATGCACCCAGCATATGAACACCTCAGTACATAAGGCAAATGCTAACAGACATAAAATGGGAAATTGACTGTAACACAATAATAGTAGAGGACTTTAACACCCCACTTCCACCAATGCAGACAGATATTTAATAAGGAAACTCAAACCTTAAATGACACATTAGACCAGAACCTGGTCTAATGTGTTATTTATGTATATAGCACATTCCATCCAAAAGCAGCAGAATACAATTTTTAAAAAATTATACATGGAATATTCTCTATGATAGATCATATCTTGGGTCACAAATCAAGCCTTGGTTAATTGAAAAAGATTGAAGTTATATCAAGCATCTTTTCTGACAACAATGCTATGAGATCAGGTATCAGTTACAGGAAAAAACCGTAAAAACCACAAACACATGCAATTTAAACAATACACTTCTACATAACCCAGAGGTCACTGGAGAAATCAAAGTGGAAATCGAAAAATACCTAGAAACAAATGACAAGGAAAACACGACACCCCAAAAACCTATGGGATGCAGCAAAAGCAGTTCTAAGAGGGAAGTTTATAGACATAGAAGGCTACCTCAAGAAATGAGAAAAATATCAAATAAGCAATTTAACCCTACACCTAAAACAACTAGAAAAATAAAAGAAACAAAACCTCAAATTTAATAGAAGGAAATAAATCATAAAGATCAGAGTAAAAATAAATGAAAAATAAATGAAGATAACAATAGTAAAGATTTAACAAAGGAAAAAAAACCTAAAAGCTAGTTCTTTGAGAAGATAAGCAAAATTGACAAACCATTAGCTGGACTCATCAAGAAAAAAAGGGAGAAGACTCAAATTAATAAAATTTGAAATGAAAAAGAAGGTACAGCAGACAGTGCAGAAATACAAAGTCTCATAAGAGACTGTTATGAGCACCTATATACCAATAAAATGGACAATCTGGGAGAAATGGACAAATTCTAAGAAAAGTGCAACTTTTGAAGACTGGACCAGAATGAAATAAAAATATGAACAGATCAACTACAGACATTAAAATCCAAACTATGACAAAAAATCTTCCAACATACTAAAGTCCAGGGACAAATGGATTCACAGGTAAGTTCCATAAAATGTTTAGAGACGTGCTAACACCTATACTGCTCAAAAACTTTCAAACATGCAGAAGTAGGAACACTCCCAAATACATTCTATGAGTCCACCATCACCCTGGTACCAAAATCAGACAAGCACATCACAAAGAAAGAAAATTGGAGGCCAATATCACAGATGAACATAGATGTAATCATACTCAACCAAATACTAGCAAACAGAATACAAGAACACATTAAAAAATCATACATCATGATCAAGTGAGGTTTAACCAGGGATGCAAGGATTCTTTAATATATGCAAATCAAACAATGTTATATACCATATTGACAAACTGAATGTTAAAGTCCATATGATAATATTAATAAAAGCAGGATTTTAGGTAAGATTGAGTACCAATTTTACAAAAAACTCTCCAGAAAATGAGCATAGAAGGAACCTATCTCAACATAATAAAGGCCATTTTCAACAATCCCATAGCAAACATTATTCTCAATAGTGACAAACTGAAAACATTTCCTCTAAGATCAGAAACAAGGGAATGGTGTCCACTCTTGCAATTACTATTCAACATAATTTTGTATGTCCTAGACATGACAATCAGAGGAAAAAAATCAAAGAAATCCATATTGAAAAAGAAGTAAAACTCTCACTGTTTGCAGATGACATGATACTATAAGTAGAAAATCCTAAACATGGCACCAGAAAACTACTAGAACCAATTAATGAATTTAGTAATGTTGCAGGATATGAAATTAACACACAGAAATCCCTTGCATTTCAATACATTAACAGTGAAAAATCAGAAAGAGAAATGAGGACACAATACTATTCACCATTACAACAAAATAATAAAATATCTAGTATTAAACCTTGCTACGTATATTGTCACCTTGCTTATTAAACTTATATCCAGAGTACATCAGGTGAGATGCTGGGCAGGATGAATTACAAGCTGGAATTAAGACTGTTGGGAGAAATATCAGTGACCTCAGATATGCAGATAACACCACCTTAATGGCAGAATGTGAAGAATAACTAAAGAGCCTCTTAAAGAAGGTGAAAGAGGATAGTGAAAAAGCTGACTTAAAATTCAGCATTCAAAAAAACTGATTATGTCATCCAGTCTGATC
Source organism: Muntiacus reevesi (assembly GCF_963930625.1). Lineage (NCBI taxonomy): Eukaryota > Metazoa > Chordata > Mammalia > Artiodactyla > Cervidae > Muntiacus > Muntiacus reevesi. Next base: position 44,533,947 of record NC_089271.1, read on the forward strand.
ACTTCATGGCAAATAGATGGGGAAACAATGGAAACAGTGACAGACTTTATTTTCTTGGGCTCTCAAATCACTTTGGAGGGTGACTGCATCCATGAAATTAAAAGACATTTGCTCCATGGAAGAATAGCTATGACAAATCTAGACAGTGTATTAAAAAGAAGAGACATCACTTTACCAACAAAGGCCCATATAGTCAAAGCTATGATTTTTCCAGGGATTTCTGTTGTCATATACGGATGTGAGAGTTGAACCATAAAGAAACCTGAGCATCAAAGAATTGATGCTTTCAAACTGTGGTGCTGGAGAAGACTCTTGAGTCCCTTGGGCAGTAAGGAGATCAAACCAGTCAATCCTAAAGGAAATAAACCTTGAATATTTATTGGAAGGACTGATGCTGAAGCTCCAATTCTTTGACTAACTGATGCAAAGGGCCAAATCATTGGAAAAGACCCTGATGCTTGGAAAGACTGAGGGTAGGAGGAGAGGGTGGCAGGGGATGAGATGACTGGATGGTATCATTCACTCAATGGAAATGAATTTGGGCAAACTCTGGGAGTTAGTGAAGGACAGGGCAGCCTGGTGTGATTCAGTCCATGGGGTCACAAAGAGTCAGACACGACTGAGCAGCAACAAAGGATACAAAAGGCCTATGGGCAGAAACTAGAAGACACTGATGGAAGAAACCAAAGATGGCAGATACAGATGGAGAGATAATATCATGTTCCTGGATTGAAAGAATCAATATTATGTAAATAAGCATACTACCCCAAACAGTATTGAGATTTAATATCATCCCTATTAAATAACCAAAATACATTTTTCACAGAACTACAACAAAAAATTCCACAGTTTGTATGGTAATGCAAAAGACCCCAAATAGCCAAAGCATTCGTGAGAGAGAAAAATGGAGCCGGAAGAATCAAGCGTCCTGACTTCAGACTATAGTACAAAGCAGCAATCAGAAAGACAGACTGGTACAGGCATAAAAACAGAAAAATAGGTCAGTGGAATAGGATAGGAAGCCCAGAGAAAAACCCATACTCCTAGGGGCAACTAATCTTTAAAAAAAGAGGCAAGAATAAACAGTGGAGAATAGACAGCCTCTTCAATAAGTGGTGCTGGGAAAACTATAGAGTTCAGTTCAGTTGCTCAGTCGTGTCCAACTCTTTGTGACCCCATGGACTGCAGCACGCCAGGCCTCCCTGTCCATCACCAACTCCCAGAGTTTACTCAAACTCATGTCCATTGAGTTGGTGATGCCATCCAACCATCTCATCCTCTGTCGTTCACTTCTCTTCCCGCCTTCAATCTTTCCCAGCATCAGGGTCTTTTCAAATGAGTCAGTTCTTCACATCAGGTGGCCAAAGTATTGGAATTTCAGCTTCAGCATCAGTACCCAATGAACATTCACGACTGATTTCCATTAGGATGGACTAGTTGGATGTCCTTGCAGTCCATGGGACTCTCAAGAGTCTTCTCCAACACCACAGTTCAAAAGCAACAACTCTTCAGCGATCAGCTTTCTTTGTAGTTCAACACTCACATCCATACATGAGTACTGAAAAAACCATAACCTTGAGTAGACGGACCTTTGTTGGCAAAGTAATCTCTCTGCTTTCTAATATGTTGTCTAGGTTGGCCATAACTTTCCTTACAAGGAGTAAGGGTCTTAATTTCATGGCTGCAGTCACCATCTGCAGTGATTTCGGAGCCCCAAAAAATAGTCTCTCTCATGGTTTCTACTGTTTCCCTATCTATTAGCCATGAAGTGATGGGTCTGGATGTCATGATCTTAGTTTTCTAACATTTAAGACAAATTTTTCACTCTCCTCTTTCACTTTCAGCAAGGGGCTCTTAGTTCTTCTTCACTTTCTGCCCTAAGGGTGGTGTCATCAGCATATCTGAGGTTGCTGATACTTCTCCAGGCAATCTTGATTCCAGCTTGTGCTTCATCCAGCCCAGCGTTTCTCATGATGTACTGTGCATATAAGTTAAATAAGCAGGGTGACAATATACAGCCTTGATGTATTCCTTTTCCTATTTGGAACCAATCTGTTGTTCCGTGTCCAGTTCTAATTATTACTTGCTGACCTGCATACAGATTTCTCAAGAGGCAAGTCAGGTGGTCTAGTATTCCCATCTCTTTCAGAATTTTCCACAGTTTATTGTGATCCACACAGTCAAAGGCTTTGGCATAGTCAGTAAAGCAGAAATAGATGTTTTTCTAGAACTCTGTTGCTTTTTCGATGATCCAGCAAATGTTGGCAATTTGATCTCTGGTTCCTCTGCCTTTCTAAATCCATATTGGACATCTGGATGTTCACGGTTCATGTGCTGTTGAGAATTTTGAGCATTACTTTACTAGAGTGTGATATAAGTGCAATTGTGCGGTAGTTTGAGCATTCTTTGCAATTGCCTTTCTTTGGGATTGGAATGAAAACTGACCTTTTCCAGTCCTGTGGCCACTGCTGAGTTTTGCAAATTGGCGGGCATATTGAGTGCAGCACTTTAACAGCATCATCTTTTAGGATTTGAAATAGCTCAACTATTTGAAATAGCTCACCTCCACTAGCACTGTTCATAATGATGCTTCCTAAGGTCCACTTGACTTCACATTCCAGGATGTCTGGCTCTAGGTGAGTGATCACACCATCATGATTATCTGGGTCATGAAGATTTTTTTTTTTTTTGGTATAGTTCTGTGTATTGTTTCCACCTCTTCCTAATATCTTCTGCTTCTGTTAGGTCCATACCATTTCTATCTATCCTTTATTGAGCCCATCTTTGCATGAAGTTTTCCCTTGGTATCTCTAATTTTCTAGAAGAGATCTCTAGTCTTTCCCATTCCATTGTTTTCCTCTATTTCTTTGCAGTGATCACTGAGGAAGGCTTTCTTATCTCTCCTGGCTATTCTTTGGAACTCAGTATTCAAATGCATATATCTTTCCTTTTCTCCTTTGCTTTTCTCTTCTCTTCTTTTCACAGCTTTTTGTAAGGTCCCTTAGACAGCCATTTTGTTTTTTGCATTTCTTTTTCTTGAGGATGGTCTTGATCCCTGTCTCCTGAACAGTGTCATGAACCTCTGTCCATAGTTCATCAGGCACCCTATCAGATCTAGTCCCTTAAATCTATTTCTCACTTCCCCTGTATAATTGTAAGGGATTTGACTTAGGTCATACCTGAGTGGTCTAGTGGTTTTCCCTACTTTCTTCAATTGAAGTCTGAACTTGACAATAAGGAGTTCATGATCTGAGTCACAGTCAGCTCCCAGTCTCTTCTTTGCTGACTGTGTAGAGCTTCTCCACCTTTCGCTGCAAAGAATATAATCAATCTGCTTTTGGTGTTGGCCAAAGAGTCTGGTGATGTCCATGTGTACAGCGTTCCCTTGTGTTGTTGGAAGAGGATGTTTGCTACAACCAGTGCGTTCTCTTGGCAAAATTCTATTAGCCTTTGCTCTGCTTCATTCTGTACTCCAAGGCCAAATTTGCCTGTTATTCCAAGTGTTTCTTGACTTCCTACTTTTGCATGCCAGTCCCCTATGTTGAGAAAGACATTTTTGGGGGGTGTTAGTTCTAAAAGGTCTTGTAGGTCTTCATAGAACCGTTCAATTCCAGCTTCTTCAGCATTACTGGTCAGGGCATAGACTTTGATTAGTGTGCTATTGAATGGTTTACCTTGGAAACGAACAGAGATCATTCTGTCGTTTTTGAGATTGTATTCAAGTACTACATTTTGGACTCCTTTCTTGACTATGATAGCTACTCCATTTGTTCTAAGGGATTCTTGCCCACGGTAGTAGATAAATGGTCATCTGAGTTAAATTCACCCATTCCTGTCCATTTTTGTTTACTAATTCATAAAATGTTGACATTCACTCTTGCCATCTCGCTGACCACTTCCAATTTGCCTTGATTCATGTACCTAACATTCCAGGTTCCTATGTATACAGCTACATGTCAAAGACTTACATTAGAACACTTCCTAACACCATACACAAAAATAAGTCAAAATGGATTAAAGACTGAAATGTAAGGCCAAATATTAGAAAACTTTTAGAAGAAAACATAAGTAGTACACTCTTTGACATAAATGGCAGCAAGATCCTTTGTGACCCTCCTTCTACAGTAATGAAAATAAAAAAATAAATTTGAAGCTAATAAAACATAAAAGCCTTTTCAGAGCAAACAAACTGTAAACAAGGTGAAAAAACAGTCCTCAGAATGGGAGAAAAATAATTGCAAATGAAGAAACTGACAAAGGATTAATATCAAAAATATACAAGCACCTCATGCAGCTCAATATAAAAAACACTAAAAATCTAATCAAAAACTGATCAGAAGACATCAACAGACACTTCTCCAAAGAAGACATACAGATTGCTAAAACATGAAAAGATGCTCAACATTTATCATCATTAGAGAAATGTAAGTTAAAACTCCAATGAAGTTTCATTTCACACAGGTCAGAATGGCCATCATGAAAATATCTACAAACAATGAATGCTAGAGAGGATATGGAGAAAAGGGAAGCCTCTTTCATTGTTGCTGTAAATTGATACAAACACTATGGAGAATGGTATGGAGGTTTCTTACAAAACTAGCAGTAAAATTACCATATGACTCAGAAATTCCATTAGTCTGAGAAAGCTGTAATTCAAAAATACACATGTACCCCAGTGTTAATTGCAGCACTATTTACAATAGTCAGGACATGGAAGCAACTTAGATGTCCATTGACAGATGACTGGATAAAGAAGTTGTGATGCTTATATACAATGGAATGTTACTCAGCCATCAAAGGAACAAGATTGGGTCATTCACAGTGATGTAGAAGAACCTAGAGTCTGTCACAAAGAGTAAATTAAGTCAGAAAGAGAAAATGAAATATAATATTTTAATGCTTATAGCTAGAAAATGTTATTTTTTTATCCATTTTGTATATCTAGAAAATGTAATTTTTTGAGAATCTAGAAAAATGTTACAGATGAAACTATTTGCAGGGCAGGAATAGATATGCAGACCTAGAGAATGAGCATGTGGACAAAGGCAGGAAAGGGGAAGGTGAGGCAATTTGGGAGATTAAGGTTTACATATATACACTACCATGTGTAAAATAGATAGCTGTTGGGAAGCTGCTGTGTAGCACAGGGAGTTCAGCTCAGTGCTCTGTGATGACCAAGAGGCATAGGATGGAGTGGGTGGGAGTGAGGCTAAAGGAGGGAGGGTACATATTTGCACACATAGCTGATTCACATTGGTGTACAGCAGAAACTAACACAACATTGTAAAGCTCTTATACTTCAATTTTAAAAATATTAAAAATTGAAAAAAAAGAAATGTGAAAAGAAGACAAATTAGGTAAAATGTTTGCTAGAAGGAACTTTTAAGGATATGAAGAACTTCACTTTGCTCTCAGTGGCATGAGAACAATACCCAAGAAAATGGTAACCTGAAATAATACAAAATTATTATGCAAATGCTGATTAATCATATTACTGTCAATTCACTTTCTCAGTCTAAATAAATTTCAAATATATGTCATTAATAATCATGATATAATTAACTTGAAGGTTCATATGCCTTGTGAGAATACGAGGGCCTTGTAAATAAAAGTTAAAAAAGAACTGCAGGAAGCATATTAAAGAAAATTACTGTCAATTGCATGCTTGGTACTCAAGAAGAGATATAATCAATATGTGTGTTCCTAGAGAAAGGCAGTTATATTAAAAGCAATATAAAACATTTGCATAAATATTACAATATTAAATATTCTATATACAAATATTAACATTTGACATTCAAGTATTCAATAAATATTTGAAAGTTGCACTAGTCAGCTGGCCAGACTGGGCCTTCTCTTCCTAGCTCAGGAATTGTTTAGAAGACATATTTATAATGAAAAAACTTTTTATGCTATTGGCTTCTATTTTGAAATAAATGTTACGTTAAATATCCTGGCCTGAAATGGGTAACCTTGCCTTTCTCCAGGGCATTTTCCTGACCCAGGGTTCAAATCCAGGTGTCCCACATTGCAGGCAGATTCTTTACCAACTGAGCTATCAGGGAAGCCCAAATATCCTGCAAAGAATGAATTCTGACAAAAATGAGAAGTATGAATATAAAGAATATAAAAACAAACAGAAAGAATGAAGAAGATACTTTGAGATTACTGATATCTACATATTCATAGGAATGAATGATGTTTGTGGAAATCCATTTTAGTCTATAGTGCCTAGTTAGCCATTTCAAAAATTATTTCTCTTTGAACTTTACAAACTTATAAATATATATGTGCATATATGTATATATACATATATAATGTTATTTGTATGTATTTAATATAATATATAAAATTATATGGAATAGTACTACATATTTATATACTATGTGATTATTATATATAATGACGTATAGCATGTATTATTACATTAACATATGATACATATATAGTATGTCATATTGTAAAACCTGACATTGTCTGATAATTTGTAACTCTATAATACAGAAATCAAAAAAGAATCTCTAATCTCAGGTTTTACTTCATGATTCATTTTCTTCTATAATATAGTGCTTCAAATAAAGCTACAATTGCACAATCATTTCAGCAAGGAAGAGAATTCTTTATTCTGTCTCAATATTGGTTAGGGTAAAATTTATCCAGCAAGTTAGTTTCTTTTTGGTTCCTTGGAAATATAATCTATTATTTCCATTTGGGGCATGGCTGTTGATGGTAAATGAAAAGCAAAAGATGTCTTTTTGGTTTCAGCAGTGACTATTCGGTTTCACAGATATTTCCTTGAAATTGAACTTTTTCTTCACAGATACATAGAAATAAAATGAAGACAGTAATTTATGATAGTTTCTACATTCAAAATATTATTTTCTTTTGCTGTTGTTCATCTTTATTGTGTGTAACAGTAGGGCCATTAAATGAAATGAGACACCAGAAGTTTTCAAAATGCTAAACTAGCCTAATTGGCAATGTCTTTAATTTCCTGGATTTTCTAATGATATAAACAGGAAGTTGCAGAATATATATAACGGGAAGCTCAAAGGTATGCTATCCAGTTTCATTACCACTTTTTCCTCTTTCTTTTTAAGGGTAAGGATTTTATAACCAGTTGTTTTCCTGAACCTCAGTTTTCCACTAGAATCAAAATATACCAAAGTTAATCTGAATGCAATATTTCTTTGAGGTTGTAAACAGATGGAGCCATCATGTGACCGACTGAAAGCATTTTGTTTGAAAATTATATAATGGTTGGTGAAGGTGACATACAAATGAACACCAAAGTTGTAACCGGGCCACTTCCAGGAGTATTTTCCATCTCTGACAATCTTTTTGCCACATCTCATGCTATATTCTTCAAGTTCGGTTTCATTGATGTCTCTAGGACCAATTTCCCTGTATTGTTGTGCTCTAAGCAAGGTAAACCATTGTCGTTTATAAACACACGATAACCATTCTGAAGGTATTAGCGCATCTTGTTCAATAACTCTTGTGGCGGCGAGGTCACAGATGACGTGCTGAAACCTCAAATTTTTAAATACTGGTTGAAATGCTATGCCTTGTTCAGTTTCAAGAAAGGAAATGCTACCATTATGTTCCCTGTGCCTGGAAAACCAGTTGTTTGCCTTAACTAAAAGCTGTTTCATTGTGCCTTTCCAACCTGGGTTAAGGCGGAGGAACATCCACTGTTTAAGTGTAGTATATATATCGATTTCCTTTTGCATTACTAATAAATTAGAGGAGGAAATGACCAGATTCATAAGATCTGTACTGAGTTCTTTGTAAAGTTCAACACTTGGATGAGTCATCAGATTGTGGAGAAGCCACTCAAAGCACCTTGTCTTTACAGAATGTAACCCATAGGTCTCTGCTGCCGCATAGAAGCTACATACAGTTTTCACATTAATTGTTTCCTTCATGGTCTTATCACACTGCTGAATTAAGTCCTCTACTTGAAGCAGGCTTGCAGTTGCCAAAACTCCTGGAACTTGAAAGGGCTCAATTAAGACATATTCATTCCTGTACAATGAGCCTAATACAAAATGCAAGGATTCTACATTTATATTCTGGTCATTAATCTCCAGGTCAATAATATCGTTGTGACATTCTTTCCAAGAATCTCTAAACATTGTAGCAAAGTAGTTCGACTGACATAAAAACATTTTGTGTAAACACCATACTTGCCCCAGAGCACGGATTTTAATGTCACTGGTTTCCCCATTTAAAAATAAAGTTTGGTAAGCATGCTCAGATGTGATCTTAACTTTTTTACCCTGGCTTGTACAGGCGACTTGCTGTAGATCCTCCTCCTGGTCTAGAAACGTGTGGCTCCTCTCAGACTCTGGGCCCAAGCCGGGACGGGTGCTCCGTTTGCGTTTGCGGCTGCCAGACACATAACTGGGGCCTGCCTCGGGTTCTGGCTGCTGCAGTTCCTCTGTGCTGGATTCCCTGCAACGCAGATTCCGACTGTTCAAGGGCCCCATAGATAAAGGCTCTTAGAGCCCCTAGAGAGACTGCTGTTGAGACTTCCCTGCCACAGCATTGCTGTGGCCTGCCACCTCTGCTTAGGCCCTAGTTTCCCTTGGAGATTTTAGCACAGTCCCAAACGTCACAGTGGAGGCTCTGCATACTTCATTGTCTGCTCCAGCCCCTCCCTTCCTGTGGCCCCGCCCCTGCCTCCAGTCTTCTGTTCAGTCTAGCCTACTGTTCCTTCAGGGCCCCTGCCTCCAGGTTTTCCTTGAAAATGCTTTCCTATAAGGGAAATGACTGAATCAAAGGCTTTTGGATCACAGTGTTAAGGAGTGTACAGATTCACATTTCTACTGCAAGTGGGAGAATTCTTTTCTCCACTGTCAGCAGTGTTGAATATAATCATCTACCTTTGACTTTTAGTAATTTTAAAAAGATGAACAGTGGTATACCATTATCTTATTATTCCTCTTTCATTACAGAGAAGGCAAACTTTTATTTGATGTGTGTGTGTATATGCATATATATACTATACATATATAATTTGTATATATGTATAATTTTGAAATATCAATAGAGAGAAAGAGATATTTCAAAATTTCCTGATAAGGTACATCTTCATATTCTTTGCTTATTTCTTTTTATGAAAATTACACTTTTCATAAGTGTTTTATGAACACTTTTCATGAAAAGTGTTCGTCACTAAGGCCTGTCTAACTTTTGGAAAGCCTATGGACTTGTAGCCTGCCAGGCTCTTCTGTCCATGGGATTCTCAGGGAAGAATACTGGAGTGGGTAGCCATTTCCTTCTCCAGGGGATCTTCCTGAACCAGGGATTGAACCCTGGTCTCCCACATTGTGGGCAGTTTCTGTACTGTCTGAGCCATCAAAGAAGCCCCCAAAGAAAGTGTTAGTCACTTGATCATGTCCAATTCTTTGTGACCCCATGGACTGCAACCTGCCAGGGTCCTCTGTCCATGAAAGTCTCCAGGCAAGAAAACTGTAGTGGGTTGCCATTTCCTTCTCCAGGGAAATTCCTGACACAGGGATCAAACCCGGTATCCTGCACTGCAGGCAGACTCTTTACCATTTGATCTACCAGGGAAATGTTTATTTCTGTATTTATATACATTTTCTCCTTAGTGACTGTCAAACGCTTACTAGCTTGTTATAAAGATTACACGTATGTATGGTGTGCATGCATGCTAAGTCACCTTCAGTCGTGTCCCACTCTTTATGACCCTATGGACTGTAGCACAGCAGGCTCCTCTGTCTATGGGGATTCTCCAGGCAAGAATGCTGGAGTGGGTTGCCATGACTTCCTCCAGGGCATCTGTCTGATCCAGGTATCAAACCTGCATCTCTTACCTCTCCTGAATTGGCAGGTGGGTTCCTTGCTACTAGTGCCACCTGGGAAGCCCATATGTATGCATATATACATATAAAAATGAAGATTGTTAAAGTGTTATATTTTGTTGTTGTTCAGTCACTCAGTCGTGTCCAACTTTTTGTGACCCCATAGACTGCAGCACACCAGGCTTTCCTCTCTTTCATCATCTCCTGGAGCTTGCTCAAACTCATGTCCATTGAATCAGAGATGCCATTCAACCATCACGTCCTCTGCCGTCCTCTTCTCCTCCTGCCTTCGATCTTTCCCAGCATCAGGGTCTTTTGTAATGAGTTGGCTCTTCGCATCAGGTGGCCAAAGTATTAGAGCTTCAGTTTCAGCATTGGTCCTTCCAAGGAATATTCGAGATTGATTTCCTTTAGGATTGGCTGATTTGATCTCCTTGCTGTCCGAAGGACTCTCAAGAGTCTTCTCCAACACCACAGTTCAAAAGCATCAACTCTTTGGCACTCAGCCTTCTTTATGGTCCAATTCTCACATCCATACATGACTACTGGAAAAATCATAGCTTTTATTATGCAGCCCAGAATTTTGCATGATGTACTCTGGATATAAGTTAAATAATCAGGGTGACAATATACAACCTTGTCATACTCCTTTCCCAATTTGGAACCAGTCCATTGTCCAATAGCTGGTTCTAACTGTTGCTTCTTAATCTGCATACAGTTTTCTCAGGAGGCAGGTAATGTAATGTGGTCTGGTATTCCCATCTCTTGAAGAATTTTCCACAGTTTGTTGTGATACACACAGTCAAAGCCTCAGGAAGCATCACTGAAGTCAATGAAGCAGAAGTAGATGTTTTATTAATTCTTTCTTTTTCTGTGATCCAGTGGATGTTGCCAATTTGACCCCTGATTTCTCTGCCTTTTCTAAATTCAGCTTGAACATCTGGAAGTTCTCAGTTCACATACTGTTGAAGCCTGGCTTGGAGAATTTTGAGCATTATTTTGCTAGAATGTGAGATGAGTGTAATTGTGCAGTAGCTTGAACATTCTTTGACATTCCCCTTCTTTAGGAGTGGAATGGAAGCTGATTTTTTTTTTCCAGTCCTGTGGTCACTGCTTGGTTTTCCATATTTGCTGGCATATTGAGTGCAGAACGTTAACAGCATTATGTTTCAGGATTTGAAATAGCTCAGCTGGAATTCCATCACCTCCACTAGCTTTGTTAGCAGTGATGCTTCCTATGGCTCACTTGACTTTACACTCCAAGATGTCTGGCTGTAGGTGAGTGATCACACCATCATGGTTATCTGGGTTATTAAGATCTTTTTGTATAGTTCTGTGTATTTCTTGCCACCTCTTCTTTATATCTTCTACTTCTTTCAGGGGATTCTTGACCACAGTAGTAGATATAGTGGTCATTTGAATGAAGTTAGCCCATTCTTGTCAATTTTAGTTCACTGATCCCTAAGATGTCAGTGTTCACTCTTGCCATCTTCTGTTTGACCACATCCAAATTATCTTGATTCAGGGACCTGATGGGGCTTCCCAGGTGGTGCTAGTGGTAAAGAACTCGCCTGCCAATGCAGGAGATATAAGAGATGTGGGTTTGATCCCTGGGTTGGGAAGATTCCCCTGGAAGAGGACATGGCAACCCACTCCAGTATTCTTTCCTGAAAAATCCCATGGACAGAGGAGCCTGGCGGGCTAGAGTCCATAGCGCCACAAAGTCCGACACAACTGAAGTGGCTTAGCATGCACACAGGCACATGGACCTAACATTTTAGGTTCTTATGCAATATTCTCTTTACAACATCAGACTTTACTTTCACCACCAGACACATCCACAACTGAGTGTTGTTTCTGCTTCGGCCCAGCCACTTCAGTCTTTCATGAGCTATTAGTAATTGCCCTCTGTTCTTGCTCAGTAGCATATTGGACACATTCCGACCTGCGGAGCTCATCTTACAGTGTCATAACTTTTTGCCTTTTCATATTGCCCATGGGGTTCTTCAGGCAAAAATACTGGTGTGTGTTGCCATTTCCTTCTCCGGTGGACCACATTTGGTCAAAACTCTTCAATATGACCCATCTATCTTTGGCTGCCCCGCATAACATGGCTCATAGCTTCATTGTGTTAAGCAAGGCCCTTCTCCACCACAAGGAATTGATCCATGAAGAAGAAAGAAATACTACACAATAAGAAAAAGAAATGTTTTTGCTTTGAACAACAGCATCTAAAAAACTCAGAATAATCATACTGAAATAAAAAAGGATACAAACCTAGAATATAGTGTGTGATTCTATTCATTTTATTTTCAACAGAATTAAAATTAATTTATAATTAGGGAAAGCAGATCAGTGGTTGCCTAGGGATAGGGATGGGATTGTGTAGAGAGGAAAGCTATAAAAAGTGGAATAAAATGACTTTTAGAGGTGATAGATATGGTCACTATTACAATTTTGGTAAGAGTTTCATGAAACCTGTGGATCAAACCCAGGTCTTCCACATTGCATTCAGATTCTTTACCATCGGAGCCACCAGAGAAGTTCCATGACTAGCACTGAGGCTTCTCTGATGTTTCACATTGGGAGAAAGACAGCCCAAGAGGCTGCACCCACCCAACTTTGGCTTCTGCAAACCCAGACCCTTTGAGGTTCTATTCCAGACTTGCCATGTGAGCTTGGCCAACACTGGGAGCCTTCTTGAGTCCTTGAGTTTCCTCAGGCAAAACTTCCTGGCATGACAAGTAAGGGCCTGCTTTTCAGTTTGACAGTCCAGGAGCCTGTCTGATTCTGCTATGCAGCACATGTAAGCACAATTATGTGTCAGAAGTTTGATATTTAAGGAACACTCTGGACTAGGCACCTGCTGCTTGGAAAATGAAAAAGCAACGAGCAGTTATTATAAATTTCACTTGAAATGTCACTTACTCAAATGTACTAACTGGGTTAGAATGTTTTGTTAGCAAAAAGTTTTAACCAGTTCCTGTCCTCAGTTCTTTTTTCCAATACCTCTTCGTCTCTCAAGATCCCAATCGAAGGCTACATACAAGTCCATAGTAGACTTTGGGGCAGTGCTTCCTTCTTGGAAAGTAAGTCATGTGCAAAACAAACTGAAGTAAAATGCAGCCAGTGGTTGGGAACAATCCTTAGCCTGGGCTTGAAGAGTTTGGGAGATGGCAAGGAAGAAAAAACAAACTTTTTTTCTTTTAGTATTTCTTAGCAAAAAAGTATTTCTATTTTTATTTAAGGTACGTACATTATTTAAGACATAGTGCTATTGTACATTAAATAGACTACAGTATAGTGTAAACAAAACCTTTATAAGCACTGGGAAACCAACAAATTCATGTGACTCATTTTATTGGTATTTCCTTTATTGTGGTAATCTGAAGCTGAGCCTACAAACTCTCCAAGGTACGCCTGGATGTGGTCAGCTATATTTGCTCCCCGTTGTATCAAAGATGGTCAGTGGCAGCTCTAGCTTCAGTAAAATTGTCATATATTACCTTGAAGATTCACTATATAAGTCTATTGGACTTTTAAGCAAGCATGTTGCATCTGCATGTGTGGGATAAATGATGTGGAGCTCACCAATAGCTCTCCTGCTGAGCCAGCTGCAAGGAAAAAGTTTTCTTTTGACCAAAGTAGTCATCTGGCTTGTGGACCTCTTTTCACTCTAGGACTTGCCCTCTGTGCTGAGCCTGAGTCCAAAGTTTACCTCACAGAGAACTCAAAGCCAATGCTCAGATCCATGTGAGGTTGTCTAATTGTGGCATGGGGCCCTGGGGAACAAACTCCTAGAAGGGGGAGGAGGGAGGTGAGGACAACAGTGAAATGAACAGAAGTTGGAAATAATTGTAGCTAGATGGTGGTTTCTATGGTCACAAGATCATGAGTGGAATATACTATGTATCCTTCTGAGAAGTTAAATCATCAGAATATGAAGGGGGTTAAACTTCCAACAGCTATGAAAGGCAGAGAGTCAAGTTTTGCAAAGTTCCCTGCTTAGTAAATAGTCCCTCTCAGCCATGCCCTCTGTTGGCAGACAGTGAAAATATTTTCCAGAGGAGGGCTCAGGCCATCAGTCCCTGATTCATTTTCTAGTCCCAGAGGGATCTTCTCTAGGGAAAGGATTGGCCCCATGAGTTCTTTTTTTGAGATCTAATTCCCCTGAGCTCATCAGAGTGCACTGCACCAAGGTTGCAGATGGCAGAGAATTCAGACTTAGGCCAAGTCTTGGCATGACCATGCAACCTCTGAGTGTGGTTTGGGGTGTTTAGAGTAAGAAGAAAGGGAGAATGAATGAAAACTCTCTCACCCATATAATCCCTGGGAGGAAACTGGAGCTTATGTAAGGAAGCCCGGGCATTCTCAGAAATTGTATAATTGATATATTTTGAGGAGGAGATGCAGGGCATGGGGAAGGTTTCTGTGGTCCTGTAGTTGTCAAGTTCACACAAAGCACAGCTAGCTGGTCTTCAGGAATAAACACAGAGTTTACCCTGGCCCCACCCCTTCTTCTCTCAGTTGAACCAGAGAGAAACAACTACGCGAACTTTCAGCATTCTCGCTCTGCATCCTCTTCCAGAGCACAGTATATTGGAGTGAGAGACAAGGTAAATAAGACTGTACCTTTCCACTGTTGACACCACAGGGGGACTTTCACTACATTACTGGGGTTCAGGAGTGACAGGACAAAGGTCAGTTGAGTTGACTGGTTTCCTCTGAACCTATGCCTTATGTTTTTGTCAAGTACTTTGTTCAGTTCAACTCTCTGCGACTTCATAAACTGCAGAACCTCAGGCTTTATTGTCCTTCACTATCTCCCAGAGATTTCTCAGACTCATGTTCATTGAGTCGGTGATGCCATCCAACCAACTCATCCTGTCATCACCTCCTCCTGCCTTCTATCTTTCCCAGCATCAAGGTCTTTTCCAATGAGTCCACGCTTTCCGTTAGGTGACCAAGGTATTCAGCTTCAGCATCAGTCCTTCCAATGAATATTCAGGGTTCATTCCCTTTAGGATTGAGTGGCTTGATCTCGCTGTCCAAGGGACTTCCAAGGGTCTCAACCAGCATCACAATTTGAAAGCACCAATTCTTCTGTGCTCAGCCTTCTTTACGGTCCAACTCTCACATCCATACATGACTATTGGAAAACCATAGCTTTGACTATATGGACCTTTGTTGCCAAAGTGATCTCTCTGTTTTTTAAAGCAGTATCTCGGTTTGTCATTGCTTTTCTTTCAGAAAGCAAGAGTCTTTTAATTTTGTTGCTGCAGTCAGCATCCACAGTGATTCTGATGCCCAAGAAAAGAACATCTGCCACTGTTTCCTCTTTGCCCCCTTCTATTTGCCACGAAGTGCATGAGCAGACCAGATGCCATGATCATAGTATTTTGAATGTTGAGTTTTAAGCCAGCTTTTCATTTTTCTCTTTCACCCTAATCAGGAGGCTCTTTTGTTCTTTTTAGTCCATGCTTTCTACCATCAGAGTGGTATCATCTGCATATCTGAGGTTGCTGATATTTCTTCCTGCAATCTTGATTCCAGCTTGTGATTCATCCAGCCTGGCATTTTGCATGATGTACTCTGCATATAAGTTAAATAAGCAGGGTGAAAATCCTTACCCAAATTTAAAGAAGTCCATTGTTCCATGTCTGGTTCCAATTGTTGCTTCTTGACCTGCATACAGGTTTCTAAGGAGGCAAGTCAGGTGGTCTGGCATCTCCATCTCTTTAAGAATTTTCCACAGGTTTTTTTTTTTTTTTTTTTTTTTTTTTTTTTTTTTTGATCCACACAGTCGGAGGCTTTTACATAGTCAATGAAGCAGAAGTAGATGTTTTTCTGGGATTCCCTTGCTTTTTATATGGTTCAATGGATGTTGGCAATGTGATCTCAGGTTTCTCTGCCTTTTCTAAATCCAGCTTGTACATCCAGAATTTCTTGGTTCACCTACTGCTGAAGCCTAGCCTGAAGGATTTTGAGCATCACCATGCTAGCATGTGAAATGAGTGAAATTGTACGCAGGTTAGAACATTCTTTGGCACTGTCCTTCTTTGGGATTGGAATGAAAACCATTTCCAGTCCTGTGGCCACTGCTGAGTTTTCCAAATTTGCTGACATATTGAGTGCAGCATTTTAACAGCATTATCTATTGGGATTTGAAATAGCTCAGCTGGAATTCCATCACCTCCATTAGCTTTGTTCATAGTAATATTTTCTAAGGCCACTTGACTTCACACTCCAGCATGTCTTTCTCTAAGAGAGTGATCACACCATCGGGGCTATCTGGGTCACTAAGGCCATTTTTGCCTAGTTCTTGTGTGTATTCTTGCCACCTCATCTGCTTCTGTTAAGCCCTTATCATTTCTGTCCTTTATTGAGCCCATCATTGCATGAAATGTTCCCTTGGTATCTCTAATTTTCTTGAAGAAATCTCTGGTCTTTCCCGTTCTATTGTTCTATTGTTCTCCTCTATTTCTTTGCATTGTTCACTGAGGAAGGCTTTCTTGTCTCTTATCTTATCTCTCCTTCTTATCTATCTTATCTTATCTCTGCTTGCTATTCTGTGGAACTCTGCATTTAGTTGGGTGTAGCTCTCCCTTTCTCCTTTGCCGTTCACTTCTCCACACCCCCCACCCCTACCCCCCCCCCCCCCCCCCCCGCTATTTGGAAGGCTCCCTCAGACACCCATTTTGCCTTCCTGCATTTCTTTCACTTGGGATTGTTTTGGTCACTGTCTCCTATAAAGTTTCACGAACCTCGGTCCACAGTACTTCAGGCACTCTGTCTACCAGATTTACTCCCTTGAATCTATTTGTCACTTCCACTGTATAATCATAAGGGATTTTCTTGAGGTCATACCTGAATGGTCTACTGGTCTTCCCTACTTTCTTCAATTTAATCCTGAACTTTGCAATATGGAGTGCATGATCTGAGCCACTGTCAGCTCCAGGTTTTGTTTTTGCTGACTTTATAGAGCTTCTCCACGTCTGGCTGCATAGAATATAATCAATCTGATTTTGGTATTGACCATCTGGTGTTGTCCATGTATAGAGTCATCTCTTGTGTTGTTGGAAGAGGGTGTTTGCTATCACCAGTGAGTTCTCTTGGCAAAACTCTGTTAGCCCTTGCCCTGCTTCAGTTTGTACTCCAAGCCCAAACTTGCCCTGTTACTCAAGGTATCTCTTGATTGTCTACTTTTGCATTCCAACCCCCTATGATGAAAAGGACAACTTTTTTGGTGTTATTTCTAGAAGGTCTTGTAGGTCTTCATAGAACTGTTTGACTTTAGCTCCTTTGGCACTAGTGGTTTGGGATTAAACTTGGATTACTGTAATATTTGAATAGTTTGCCTTCAAAATGAACTGAGATCATTCTGTCATTTTTACGATTACACACAAGTACTGCATCTCAGACTCTTTCATTGCTTGTGAGGGCTACTCCGTTTCTTCTAAGGGATGGTTGCTCACAGTGGTAGATATAATGATCATCTAAAAGCAGAGGCATTCCTTTCCCAACAAAGGTCCATACAGTCAAAGCTATGGTTTTTCCAGTAGTCATGTATGGATGTGAGAGTTGGACTATAAAGAAAGCTGAGCACTGAAGAATTGATACTTTTCGACTGTGGTGTTGGAGAAGACTTGTGAGAGTCCCTTGGACAGCAAAGAGATCAAACCAGTCCACCCTAAAGGAAATCAGTCCTGAATATTCACTGGAAGGACTTGTGCTGAAGCCCCAATACCTTGGACACGTGGTGCGAAGAACTGACTCAGTGGAAAAGACCCTGACGCTGGGAAACATTGAAGGCATGAGGAGAAGGGGATGACAGAGGATGATATGGTTGGATGGCGTCACTGACTTAATGGACATGAGTTTGAGCAAGCTCCAGGGTTGGAGATAGATAGGGAAGCCTGGTGTGCTTCAGTTCATGGGGCCACAGAGTTGGACATGACTGAGTGCCTGAACTGAATTAAATTCGTCCATTCTCATCCATTTTAGTTCACTGATTCCTAAAATGTCAATATTCACTCTTGCCATCTCCTGCTTGGCCGCATCCAATTTACCTTGATTCACTGGTAACATTATAGGTTCCTGTGCAATATTGTTATTTACAGCATCCGACTTTACTTTCACCTCCAAACACACACACAAATATGTGTTGTTTCCTCTTTGGCTCAGCCTCCTCATTCATTCTGGAGCTGTTTCTCTGCTCTTCCCCAGTAGTATACTGGACACCTACCGACTTGGGGGGCTCATCTTCTGGTGTCATATCTTTTTGCCTTTTCATGCTGTTCATGTGGTTCTCAAGGCAAGAATATTGAAGTGGTTTGCCATTCCCTTCTCCAGTGGACCATGTTTTATCAGAACTCTCCACCATGACCTGTCTATAAGAAGGAAAGAAAGGGGTGGGGGAGAATGGAAGTGGCAACTGATTTTAAATGATGATTATATAGCTGATTCTCTTCGTTGTACAGCAGTAACTAACACAACATTGTAAAGCAATTATATGCGGTGGTGTGTGTGTGCTCAGTTGCGTCCAACTCTGTAACCCCATGACTGTAGCCTGTCAGGCTCTTCTGCTACTGGGATTTTCCATGCAAAATACTGGAGTGGGTTGCTATTTCCTCCTGCAGGGTATCTTCCTGACCCAGGCATGGAACTCAGGTCTCCCGTGTCTTCCGTACTGGCAAGCGGTTTCTTTACCACTAGCACCACCTGGGAAGCCCCAAAAAAATAAACACCTTTTTGAAAATACTTGCAGAAATTAAAAAAAAAAAGAAAGAAATGATGATTAAGAAGATAATTGAGGTGATTAAAACACACTTTGCTTATCCCTTCATAAAGTGGACAGTTTCTTTTGGAAGAGCTGCATCCTCAAGAGGAAGGCAGGAAGCTTGTATAGGATAGAGAACAAGGAAGAGAAAAATGGAAACTACCTGATTGGCTGGGTCTGTGGGGTCACTGTTGTTTGGGATGCAATGAGCAAGGAAATAAGTTGGGAATCCAGCGCTGGCTTGGCTTGGGTTTGGCTGACCTCATACATGTGGTTCTGGTCAAGAAGAGCATTTTATAAGGACACAAAAGTTTCTTATGCTTCAGCTTACTGATATGGCACCCAGGAGGGTGCAGCTCCATGTTGAACCCTCATGATCTGGGGGCTGACTGGGCTCTCTGGCCACTGCTCAGCGTCTCCAGAGAAAATGGGACTATGTTACTGACCTCTCTCCCTCTTCACTTGTTTTCACTCATTCGTTCTGTTTTAGTGTGCTGCATTTTCTTCCCCCCCACCCCTCTCCCTCAGAAGTTCACTTTGCATATATTCTCAGAAAACAAGGGAGAAAGAAAAAGTGACCCCCGGTAAATCCAGCCACTCACAAACCGGGACCCTGAGCCTCTGGCTCCGGCGGGCAGGGCGGGTGGGTTGGGGTCCCCAAGCTGCGTCCCACCCATGCGGGAGGCCATGGCTGGCTCCTTGGAGGCAGAGGTGGAGGCAGAGTTGATCGGGCTGACAGTCAGGTGGCTGAGGTAAAACTTGTCAGCTTATTCTCAGGATATGAGACATCAGGGCTCCTTGGCACCTGAGTCAGCGTCCTGACCTGGAAGCAGCTGTTGGCCTCTACTCCTCATGGTGGTTGTGGGAGAAGACTCGGAGTCCTTGTGAGATGGGGAGTCAGGGCCTGGGTCCCTGCATGTCACTGGCTCCTCACCCACCCTTGTTACCAGGCCCTGCTTCTGGATGATGGCATATCCTCACAGCCCTTGCCTCTATCCTCCTCCTCATACATTTCTGTATGTATATGTATATATACACATACACACAGTGGAATATTACCCAGCCACCAAAAAGTAATTACAATTTTGTCATTTGCAACTGTATGGATGGACCCAGAGGGTATTCTGCTTAGTGAAATAAGTCAGAGAAAGACAACTATTCTATGTTATCACTTATATGTCGACTAATAATATTAAAAAGTAAATATAACAAAACAGAAACAGTTTCACTAATATAGAGAAAAAACGAGTAATTACCAGTGAGTGAAAGCAGTGCAGATGGGCAAGATAAGGGTAATGAATTGAGGTACACCCTACTATGTATAATATAAATAAATTACAAGCATATATCTTACAGCATAGGAAATATAGGCAATATTTTATAATCATTTTATAATCACTATAATGAAGTATAAAATATTTAATCACTATGCTGTACACCTGAAACTAATATAATATTGTAAATCAACTGCACTTCAATAAAATTTTAAAAATCAAAAAGGAAATAGCACATACACGCACACACACACATACACAAAGAAACTGTGCATCAAGAAGTGAGTGGAGTTAACTAGTTAAAGTGATGAAAAAAAATCTATACCAATCTATTCTGGATGAATTTGAATTGTCTTTTAAAACTGATTGAGTTACTTTGCTCACAATCCTATATGCAAGGCAGCAAAAGAGACACAGATGTAAAGAACAGACTTTTGGACTATGTGGAAGAAGGTCAGGGTGGGATGATTTGAGAGACTAGCATTGAAATGTAAAGCAGATGACCAGTGCAAGTTCGATGCATGAAGAAGGGCACTCAAAGTCAGTGCTCTGGGACAACCCAGAGGGATGGGGTGAGGAGTAAGTTGGGAGGGGAGTTCATGATGGGGGGACACATGTGCAACCGTGGCTGATTCATATCAATGTATGGCAAAAACCACCACAATATTCTAATTACCCTCCAGTTAGAAGAAGTAGATTAATGAAAAAAGTGATTGAGATACACATTTTCTTAAACAAACAAAAATTGAGAGCTCTAGTTATCAGTGGTCCTGCATTTTAACAATTAGTTTTGTACATCTGTGTTTCTTTTTCTGTTTTTCATATAGGGTTATCATTACCATCTTTCTAAATTCCATATATATGTGTTAGTATGCTTAAAATCTTCAGAAAATTTGGAATGTTATATGTCAGAAATTATGTTATATATAAATAAAGGAAAGGTGCTGGAGAAGAACTATATGAGGGCAAAGAAAAATAATATTTTCCTTATTCTTAACAGACAACTGTGTATTCAAAATCATAGTAGTAGCCTTGTAGGAAGTGATTATATCTTTCAGATAAGTGAAATGAATGATAAAAATTTCATAAGGGAAAACGAGGAACTGAGAATACTCTGTTTTAAGGCCCTTCAATTACATGTGGAGTAATATAATGCTACTTGAAAAATGTGTTTGAACTAGCTTTAAATGTATATTGCAAACACAAGGGAAACAAAAATATGTCTTAAATAAAGTACAATGATATGCCAAGAAAGGAGAAAAATGGGATGACATAAAATGCTGAATTAAAAGAAGGCAGATAAGTCATGGAAGACCAAAATGAAAAGAAAGAGCAAAGCTATAAATAGAAAAGAGTTACACATAGCACTTATTTTTCCTCTTTCTGACTTACTTCACTCTGTATGTCAGACTCTAGGCCCAATCACGAATGACCCAATATCATCCAAGAATACCCAATATGGCTGATTGATATTTCATTGTATTTATTTACCACATCTTCTGCACTGCCATGTGTAAAACAAATAGCTAGTGGGAACCTGATTTATAGTGCAGGAAACTCGGCTAGGTGCTCTGTGATGACCTAGATGGTTGGGAGAGGGGATATATATATACACATATAACAGGTTCACTTTGTTGTACAGCAGAAACTCACATTGTAAAGCAACTATACCCCAATTTAAAAAATAAAGTAACAAAATTGGTACACATCAATCCAGCTATATCAATATTACTTCAAAAGTTAATGGCCTACATCATCAAAAAAATCTACAAACAATAAATACTGGAGAGGGTTTGGAGAAAAGGGAGCCCTCTTGCACTGTTGGTGGGAATATAAATTGATCCAGCCACTGTGGAAGACAGTATGGATATTCTTAAAAGACGAAGAACAGAACGACCATGCGACCCAGTAATCCCACTACTAGGCACATACCCTGAGAAAACAAAAATTGAAAAAGACACAGGCAGCCCAATGTTCACTGCAACACTATTTGCAATAGCTAGGACATGGAAGCCACCTAGATGTTCATCGACTGATGGAATGGATAAAGAAGCTTGTATATACAATGGAATATTACCTGGCCATAAAAAGGAATGCACTTGAGTCTGTTCTAATGAGGTGGATGAACCTAGAGGCTATTACACAGAGTGAAGTAAGTCAGATAGAGCAAAACAAACCGCATATTAATGCATATATATGGAATCTAGAAAGACGGTACTGGTGAACCTATTTGCAGGGCAGGAATGGAAATGTGGACATAAAGAACAGACTTGTGGACACGGGGATGGGTGGAGGAAGGAGAATGTGGAATGAATGGAGAGAGTAACATGGAAACATACACTACCATATATAAAATAGATATCCAATGGAAATTTCCTATATGACTCAGAGAACTCAAACTGGGGTTCTGTAACAACCTAGAGGTGTGGGATGGGGTGGGAAATGGGAGGGACATTCAAAAGGGAGGGGACATATGTATACTTATGGCTGATTCATGTTAATTCATGGATGAAACCAACACAATATCATAAAGCAATTATCCTTTGATCAAAATAAATAAATTTTAGAAAATTTAATGGCCTAAATACACCAGTCTAAACACCGAGGCCAAGAGTGGACCATAAAAACACCAAGCCATATGCTTTCTATTTAAAAAAAAATCACATTAAATGTAGAAACACATAAATGTTGAAAGTAAAGGAATGGGTCAAGATGGTGGAGTAGGAGATAGCAGCTTCTCTTCTTTGACAAATAACAATAGTTACCCAGGAATAAAAAAATAGTTCTGTGATAGCCCAGGAGATCACTTACATTTTATTTTCTTTTATTTTGTTCCAAAGTGGAAAAAAACCTGAGAATAACTGCCACTTTCAAATGCCTGCATTATCCCATCCCCCAGGCTGGTACTACTCAATACCAAGAGGTAACTTCCCAGCCTGAGAGAGTTTGGAAAAGGAGAGAGAGTGAGCAGCTAGCCTTCCCAGCCATTCTATGCACTACACTAAGAACCTGCTTTGGGTTGACCTCACGTATAAATGGGACTTCCCTGATGGCTAAGTGGTAAAGAATCTGCCTGCAGTGCTGGAGACAGAGGAGACATGGGTTCGATCCCTGGGTCAGTAAGATCTTCTGGAGGAGGAAATAGCAACCCACTCCAGTATTCTTGCTTGTAAAATTCCATGGACAGAGGACCCTGGTGGGTTACAGTCCATAGGTTCGCAAAGAGTTGGACACAACCGACCATGCACACACCTATAAACAAAAACTGAGATGTACAGAGATGAGTAGGAACAAGGAAGAAGGGCAGGGGCTACCTGTATCAGGCCCAGGGCAGGAGTGACTGTGGTTCCCAGTGGTTTGCTCTGTGGTTCCCATCAGCCATTGCTACTGATGTCCTCAATGAAAAGCAAAAGTGAAAGTCACTGAGTCTTGTCCGACTCTTTGTGACCCCATGGACTATACAGTCCATGGAATTCTCCGGGCTAGAATACTGGAGTGGGTAGCCTTCCCCTTCTCCAGGGGATCTTCCCAACTCAGGGATCGAACCCAGGTCTCCTGCATTGCAGGTGGATTCTTTACCAGCTGAGCCACAAGGGAAGCCTGATGACCTCAATAGCCTTCCCATATGCTGCAGATATGCCGAGCTTACATCAGTCAGGACCTTATCAGAGGATCAGAGAGAACTGATCCATAGAGGACCTCAGGATCTTTTGCCACTGAGGATCCCCAAACTTTTCACATTCACAAAAGCCTGTTGCCTGAGTCCCTCCCTGCTCACTTCTTTTTCCTCAGCTGCCCAGTCCAGCACCCCCACAAAAGCCCTTGGCCCTGGGATTTGTACTGGGAGTCCACTCTAGCCTCTGAAGCTGTGCCTTGGCCAAATCCCACTATGAGAGGATCTGCAGCTAGCACTTCTAGATGAACAAGGACATGACAATAGCACAGGGTCTTGCAGCTTCTCATGTGCCCAGATCTGGCATGATTCTTGTCACTGGATTTTTCTGCTGTGATGTACCTTTGACTATCCCCTGCAGCAACACACTGATATCAAAGGCCTCTAAGATGCTCATGGGCCTATATCTGGCCCTGTCTACTGTCACTGGCCTGTATCACTGCATATATGCACAGCTAGCAACTACAGCCTTGAATCTGCATACCCTACGTTCTGTCACCAACCTCTACAGCTTTGTATACATTTGACTAGCTCCTCTGGTACATGAGTGCACACTGACAGCCCAGGCCTGCACAGCTGTTTGTGCATCCAGATCTAGCCCCAACTGCTGTCACTGCACCACCAGGCATGCCCACAGCTAGCACCTACAGTTCTACGCTTTCCTAATACTAGCTCCAACTCCTGTCCACATCCTTCACTGACATGTGTGTGCTCATGGTAAGCCCCTGCAACCACACAAGGACGTGAAGGACATGCCAACAGGGAGATGCCTCTGTATCAGGAGCTGGTCCTAATCCCTGTTGGAGGCCTGCACCTCACATGAGCCAACTCTTAAAGGTATGGGCATGCCCCTGCACTGTTAGCTCCTATTCCCTTCACTGGCCACTGCCATTATTCACATGCCTGTGGGTAGCCCCTGTAGCCACATGAGTTCATGTCAACAGCCCAGGTCTTTACAGCTGCTCAGGTGCCCTGAGTCAGCACAGACTCCTGTCACTGGCCTATGCCACCATACCTGAACAGAAGTAACTCCTGCAGACATACACCTGCACAATATCTTCTCCAACTACCTTCAGTGGAGCACTGGCCATACAGGATATCTGTGTATAGCCCCTGAAACCACAGAAGTGCACATTGACAGATTGGGACATCACAGTTGCTCATTTACCTGTAGTTGGCCCCAGCCCCTGCCACTGACCCTGGGCCTCACCACAGCTCATGTGCCTATAGCCAGGCCCTGCTACTATGCAGGACCCACAGCTCATCCACATAGCCAAGCATGTGCACTGGAGCCATTGGTTCTGGCCACCACCACCACCTGCCCACATTCTTCACTGCTGTATCTGGAGTAAATGATGAGGACTCCATCAGTCTTTGCAGTCACAATGAACCCTTCACTGACTTTCACTGTCAAAGATCACATAAGCTGTCCACATTTTGGACACCACCTTCACAAACTGAGAAGACATCACATCCTACTTGGCATAACATTTCATCAGATCCAGGGCCACAGCACATTCTAGCATTCCACCCAAGGTCAGCTGAGTGACCTTCCTTACTAAGGACAATCTGTAAAGTTTAGACTAGTTTGCTGCCACTTCAAATTTTCAGACACCTATGAAGGCTACAGGGATCACAAAGAAATAGGGAAACATGATTCCCCCCCTCCACAGGAATACAATAAACCGTCAATAACTGGCCTAAAAAAAAGTGGAGAGCCATGAACTGCCTGAGAAAGAATTAAAAATAATTGTTCCAAAAAAGTTCAGAAAGCTACGGGAGAAGAGATATACACAATTTAGCAAAATGAGAAATACAACGCAAGAGAAAAAGTAGAAATTCAACAAAGATATAAACACAAAATTTGCTTTTATGTCAATTTGTCTTAAGAACAAAATTTTGGAGCTAAATAATAGAATGAGCTAAGACTGGAATGTGCATGCACGCTAAGTCGCTTCAGCTCTGTCTGACTCTCATGACCCTATGGACTGTAGTCCTCCGGACTCCTCTGTCCATGGGATTCTCCAGGCAAGAATACTGGAGTGGGTTGCCATGCATTCCTCCAGGGGATCTTCCCTATACAGGGATTGAACCCATGTCTCTTATGTCTCCTGCATCGGCAGGTGCTTTCCTTACTACTAGAGCAACCTGGAAAGCCCTAAAATGTAACAGTCAAGCAGAAGAATCAGCGAATGTGAACACGGATCACTTGAAATTATCCAGGTAGAGTGAAAAGAGGAAAGTGAAAAGAGTGAAAAGTAGAAAGAAATGAAGAAAACTAATAGGACTTAGGTAACACCAACTAACTAAACGCCATTTGTATTGCAGGAATCCCAGAAGTAGAAAAGAGAGAGAGAGAAAGGTAAGATAGATTATTTTAAAAATAATGAAATGAAAACTTTCCAAATCTGGGGCTTTGCCCAGATGAACATCCAGGCACATAAAATATAAAGATCTTAAACTAGATTCAACTCAAGGAAGACTTCACCAAGGCATTAAAGTAAAACTGTCAAAAAATTGAAGACAGAGGACAGAATCTTGAGGCAGTAAGAGAAAAGAAGCTTGTCACACAAAATGGAACCCCCCATAAGGTTATAAGAGGGTTTCTCAGAAGAAACCTTGCAGGCCAGGTGAGAGTGGGATAATATATTCTGACAGAGCTGAAAGAAAAAATAAACTGCCAGCCAAGAATACTTTGCCTGGCAAAGTTACCTTTCTGAAATGAAGGTGAGAAAAAAATGCCTCCAAATAAAAAGCAGAAGATATTACACGTAGAACTGCCGTATCAGAAATATTAAAGGGAGTTCTTCAAGTA
Source organism: Muntiacus reevesi (assembly GCF_963930625.1). Lineage (NCBI taxonomy): Eukaryota > Metazoa > Chordata > Mammalia > Artiodactyla > Cervidae > Muntiacus > Muntiacus reevesi. The sequence goes on from NC_089271.1 coordinate 44,560,321, forward strand.
TAAAAGAAGGAATAATAACTAGTAACATGAAATCATGTAATGGTATAAAACTGGCAAGTAAAGGCAAACATAGAGTCAAATTCAAAATACATTAATATTCAATCAGTTCAATTCAGTTGCTCAGTCCTGTCCGACTCTTTGAGACCCCATGGACTGCAGCACGCCAGGTCTCCCTGTCCATCACCAACGCCCGGAGTTTACACAACTCATGTCCATTGAGTCAGTGTTGCCATCCAACCATCTCATCCTCTGTCGTCCTATTCTCCACGCTCCTTCAATCTTTCCCAGCATCAGAGTCTTTTCAAATGAGTCAGCTCTTCACATCAGATGGCCAAAGTCTTGGAGTTTCAGCTTCAACATCAGTCCTTCCAATGAACACTCAGGACTGACGTCCTTTAGGAAGGACTGGTTGGATCTCCTTGCAGTCTAAGGGACTCTCAAGAGCCTTCTCCAACACCACAGTTCAAGAACATCAATTCTTTGGTGCTCAGCTTTCTTTATAGACCAACTCTCACATCCATATATGACTACTGGAGAAACCATAGTTTGACTAGATGGACCTTTGTTGGTAAAGTAATGTCTCTGCTTTTTAATATGCTGTCTAGGTCAAAGTGTACGTGTCTTTTAATTTCATGGCTGCAGTCACCATCTGCAGTGATTTTGGAGCCCCTCAAAATAAACTCTGCCACTGTTTCCACTGTTTTCCCATCTATTTGCCATGAAGTGACGGGGTCATACACCATGATCTTAGTTTCCTGAATGTTGAGTTTTAAGCCAACATTTTTGCTCTCCTCTTTCACTTTCATCAAGAGGCTCTTTAGTTCTTCTTCACTTTCTGCAACAAGGGTGGTGTCATCTGCATATCTGAGGTTATTGATATTTCTCCTGGCAATCTTGATTCCAGCTTGTGCTTCATCCAGCCCAGCGTTTCTCATGATGTACTCTGCATATAAGTTAAATAAGCAGGGTGACAATATACAGCCTTGATGTATTCCTTTTCCTATTTGGAACCAATCTGTTGTTCCGTGTCCAATTCTAATTATTACTTGCTGACCTGCATACAGATTTCTCAAGAGGCAGGTCAGGTGGTCTGGTATTCCCATCTCTTTCAGAATTTTCCACAGTTTATTGTGATCCACACAGTCAAAGGCTTTGGCATAGTCAGTAAATCAGAAATATATGTTTTTCTAGAACTCTGTTGCTTTTTCGATGATCCAGCGAATGTTGGCAATTTGATCTCTGGTTCCTCTGCCTTTCTAAATCCATATTGGACATCTGGATGTTCACGGTTCATGTGCTGTTGAGAATTTTGAGCATTACTTTACTAGAGTGTGAGATGAGTGCAATTGTGCGGTAGTTTGAGCATTCTTTGCAATTGCCTTTCTTTGGGATTGGAATGAAAACTGACCTTTTCCAGTCCTGTGGCCACTGCTGAGTTTTGCAAATTGGTGGGCATATTAAGTGCAGCACTTTAACAGCATCATCTTTTAGGATTTGAAATAGCTCAACTATTTGAAATAGCTCACCTCCACTAGCACTGTTCATAATGATGCTTCCTAAGGTCCACTTGACTTCACATTCCAGGATGTCTGGCTCTAGGTGAGTGATCACACCATCAGGATTATCTGGGTCATGAAGATTTTTTTTTTTTTTGTATAGTTCTGTGTATTGTTTCCACCTCTTCCTAATATCTTCTGCTTCTGTTAGGTCCATACCATTTCTATCCTTTATTGAGCCCATCTTTGCATGAAGTTTTCCCTTGGTATCTCTAATTTTCTAGAAGAGATCTCTAGTCTTTCCCATTCCATTGTTTTCCTCTATTTCTTTGCAGTGATCACCGAGGAAGGCTTTCTTATCTCTCCTGGCTATTCTTTGGAACTCAGTATTCAAATGCATATATCTTTCCTTTTCTCCTTTGCTTTTCTCTTCTCTTCTTTTCACAGCTATTTGTAAGGCCCCCTCAGACAGCCATTTTGTTTTTTGCATTTCTTTTTCTTGAGGATGGTCTTGATCCCTGTCTCCTGAACAGTGTCATGAACCTCTGTCCATAGTTCATCAGGCACCCTATCAGATCTAGTCCCTTAAATCTATTTCTCACTTCCCCTGTATAATTGTAAGAGATTTGACTTAGGTCATACCTGAGTGGTCTAGTGGTTTTCCCTACTTTCTTCAATTGAAGTCTGAACTTGGCAATAAGGAGTTCATGATCTGAGTCACAGTCAGCTCCCAGTCTCTTCTTTGCTGACTGTGTAGAGCTTCTCCACCTTTCGCTGCAAAGAATATAATCAATCTGCTTTTGGTGTTGGCCAAAGAGTCTGGTGATGTCCATGTGTACAGCGTTCCCTTGTGTTGTTGGAAGAGGATGTTTGCTACGACCAGTGCGTTCTCTTGGCAAAATTCTATTAGCCTTTGCTCTGCTTCATTCTGTACTCCAAGGCCAAATTTGCCTGTTATTCCAAGTGTTTCTTGACTTCCTACTTTTGCATGCCAGTCCCCTATGTTGAGAAAGACATTTTTGGGGGGTGTTAGTTCTAAAAGGTCTTGTAGGTCTTCATAGAACCGTTCAATTCCAGCTTCTTCAGCATTACTGGTCAGGGCATAGACTTTGATTAGTGTGCTATTGAATGGTTTACCTTGGAAACGAACAGAGATCATTCTGTCGTTTTTGAGATTGTATTCAAGTACTACATTTTGGACTCCTTTCTTGACTATGATAGCTACTCCATTTGTTCTAAGGGATTCTTGCCCACGGTAGTAGATATAATGGTCATCTGAGTTAAATTCACCCATTCCTGTCCATTTTTGTTTGCTAATTCCTGAAATGTTGACATTCACTCTTGCCATCTCGCTGACCACTTCCAATTTGCCTTGATTCATGTACCTAACATTCCAGGTTCCTATGTGTACAGCTACATGTCAAAGACTTACATTAGAACACTTCCTAACACCATACACAAAAATAAGTCAAAATGGATTAAAGACTGAAATGTAAGGCCAAATATTAGAAAACTTTTAGAAGAAAACATAAGTAGTACACTCTTTGACATAAATGGCAGCAAGATCCTTTGTGACCCTCCTTCTACAGTAATGAAAATAAAAAAATAAATTTGAAGCTAATAAAACATAAAAGCCTTTTCAGAGCAAACAAACTGTAAACAAGGTGAAAAAACAGTCCTCAGAATGGGAGAAAAATAATTGCAAATGAAGAAACTGACAAAGGATTAATATCAAAAATATACAAGCACCTCATGCAGCTCAATATAAAAAACACTAAACATCTAATCAAAAACTGATCAGAAGACATCAACAGACACTTCTCCAAAGAAGACATACAGATTGCTAAAACACGAAAAGATGCTCAACATTTATCATCATTAGAGAAATGTATGTTAAAACTCCAATGAGGTTTCATTTCACACAGGTCAGAATAGCCATCATCAAAATATCTACAAACAATGAATGCTAGAGAGGATATGGAGAAAAGGGAAGCCTCTTTCATTGTTGCTGTAAATTGATACAAACACTATGGAGAATGGTATGGAGGTTTCTTACAAAACTAGCAGTAAAACTACCATATGACCCAGAAATTCCATTAGTCTGAGAAAGCTGTAATTCAAAAATACACATGTACCCCAGTGTTAATTGCAGCACTATTTACAATAGTCAGGACATGGAAGCAACTTAGATGTCCATTGACAGATGACTGGATAAAGAAGATGTGATGCATATATACAATGGAGTGTTACTCAGCCATCAAAGGAACAAAATTGGGTCATTCACAGTGATGTAGAAGAACCTAGAGTCTGTCACAAAGAGTAAATTAAGTCAGAAAGAGAAAATGAAATATAATATTTTAATGCTTATAGCTAGAAAATGTTATTTTTTTATCCATTTTGTATATCTAGAAAATGTAATTTTTTGAGAATCTAGAAAAAATGTTACAGATGAAACTATTTGCAGGGCAGGAATAGATATGCAGACCTAGAGAATGAGCATGTGGACAAAGGCAGGAAAGGGGAAGGTGAGGCAATTTGGGAGATTAAGGTTTACATATATACACTACCATGTGTAAAATAGATAGCTGTTGGGAAGCTGCTGTGTAGCACAGGGAGTTCAGCTCAGTGCTCTGTGATGACCAAGAGGCATAGGATGGAGTGGGTGGGAGTGAGGCTAAAGGAGGGAGGGTACATATTTGCACACATAGCTGATTCACATTGGTGTACAGCAGAAACTAACACAACATTGTAAAGCTCTTATACTTCAATTTTAAAAATATTAAAAATTGAAAAAAAAAGAAATGTGAAAAGAAGACAAATTAGGTAAAATGTTTGCTAGAAGGAACTTTTAAGGATATGAAGAACTTCACTTTGCTCTCAGTGGCGTGAGAACAATACCCAAGAAAATGGTAACCTGAAATAATACAAAATTATTATGCAAATGCTGATTAATCATATTACTGTCAATTCACTTTCTCAGTCTAAATAAATTTCAAATATATGTCATTAATAATCATGATATAATTAACTTGAAGGTTCATATGCCTTGTGAGAATACGAGGGCCTTGTAAATAAAAGTTAAAAAAGAACTGCAGGAAGCATATTAAAGAAAATTACTGTCAATTGCATGCTTGGTACTCAAGAAGAGATATAATCAATATGTGTGTTCATAGAGAAAGGCAGTTATATTAATAGCAATATAAAACATTTGCATAAATATTACAATATTAAATATTCTATATACAAATATTAACATTTGACATTCAAGTATTCAATAAATATTTGAAAGTTGCACTAGTCAGCTGGCCAGACTGGGCCTTCTCTTCCTAGCTCAGGAATTGTTTAGAAGACATATTTATAATGAAAAAACTTTTTATGCTATTGGCTTCTATTTTGAAATAAATGTTACGTTAAATATCCTGGCCTGAAATGGGTAACCTTGCCTTTCTCCAGGGCATTTTCCTGACCCAGGGTTCAAATCCAGGTGTCCCACATTGCAGGCAGATTCTTTACCAACTGAGCTATCAGGGAAGCCCAAATATCCTGCAAAGAATGAATTCTGACAAAAATGAGAAGTATGAATATAAAGAATATAAAAACAAACAGAAAGAATGAAGAAGATACTTTGAGATTACTGATATCTACATATTCATAGGAATGAATGATGTTTGTGGAAATCCATTTTAGTCTATAGTGCCTAGTTAGCCATTTCAAAAATTATTTCTCTTTGAACTTTACAAACTTATAAATATATATGTGCATATATGTATATATACATATATAATGTTATTTGAATGTATTTAATATAATATATAAAATTATATGGAATAGTACTACATATTTATATACTATGTGATTATTATATATAATGACGTATAGCATGTATTATTACATTAACATATGATACATATATAGTATGTCATATTGTAAAACCTGACATTGTCTGATAATTTGTAACTCTATAATACAGAAATCAAAAAAGAATCTCTAATCTCAGGTTTTACTTCATGATTCATTTTCTTCTATAATATAGTGCTTCAAATAAAGCTACATTTGCACAATCATTTCAGCAAGGAAGAGAATTCTTTATTCTGTCTCAATACTGGTTAGGGTAAAATTTATCCAGGAAGTTAGTTTCTTTTTGGTTCCTTGGAAATATAATCTATTATTTCCATTTGGGGCATGGCTGTTGATGGTAAATGAAAAGCAAAAGATGTCTTTTTGGTTTCAGCAGTGACTATTCGGTTTCACAGATATTTCCTTGAAATTGAACTTTTTCTTCACAGATACATAGAAATAAAATGAAGACAGTAATTTATGATAGTTTCTACATTCAAAATATTATTTTCTTTTGCTGTTGTTCATCTTTATTGTGTGTAACAGTAGGGCCATTAAATGAAATGAGACACCAGAAGTTTTCAAAATGCTAAACTAGCCTAATTGGCAATGTCATTAATTTCCTGGATTTTCTAATGATATAAACAGGAAGTTGCAGAATATATATAACGGGAAGCTCAAAGGTATACTATCCAGTTTCATTACCCTTTTTTCCTTTTTCTTTTTAAAGGTAAGGATTTTATAACCAGTTGTTTTCCTGAGCCTCAGTTTTCCACTAGAATCAAAATATACCAAAGTTAATCTGAATGCAATATTTCTTTGAGGTTGTAAACAGATGGAGCCATCATGTGGCCGACTGAAAGCATTTTGTTTGAAACTTATATAATGGTTGGTGAAGGTGACATACAAATGAACACCAAAGTTGTAACCGGGCCACTTCCAGGAGTATTTTCCATCTCTGACAATCTTTTTGCCACATCTCATGCTATATTCTTCAAGTTCGGTTTCATTGATGTCTCTAGGACCAATTTCCCTGTATTGTTGTGCTGTAAGCAAGGTAAACCATTGTCGTTTATAAACACACGATAACCATTCTGAAGGTATTAGAGCATCTTGTTCAATAACTCTTATGGAGGCCAGGTCACAGATGACGTGCTGAAACCTCAAATTTTTAAATACTGGTTGAAATGCTATGCCTTGTTCAGTTTCAAGAAAGGAAATGCTACCATTATGTTCCCTGTGCCTGGAAAACCAGTTGTTTGCCCTAACTAAAAGCTGTTTCCTTTTGCCTTTCCAACCTGGGTTAAGGCGGAGGAACATCCACTGTTTAAGTGTAGTATATATATCGATTTCCTTTTGCATTACTAATAAATTAGAGGAGGAAATGACCAGATTCATAAGATCTGTACTGAGTCCTTTGTAAAGTTCAACACTTGGATGAGTCATCAGATTGTGGAGAAGCCACTCAAAGCACCTTGTCTTTACAGAATGTAACCCATAGGTCTCTGCTGCCGCATAGAAGCTACATACAGTTTTCACATTAATTGTTTCCTTCATGGTCTTATCACACTGCTGAATTAAGTCCTCTACTTGAAGCAGGCTTGCAGTTGCCAAAACTCCTGGAACTTGAAAGGGCTCAATTAAGACATATTCATTCCTGTACAATGAGCCTAATACAAAATGCAAGGATTCTACATTTATATTCTGGTCATTAATCTCCAGGTCAATAATATCGTTGTGACATTCTTTCCAAGAATCTCTAAACATTGTAGCAAAGTAGTTCGACTGACATAAAAACATTTTGTGTAAACACCATACTTGCCCCAGAGCACGGATTTTAATGTCACTGGTTTCCCCATTTAAAAATAAAGTTTGGTAAGCATGCTCAGATGTGATCTTAACTTTTTTACCCTGGCTTGTACAGGCGACTTGCTGTAGATCCTCCTCCTGGTCTAGAAACGTGTGGCTCCTCTCAGACTCTGGGCCCAAGCCGGGACGGGTGCTCCGTTTGCGTTTGCGGCTGCCAGACACATAACTGGGGCCTGCCTCGGGTTCTGGCTGCTGCAGTTCCTCTGTGCTGGATTCCCTGCAACGCAGATTCCGACCGAAGGGCCCCATAGATAAAGGCTCTTAGAGCCCCTAGAGAGACTGCTGTTGAGACTTCCCTGCCACAGCATTGCTGTGGCCTGCCACCTCTGCTTAGGCCCTAGTTTCCCTTGGAGATTTTAGCACAGTCCCAAACGTCACAGTGGAGGCTCTGCATACTTCATTGTCTGCTCCAGCCCCTCCCTTCCTGTGGCCCCGCCCCTGCCTCCAGTCTTCTGTTCAGTCTAGCCTACTGTTCCTTCAGGGCCCCTGCCTCCAGGTTTTCCTTGAAAATGCTTTCCTATAAGGGAAATGACTGAATCAAAGGCTTTTGGATCACAGTGTTAAGGAGTGTACAGATTCACATTTCTACTGCAAGTGGGAGAATTCTTTTCTCCACTGTCAGCAGTGTTGAATATAATCATCTACCTTTGACTTTTAGTAATTTTAAAAAGATGAACAGTGGTATACCATTATCTTATTATTCCTCTTTCATTACAGAGAAGGCAAACTTTTATTTGATGTGTGTGTGTATATGCATATATATACTATACATATATAATTTGTATATATGTATAATTTTGAAATATCAATAGAGAGAAAGAGATATTTCAAAATTTCCTGATAAGGTACATCTTCATATTCTTTGCTTATTTCTTTTTATGAAAATTACACTTTTCATAAGTGTTTTATGAACACTTTTCATGAAAAGTGTTCGTCACTAAGGCCTGTCTAACTTTTGGAAAGCCTATGGACTTGTAGCCTGCCAGGCTCTTCTGTCCATGGGATTCTCAGGGAAGAATACTGGAGTGGGTAGCCATTTCCTTCTCCAGGGGATCTTCCTGAACCAGGGATTGAACCCTGGTCTCCCACATTGTGGGCAGTTTCTGTACTGTCTGAGCCATCAAAGAAGCCCCCAAAGAAAGTGTTAGTCACTTGATCATGTCCAATTCTTTGTGACCCCATGGACTGCAACCTGCCAGGGTCCTCTGTCCATGAAAGTCTCCAGGCAAGAAAACTGTAGTGGGTTGCCATTTCCTTCTCCAGGGAAATTCCTGACACAGGGATCAAACCCGGTATCCTGCACTGCAGGCAGACTCTTTACCATTTGATCTACCAGGGAAATGTTTATTTCTGTATTTATATACATTTTCTCCTTAGTGACTGTCAAACGCTTACTAGCTTGTTATAAAGATTACACGTATGTATGGTGTGCATGCATGCTAAGTCACCTTCAGTCGTGTCCCACTCTTTATGACCCTATGGACTGTAGCACAGCAGGCTCCTCTGTCTATGGGGATTCTCCAGGCAAGAATGCTGGAGTGGGTTGCCATGACTTCCTCCAGGGCATCTGTCTGATCCAGGTATCAAACCTGCATCTCTTACCTCTCCTGAATTGGCAGGTGGGTTCCTTGCTACTAGTGCCACCTGGGAAGCCCATATGTATGCATATATACATATAAAAATGAAGATTGTTAAAGTGTTATATTTTGTTGTTGTTCAGTCACTCAGTCGTGTCCAACTTTTTGTGACCCCATAGACTGCAGCACACCAGGCTTTCCTCTCTTTCATCATCTCCTGGAGCTTGCTCAAACTCATGTCCATTGAATCAGAGATGCCATTCAACCATCACGTCCTCTGCCGTCCTCTTCTCCTCCTGCCTTCGATCTTTCCCAGCATCAGGGTCTTTTGTAATGAGTTGGCTCTTCGCATCAGGTGGCCAAAGTATTAGAGCTTCAGTTTCAGCATTGGTCCTTCCAAGGAATATTCGAGATTGATTTCCTTTAGGATTGGCTGATTTGATCTCCTTGCTGTCCGAAGGACTCTCAAGAGTCTTCTCCAACACCACAGTTCAAAAGCATCAACTCTTTGGCACTCAGCCTTCTTTATGGTCCAATTCTCACATCCATACATGACTACTGGAAAAATCATAGCTTTTATTATGCAGCCCAGAATTTTGCATGATGTACTCTGGATATAAGTTAAATAATCAGGGTGACAATATACAACCTTGTCATACTCCTTTCCCAATTTGGAACCAGTCCATTGTCCAATAGCTGGTTCTAACTGTTGCTTCTTAATCTGCATACAGTTTTCTCAGGAGGCAGGTAATGTAATGTGGTCTGGTATTCCCATCTCTTGAAGAATTTTCCACAGTTTGTTGTGATACACACAGTCAAAGCCTCAGGAAGCATCACTGAAGTCAATGAAGCAGAAGTAGATGTTTTATTAATTCTTTCTTTTTCTGTGATCCAGTGGATGTTGCCAATTTGACCCCTGATTTCTCTGCCTTTTCTAAATTCAGCTTGAACATCTGGAAGTTCTCAGTTCACATACTGTTGAAGCCTGGCTTGGAGAATTTTGAGCATTATTTTGCTAGAATGTGAGATGAGTGTAATTGTGCAGTAGCTTGAACATTCTTTGACATTCCCCTTCTTTAGGAGTGGAATGGAAGCTGATTTTTTTTTTCCAGTCCTGTGGTCACTGCTTGGTTTTCCATATTTGCTGGCATATTGAGTGCAGAACGTTAACAGCATTATGTTTCAGGATTTGAAATAGCTCAGCTGGAATTCCATCACCTCCACTAGCTTTGTTAGCAGTGATGCTTCCTATGGCTCACTTGACTTTACACTCCAAGATGTCTGGCTGTAGGTGAGTGATCACACCATCATGGTTATCTGGGTTATTAAGATCTTTTTGTATAGTTCTGTGTATTTCTTGCCACCTCTTCTTTATATCTTCTACTTCTTTCAGGGGATTCTTGACCACAGTAGTAGATATAGTGGTCATTTGAATGAAGTTAGCCCATTCTTGTCAATTTTAGTTCACTGATCCCTAAGATGTCAGTGTTCACTCTTGCCATCTTCTGTTTGACCACATCCAAATTATCTTGATTCAGGGACCTGATGGGGCTTCCCAGGTGGTGCTAGTGGTAAAGAACTCGCCTGCCAATGCAGGAGATATAAGAGATGTGGGTTTGATCCCTGGGTTGGGAAGATTCCCCTGGAAGAGGACATGGCAACCCACTCCAGTATTCTTTCCTGAAAAATCCCATGGACAGAGGAGCCTGGCGGGCTAGAGTCCATAGCACCACAAAGTCCGACACAACTGAAGTGGCTTAGCATGCACACAGGCACATGGACCTAACATTTTAGGTTCTTATGCAATATTCTCTTTACAACATCAGACTTTACTTTCACCACCAGACACATCCACAACTGAGTGTTGTTTCTGCTTCGGCCCAGCCACTTCAGTCTTTCATGAGCTATTAGTAATTGCCCTCTGTTCTTGCTCAGTAGCATATTGGACACATTCCGACCTGCGGAGCTCATCTTACAGTGTCATAACTTTTTGCCTTTTCATATTGCCCATGGGGTTCTTCAGGCAAAAATACTGGTGTGTGTTGCCATTTCCTTCTCCGGTGGACCACATTTGGTCAAAACTCTTCAATATGACCCATCTATCTTTGGCTGCCCCGCATAACATGGCTCATAGCTTCATTGTGTTAAGCAAGGCCCTTCTCCACCACAAGGAATTGATCCATGAAGAAGAAAGAAATACTACACAATAAGAAAAAGAAATGTTTTTGCTTTGAACAACAGCATCTAAAAAACTCAGAATAATCATACTGAAATAAAAAAGGATACAAACCTAGAATATAGTGTGTGATTCTATTCATTTTATTTTCAACAGAATTAAAATTAATTTATAATTAGGGAAAGCAGATCAGTGGTTGCCTAGGGATAGGGATGGGATTGTGTAGAGAGGAAAGCTATAAAAAGTGGAATAAAATGACTTTTAGAGGTGATAGATATGGTCACTATTACAATTTTGGTAAGAGTTTCATGAAACCTGTGGATCAAACCCAGGTCTTCCACATTGCATTCAGATTCTTTACCATCGGAGCCACCAGAGAAGTTCCATGACTAGCACTGAGGCTTCTCTGATGTTTCACATTGGGAGAAAGACAGCCCAAGAGGCTGCACCCACCCAACTTTGGCTTCTGCAAACCCAGACCCTTTGAGGTTCTATTCCAGACTTGCCATGTGAGCTTGGCCAACACTGGGAGCCTTCTTGAGTCCTTGAGTTTCCTCAGGCAAAACTTCCTGGCATGACAAGTAAGGGCCTGCTTTTCAGTTTGACAGTCCAGGAGCCTGTCTGATTCTGCTATGCAGCACATGTAAGCACAATTATGTGTCAGAAGTTTGATATTTAAGGAACACTCTGGACTAGGCACCTGCTGCTTGGAAAATGAAAAAGCAACGAGCAGTTATTATAAATTTCACTTGAAATGTCACTTACTCAAATGTACTAACTGGGTTAGAATGTTTTGTTAGCAAAAAGTTTTAACCAGTTCCTGTCCTCAGTTCTTTTTTCCAATACCTCTTCGTCTCTCAAGATCCCAATCGAAGGCTACATACAAGTCCATAGTAGACTTTGGGGCAGTGCTTCCTTCTTGGAAAGTAAGTCATGTGCAAAACAAACTGAAGTAAAATGCAGCCAGTGGTTGGGAACAATCCTTAGCCTGGGCTTGAAGAGTTTGGGAGATGGCAAGGAAGAAAAAACAAACTTTTTTTCTTTTAGTATTTCTTAGCAAAAAAGTATTTCTATTTTTATTTAAGGTACGTACATTATTTAAGACATAGTGCTATTGTACATTAAATAGACTACAGTATAGTGTAAACAAAACCTTTATAAGCACTGGGAAACCAACAAATTCATGTGACTCATTTTATTGGTATTTCCTTTATTGTGGTAATCTGAAGCTGAGCCTACAAACTCTCCAAGGTACGCCTGGATGTGGTCAGCTATATTTGCTCCCCGTTGTATCAAAGATGGTCAGTGGCAGCTCTAGCTTCAGTAAAATTGTCATATATTACCTTGAAGATTCACTATATAAGTCTATTGGACTTTTAAGCAAGCATGTTGCATCTGCATGTGTGGGATAAATGATGTGGAGCTCACCAATAGCTCTCCTGCTGAGCCAGCTGCAAGGAAAAAGTTTTCTTTTGACCAAAGTAGTCATCTGGCTTGTGGACCTCTTTTCACTCTAGGACTTGCCCTCTGTGCTGAGCCTGAGTCCAAAGTTTACCTCACAGAGAACTCAAAGCCAATGCTCAGATCCATGTGAGGTTGTCTAATTGTGGCATGGGGCCCTGGGGAACAAACTCCTAGAAGGGGGAGGAGGGAGGTGAGGACAACAGTGAAATGAACAGAAGTTGGAAATAATTGTAGCTAGATGGTGGTTTCTATGGTCACAAGATCATGAGTGGAATATACTATGTATCCTTCTGAGAAGTTAAATCATCAGAATATGAAGGGGGTTAAACTTCCAACAGCTATGAAAGGCAGAGAGTCAAGTTTTGCAAAGTTCCCTGCTTAGTAAATAGTCCCTCTCAGCCATGCCCTCTGTTGGCAGACAGTGAAAATATTTTCCAGAGGAGGGCTCAGGCCATCAGTCCCTGATTCATTTTCTAGTCCCAGAGGGATCTTCTCTAGGGAAAGGATTGGCCCCATGAGTTCTTTTTTTGAGATCTAATTCCCCTGAGCTCATCAGAGTGCACTGCACCAAGGTTGCAGATGGCAGAGAATTCAGACTTAGGCCAAGTCTTGGCATGACCATGCAACCTCTGAGTGTGGTTTGGGGTGTTTAGAGTAAGAAGAAAGGGAGAATGAATGAAAACTCTCTCACCCATATAATCCCTGGGAGGAAACTGGAGCTTATGTAAGGAAGCCCGGGCATTCTCAGAAATTGTATAATTGATATATTTTGAGGAGGAGATGCAGGGCATGGGGAAGGTTTCTGTGGTCCTGTAGTTGTCAAGTTCACACAAAGCACAGCTAGCTGGTCTTCAGGAATAAACACAGAGTTTACCCTGGCCCCACCCCTTCTTCTCTCAGTTGAACCAGAGAGAAACAACTACGCGAACTTTCAGCATTCTCGCTCTGCATCCTCTTCCAGAGCACAGTATATTGGAGTGAGAGACAAGGTAAATAAGACTGTACCTTTCCACTGTTGACACCACAGGGGGACTTTCACTACATTACTGGGGTTCAGGAGTGACAGGACAAAGGTCAGTTGAGTTGACTGGTTTCCTCTGAACCTATGCCTTATGTTTTTGTCAAGTACTTTGTTCAGTTCAACTCTCTGCGACTTCATAAACTGCAGAACCTCAGGCTTTATTGTCCTTCACTATCTCCCAGAGATTTCTCAGACTCATGTTCATTGAGTCGGTGATGCCATCCAACCAACTCATCCTGTCATCACCTCCTCCTGCCTTCTATCTTTCCCAGCATCAAGGTCTTTTCCAATGAGTCCACGCTTTCCGTTAGGTGACCAAGGTATTCAGCTTCAGCATCAGTCCTTCCAATGAATATTCAGGGTTCATTCCCTTTAGGATTGAGTGGCTTGATCTCGCTGTCCAAGGGACTTCCAAGGGTCTCAACCAGCATCACAATTTGAAAGCACCAATTCTTCTGTGCTCAGCCTTCTTTACGGTCCAACTCTCACATCCATACATGACTATTGGAAAACCATAGCTTTGACTATATGGACCTTTGTTGCCAAAGTGATCTCTCTGTTTTTTAAAGCAGTATCTCGGTTTGTCATTGCTTTTCTTTCAGAAAGCAAGAGTCTTTTAATTTTGTTGCTGCAGTCAGCATCCACAGTGATTCTGATGCCCAAGAAAAGAACATCTGCCACTGTTTCCTCTTTGCCCCCTTCTATTTGCCACGAAGTGCATGAGCAGACCAGATGCCATGATCATAGTATTTTGAATGTTGAGTTTTAAGCCAGCTTTTCATTTTTCTCTTTCACCCTAATCAGGAGGCTCTTTTGTTCTTTTTAGTCCATGCTTTCTACCATCAGAGTGGTATCATCTGCATATCTGAGGTTGCTGATATTTCTTCCTGCAATCTTGATTCCAGCTTGTGATTCATCCAGCCTGGCATTTTGCATGATGTACTCTGCATATAAGTTAAATAAGCAGGGTGAAAATCCTTACCCAAATTTAAAGAAGTCCATTGTTCCATGTCTGGTTCCAATTGTTGCTTCTTGACCTGCATACAGGTTTCTAAGGAGGCAGGTCAGGTGGTCTGGCATCTCCATCTCTTTAAGAATTTTCCACAGTGTTTTTTTTTTTTTTGTGTGTGATCCACACAGTCGGAGGCTTTTACATAGTCAATGAAGCAGAAGTAGATGTTTTTCTGGGATTCCCTTGCTTTTTATATGGTTCAATGGATGTTGGCAATGTGATCTCAGGTTTCTCTGCCTTTTCTAAATCCAGCTTGTACATCCAGAATTTCTTGGTTCACCTACTGCTGAAGCCTAGCCTGAAGGATTTTGAGCATCACCATGCTAGCATGTGAAATGAGTGAAATTGTACGCAGGTTAGAACATTCTTTGGCACTGTCCTTCTTTGGGATTGGAATGAAAACCATTTCCAGTCCTGTGGCCACTGCTGAGTTTTCCAAATTTGCTGACATATTGAGTGCAGCATTTTAACAGCATTATCTATTGGGATTTGAAATAGCTCAGCTGGAATTCCATCACCTCCATTAACTTTGTTCATAGTAATGTTTTCTAAGGCCACTTGACTTCACACTCCAGCATGTCTTTCTCTAAGAGAGTGATCACACCATCGGGGCTATCTGGGTCACTAAGGCCATTTTTGTCTAGTTCTTGTGTGTATTCTTGCCACCTCATCTGCTTCTGTTAAGCCCTTATCATTTCTGTCCTTTATTGAGCCCATCATTGCATGAAATGTTCCCTTGGTATCTCTAATTTTCTTGGAGAAATCTCTGGTCTTTCCCGTTCTATTGTTCTATTGTTCTCCTCTATTTCTTTGCATTGTTCACTGATGAAGGCTTTTTCGTCTCTTATCTTATCTCTCCTTCTTATCTATCTTATCTTATCTCTGCTTGCTATTCTGTGGAACTCTGCATTTAGTTGGGTGTAGCTCTCCCTTTCTCCTTTGCTGTTCATTTCTCCCCTCCCCCCCCCCCCCCCCCCCGCTATTTGGAAGGCTCTCTCAGACACCCATTTTGCCTTCCTGCATTTCTTTCACTTGGGATTGTTTGGGTCACTGTCTCCTATACAGTTTCACGAACCTCGGTCCACAGTACTTCAGGCACTCTGTCTACCAGATTTACTCCCTTGAATCTATTTGTCACTTCCACTGTATAATCATAAGGGATTTTCTTGAGGTCATACCTGAATGGTCTACTGGTCTTCCCTACTTTCTTCAATTTAATCCTGAACTTTGCAATATGGAGTGCATGATCTGAGCCACTGTCAGCTCCAGGTTTTGTTTTTGCTGACTTTATAGAGCTTCTCCACGTCTGGCTGCATAGAATATAATCAATCTGATTTTGGTATTGACCATCTGGTGTTGTCCATGTATAGAGTCATCTCTTGTGTTGTTGGAAGAGGGTGTTTGCTATCACCAGTGAGTTCTCTTGGCAAAACTCTGTTAGCCCTTGCCCTGCTTCAGTTTGTACTCCAAGCCCAAACTTGCCCTGTTACTCAAGGTATCTCTTGATTGTCTACTTTTGCATTCCAATCCCCTATGATGAAAAGGACAACTTTTTTGGTGTTATTTCTAGAAGGTCTTGTAGGTCTTCATAGAACTGTTTGACTTTAGCTCCTTTGGCACTAGTGGTTTGGGATTAAACTTGGATTACTGTAATATTTGAATAGTTTGCCTTCAAAATGAACTGAGATCATTCTGTCATTTTTGCGATTACACACAAGTACTGCATCTCAGACTCTTTCATTGCCTGTGAGGGCTACTCCGTTTCTTCTAAGGGATGGTTGCTCACAGTGGTAGATATAATGATCATCTAAAAGCAGAGGCATTCCTTTCCCAACAAAGGTCCATACAGTCAAAGCTATGGTTTTTCCAGTAGTCATGTATGGATGTGAGAGTTGGACTATAAAGAAAGCTGAGCACTGAAGAATTGATACTTTTCGACTGTGGTGTTGGAGAAGACTTATGAGAGTCCCTTGGACAGCAAAGAGATCAAACCAGTCCACCCTAAAGGAAATCAGTCCTGAATATTCACTGGAAGGACTTGTGCTGAAGCCCCAATACCTTGGACACGTGGTGCGAAGAACTGACTCAGTGGAAAAGACCCTGACGCTGGGAAACATTGAAGGCATGAGGAGAAGGGGATGACAGAGGATGATATGGTTGGATGGCGTCACTGACTTAATGGACATGAGTTTGAGCAAGCTCCAGGGTTGGAGATAGATAGGGAAGCCTGGTGTGCTTCAGTTCATGGGGCCACAGAGTTGGACATGACTGAGTGCCTGAACTGAATTAAATTCGTCCATTCTCATCCATTTTAGTTCACTGATTCCTAAAATGTCAATATTCACTCTTGCCATCTCCTGCTTGGCCGCATCCAATTTACCTTGATTCACTGGTAACATTATATGTTCCTGTGCAATATTGTTATTTACAGCATCCGACTTTACTTTCACCTCCAAACACACACACAAATATGTGTTGTTTCCTCTTTGGCTCAGCCTCCTCATTCATTCTGGAGCTGTTTCTCTGCTCTTCCCCAGTAGTATACTGGACACCTACCGACTTGGGGGGCTCATCTTCTGGTGTCATATCTTTTTGCCTTTTCATGCTGTTCATGTGGTTCTCAAGGCAAGAATATTGAAGTGGTTTGCCATTCCCTTCTCCAGTGGACCATGTTTTATCAGAACTCTCCACCATGACCTGTCTATAAGAAGGAAAGAAAGGGGTGGGGGAGAATGGAAGTGGCAACTGATTTTAAATGATGATTATATAGCTGATTCTCTTCGTTGTACAGCAGTAACTAACACAACATTGTAAAGCAATTATATGCGGTGGTGTGTGTGTGCTCAGTTGCGTCCAACTCTGTAACCCCATGACTGTAGCCTGTCAGGCTCTTCTGCTACTGGGATTTTCCATGCAAAATACTGGAGTGGGTTGCTATTTCCTCCTGCAGGGTATCTTCCTGACCCAGGCATGGAACTCAGGTCTCCCGTGTCTTCCGTACTGGCAAGCGGTTTCTTTACCACTAGCACCACCTGGGAAGCCCCAAAAAAATAAACACCTTTTTGAAAATACTTGCAGAAATTAAAAAAAAAAAGAAAGAAATGATGATTAAGAAGATAATTGAGGTGATTAAAACACACTTTGCTTAACCCTTCATAAAGTGGACAGTTTCTTTTGGAAGAGCTGCATCCTCAAGAGGAAGGCAGGAAGCTTGTATAGGATAGAGAACAAGGAAGAGAAAAATGGAAACTACCTGATTGGCTGGGTCTGTGGGGTCACTGTTGTTTGGGATGCAATGAGCAAGGAAATAAGTTGGGAAGCCAGCGCTGGCTTGGCTTGGGTTTGGCTGACCTCATACATGTGGTTCTGGTCAAGAAGAGCATTTTATAAGGACACAAAAGTTTCTTATGCTTCAGCTTACTGATATGGCACCCAGGAGGGTGCAGCTCCATGTTGAACCCTCATGATCTGGGGGCTGACTGGGCTCTCTGGCCACTGCTCAGCGTCTCCAGAGAAAATGGGACTATGTTACTGATCTCTCTCCCTCTTCACTTGTTTTCACTCATTCGTTCTGTTTTAGTGTGCTGCATTTTCTTCCCCCCCCACCCCTCTCCCTCAGAAGTTCACTTTGCATATATTCTCAGAAAACAAGGGAGAAAGAAAAAGTGACCCCCGGTAAATCCAGCCACTCACAAACCGGGACCCTGAGCCTCTGGCTCCGGCGGGCAGGGCGGGTGGGTTGGGGTCCCCAAGCTGCGTCCCACCCATGCGGGAGGCCATGGCTGGCTCCTTGGAGGCAGAGGTGGAGGCAGAGTTGATCGGGCTGACAGTCAGGTGGCTGAGGTAAAACTTGTCAGCTTATTCTCAGGATATGAGACATCAGGGCTCCTTGGCACCTGAGTCAGCGTCCTGACCTGGAAGCAGCTGTTGGCCTCTACTCCTCATGGTGGTTGTGGGAGAAGACTCGGAGTCCTTGTGAGATGGGGAGTCAGGGCCTGGGTCCCTGCATGTCACTGGCTCCTCACCCACCCTTGTTACCAGGCCCTGCTTCTGGATGATGGCATATCCTCACAGCCCTTGCCTCTATCCTCCTCCTCATACATTTCTGTATGTATATGTATATATACACATACACACAGTGGAATATTACCCAGCCACCAAAAAGTAATTACAATTTTGTCATTTGCAACTGTATGGATGGACCCAGAGGGTATTCTGCTTAGTGAAATAAGTCAGAGAAAGACAACTATTCTATGTTATCACTTATATGTCGACTAATAATATTAAAAAGTAAATATAACAAAACAGAAACAGTTTCACTAATATAGAGAAAAAACGAGTAATTACCAGTGAGTGAAAGCAGTGCAGATGGGCAAGATAAGGGTAATGAATTGAGGTACACCCTACTATGTATAATATAAATAAATTACAAGCATATATCTTACAGCATAGGAAATATAGGCAATATTTTATAATCATTTTATAATCACTATAATGAAGTATAAAATATTTAATCACTATGCTGTACACCTGAAACTAATATAATATTGTAAATCAACTGCACTTCAATAAAATTTTAAAAATCAAAAAGGAAATAGCACATACACGCACACACACACATACACAAAGAAACTGTGCATCAAGAAGTGAGTGGAGTTAACTAGTTAAAGTGATGAAAAAAAATCTATACCAATCTATTCTGGATGAATTTGAATTGTCTTTTAAAACTGATTGAGTTACTTTGCTCACAATCCTATATGCAAGGCAGCAAAAGAGACACAGATGTAAAGAACAGACTTTTGGACTATGTGGAAGAAGGTCAGGGTGGGATGATTTGAGAGACTAGCATTGAAATGTAAAGCAGATGACCAGTGCAAGTTCGATGCATGAAGAAGGGCACTCAAAGTCAGTGCTCTGGGACAACCCAGAGGGATGGGGTGAGGAGTAAGTTGGGAGGGGAGTTCATGATGGGGGGACACATGTGCAACCGTGGCTGATTCATATCAATGTATGGCAAAAACCACCACAATATTCTAATTACCCTCCAGTTAGAAGAAGTAGATTAATGAAAAAAGTGATTGAGATACACATTTTCTTAAACAAACAAAAATTGAGAGCTCTAGTTATCAGTGGTCCTGCATTTTAACAATTAGTTTTGTACATCTGTGTTTCTTTTTCTGTTTTTCATATAGGGTTATCATTACCATCTTTCTAAATTCCATATATATGTGTTAGTATGCTTAAAATCTTCAGAAAATTTGGAATGTTATATGTCAGAAATTATGTTATATATAAATAAAGGAAAGGTGCTGGAGAAGAACTATATGAGGGCAAAGAAAAATAATATTTTCCTTATTCTTAACAGACAACTGTGTATTCAAAATCATAGTAGTAGCCTTGTAGGAAGTGATTATATCTTTCAGATAAGTGAAATGAATGATAAAAATTTCATAAGGGAAAACGAGGAACTGAGAATACTCTGTTTTAAGGCCCTTCAATTACATGTGGAGTAATATAATGCTACTTGAAAAATGTGTTTGAACTAGCTTTAAATGTATATTGCAAACACAAGGGAAACAAAAATATGTCTTAAATAAAGTACAATGATATGCCAAGAAAGGAGAAAAATGGGATGACATAAAATGCTGAATTAAAAGAAGGCAGATAAGTCATGGAAGACCAAAATGAAAAGAAAGAGCAAAGCTATAAATAGAAAAGAGTTACACATAGCACTTATTTTTCCTCTTTCTGACTTACTTCACTCTGTATGTCAGACTCTAGGCCCAATCACGAATGACCCAATATCATCCAAGAATACCCAATATGGCTGATTGATATTTCATTGTATTTATTTACCACATCTTCTGCACTGCCATGTGTAAAACAAATAGCTAGTGGGAACCTGATTTATAGTGCAGGAAACTCAGCTAGGTGCTCTGTGATGACCTAGATGGTTGGGAGAGGGGATATATATATACACATATAACAGGTTCACTTTGTTGTACAGCAGAAACTCACATTGTAAAGCAACTATACCCCAATTTAAAAAATAAAGTAACAAAATTGGTACACATCAATCCAGCTATATCAATATTACTTCAAAAGTTAATGGCCTACATCATCAAAAAAATCTACAAACAATAAATACTGGAGAGGGTTTGGAGAAAAGGGAGCCCTCTTGCACTGTTGGTGGGAATATAAATTGATCCAGCCACTGTGGACACAGTATGATATTCTTAAAAGACGAAGAACAGAACGACCATGCGACCCAGTAATCCCACTACTAGGCACATACCCTGAGAAAACAAAAATTGAAAAAGACACAGGCAGCCCAATGTTCACTGCAACACTATTTGCAATAGCTAGGACATGGAAGCCACCTAGATGTTCATCGACTGATGGAATGGATAAAGAAGCTTGTATATACAATGGAATATTACCTGGCCATAAAAAGGAATGCACTTGAGTCTGTTCTAATGAGGTGGATGAACCTAGAGGCTATTACACAGAGTGAAGTAAGTCAGATAGAGCAAAACAAACCGCATATTAATGCATATATATGGAATCTAGAAAGACGGTACTGGTGAACCTATTTGCAGGGCAGGAATGGAAATGTGGACATAAAGAACAGACTTGTGGACACGGGGATGGGTGGAGGAAGGAGAATGTGGAATGAATGGAGAGAGTAACATGGAAACATACACTACCATATATAAAATAGATATCCAATGGAAATTTCCTATATGACTCAGAGAACTCAAACTGGGGTTCTGTAACAACCTAGAGGTGTGGGATGGGGTGGGAAATGGGAGGGACATTCAAAAGGGAGGGGACATATGTATACTTATGGCTGATTCATGTTAATTCATGGATGAAACCAACACAATATCATAAAGCAATTATCCTTTGATCAAAATAAATAAATTTTAGAAAATTTAATGGCCTAAATACACCAGTCTAAACACCGAGGCCAAGAGTGGACCATAAAAACACCAAGCCATATGCTTTCTATTTAAAAAAAAATCACATTAAATGTAGAAACACATAAATGTTGAAAGTAAAGGAATGGGTCAAGATGGTGGAGTAGGAGATAGCAGCTTCTCTTCTTTGACAAATAACAATAGTTACCCAGGAATAAAAAAATAGTTCTGTGATAGCCCAGGAGATCACTTACATTTTATTTTCTTTTATTTTGTTCCAAAGTGGAAAAAAACCTGAGAATAACTGCCACTTTCAAATGCCTGCATTATCCCATCCCCCAGGCTGGTACTACTCAATACCAAGAGGTAACTTCCCAGCCTGAGAGAGTTTGGAAAAGGAGAGAGAGTGAGCAGCTAGCCTTCCCAGCCATTCTATGCACTACACTAAGAACCTGCTTTGGGTTGACCTCACGTATAAATGGGACTTCCCTGATGGCTAAGTGGTAAAGAATCTGCCTGCAGTGCTGGAGACAGAGGAGACATGGGTTCGATCCCTGGGTCAGTAAGATCTTCTGGAGGAGGAAATAGCAACCCACTCCAGTATTCTTGCTTGTAAAATTCCATGGACAGAGGACCCTGGTGGGTTACAGTCCATAGGTTCGCAAAGAGTTGGACACAACCGACCATGCACACACCTATAAACAAAAACTGAGATGTACAGAGATGAGTAGGAACAAGGAAGAAGGGCAGGGGCTACCTGTATCAGGCCCAGGGCAGGAGTGACTGTGGTTCCCAGTGGTTTGCTCTGTGGTTCCCATCAGCCATTGCTACTGATGTCCTCAATGAAAAGCAAAAGTGAAAGTCACTGAGTCTTGTCCGACTCTTTGTGACCCCATGGACTATACAGTCCATGGAATTCTCCGGGCTAGAATACTGGAGTGGGTAGCCTTCCCCTTCTCCAGGGGATCTTCCCAACTCAGGGATCGAACCCAGGTCTCCTGCATTGCAGGTGGATTCTTTACCAGCTGAGCCACAAGGGAAGCCTGATGACCTCAATAGCCTTCCCATATGCTGCAGATATGCCGAGCTTACATCAGTCAGGACCTTATCAGAGGATCAGAGAGAACTGATCCATAGAGGACCTCAGGATCTTTTGCCACTGAGGATCCCCAAACTTTTCACATTCACAAAAGCCTGTTGCCTGAGTCCCTCCCTGCTCACTTCTTTTTCCTCAGCTGCCCAGTCCAGCACCCCCACAAAAGCCCTTGGCCCTGGGATTTGTACTGGGAGTCCACTCTAGCCTCTGAAGCTGTGCCTTGGCCAAATCCCACTATGAGAGGATCTGCAGCTAGCACTTCTAGATGAACAAGGACATGACAATAGCACAGGGTCTTGCAGCTTCTCATGTGCCCAGATCTGGCATGATTCTTGTCACTGGATTTTTCTGCTGTGATGTACCTTTGACTATCCCCTGCAGCAACACACTGATATCAAAGGCCTCTAAGATGCTCATGGGCCTATATCTGGCCCTGTCTACTGTCACTGGCCTGTATCACTGCATATATGCACAGCTAGCAACTACAGCCTTGAATCTGCATACCCTACGTTCTGTCACCAACCTCTACAGCTTTGTATACATTTGACTAGCTCCTCTGGTACATGAGTGCACACTGACAGCCCAGGCCTGCACAGCTGTTTGTGCATCCAGATCTAGCCCCAACTGCTGTCACTGCACCACCAGGCATGCCCACAGCTAGCACCTACAGTTCTACGCTTTCCTAATACTAGCTCCAACTCCTGTCCACATCCTTCACTGACATGTGTGTGCTCATGGTAAGCCCCTGCAACCACACAAGGACGTGAAGGACATGCCAACAGGGAGATGCCTCTGTATCAGGAGCTGGTCCTAATCCCTGTTGGAGGCCTGCACCTCACATGAGCCAACTCTTAAAGGTATGGGCATGCCCCTGCACTGTTAGCTCCTATTCCCTTCACTGGCCACTGCCATTATTCACATGCCTGTGGGTAGCCCCTGTAGCCACATGAGTTCATGTCAACAGCCCAGGTCTTTACAGCTGCTCAGGTGCCCTGAGTCAGCACAGACTCCTGTCACTGGCCTATGCCACCATACCTGAACAGAAGTAACTCCTGCAGACATACACCTGCACAATATCTTCTCCAACTACCTTCAGTGGAGCACTGGCCATACAGGATATCTGTGTATAGCCCCTGAAACCACAGAAGTGCACATTGACAGATTGGGACATCACAGTTGCTCATTTACCTGTAGTTGGCCCCAGCCCCTGCCACTGACCCTGGGCCTCACCACAGCTCATGTGCCTATAGCCAGGCCCTGCTACTATGCAGGACCCACAGCTCATCCACATAGCCAAGCATGTGCACTGGAGCCATTGGTTCTGGCCACCACCACCACCTGCCCACATTCTTCACTGCTGTATCTGGAGTAAATGATGAGGACTCCATCAGTCTTTGCAGTCACAATGAACCCTTCACTGACTTTCACTGTCAAAGATCACATAAGCTGTCCACATTTTGGACACCACCTTCACAAACTGAGAAGACATCACATCCTACTTGGCATAACATTTCATCAGATCCAGGGCCACAGCACATTCTAGCATTCCACCCAAGGTCAGCTGAGTGACCTTCCTTACTAAGGACAATCTGTAAAGTTTAGACTAGTTTGCTGCCACTTCAAATTTTCAGACACCTATGAAGGCTACAGGGATCACAAAGAAATAGGGAAACATGATTCCCCCCCTCCACAGGAATACAATAAACCGTCAATAACTGGCCTAAAAAAAAGTGGAGAGCCATGAACTGCCTGAGAAAGAATTAAAAATAATTGTTCCAAAAAAGTTCAGAAAGCTACGGGAGAAGAGATATACACAATTTAGCAAAATGAGAAATACAACGCAAGAGAAAAAGTAGAAATTCAACAAAGATATAAACACAAAATTTGCTTTTATGTCAATTTGTCTTAAGAACAAAATTTTGGAGCTAAATAATAGAATGAGCTAAGACTGGAATGTGCATGCACGCTAAGTCGCTTCAGCTCTGTCTGACTCTCATGACCCTATGGACTGTAGTCCTCCGGATTCCTCTGTCCATGGGATTCTCCAGGCAAGAATACTGGAGTGGGTTGCCATGCATTCCTCCAGGGGATCTTCCCTATACAGGGATTGAACCCATGTCTCTTATGTCTCCTGCATCGGCAGGTGCTTTCCTTACTACTAGAGCAACCTGGAAAGCCCTAAAATGTAACAGTCAAGCAGAAGAATCAGCGAATGTGAACACGGATCACTTGAAATTATCCAGGTAGAGTGAAAAGAGGAAAGTGAAAAGAGTGAAAAGTAGAAAGAAATGAAGAAAACTAATAGGACTTAGGTAACACCAACTAACTAAACGCCATTTGTATTGCAGGAATCCCAGAAGTAGAAAAGAGAGAGAGAGAAAGGTAAGATAGATTATTTTAAAAATAATGAAATGAAAACTTTCCAAATCTGGGGCTTTGCCCAGATGAACATCCAGGCACATAAAATATAAAGATCTTAAACTAGATTCAACTCAAGGAAGACTTCACCAAGGCATTAAAGTAAAACTGTCAAAAAATTGAAGACAGAGGACAGAATCTTGAGGCAGTAAGAGAAAAGAAGCTTGTCACACAAAATGGAACCCCCCATAAGGTTATAAGAGGGTTTCTCAGAAGAAACCTTGCAGGCCAGGTGAGAGTGGGATAATATATTCTGACAGAGCTGAAAGAAAAAATAAACTGCCAGCCAAGAATACTTTGCCTGGCAAAGTTACCTTTCTGAAATGAAGGTGAGAAAAAAATGCCTCCAAATAAAAAGCAGAAGATATTACACGTAGAACTGCCGTATCAGAAATATTAAAGGGAGTTCTTCAAGTATAAAAGAAGGAATAATAACTAGTAACATGAAATCATGTAATGGTATAAAACTGGCAAGTAAAGGCAAACATAGAGTCAAATTCAAAATACATTAATATTCAATCAGTTCAATTCAGTTGCTCAGTCCTGTCCGACTCTTTGAGACCCCATGGACTGCAGCACGCCAGGTCTCCCTGTCCATCACCAACGCCCGGAGTTTACACAACTCATGTCCATTGAGTCAGTGTTGCCATCCAACCATCTCATCCTCTGTCGTCCTATTCTCCACGCTCCTTCAATCTTTCCCAGCATCAGAGTCTTTTCAAATGAGTCAGCTCTTCACATCAGATGGCCAAAGTCTTGGAGTTTCAGCTTCAACATCAGTCCTTCCAATGAACACTCAGGACTGACGTCCTTTAGGAAGGACTGGTTGGATCTCCTTGCAGTCTAAGGGACTCTCAAGAGCCTTCTCCAACACCACAGTTCAAGAACATCAATTCTTTGGTGCTCAGCTTTCTTTATAGACCAACTCTCACATCCATATATGACTACTGGAGAAACCATAGTTTGACTAGATGGACCTTTGTTGGTAAAGTAATGTCTCTGCTTTTTAATATGCTGTCTAGGTCAAAGTGTACGTGTCTTTTAATTTCATGGCTGCAGTCACCATCTGCAGTGATTTTGGAGCCCCTCAAAATAAACTCTGCCACTGTTTCCACTGTTTTCCCATCTATTTGCCATGAAGTGACGGGGTCATACACCATGATCTTAGTTTCCTGAATGTTGAGTTTTAAGCCAACATTTTTGCTCTCCTCTTTCACTTTCATCAAGAGGCTCTTTAGTTCTTCTTCACTTTCTGCAACAAGGGTGGTGTCATCTGCATATCTGAGGTTATTGATATTTCTCCTGGCAATCTTGATTCCAGCTTGTGCTTCATCCAGCCCAGCGTTTCTCATGATGTACTCTGCATATAAGTTAAATAAGCAGGGTGACAATATACAGCCTTGATGTATTCCTTTTCCTATTTGGAACCAATCTGTTGTTCCGTGTCCAATTCTAATTATTACTTGCTGACCTGCATACAGATTTCTCAAGAGGCAGGTCAGGTGGTCTGGTATTCCCATCTCTTTCAGAATTTTCCACAGTTTATTGTGATCCACACAGTCAAAGGCTTTGGCATAGTCAGTAAATCAGAAATATATGTTTTTCTAGAACTCTGTTGCTTTTTCGATGATCCAGCGAATGTTGGCAATTTGATCTCTGGTTCCTCTGCCTTTCTAAATCCATATTGGACATCTGGATGTTCACGGTTCATGTGCTGTTGAGAATTTTGAGCATTACTTTACTAGAGTGTGAGATGAGTGCAATTGTGCGGTAGTTTGAGCATTCTTTGCAATTGCCTTTCTTTGGGATTGGAATGAAAACTGACCTTTTCCAGTCCTGTGGCCACTGCTGAGTTTTGCAAATTGGTGGGCATATTAAGTGCAGCACTTTAACAGCATCATCTTTTAGGATTTGAAATAGCTCAACTATTTGAAATAGCTCACCTCCACTAGCACTGTTCATAATGATGCTTCCTAAGGTCCACTTGACTTCACATTCCAGGATGTCTGGCTCTAGGTGAGTGATCACACCATCAGGATTATCTGGGTCATGAAGATTTTTTTTTTTTTTGTATAGTTCTGTGTATTGTTTCCACCTCTTCCTAATATCTTCTGCTTCTGTTAGGTCCATACCATTTCTATCCTTTATTGAGCCCATCTTTGCATGAAGTTTTCCCTTGGTATCTCTAATTTTCTAGAAGAGATCTCTAGTCTTTCCCATTCCATTGTTTTCCTCTATTTCTTTGCAGTGATCACCGAGGAAGGCTTTCTTATCTCTCCTGGCTATTCTTTGGAACTCAGTATTCAAATGCATATATCTTTCCTTTTCTCCTTTGCTTTTCTCTTCTCTTCTTTTCACAGCTATTTGTAAGGCCCCCTCAGACAGCCATTTTGTTTTTTGCATTTCTTTTTCTTGAGGATGGTCTTGATCCCTGTCTCCTGAACAGTGTCATGAACCTCTGTCCATAGTTCATCAGGCACCCTATCAGATCTAGTCCCTTAAATCTATTTCTCACTTCCCCTGTATAATTGTAAGAGATTTGACTTAGGTCATACCTGAGTGGTCTAGTGGTTTTCCCTACTTTCTTCAATTGAAGTCTGAACTTGGCAATAAGGAGTTCATGATCTGAGTCACAGTCAGCTCCCAGTCTCTTCTTTGCTGACTGTGTAGAGCTTCTCCACCTTTCGCTGCAAAGAATATAATCAATCTGCTTTTGGTGTTGGCCAAAGAGTCTGGTGATGTCCATGTGTACAGCGTTCCCTTGTGTTGTTGGAAGAGGATGTTTGCTACGACCAGTGCGTTCTCTTGGCAAAATTCTATTAGCCTTTGCTCTGCTTCATTCTGTACTCCAAGGCCAAATTTGCCTGTTATTCCAAGTGTTTCTTGACTTCCTACTTTTGCATGCCAGTCCCCTATGTTGAGAAAGACATTTTTGGGGGGTGTTAGTTCTAAAAGGTCTTGTAGGTCTTCATAGAACCGTTCAATTCCAGCTTCTTCAGCATTACTGGTCAGGGCATAGACTTTGATTAGTGTGCTATTGAATGGTTTACCTTGGAAACGAACAGAGATCATTCTGTCGTTTTTGAGATTGTATTCAAGTACTACATTTTGGACTCCTTTCTTGACTATGATAGCTACTCCATTTGTTCTAAGGGATTCTTGCCCACGGTAGTAGATATAATGGTCATCTGAGTTAAATTCACCCATTCCTGTCCATTTTTGTTTGCTAATTCCTGAAATGTTGACATTCACTCTTGCCATCTCGCTGACCACTTCCAATTTGCCTTGATTCATGTACCTAACATTCCAGGTTCCTATGTGTACAGCTACATGTCAAAGACTTACATTAGAACACTTCCTAACACCATACACAAAAATAAGTCAAAATGGATTAAAGACTGAAATGTAAGGCCAAATATTAGAAAACTTTTAGAAGAAAACATAAGTAGTACACTCTTTGACATAAATGGCAGCAAGATCCTTTGTGACCCTCCTTCTACAGTAATGAAAATAAAAAAATAAATTTGAAGCTAATAAAACATAAAAGCCTTTTCAGAGCAAACAAACTGTAAACAAGGTGAAAAAACAGTCCTCAGAATGGGAGAAAAATAATTGCAAATGAAGAAACTGACAAAGGATTAATATCAAAAATATACAAGCACCTCATGCAGCTCAATATAAAAAACACTAAACATCTAATCAAAAACTGATCAGAAGACATCAACAGACACTTCTCCAAAGAAGACATACAGATTGCTAAAACACGAAAAGATGCTCAACATTTATCATCATTAGAGAAATGTATGTTAAAACTCCAATGAGGTTTCATTTCACACAGGTCAGAATAGCCATCATCAAAATATCTACAAACAATGAATGCTAGAGAGGATATGGAGAAAAGGGAAGCCTCTTTCATTGTTGCTGTAAATTGATACAAACACTATGGAGAATGGTATGGAGGTTTCTTACAAAACTAGCAGTAAAACTACCATATGACCCAGAAATTCCATTAGTCTGAGAAAGCTGTAATTCAAAAATACACATGTACCCCAGTGTTAATTGCAGCACTATTTACAATAGTCAGGACATGGAAGCAACTTAGATGTCCATTGACAGATGACTGGATAAAGAAGATGTGATGCATATATACAATGGAGTGTTACTCAGCCATCAAAGGAACAAAATTGGGTCATTCACAGTGATGTAGAAGAACCTAGAGTCTGTCACAAAGAGTAAATTAAGTCAGAAAGAGAAAATGAAATATAATATTTTAATGCTTATAGCTAGAAAATGTTATTTTTTTATCCATTTTGTATATCTAGAAAATGTAATTTTTTGAGAATCTAGAAAAAATGTTACAGATGAAACTATTTGCAGGGCAGGAATAGATATGCAGACCTAGAGAATGAGCATGTGGACAAAGGCAGGAAAGGGGAAGGTGAGGCAATTTGGGAGATTAAGGTTTACATATATACACTACCATGTGTAAAATAGATAGCTGTTGGGAAGCTGCTGTGTAGCACAGGGAGTTCAGCTCAGTGCTCTGTGATGACCAAGAGGCATAGGATGGAGTGGGTGGGAGTGAGGCTAAAGGAGGGAGGGTACATATTTGCACACATAGCTGATTCACATTGGTGTACAGCAGAAACTAACACAACATTGTAAAGCTCTTATACTTCAATTTTAAAAATATTAAAAATTGAAAAAAAAAGAAATGTGAAAAGAAGACAAATTAGGTAAAATGTTTGCTAGAAGGAACTTTTAAGGATATGAAGAACTTCACTTTGCTCTCAGTGGCGTGAGAACAATACCCAAGAAAATGGTAACCTGAAATAATACAAAATTATTATGCAAATGCTGATTAATCATATTACTGTCAATTCACTTTCTCAGTCTAAATAAATTTCAAATATATGTCATTAATAATCATGATATAATTAACTTGAAGGTTCATATGCCTTGTGAGAATACGAGGGCCTTGTAAATAAAAGTTAAAAAAGAACTGCAGGAAGCATATTAAAGAAAATTACTGTCAATTGCATGCTTGGTACTCAAGAAGAGATATAATCAATATGTGTGTTCATAGAGAAAGGCAGTTATATTAATAGCAATATAAAACATTTGCATAAATATTACAATATTAAATATTCTATATACAAATATTAACATTTGACATTCAAGTATTCAATAAATATTTGAAAGTTGCACTAGTCAGCTGGCCAGACTGGGCCTTCTCTTCCTAGCTCAGGAATTGTTTAGAAGACATATTTATAATGAAAAAACTTTTTATGCTATTGGCTTCTATTTTGAAATAAATGTTACGTTAAATATCCTGGCCTGAAATGGGTAACCTTGCCTTTCTCCAGGGCATTTTCCTGACCCAGGGTTCAAATCCAGGTGTCCCACATTGCAGGCAGATTCTTTACCAACTGAGCTATCAGGGAAGCCCAAATATCCTGCAAAGAATGAATTCTGACAAAAATGAGAAGTATGAATATAAAGAATATAAAAACAAACAGAAAGAATGAAGAAGATACTTTGAGATTACTGATATCTACATATTCATAGGAATGAATGATGTTTGTGGAAATCCATTTTAGTCTATAGTGCCTAGTTAGCCATTTCAAAAATTATTTCTCTTTGAACTTTACAAACTTATAAATATATATGTGCATATATGTATATATACATATATAATGTTATTTGTATGTATTTAATATAATATATAAAATTATATGGAATAGTACTACATATTTATATACTATGTGATTATTATATATAATGACGTATAGCATGTATTATTACATTAACATATGATACATATATAGTATGTCATATTGTAAAACCTGACATTGTCTGATAATTTGTAACTCTATAATACAGAAATCAAAAAAGAATCTCTAATCTCAGGTTTTACTTCATGATTCATTTTCTTCTATAATATAGTGCTTCAAATAAAGCTACATTTGCACAATCATTTCAGCAAGGAAGAGAATTCTTTATTCTGTCTCAATACTGGTTAGGGTAAAATTTATCCAGGAAGTTAGTTTCTTTTTGGTTCCTTGGAAATATAATCTATTATTTCCATTTGGGGCATGGCTGTTGATGGTAAATGAAAAGCAAAAGATGTCTTTTTGGTTTCAGCAGTGACTATTCGGTTTCACAGATATTTCCTTGAAATTGAACTTTTTCTTCACAGATACATAGAAATAAAATGAAGACAGTAATTTATGATAGTTTCTACATTCAAAATATTATTTTCTTTTGCTGTTGTTCATCTTTATTGTGTGTAACAGTAGGGCCATTAAATGAAATGAGACACCAGAAGTTTTCAAAATGCTAAACTAGCCTAATTGGCAATGTCATTAATTTCCTGGATTTTCTAATGATATAAACAGGAAGTTGCAGAATATATATAACGGGAAGCTCAAAGGTATACTATCCAGTTTCATTACCCTTTTTTCCTTTTTCTTTTTAAAGGTAAGGATTTTATAACCAGTTGTTTTCCTGAGCCTCAGTTTTCCACTAGAATCAAAATATACCAAAGTTAATCTGAATGCAATATTTCTTTGAGGTTGTAAACAGATGGAGCCATCATGTGGCCGACTGAAAGCATTTTGTTTGAAACTTATATAATGGTTGGTGAAGGTGACATACAAATGAACACCAAAGTTGTAACCGGGCCACTTCCAGGAGTATTTTCCATCTCTGACAATCTTTTTGCCACATCTCATGCTATATTCTTCAAGTTCGGTTTCATTGATGTCTCTAGGACCAATTTCCCTGTATTGTTGTGCTGTAAGCAAGGTAAACCATTGTCGTTTATAAACACACGATAACCATTCTGAAGGTATTAGAGCATCTTGTTCAATAACTCTTATGGAGGCCAGGTCACAGATGACGTGCTGAAACCTCAAATTTTTAAATACTGGTTGAAATGCTATGCCTTGTTCAGTTTCAAGAAAGGAAATGCTACCATTATGTTCCCTGTGCCTGGAAAACCAGTTGTTTGCCCTAACTAAAAGCTGTTTCCTTTTGCCTTTCCAACCTGGGTTAAGGCGGAGGAACATCCACTGTTTAAGTGTAGTATATATATCGATTTCCTTTTGCATTACTAATAAATTAGAGGAGGAAATGACCAGATTCATAAGATCTGTACTGAGTCCTTTGTAAAGTTCAACACTTGGATGAGTCATCAGATTGTGGAGAAGCCACTCAAAGCACCTTGTCTTTACAGAATGTAACCCATAGGTCTCTGCTGCCGCATAGAAGCTACATACAGTTTTCACATTAATTGTTTCCTTCATGGTCTTATCACACTGCTGAATTAAGTCCTCTACTTGAAGCAGGCTTGCAGTTGCCAAAACTCCTGGAACTTGAAAGGGCTCAATTAAGACATATTCATTCCTGTACAATGAGCCTAATACAAAATGCAAGGATTCTACATTTATATTCTGGTCATTAATCTCCAGGTCAATAATATCGTTGTGACATTCTTTCCAAGAATCTCTAAACATTGTAGCAAAGTAGTTCGACTGACATAAAAACATTTTGTGTAAACACCATACTTGCCCCAGAGCACGGATTTTAATGTCACTGGTTTCCCCATTTAAAAATAAAGTTTGGTAAGCATGCTCAGATGTGATCTTAACTTTTTTACCCTGGCTTGTACAGGCGACTTGCTGTAGATCCTCCTCCTGGTCTAGAAACGTGTGGCTCCTCTCAGACTCTGGGCCCAAGCCGGGACGGGTGCTCCGTTTGCGTTTGCGGCTGCCAGACACATAACTGGGGCCTGCCTCGGGTTCTGGCTGCTGCAGTTCCTCTGTGCTGGATTCCCTGCAACGCAGATTCCGACCGAAGGGCCCCATAGATAAAGGCTCTTAGAGCCCCTAGAGAGACTGCTGTTGAGACTTCCCTGCCACAGCATTGCTGTGGCCTGCCACCTCTGCTTAGGCCCTAGTTTCCCTTGGAGATTTTAGCACAGTCCCAAACGTCACAGTGGAGGCTCTGCATACTTCATTGTCTGCTCCAGCCCCTCCCTTCCTGTGGCCCCGCCCCTGCCTCCAGTCTTCTGTTCAGTCTAGCCTACTGTTCCTTCAGGGCCCCTGCCTCCAGGTTTTCCTTGAAAATGCTTTCCTATAAGGGAAATGACTGAATCAAAGGCTTTTGGATCACAGTGTTAAGGAGTGTACAGATTCACATTTCTACTGCAAGTGGGAGAATTCTTTTCTCCACTGTCAGCAGTGTTGAATATAATCATCTACCTTTGACTTTTAGTAATTTTAAAAAGATGAACAGTGGTATACCATTATCTTATTATTCCTCTTTCATTACAGAGAAGGCAAACTTTTATTTGATGTGTGTGTGTATATGCATATATATACTATACATATATAATTTGTATATATGTATAATTTTGAAATATCAATAGAGAGAAAGAGATATTTCAAAATTTCCTGATAAGGTACATCTTCATATTCTTTGCTTATTTCTTTTTATGAAAATTACACTTTTCATAAGTGTTTTATGAACACTTTTCATGAAAAGTGTTCGTCACTAAGGCCTGTCTAACTTTTGGAAAGCCTATGGACTTGTAGCCTGCCAGGCTCTTCTGTCCATGGGATTCTCAGGAAAGAATACTGGAGTGGGTAGCCATTTCCTTCTCCAGGGGATCTTCCTGAACCAGGGATTGAACCCTGGTCTCCCACATTGTGGGCAGTTTCTGTACTGTCTGAGCCATCAAAGAAGCCCCCAAAGAAAGTGTTAGTCACTTGATCATGTCCAATTCTTTGTGACCCCATGGACTGCAACCTGCCAGGGTCCTCTGTCCATGAAAGTCTCCAGGCAAGAAAACTGTAGTGGGTTGCCATTTCCT
Source organism: Muntiacus reevesi (assembly GCF_963930625.1). Lineage (NCBI taxonomy): Eukaryota > Metazoa > Chordata > Mammalia > Artiodactyla > Cervidae > Muntiacus > Muntiacus reevesi. Next base: position 44,594,082 of record NC_089271.1, read on the forward strand.
TCTCCAGGGAAATTCCTGACACAGGGATCAAACCCGGTATCCTGCACTGCAGGCAGACTCTTTACCATTTGATCTACCAGGGAAATGTTTATTTCTGTATTTATATACATTTTCTCCTTAGTGACTGTCAAACGCTTACTAGCTTGTTATAAAGATTACACGTATGTATGGTGTGCATGCATGCTAAGTCACCTTCAGTCGTGTCCCACTCTTTATGACCCTATGGACTGTAGCACAGCAGGCTCCTCTGTCTATGGGGATTCTCCAGGCAAGAATGCTGGAGTGGGTTGCCATGACTTCCTCCAGGGCATCTGTCTGATCCAGGTATCAAACCTGCATCTCTTACCTCTCCTGAATTGGCAGGTGGGTTCCTTGCTACTAGTGCCACCTGGGAAGCCCATATGTATGCATATATACATATAAAAATGAAGATTGTTAAAGTGTTATATTTTGTTGTTGTTCAGTCACTCAGTCGTGTCCAACTTTTTGTGACCCCATAGACTGCAGCACACCAGGCTTTCCTCTCTTTCACCATCTCCTGGAGCTTGCTCAAACTCATGTCCATTGAATCAGAGATGCCATTCAACCATCACGTCCTCTGCCGTCCTCTTCTCCTCCTGCCTTCGATCTTTCCCAGCATCAGGGTCTTTTGTAATGAGTTGGCTCTTCGCATCAGGTGGCCAAAGTATTAGAGCTTCAGTTTCAGCATTGGTCCTTCCAAGGAATATTCGAGATTGATTTCCTTTAGGATTGGCTGATTTGATCTCCTTGCTGTCCGAAGGACTCTCAAGAGTCTTCTCCAACACCACAGTTCAAAAGCATCAACTCTTTGGCACTCAGCCTTCTTTATGGTCCAATTCTCACATCCATACATGACTACTGGAAAAATCATAGCTTTTATTATGCAGCCCAGAATTTTGCATGATGTACTCTGGATATAAGTTAAATAATCGGGGTGACAATATACAACCTTGTCATACTCCTTTCCCAATTTGGAACCAGTCCATTGTCCAATAGCTGGTTCTAACTGTTGCTTCTTAATCTGCATACAGTTTTCTCAGGAGGCAGGTAATGTAATGTGGTCTGGTATTCCCATCTCTTGAAGAATTTTCCACAGTTTGTTGTGATACACACAGTCAAAGCCTCAGGAAGCATCACTGAAGTCAATGAAGCAGAAGTAGATTTTTTATTAATTCTTTCTTTTTCTGTGATCCAGTGGATGTTGCCAATTTGACCCCTGATTTCTCTGCCTTTTCTAAATTCAGCTTGAACATCTGGAAGTTCTCAGTTCACATACTGTTGAAGCCTGGCTTGGAGAATTTTGAGCATTATTTTGCTAGAATGTGAGATGAGTGTAATTGTGCAGTAGCTTGAACATTCTTTGACATTCCCCTTCTTTAGGAGTGGAATGGAAGCTGATTTTTTTTTCCAGTCCTGTGGTCACTGCTTGGTTTTCCATATTTGCTGGCATATTGAGTGCAGAACGTTAACAGCATTATGTTTCAGGATTTGAAATAGCTCAGCTGGAATTCCATCACCTCCACTAGCTTTGTTAGCAGTGATGCTTCCTATGGCTCACTTGACTTTACACTCCAAGATGTCTGGCTGTAGGTGAGTGATCACACCATCATGGTTATCTGGGTTATTAAGATCTTTTTGTATAGTTCTGTGTATTTCTTGCCACCTCTTCTTTATATCTTCTACTTCTTTCAGGGGATTCTTGACCACAGTAGTAGATATAGTGGTCATTTGAATGAAGTTAGCCCATTCTTGTCAATTTTAGTTCACTGATCCCTAAGATGTCAGTGTTCACTCTTGCCATCTTCTGTTTGACCACATCCAAATTATCTTGATTCAGGGACCTGATGGGGCTTCCCAGGTGGTGCTAGTGGTAAAGAACTCGCCTGCCAATGCAGGAGATATAAGAGATGTGGGTTTGATCCCTGGGTTGGGAAGATTCCCCTGGAAGAGGACATGGCAACCCACTCCAGTATTCTTTCCTGAAAAATCCCATGGACAGAGGAGCCTGGCGGGCTAGAGTCCATAGCACCACAAAGTCCGACACAACTGAAGTGGCTTAGCATGCACACAGGCACATGGACCTAACATTTTAGGTTCTTATGCAATATTCTCTTTACAACATCAGACTTTACTTTCACCACCAGACACATCCACAACTGAGTGTTGTTTCTGCTTCGGCCCAGCCACTTCAGTCTTTCATGAGCTATTAGTAATTGCCCTCTGTTCTTGCTCAGTAGCATATTGGACACATTCCGACCTGCGGAGCTCATCTTACAGTGTCATAACTTTTTGCCTTTTCATATTGCCCATGGGGTTCTTCAGGCAAAAATACTGGTGTGTGTTGCCATTTCCTTCTCCGGTGGACCACATTTGGTCAAAACTCTTCAATATGACCCATCTATCTTTGGCTGCCCCGCATAACATGGCTCATAGCTTCATTGTGTTAAGCAAGGCCCTTCTCCACGACAAGGAATTGATCCATGAAGAAGAAAGAAATACTACACAATAAGAAAAAGAAATGTTTTTGCTTTGAACAACAGCATCTAAAAAACTCAGAATAATCATACTGAAATAAAAAAGGATACAAACCTAGAATATAGTGTGTGATTCTATTCATTTTATTTTCAACAGAATTAAAATTAATTTATAATTAGGGAAAGCAGATCAGTGGTTGCCTAGGGATAGGGATGGGATTGTGTAGAGAGGAAAGCTATAAAAAGTGGAATAAAATGACTTTTAGAGGTGATAGATATGGTCACTATTACAATTTTGGTAAGAGTTTCATGAAACCTGTGGATCAAACCCAGGTCTTCCACATTGCATTCAGATTCTTTACCATCTGAACCACCAGAGAAGTTCCATGACTAGCACTGAGGCTTCTCTGATGTTTCACATTGGGAGAAAGACAGCCCAAGAGGCTGCACCCACCCAACTTTGGCTTCTGCAAACCCAGACCCTTTGAGGTTCTATTCCAGACTTGCCATGTGAGCTTGGCCAACACTGGGAGCCTTCTTGAGTCCTTGAGTTTCCTCAGGCAAAACTTCCTGGCATGACAAGTAAGGGCCTGCTTTTCAGTTTGACAGTCCAGGAGCCTGTCTGATTCTGCTATGCAGCACATGTAAGCACAATTATGTGTCAGAAGTTTGATATTTAAGGAACACTCTGGACTAGGCACCTGCTGCTTGGAAAATGAAAAAGCAACGAGCAGTTATTATAAATTTCACTTGAAATGTCACTTACTCAAATGTACTAACTGGGTTAGAATGTTTTGTTAGCAAAAAGTTTTAACCAGTTCCTGTCCTCAGTTCTTTTTTCCAATACCTCTTCGTCTCTCAAGATCCCAATCGAAGGCTACATACAAGTCCATAGTAGACTTTGGGGCAGTGCTTCCTTCTTGGAAAGTAAGTCATGTGCAAAACAAACTGAAGTAAAATGCAGCCAGTGGTTGGGAACAATCCTTAGCCTGGGCTTGAAGAGTTTGGGAGATGGCAAGGAAGAAAAAACAAACTTTTTTTCTTTTAGTATTTCTTAGCAAAAAAGTATTTCTATTTTTATTTAAGGTACGTACATTATTTAAGACATAGTGCTATTGTACATTAAATAGACTACAGTATAGTGTAAACAAAACCTTTATAAGCACTGGGAAACCAACAAATTCATGTGACTCATTTTATTGGTGTTTCCTTTATTGTGGTAATCTGAAGCTGAGCCTACAAACTCTCCAAGGTACGCCTGGATGTGGTCAGCTATATTTGCTCCCCGTTGTATCAAAGATGGTCAGTGGCAGCTCTAGCTTCAGTAAAATTGTCATATATTACCTTGAAGATTCACTATATAAGTCTATTGGACTTTTAAGCAAGCATGTTGCATCTGCATGTGTGGGATAAATGATGTGGAGCTCACCAATAGCTCTCCTGCTGAGCCAGCTGCAAGGAAAAAGTTTTCTTTTGACCAAAGTAGTCATCTGGCTTGTGGACCTCTTTTCACTCTAGGACTTGCCCTCTGTGCTGAGCCTGAGTCCAAAGTTTACCTCACAGAGAACTCAAAGCCAATGCTCAGATCCATGTGAGGTTGTCTAATTGTGGCATGGGGCCCTGGGGAACAAACTCCTAGAAGGGGGAGGAGGGAGGTGAGGACAACAGTGAAATGAACAGAAGTTGGAAATAATTGTAGCTAGATGGTGGTTTCTATGGTCACAAGATCATGAGTGGAATATACTATGTATCCTTCTGAGAAGTTAAATCATCAGAATATGAAGGGGGTTAAACTTCCAACAGCTATGAAAGGCAGAGAGTCAAGTTTTGCAAAGTTCCCTGCTTAGTAAATAGTCCCTCTCAGCCATGCCCTCTGTTGGCAGACAGTGAAAATATTTTCCAGAGGAGGGCTCAGGCCATCAGTCCCTGATTCATTTTCTAGTCCCAGAGGGATCTTCTCTAGGGAAAGGATTGGCCCCATGAGTTCTTTTTTTGAGATCTAATTCCCCTGAGCTCATCAGAGTGCACTGCACCAAGGTTGCAGATGGCAGAGAATTCAGACTTAGGCCAAGTCTTGGCATGACCATGCAACCTCTGAGTGTGGTTTGGGGTGTTTAGAGTAAGAAGAAAGGGAGAATGAATGAAAACTCTCTCACCCATATAATCCCTGGGAGGAAACTGGAGCTTATGTAAGGAAGCCCGGGCATTCTCAGAAATTGTATAATTGATATATTTTGAGGAGGAGATGCAGGGCATGGGGAAGGTTTCTGTGGTCCTGTAGTTGTCAAGTTCACACAAAGCACAGCTAGCTGGTCTTCAGGAATAAACACAGAGTTTACCCTGGCCCCACCCCTTCTTCTCTCAGTTGAACCAGAGAGAAACAACTACGCGAACTTTCAGCATTCTCGCTCTGCATCCTCTTCCAGAGCACAGTATATTGGAGTGAGAGACAAGGTAAATAAGACTGTACCTTTCCACTGTTGACACCACAGGGGGACTTTCACTACATTACTGGGGTTCAGGAGTGACAGGACAAAGGTCAGTTGAGTTGACTGGTTTCCTCTGAACCTATGCCTTATGTTTTTGTCAAGTACTTTGTTCAGTTCAACTCTCTGCGACTTCATAAACTGCAGAACCTCAGGCTTTATTGTCCTTCACTATCTCCCAGAGATTTCTCAGACTCATGTTCATTGAGTCGGTGATGCCATCCAACCAACTCATCCTGTCATCACCTCCTCCTGCCTTCTATCTTTCCCAGCATCAAGGTCTTTTCCAATGAGTCCACGCTTTCCGTTAGGTGACCAAGGTATTCAGCTTCAGCATCAGTCCTTCCAATGAATATTCAGGGTTCATTCCCTTTAGGATTGAGTGGCTTGATCTCGCTGTCCAAGGGACTTCCAAGGGTCTCAACCAGCATCACAATTTGAAAGCACCAATTCTTCTGTGCTCAGCCTTCTTTACGGTCCAACTCTCACATCCATACATGACTATTGGAAAACCATAGCTTTGACTATATGGACCTTTGTTGCCAAAGTGATCTCTCTGTTTTTTAAAGCAGTATCTCGGTTTGTCATTGCTTTTCTTTCAGAAAGCAAGAGTCTTTTAATTTTGTTGCTGCAGTCAGCATCCACAGTGATTCTGATGCCCAAGAAAAGAACATCTGCCACTGTTTCCTCTTTGCCCCCTTCTATTTGCCACGAAGTGCATGAGCAGACCAGATGCCATGATCATAGTATTTTGAATGTTGAGTTTTAAGCCAGCTTTTCATTTTTCTCTTTCACCCTAATCAGGAGGCTCTTTTGTTCTTTTTAGTCCATGCTTTCTACCATCAGAGTGGTATCATCTGCATATCTGAGGTTGCTGATATTTCTTCCTGCAATCTTGATTCCAGCTTGTGATTCATCCAGCCTGGCATTTTGCATGATGTACTCTGCATATAAGTTAAATAAGCAGGGTGAAAATCCTTACCCAAATTTAAAGAAGTCCATTGTTCCATGTCTGGTTCCAATTGTTGCTTCTTGACCTGCATACAGGTTTCTAAGGAGGCAAGTCAGGTGGTCTGGCATCTCCATCTCTTTAAGAATTTTCCACAGTTTTTTTTTTTTTTTTTTTTGTGATCCACACAGTCGGAGGCTTTTACATAGTCAATGAAGCAGAAGTAGATGTTTTTCTGGGATTCCCTTGCTTTTTATATGGTTCAATGGATGTTGGCAATGTGATCTCAGGTTTCCCTGCCTTTTCTAAATCCAGCTTGTACATCCAGAATTTCTTGGTTCACCTACTGCTGAAGCCTAGCCTGAAGGATTTTGAGCATCACCATGCTAGCATGTGAAATGAGTGAAATTGTACGCAGGTTAGAACATTCTTTGGCACTGTCCTTCTTTGGGATTGGAATGAAAACCATTTCCAGTCCTGTGGCCACTGCTGAGTTTTCCAAATTTGCTGACATATTGAGTGCAGCATTTTAACAGCATTATCTATTGGGATTTGAAATAGCTCAGCTGGAATTCCATCACCTCCATTAGCTTTGTTCATAGTAATATTTTCTAAGGCCACTTGACTTCACACTCCAGCATGTCTTTCTCTAAGAGAGTGATCACACCATCGGGGCTATCTGGGTCACTAAGGCCATTTTTGCCTAGTTCTTGTGTGTATTCTTGCCACCTCATCTGCTTCTGTTAAGCCCTTATCATTTCTGTCCTTTATTGAGCCCATCATTGCATGAAATGTTCCCTTGGTATCTCTAATTTTCTTGAAGAAATCTCTGGTCTTTCCCGTTCTATTGTTCTATTGTTCTCCTCTATTTCTTTGCATTGTTCACTGAGGAAGGCTTTCTTGTCTCTTATCTTATCTCTCCTTCTTATCTATCTTATCTTATCTCTGCTTGCTATTCTGTGGAACTCTGCATTTAGTTGGGTGTAGTTCTCCCTTTCTCCTTTGCCGTTCACTTCTCCCCACCCCCTACCCCCCCCCCCCCCCCCCGCTATTTGGAAGGCTCCCTCAGACACCCATTTTGCCTTCCTGCATTTCTTTCACTTGGGATTGTTTTGGTCACTGTCTCCTATAAAGTTTCACGAACCTCGGTCCACAGTACTTCAGGCACTCTGTCTACCAGATTTACTCCCTTGAATCTATTTGTCACTTCCACTGTATAATCATAAGGGATTTTCTTGAGGTCATACCTGAATGGTCTACTGGTCTTCCCTACTTTCTTCAATTTAATCCTGAACTTTGCAATATGGAGTGCATGATCTGAGCCACTGTCAGCTCCAGGTTTTGTTTTTGCTGACTTTATAGAGCTTCTCCACGTCTGGCTGCATAGAATATAATCAATCTGATTTTGGTATTGACCATCTGGTGTTGTCCATGTATAGAGTCATCTCTTGTGTTGTTGGAAGAGGGTGTTTGCTATCACCAGTGAGTTCTCTTGGCAAAACTCTGTTAGCCCTTGCCCTGCTTCAGTTTGTACTCCAAGCCCAAACTTGCCCTGTTACTCAAGGTATCTCTTGATTGTCTACTTTTGCATTCCAATCCCCTATGATGAAAAGGACAACTTTTTTGGTGTTATTTCTAGAAGGTCTTGTAGGTCTTCATAGAACTGTTTGACTTTAGCTCCTTTGGCACTAGTGGTTTGGGATTAAACTTGGATTACTGTAATATTTGAATAGTTTGCCTTCAAAATGAACTGAGATCATTCTGTCATTTTTACGATTACACACAAGTACTGCATCTCAGACTCTTTCATTGCCTGTGAGGGCTACTCCGTTTCTTCTAAGGGATGGTTGCTCACAGTGGTAGATATAATGATCATCTAAAAGCAGAGGCATTACTTTCCCAACAAAGGTCCATACAGTCAAAGCTATGGTTTTTCCAGTAGTCATGTATGGATGTGAGAGTTGGACTATAAAGAAAGCTGAGCACTGAAGAATTGATACTTTTCGACTGTGGTGTTGGAGAAGACTTGTGAGAGTCCCTTGGACAGCAAAGAGATCAAACCAGTCCACCCTAAAGGAAATCAGTCCTGAATATTCACTGGAAGGACTTGTGCTGAAGCCCCAATACCTTGGACACGTGGTGCGAAGAATTGACTCAGTGGAAAAGACCCTGACGCTGGGAAACATTGAAGGCATGAGGAGAAGGGGATGACAGAGGATGATATGGTTGGATGGCGTCACTGACTTAATGGACATGAGTTTGAGCAATCTCTAGGGTTGGAGATAGATAGGGAAGCCTGGTGTGCTTCAGTTCATGGGGCCACAGAGTTGGACATGACTGAGTGCCTGAACTGAATTAAATTCGTCCATTCTCATCCATTTTAGTTCACTGATTCCTAAAATGTCAATATTCACTCTTGCCATCTCCTGCTTGGCCGCATCCAATTTACCTTGATTCACTGGTAACATTATAGGTTCCTGTGCAATATTGTTATTTACAGCATCCGACTTTACTTTCACCTCCAAACACACACACAAATATGTGTTGTTTCCTCTTTGGCTCAGCCTCCTCATTCATTCTGGAGCTGTTTCTCTGCTCTTCCCCAGTAGTATACTGGACACCTACCGACTTGGGGGGCTCATCTTCTGGTGTCATATCTTTTTGCCTTTTCATGCTGTTCATGTGGTTCTCAAGGCAAGAATATTGAAGTGGTTTGCCATTCCCTTCTCCAGTGGACCATGTTTTATCAGAACTCTCCACCATGACCTGTCTATAAGAAGGAAAGAAAGGGGTGGGGGAGAATGGAAGTGGCAACTGATTTTAAATGATGATTATATAGCTGATTCTCTTCGTTGTACAGCAGTAACTAACACAACATTGTAAAGCAATTATATGCGGTGGTGTGTGTGTGCTCAGTTGCGTCCAACTCTGTAACCCCATGACTGTAGCCTGTCAGGCTCTTCTGCTACTGGGATTTTCCATGCAAAATACTGGAGTGGGTTGCTATTTCCTCCTGCAGGGTATCTTCCTGACCCAGGCATGGAACTCAGGTCTCCCGTGTCTTCCGTGCTGGCAAGCGGTTTCTTTACCACTAGCACCACCTGGGAAGCCCCAACAAAATAAACACCTTTTTGAAAATACTTGCAGAAATTAAAAAAAAAAAGAAAGAAATGATGATTAAGAAGATAATTGAGGTGATTAAAACACACTTTGCTTAACCCTTCATAAAGTGGACAGTTTCTTTTGGAAGAGCTGCATCCTCAAGAGGAAGGCAGGAAGCTTGTATAGGATAGAGAACAAGGAAGAGAAAAATGGAAACTACCTGATTGGCTGGGTCTGTGGGGTCACTGTTGTTTGGGATGCAATGAGCAAGGAAATAAGTTGGGAAGCCAGCGCTGGCTTGGCTTGGGTTTGGCTGACCTCATACATGTGGTTCTGGTCAAGAAGAGCATTTTATAAGGACACAAAAGTTTCTTATGCTTCAGCTTACTGATATGGCACCCAGGAGGGTGCAGCTCCATGTTGAACCCTCATGATCTGGGGGCTGACTGGGCTCTCTGGCCACTGCTCAGCGTCTCCAGAGAAAATGGGACTATGTTACTGATCTCTCTCCCTCTTCACTTGTTTTCACTCATTCGTTCTGTTTTAGTGTGCTGCATTTTGTTCCCCCCCCACCCCTCTCCCTCAGAAGTTCACTTTGCATATATTCTCAGAAAACAAGGGAGAAAGAAAAAGTGACCCCCGGTAAATCCAGCCACTCACAAACCGGGACCCTGAGCCTCTGGCTCCGGCGGGCAGGGCGGGTGGGTTGGGGTCCCCAAGCTGCGTCCCACCCATGCGGGAGGCCATGGCTGGCTCCTTGGAGGCAGAGGTGGAGGCAGAGTTGATCGGGCTGACAGTCAGGTGGCTGAGGTAAAACTTGTCAGCTTATTCTCAGGATATGAGACATCAGGGCTCCTTGGCACCTGAGTCAGCGTCCTGACCTGGAAGCAGCTGTTGGCCTCTACTCCTCATGGTGGTTGTGGGAGAAGACTCGGAGTCCTTGTGAGATGGGGAGTCAGGGCCTGGGTCCCTGCATGTCACTGGCTCCTCACCCACCCTTGTTACCAGGCCCTGCTTCTGGATGATGGCATATCCTCACAGCCCTTGCCTCTATCCTCCTCCTCATACATTTCTGTATGTATATGTATATATACACATACACACAGTGGAATATTACCCAGCCACCAAAAAGTAATTACAATTTTGTCATTTGCAACTGTATGGATGGACCCAGAGGGTATTCTGCTTAGTGAAATAAGTCAGAGAAAGACAACTATTCTATGTTATCACTTATATGTCGACTAATAATATTAAAAAGTAAATATAACAAAACAGAAACAGTTTCACTAATATAGAGAAAAAACGAGTAATTACCAGTGAGTGAAAGCAGTGCAGATGGGCAAGATAAGGGTAATGAATTGAGGTACACCCTACTATGTATAATATAAATAAATTACAAGCATATATCTTACAGCATAGGAAATATAGGCAATATTTTATAATCATTTTATAATCACTATAATGAAGTATAAAATATTTAATCACTATGCTGTACACCTGAAACGAATATAATATTGTAAATCAACTGCACTTCAATAAAATTTTAAAAATCAAAAAGGAAATAGCACATACACGCACACACACACATACACAAAGAAACTGTGCATCAAGAAGTGAGTGGAGTTAACTAGTTAAAGTGATGAAAAAAAATCTATACCAATCTATTCTGGATGAATTTGAATTGTCTTTTAAAACTGATTGAGTTGCTTTGCTCACAATCCTATATGCAAGGCAGCAAAAGAGACACAGATGTAAAGAACAGACTTTTGGACTATGTGGAAGAAGGTCAGGGTGGGATGATTTGAGAGACTAGCATTGAAATGTAAAGCAGATGACCAGTGCAAGTTCGATGCATGAAGAAGGGCACTCAAAGTCAGTGCTCTGGGACAACCCAGAGGGATGGGGTGAGGAGTAAGTTGGGAGGGGAGTTCATGATGGGGGGACACATGTGCAACCGTGGCTGATTCATATCAATGTATGGCAAAAACCACCACAATATTCTAATTACCCTCCAGTTAGAAGAAGTAGATTAATGAAAAAAGTGATTGAGATACACATTTTCTTAAACAAACAAAAATTGAGAGCTCTAGTTATCAGTGGTCCTGCATTTTAACAATTAGTTTTGTACATCTGTGTTTCTTTTTCTGTTTTTCATATAGGGTTATCATTACCATCTTTCTAAATTCCATATATATGTGTTAGTATGCTTAAAATCTTCAGAAAATTTGGAATGTTATATGTCAGAAATTATGTTATATATAAATAAAGGAAAGGTGCTGGAGAAGAACTATATGAGGGCAAAGAAAAATAATATTTTCCTTATTCTTAACAGACAACTGTGTATTCAAAATCATAGTAGTAGCCTTGTAGGAAGTGATTATATCTTTCAGATAAGTGAAATGAATGATAAAAATTTCATAAGGGAAAACGAGGAACTGAGAATACTCTGTTTTAAGGCCCTTCAATTACATGTGGAGTAATATAATGCTACTTGAAAAATGTGTTTGAACTAGCTTTAAATGTATATTGCAAACACAAGGGAAACAAAAATATGTCTTAAATAAAGTACAATGATATGCCAAGAAAGGAGAAAAATGGGATGACATAAAATGCTGAATTAAAAGAAGGCAGATAAGTCATGGAAGACCAAAATGAAAAGAAAGAGCAAAGCTATAAATAGAAAAGAGTTACACATAGCACTTATTTTTCCTCTTTCTGACTTACTTCACTCTGTATGTCAGACTCTAGGCCCAATCACGAATGACCCAATATCATCCAAGAATACCCAATATGGCTGATTGATATTTCATTGTATTTATTTACCACATCTTCTGCACTGCCATGTGTAAAACAAATAGCTAGTGGGAACCTGATTTATAGTGCAGGAAACTCGGCTAGGTGCTCTGTGATGACCTAGATGGTTGGGAGAGGGGATATATATATACACATATAACAGGTTCACTTTGTTGTACAGCAGAAACTCACATTGTAAAGCAACTATACCCCAATTTAAAAAATAAAGTAACAAAATTGGTACACATCAATCCAGCTATATCAATATTACTTCAAAAGTTAATGGCCTACATCATCAAAAAAATCTACAAACAATAAATACTGGAGAGGGTTTGGAGAAAAGGGAGCCCTCTTGCACTGTTGGTGGGAATATAAATTGATCCAGCCACTGTGGAAGACAGTATGGATATTCTTAAAAGACGAAGAACAGAACGACCATGCGACCCAGTAATCCCACTACTAGGCACATACCCTGAGAAAACAAAAATTGAAAAAGACACAGGCAGCCCAATGTTCACTGCAACACTATTTGCAATAGCTAGGACATGGAAGCCACCTAGATGTTCATCGACTGATGGAATGGATAAAGAAGCTTGTATATACAATGGAATATTACCTGGCCATAAAAAGGAATGCACTTGAGTCTGTTCTAATGAGGTGGATGAACCTAGAGGCTATTACACAGAGTGAAGTAAGTCAGATAGAGCAAAACAAACCGCATATTAATGCATATATATGGAATCTAGAAAGACGGTACTGGTGAACCTATTTGCAGGGCAGGAATGGAAATGTGGACATAAAGAACAGACTTGTGGACACGGGGATGGGTGGAGGAAGGAGAATGTGGAATGAATGGAGAGAGTAACATGGAAACATACACTACCATATATAAAATAGATATCCAATGGAAATTTCCTATATGACTCAGAGAACTCAAACTGGGGTTCTGTAACAACCTAGAGGTGTGGGATGGGGTGGGAAATGGGAGGGACATTCAAAAGGGAGGGGACATATGTATACTTATGGCTGATTCATGTTAATTCATGGATGAAACCAACACAATATCATAAAGCAATTATCCTTTGATCAAAATAAATAAATTTTAGAAAATTTAATGGCCTAAATACACCAGTCTAAACACCGAGGCCAAGAGTGGACCATAAAAACACCAAGCCATATGCTTTCTATTTAAAAAAAAATCACATTAAATGTAGAAACACATAAATGTTGAAAGTAAAGGAATGGGTCAAGATGGTGGAGTAGGAGATAGCAGCTTCTCTTCTTTGACAAATAACAATAGTTACCCAGGAATAAAAAAATAGTTCTGTGATAGCCCAGGAGATCACTTACATTTTATTTTCTTTTATTTTGTTCCAAAGTGGAAAAAAACCTGAGAATAACTGCCACTTTCAAATGCCTGCATTATATCCCATCCCCCAGGCTGGTACTACTCAATACCAAGAGGTAACTTCCCAGCCTGAGAGAGTTTGGAAAAGGAGAGAGAGTGAGCAGCTAGCCTTCCCAGCCATTCTATGCACTACACTAAGAACCTGCTTTGGGTTGACCTCACGTATAAATGGGACTTCCCTGATGGCTAAGTGGTAAAGAATCTGCCTGCAGTGCTGGAGACAGAGGAGACATGGGTTCGATCCCTGGGTCAGTAAGATCTTCTGGAGGAGGAAATAGCAACCCACTCCAGTATTCTTGCTTGTAAAATTCCATGGACAGAGGACCCTGGTGGGTTACAGTCCATAGGTTCGCAAAGAGTTGGACACAACCGACCATGCACACACCTATAAACAAAAACTGAGATGTACAGAGATGAGTAGGAACAAGGAAGAAGGGCAGGGGCTACCTGTATCAGGCCCAGGGCAGGAGTGACTGTGGTTCCCAGTGGTTTGCTCTGTGGTTCCCATCAGCCATTGCTACTGATGTCCTCAATGAAAAGCAAAAGTGAAAGTCACTGAGTCTTGTCCGACTCTTTGTGACCCCATGGACTATACAGTCCATGGAATTCTCCGGGCTAGAATACTGGAGTGGGTAGCCTTCCCCTTCTCCAGGGGATCTTCCCAACTCAGGGATCGAACCCAGGTCTCCTGCATTGCAGGTGGATTCTTTACCAGCTGAGCCACAAGGGAAGCCTGATGACCTCAATAGCCTTCCCATATGCTGCAGATATGCCGAGCTTACATCAGTCAGGACCTTATCAGAGGATCAGAGAGAACTGATCCATAGAGGACCTCAGGATCTTTTGCCACTGAGGATCCCCAAACTTTTCACATTCACAAAAGCCTGTTGCCTGAGTCCCTCCCTGCTCACTTCTTTTTCCTCAGCTGCCCAGTCCAGCACCCCCACAAAAGCCCTTGGCCCTGGGATTTGTACTGGGAGTCCACTCTAGCCTCTGAAGCTGTGCCTTGGCCAAATCCCACTATGAGAGGATCTGCAGCTAGCACTTCTAGATGAACAAGGACATGACAATAGCACAGGGTCTTGCAGCTTCTCATGTGCCCAGATCTGGCATGATTCTTGTCACTGGATTTTTCTGCTGTGATGTACCTTTGACTATCCCCTGCAGCAACACACTGATATCAAAGGCCTCTAAGATGCTCATGGGCCTATATCTGGCCCTGTCTACTGTCATTGGCCTGTATCACTGCATATATGCACAGCTAGCAACTACAGCCTTGAATCTGCATGCCCTACGTTCTGTCACCAACCTCTACAGCTTTGTATACATTTGACTAGCTCCTCTGGTACATGAGTGCACACTGACAGCCCAGGCCTGCACAGCTGTTTGTGCATCCAGATCTAGCCCCAACTGCTGTCACTGCACCACCAGGCATGCCCACAGCTAGCACCTACATTTCTACGCTTTCCTAATACTAGCTCCAACTCCTGTCCACATCCTTCACTGACATGTGTGTGCTCATGGTAAGCCCCTGCAACCACACAAGGACGTGAAGGACATGCCAACAGGGAGATGCCTCTGTATCAGGAGCTGGTCCTAATCCCTGTTGGAGGCCTGCACCTCACATGAGCCAACTCTTAAAGGTATGGGCATGCCCCTGCACTGTTAGCTCCTATTCCCTTCACTGGCCACTGCCATTATTCACATGCCTGTGGGTAGCCCCTGTAGCCACATGAGTTCATGTCAACAGCCCAGGTCTTTACAGCTGCTCAGGTGCCCTGAGTCAGCACAGACTCCTGTCACTGGCCTATGCCACCATACCTGAACAGAAGTAACTCCTGCAGACATACACCTGCACAATATCTTCTCCAACTACCTTCAGTGGAGCACTGGCCATACAGGATATCTGTGTATAGCCCCTGAAACCACAGAAGTGCACATTGACAGATTGGGACATCACAGTTGCTCATTTACCTGTAGTTGGCCCCAGCCCCTGCCACTGACCCTGGGCCTCACCACAGCTCATGTGCCTATAGCCAGGCCCTGCTACTATGCAGGACCCACAGCTCATCCACATAGCCAAGCATGTGCACTGGAGCCATTGGTTCTGGCCACCACCACCACCTGCCCACATTCTTCACTGCTGTATCTGGCGTAAATGATGAGGACTCCATCAGTCTTTGCAGTCACAATGAACCCTTCACTGACTTTCACTGTCAAAGATCACATAAGCTGTCCACATTTTGGACACCACCTTCACAAACTGAGAAGACATCACATCCTACTTGGCATAACATTTCATCAGATCCAGGGCCACAGCACATTCTAGCATTCCACCCAAGGTCAGCTGAGTGACCTTCCTTACTAAGGACAATCTGTAAAGTTTAGACTAGTTTGCTGCCACTTCAAATTTTCAGACACCTATGAAGGCTACAGGGATCACAAAGAAATAGGGAAACATGATCCCCCCCCTCCACAGGAATACAATAAACCGTCAATAACTGGCCTAAAAAAAAGTGGAGAGCCATGAACTGCCTGAGAAAGAATTAAAAATAATTGTTCCAAAAAAGTTCAGAAAGCTACGGGAGAAGAGATATACACAATTTAGCAAAATGAGAAATACAACGCAAGAGAAAAAGTAGAAATTCAACAAAGATATAAACACAAAATTTGCTTTTATGTCAATTTGTCTTAAGAACAAAATTTTGGAGCTAAATAATAGAATGAGCTAAGAATGGAATGTGCATGCACGCTAAGTCGCTTCAGCTCTGTCTGACTCTCATGACCCTATGGACTGTAGTCCTCCGGACTCCTCTGTCCATGGGATTCTCCAGGCAAGAATACTGGAGTGGGTTGCCATGCATTCCTCCAGGGGATCTTCCCTATACAGGGATTGAACCCATGTCTCTTATGTCTCCTGCATCGGCAGGTGCTTTCCTTACTACTAGAGCAACCTGGAAAGCCCTAAAATGTAACAGTCAAGCAGAAGAATCAGCGAATGTGAACACGGATCACTTGAAATTATCCAGGTAGAGTGAAAAGAGGAAAGTGAAAAGAGTGAAAAGTAGAAAGAAATGAAGAAAACTAATAGGAATTAGGTAACACCAACTAACTAAACGTCATTTGTATTGCAGGAATCCCAGAAGTAGAAAAGAGAGAGAGAGAAAGGTAAGATAGATTATTTTAAAAATAATGAAATGAAAACTTTCCAAATCTGGGGCTTTGCCCAGATGAACATCCAGGCACATAAAATATAAAGATCTTAAACTAGATTCAACTCAAGGAAGACTTCACCAAGGCATTAAAGTAAAACTGTCAAAAAATTGAAGACAGAGGACAGAATCTTGAGGCAGTAAGAGAAAAGAAGCTTGTCACACAAAATGGAACCCCCCATAAGGTTATAAGAGGGTTTCTCAGAAGAAACCTTGCAGGCCAGGTGAGAGTGGGATAATATATTCTGACAGAGCTGAAAGAAAAAATAAACTGCCAGCCAAGAATACTTTGCCTGGCAAAGTTACCTTTCTGAAATGAAGGTGAGAAAAAAATGCCTCCAAATAAAAAGCAGAAGATATTACCCGTAGAACTGCCGTATCAGAAATATTAAAGGGAGTTCTTCAAGTATAAAAGAAGGAATAATAACTAGTAACATGAAATCATGTAATGGTATAAACCTGGTGAATAAAGGCAAACATATAATCAAATTCAAAATACATTAATATTCAATCAGTTCAATTCAGTTGCTCAGTCCTGTCCGACTCTTTGAGACCCCATGGACTGCAGCACGCCAGGTCTCCCTGTCCATCACCAACGCCCGGAGTTTACACAACTCATGTCCATTGAGTCAGTGTTGCCATCCAACCATCTCATCCTCTGTCGTCCTATTCTCCACGCTCCTTCAATCTTTCCCAGCATCAGAGTCTTTTCAAATGAGTCAGCTCTTCACATCAGATGGCCAAAGTCTTGGAGTTTCAGCTTCAACATCAGTCCTTTCAATGAACACTCAGGACTGACGTCCTTTAGGAAGGACTGGTTGGATCTCCTTGCAGTCTAAGGGACTCTCAAGAGTCTTCTCCAACACCACAGTTCAAAAACATCAATTCTTTGGTGCTCAGCTTTCTTTATAGACCAACTCTCACATCCATATATGACTACTGGAGAAACCATAGTTTGACTAGATGGACCTTTGTTGGTAAAGTAATGTCTCTGCTTTTTAATATGCTGTCTAGGTCAAAGTGTACGTGTCTTTTAATTTCATGGCTGCAGTCACCATCTGCAGTGATTTTGGAGCCCCTCAAAATAAACTCTGCCACTGTTTCCACTGTTTTCCCATCTATTTGCCATGAAGTGACGGGGTCATACACCATGATCTTAGTTTCCTGAATGTTGAGTTTTAAGCCAACATTTTTGCTCTCCTCTTTCACTTTCATCAAGAGGCTCTTTAGTTCTTCTTCACTTTCTGCAACAAGGGTGGTGTCATCTGCATATCTGAGGTTATTGATATTTCTCCTGGCAATCTTGATTCCAGCTTGTGCTTCATCCAGCCCAGCGTTTCTCATGATGTACTCTGCATATAAGTTAAATAAGCAGGGTGACAATATACAGCCTTGATGTATTTCTTTTCCTATTTGGAACCAATCTGTTGTTCCGTGTCCAGTTCTAATTATTACTTGCTGACCTGCATACAGATTTCTCAAGAGGCAGGTCAGGTGGTCTGGTATTCCCATCTCTTTCAGAATTTTCCACAGTTTATTGTGATCCACACAGTCAAAGGCTTTGGCATAGTCAGTAAATCAGAAATATATGTTTTTCTAGAACTCTGTTGCTTTTTCGATGATCCAGCGAATGTTGGCAATTTGATCTCTGGTTCCTCTGCCTTTCTAAATCCATATTGGACATCTGGATGTTCACGGTTCATGTGCTGTTGAGAATTTTGAGCATTACTTTACTAGAGTGTGAGATGAGTGCAATTGTGCGGTAGTTTGAGCATTCTTTGCAATTGCCTTTCTTTGGGATTGGAATGAAAACTGACCTTTTCCAGTCCTGTGGCCACTGCTGAGTTTTGCAAATTGGCGGGCATATTGAGTGCAGCACTTTAACAGCATCATCTTTTAGGATTTGAAATAGCTCAACTATTTGAAATAGCTCACCTCCACTAGCACTGTTCATAATGATGCTTCCTAAGGTCCACTTGACTTCACATTCCAGGATGTCTGGCTCTAGGTGAGTGATCACACCATCAGGATTATCTGGGTCATGAAGATTTTTTTTTTTTGGTATAGTTCTGTGTATTGTTTCCACCTCTTCCTAATATCTTCTGCTTCTGTTAGGTCCATACCATTTCTATCCTTTATTGAGCCCATCTTTGCATGAAGTTTTCCCTTGGTATCTCTAATTTTCTAGAAGAGATCTCTAGTCTTTCCCATTCCATTGTTTTCCTCTATTTCTTTGCAGTGATCACTGAGGAAGGCTTTCTTATCTCTCCTGGCTATTCTTTGGAACTCAGTATTCAAATGCATATATCTTTCCTTTTCTCCTTTGCTTTTCTCTTCTCTTCTTTTCACAGCTATTTGTAAGGCCCCCTCAGACAGCCATTTTGTTTTTTGCATTTCTTTTTCTTGAGGATGGTCTTGATCCCTGTCTCCTGAACAGTGTCATGAACCTCTGTCCATAGTTCATCAGGCACCCTATCAGATCTAGTCCCTTAAATCTATTTCTCACTTCCCCTGTATAATTGTAAGAGATTTGACTTAGGTCATACCTGAGTGGTCTAGTGGTTTTCCCTACTTTCTTCAATTGAAGTCTGAACTTGGCAATAAGGAGTTCATGATCTGAGTCACAGTCAGCTCCCAGTCTCTTCTTTGCTGACTGTGTAGAGCTTCTCCACCTTTCGCTGCAAAGAATATAATCAATCTGCTTTTGGTGTTGGCCAAAGAGTCTGGTGATGTCCATGTGTACAGCGTTCCCTTGTGTTGTTGGAAGAGGATGTTTGCTACGACCAGTGCGTTCTCTTGGCAAAATTCTATTAGCCTTTGCTCTGCTTCATTCTGTACTCCAAGGCCAAATTTGCCTGTTATTCCAAGTGTTTCTTGACTTCCTACTTTTGCATGCCAGTCCCCTATGTTGAGAAAGACATTTTTGGGGGGTGTTAGTTCTAAAAGGTCTTGTAGGTCTTCATAGAACCGTTCAATTCCAGCTTCTTCAGCATTACTGGTCAGGGCATAGACTTTGATTAGTGTGCTATTGAATGGTTTACCTTGGAAACGAACAGAGATCATTCTGTCGTTTTTGAGATTGTATTCAAGTACTACATTTTGGACTCCTTTCTTGACTATGATAGCTACTCCATTTGTTCTAAGGGATTCTTGCCCATGGTAGTAGATATAATGGTCATCTGAGTTAAATTCACCCATTCCTGTCCATTTTTGTTTGCTAATTCCTGAAATGTTGACATTCACTCTTGCCATCTCGCTGACCACTTCCAATTTGCCTTGATTCATGTACCTAACATTCCAGGTTCCTATGTGTACAGCTACATGTCAAAGACTTACATTAGAACACTTCCTAACACCATACACAAAAATAAGTCAAAATGGATTAAAGACTGAAATGTAAGGCCAAATATTAGAAAACTTTTAGAAGAAAACATAAGTAGTACACTCTTTGACATAAATGGCAGCAAGATCCTTTGTGACCCTCCTTCTACAGTAATGAAAATAAAAAAATAAATTTGAAGCTAATAAAACATAAAAGCCTTTTCAGAGCAAACAAACTGTAAACAAGGTGAAAAAACAGTCCTCAGAATGGGAGAAAAATAATTGCAAATGAAGAAACTGACAAAGGATTAATATCAAAAATATACAAGCACCTCATGCAGCTCAATATAAAAAACACTAAACATCTAATCAAAAACTGATCAGAAGACATCAACAGACACTTCTCCAAAGAAGACATACAGATTGCTAAAACATGAAAAGATGCTCAACATTTATCATCATTAGAGAAATGTATGTTAAAACTCCAATGAGGTTTCATTTCACACAGGTCAGAATAGCCATCATCAAAATATCTACAAACAATGAATGCTAGAGAGGATATGGAGAAAAGGGAAGCCTCTTTCATTGTTGCTGTAAATTGATACAAACACTATGGAGAATGGTATGGAGGTTTCTTACAAAACTAGCAGTAAAATTACCATATGACCCAGAAATTCCATTAGTCTGAGAAAGCTGTAATTCAAAAATACACATGTACCCCAGTGTTAATTGCAGCACTATTTACAATAGTCAGGACATGGAAGCAACTTAGATGTCCATTGACAGATGACTGGATAAAGAAGTTGTGATGCATATATACAATGGAGTGTTACTCAGCCATCAAAGGAACAAAATTGGGTCATTCACAGTGATGTAGAAGAACCTAGAGTCTGTCACAAAGAGTAAATTAAGTCAGAAAGAGAAAATGAAATATAATATTTTAATGCTTATAGCTAGAAAATGTTATTTTTTTATCCATTTTCTATATCTAGAAAATGTAATTTTTTGAGAATCTAGAAAAAATGTTACAGATGAAACTATTTGCAGGGCAGGAATAGATATGCAGACCTAGAGAATGAGCATGTGGACAAAGGCAGGAAAGGGGAAGGTGAGGCAATTTGGGAGATTAAGGTTTACATATATACACTACCATGTGTAAAATAGATAGCTGTTGGGAAGCTGCTGTGTAGCACAGGGAGTTCAGCTCAGTGCTCTGTGATGACCAAGAGGCATAGGATGGAGTGGGTGGGAGTGAGGCTAAAGGAGGGAGGGTACATATTTGCACACATAGCTGATTCACATTGGTGTACAGCAGAAACTAACACAACATTGTAAAGCTCTTATACTTCAATTTTAAAAATATTAAAAATTGAAAAAAAAAGAAATGTGAAAAGAAGACAAATTAGGTAAAATGTTTGCTAGAAGGAACTTTTAAGGATATGAAGAACTTCACTTTGCTCTCAGTGGCGTGAGAACAATACCCAAGAAAATGGTAACCTGAAATAATACAAAATTATTATGCAAATGCTGATTAATCATATTACTGTCAATTCACTTTCTCAGTCTAAATAAATTTCAAATATATGTCATTAATAATCATGATATAATTAACTTGAAGGTTCATATGCCTTGTGAGAATACGAGGGCCTTGTAAATAAAAGTTAAAAAAGAACTGCAGGAAGCATATTAAAGAAAATTACTGTCAATTGCATGCTTGGTACTCAAGAAGAGATATAATCAATATGTGTGTTCATAGAGAAAGGCAGTTATATTAAAAGCAATATAAAACATTTGCATAAATATTACAATATTAAATATTCTATATACAAATATTAACATTTGACATTCAAGTATTCAATAAATATTTGAAAGTTGCACTAGTCAGCTGGCCAGACTGGGCCTTCTCTTCCTAGCTCAGGAATTGTTTAGAAGACATATTTATAATGAAAAAACTTTTTATGCTATTGGCTTCTATTTTGAAATAAATGTTACGTTAAATATCCTGGCCTGAAATGGGTAACCTTGCCTTTCTCCAGGGCATTTTCCTGACCCAGGGTTCAAATCCAGGTGTCCCACATTGCAGGCAGATTCTTTACCAACTGAGCTATCAGGGAAGCCCAAATATCCTGCAAAGAATGAATTCTGACAAAAATGAGAAGTATGAATATAAAGAATATAAAAACAAACAGAAAGAATGAAGAAGATACTTTGAGATTACTGATATCTACATATTCATAGGAATGAATGATGTTTGTGGAAATCCATTTTAGTCTATAGTGCCTAGTTAGCCATTTCAAAAATTATTTCTCTTTGAACTTTACAAACTTATAAATATATATGTGCATATATGTATATATACATATATAATGTTATTTGTATGTATTTAATATAATATATAAAATTATATGGAATAGTACTACATATTTATATACTATGTGATTATTATATATAATGACGTATAGCATGTATTATTACATTAACATATGATACATATATAGTATGTCATATTGTAAAACCTGACATTGTCTGATAATTTGTAACTCTATAATACAGAAATCAAAAAAGAATCTCTAATCTCAGGTTTTACTTCATGATTCATTTTCTTCTATAATATAGTGCTTCAAATAAAGCTACATTTGCACAATCATTTCAGCAAGGAAGAGAATTCTTTATTCTGTCTCAATACTGGTTAGGGTAAAATTTATCCAGGAAGTTAGTTTCTTTTTGGTTCCTTGGAAATATAATCTATTATTTCCATTTGGGGCATGGCTGTTGATGGTAAATGAAAAGCAAAAGATGTCTTTTTGGTTTCAGCAGTGACTATTCGGTTTCACAGATATTTCCTTGAAATTGAACTTTTTCTTCACAGATACATAGAAATAAAATGAAGACAGTAATTTATGATAGTTTCTACATTCAAAATATTATTTTCTTTTGCTGTTGTTCATCTTTATTGTGTGTAACAGTAGGGCCATTAAATGAAATGAGACACCAGAAGTTTTCAAAATGCTAAACTAGCCTAATTGGCAATGTCATTAATTTCCTGGATTTTCTAATGATATAAACAGGAAGTTGCAGAATATATATAACGGGAAGCTCAAAGGTATACTATCCAGTTTCATTACCCTTTTTTCCTTTTTCTTTTTAAAGGTAAGGATTTTATAACCAGTTGTTTTCCTGAGCCTCAGTTTTCCACTAGAATCAAAATATACCAAAGTTAATCTGAATGCAATATTTCTTTGAGGTTGTAAACAGATGGAGCCATCATGTGGCCGACTGAAAGCATTTTGTTTGAAACTTATATAATGGTTGGTGAAGGTGACATACAAATGAACACCAAAGTTGTAACCGGGCCACTTCCAGGAGTATTTTCCATCTCTGACAATCTTTTTGCCACATCTCATGCTATATTCTTCAAGTTCGGTTTCATTGATGTCTCTAGGACCAATTTCCCTGTATTGTTGTGCTGTAAGCAAGGTAAACCATTGTCGTTTATAAACACACGATAACCATTCTGAAGGTATTAGAGCATCTTGTTCAATAACTCTTATGGAGGCCAGGTCACAGATGACGTGCTGAAACCTCAAATTTTTAAATACTGGTTGAAATGCTATGCCTTGTTCAGTTTCAAGAAAGGAAATGCTACCATTATGTTCCCTGTGCCTGGAAAACCAGTTGTTTGCCCTAACTAAAAGCTGTTTCCTTTTGCCTTTCCAACCTGGGTTAAGGCGGAGGAACATCCACTGTTTAAGTGTAGTATATATATCGATTTCCTTTTGCATTACTAATAAATTAGAGGAGGAAATGACCAGATTCATAAGATCTGTACTGAGTCCTTTGTAAAGTTCAACACTTGGATGAGTCATCAGATTGTGGAGAAGCCACTCAAAGCACCTTGTCTTTACAGAATGTAACCCATAGGTCTCTGCTGCCGCATAGAAGCTACATACAGTTTTCACATTAATTGTTTCCTTCATGGTCTTATCACACTGCTGAATTAAGTCCTCTACTTGAAGCAGGCTTGCAGTTGCCAAAACTCCTGGAACTTGAAAGGGCTCAATTAAGACATATTCATTCCTGTACAATGAGCCTAATACAAAATGCAAGGATTCTACATTTATATTCTGGTCATTAATCTCCAGGTCAATAATATCGTTGTGACATTCTTTCCAAGAATCTCTAAACATTGTAGCAAAGTAGTTCGACTGACATAAAAACATTTTGTGTAAACACCATACTTGCCCCAGAGCACGGATTTTAATGTCACTGGTTTCCCCATTTAAAAATAAAGTTTGGTAAGCATGCTCAGATGTGATCTTAACTTTTTTACCCTGGCTTGTACAGGCGACTTGCTGTAGATCCTCCTCCTGGTCTAGAAACGTGTGGCTCCTCTCAGACTCTGGGCCCAAGCCGGGACGGGTGCTCCGTTTGCGTTTGCGGCTGCCAGACACATAACTGGGGCCTGCCTCGGGTTCTGGCTGCTGCAGTTCCTCTGTGCTGGATTCCCTGCAACGCAGATTCCGACCGAAGGGCCCCATAGATAAAGGCTCTTAGAGCCCCTAGAGAGACTGCTGTTGAGACTTCCCTGCCACAGCATTGCTGTGGCCTGCCACCTCTGCTTAGGCCCTAGTTTCCCTTGGAGATTTTAGCACAGTCCCAAACGTCACAGTGGAGGCTCTGCATACTTCATTGTCTGCTCCAGCCCCTCCCTTCCTGTGGCCCCGCCCCTGCCTCCAGTCTTCTGTTCAGTCTAGCCTACTGTTCCTTCAGGGCCCCTGCCTCCAGGTTTTCCTTGAAAATGCTTTCCTATAAGGGAAATGACTGAATCAAAGGCTTTTGGATCACAGTGTTAAGGAGTGTACAGATTCACATTTCTACTGCAAGTGGGAGAATTCTTTTCTCCACTGTCAGCAGTGTTGAATATAATCATCTACCTTTGACTTTTAGTAATTTTAAAAAGATGAACAGTGGTATACCATTATCTTATTATTCCTCTTTCATTACAGAGAAGGCAAACTTTTATTTGATGTGTGTGTGTATATGCATATATATACTATACATATATAATTTGTATATATGTATAATTTTGAAATATCAATAGAGAGAAAGAGATATTTCAAAATTTCCTGATAAGGTACATCTTCATATTCTTTGCTTATTTCTTTTTATGAAAATTACACTTTTCATAAGTGTTTTATGAACACTTTTCATGAAAAGTGTTCGTCACTAAGGCCTGTCTAACTTTTGGAAAGCCTATGGACTTGTAGCCTGCCAGGCTCTTCTGTCCATGGGATTCTCAGGGAAGAATACTGGAGTGGGTAGCCATTTCCTTCTCCAGGGGATCTTCCTGAACCAGGGATTGAACCCTGGTCTCCCACATTGTGGGCAGTTTCTGTACTGTCTGAGCCATCAAAGAAGCCCCCAAAGAAAGTGTTAGTCACTTGATCATGTCCAATTCTTTGTGACCCCATGGACTGCAACCTGCCAGGGTCCTCTGTCCATGAAAGTCTCCAGGCAAGAAAACTGTAGTGGGTTGCCATTTCCTTCTCCAGGGAAATTCCTGACACAGGGATCAAACCCGGTATCCTGCACTGCAGGCAGACTCTTTACCATTTGATCTACCAGGGAAATGTTTATTTCTGTATTTATATACATTTTCTCCTTAGTGACTGTCAAACGCTTACTAGCTTGTTATAAAGATTACACGTATGTATGGTGTGCATGCATGCTAAGTCACCTTCAGTCGTGTCCCACTCTTTATGACCCTATGGACTGTAGCACAGCAGGCTCCTCTGTCTATGGGGATTCTCCAGGCAAGAATGCTGGAGTGGGTTGCCATGACTTCCTCCAGGGCATCTGTCTGATCCAGGTATCAAACCTGCATCTCTTACCTCTCCTGAATTGGCAGGTGGGTTCCTTGCTACTAGTGCCACCTGGGAAGCCCATATGTATGCATATATACATATAAAAATGAAGATTGTTAAAGTGTTATATTTTGTTGTTGTTCAGTCACTCAGTCGTGTCCAACTTTTTGTGACCCCATAGACTGCAGCACACCAGGCTTTCCTCTCTTTCATCATCTCCTGGAGCTTGCTCAAACTCATGTCCATTGAATCAGAGATGCCATTCAACCATCACGTCCTCTGCCGTCCTCTTCTCCTCCTGCCTTCGATCTTTCCCAGCATCAGGGTCTTTTGTAATGAGTTGGCTCTTCGCATCAGGTGGCCAAAGTATTAGAGCTTCAGTTTCAGCATTGGTCCTTCCAAGGAATATTCGAGATTGATTTCCTTTAGGATTGGCTGATTTGATCTCCTTGCTGTCCGAAGGACTCTCAAGAGTCTTCTCCAACACCACAGTTCAAAAGCATCAACTCTTTGGCACTCAGCCTTCTTTATGGTCCAATTCTCACATCCATACATGACTACTGGAAAAATCATAGCTTTTATTATGCAGCCCAGAATTTTGCATGATGTACTCTGGATATAAGTTAAATAATCAGGGTGACAATATACAACCTTGTCATACTCCTTTCCCAATTTGGAACCAGTCCATTGTCCAATAGCTGGTTCTAACTGTTGCTTCTTAATCTGCATACAGTTTTCTCAGGAGGCAGGTAATGTAATGTGGTCTGGTATTCCCATCTCTTGAAGAATTTTCCACAGTTTGTTGTGATACACACAGTCAAAGCCTCAGGAAGCATCACTGAAGTCAATGAAGCAGAAGTAGATGTTTTATTAATTCTTTCTTTTTCTGTGATCCAGTGGATGTTGCCAATTTGACCCCTGATTTCTCTGCCTTTTCTAAATTCAGCTTGAACATCTGGAAGTTCTCAGTTCACATACTGTTGAAGCCTGGCTTGGAGAATTTTGAGCATTATTTTGCTAGAATGTGAGATGAGTGTAATTGTGCAGTAGCTTGAACATTCTTTGACATTCCCCTTCTTTAGGAGTGGAATGGAAGCTGATTTTTTTTTTCCAGTCCTGTGGTCACTGCTTGGTTTTCCATATTTGCTGGCATATTGAGTGCAGAACGTTAACAGCATTATGTTTCAGGATTTGAAATAGCTCAGCTGGAATTCCATCACCTCCACTAGCTTTGTTAGCAGTGATGCTTCCTATGGCTCACTTGACTTTACACTCCAAGATGTCTGGCTGTAGGTGAGTGATCACACCATCATGGTTATCTGGGTTATTAAGATCTTTTTGTATAGTTCTGTGTATTTCTTGCCACCTCTTCTTTATATCTTCTACTTCTTTCAGGGGATTCTTGACCACAGTAGTAGATATAGTGGTCATTTGAATGAAGTTAGCCCATTCTTGTCAATTTTAGTTCACTGATCCCTAAGATGTCAGTGTTCACTCTTGCCATCTTCTGTTTGACCACATCCAAATTATCTTGATTCAGGGACCTGATGGGGCTTCCCAGGTGGTGCTAGTGGTAAAGAACTCGCCTGCCAATGCAGGAGATATAAGAGATGTGGGTTTGATCCCTGGGTTGGGAAGATTCCCCTGGAAGAGGACATGGCAACCCACTCCAGTATTCTTTCCTGAAAAATCCCATGGACAGAGGAGCCTGGCGGGCTAGAGTCC
This sequence comes from Muntiacus reevesi, assembly GCF_963930625.1. Classification (NCBI taxonomy): domain Eukaryota; kingdom Metazoa; phylum Chordata; class Mammalia; order Artiodactyla; family Cervidae; genus Muntiacus; species Muntiacus reevesi. Next base: position 44,621,437 of record NC_089271.1, read on the forward strand.
ATAGCACCACAAAGTCCGACACAACTGAAGTGGCTTAGCATGCACACAGGCACATGGACCTAACATTTTAGGTTCTTATGCAATATTCTCTTTACAACATCAGACTTTACTTTCACCACCAGACACATCCACAACTGAGTGTTGTTTCTGCTTCGGCCCAGCCACTTCAGTCTTTCATGAGCTATTAGTAATTGCCCTCTGTTCTTGCTCAGTAGCATATTGGACACATTCCGACCTGCGGAGCTCATCTTACAGTGTCATAACTTTTTGCCTTTTCATATTGCCCATGGGGTTCTTCAGGCAAAAATACTGGTGTGTGTTGCCATTTCCTTCTCCGGTGGACCACATTTGGTCAAAACTCTTCAATATGACCCATCTATCTTTGGCTGCCCCGCATAACATGGCTCATAGCTTCATTGTGTTAAGCAAGGCCCTTCTCCACGACAAGGAATTGATCCATGAAGAAGAAAGAAATACTACACAATAAGAAAAAGAAATGTTTTTGCTTTGAACAACAGCATCTAAAAAACTCAGAATAATCATACTGAAATAAAAAAGGATACAAACCTAGAATATAGTGTGTGATTCTATTCATTTTATTTTCAACAGAATTAAAATTAATTTATAATTAGGGAAAGCAGATCAGTGGTTGCCTAGGGATAGGGATGGGATTGTGTAGAGAGGAAAGCTATAAAAAGTGGAATAAAATGACTTTTAGAGGTGATAGATATGGTCACTATTACAATTTTGGTAAGAGTTTCATGAAACCTGTGGATCAAACCCAGGTCTTCCACATTGCATTCAGATTCTTTACCATCGGAGCCACCAGAGAAGTTCCATGACTAGCACTGAGGCTTCTCTGATGTTTCACATTGGGAGAAAGACAGCCCAAGAGGCTGCACCCACCCAACTTTGGCTTCTGCAAACCCAGACCCTTTGAGGTTCTATTCCAGACTTGCCATGTGAGCTTGGCCAACACTGGGAGCCTTCTTGAGTCCTTGAGTTTCCTCAGGCAAAACTTCCTGGCATGACAAGTAAGGGCCTGCTTTTCAGTTTGACAGTCCAGGAGCCTGTCTGATTCTGCTATGCAGCACATGTAAGCACAATTATGTGTCAGAAGTTTGATATTTAAGGAACACTCTGGACTAGGCACCTGCTGCTTGGAAAATGAAAAAGCAACGAGCAGTTATTATAAATTTCACTTGAAATGTCACTTACTCAAATGTACTAACTGGGTTAGAATGTTTTGTTAGCAAAAAGTTTTAACCAGTTCCTGTCCTCAGTTCTTTTTTCCAATACCTCTTCGTCTCTCAAGATCCCAATCGAAGGCTACATACAAGTCCATAGTAGACTTTGGGGCAGTGCTTCCTTCTTGGAAAGTAAGTCATGTGCAAAACAAACTGAAGTAAAATGCAGCCAGTGGTTGGGAACAATCCTTAGCCTGGGCTTGAAGAGTTTGGGAGATGGCAAGGAAGAAAAAACAAACTTTTTTTCTTTTAGTATTTCTTAGCAAAAAAGTATTTCTATTTTTATTTAAGGTACGTACATTATTTAAGACATAGTGCTATTGTACATTAAATAGACTACAGTATAGTGTAAACAAAACCTTTATAAGCACTGGGAAACCAACAAATTCATGTGACTCATTTTATTGGTATTTCCTTTATTGTGGTAATCTGAAGCTGAGCCTACAAACTCTCCAAGGTACGCCTGGATGTGGTCAGCTATATTTGCTCCCCGTTGTATCAAAGATGGTCAGTGGCAGCTCTAGCTTCAGTAAAATTGTCATATATTACCTTGAAGATTCACTATATAAGTCTATTGGACTTTTAAGCAAGCATGTTGCATCTGCATGTGTGGGATAAATGATGTGGAGCTCACCAATAGCTCTCCTGCTGAGCCAGCTGCAAGGAAAAAGTTTTCTTTTGACCAAAGTAGTCATCTGGCTTGTGGACCTCTTTTCACTCTAGGACTTGCCCTCTGTGCTGAGCCTGAGTCCAAAGTTTACCTCACAGAGAACTCAAAGCCAATGCTCAGATCCATGTGAGGTTGTCTAATTGTGGCATGGGGCCCTGGGGAACAAACTCCTAGAAGGGGGAGGAGGGAGGTGAGGACAACAGTGAAATGAACAGAAGTTGGAAATAATTGTAGCTAGATGGTGGTTTCTATGGTCACAAGATCATGAGTGGAATATACTATGTATCCTTCTGAGAAGTTAAATCATCAGAATATGAAGGGGGTTAAACTTCCAACAGCTATGAAAGGCAGAGAGTCAAGTTTTGCAAAGTTCCCTGCTTAGTAAATAGTCCCTCTCAGCCATGCCCTCTGTTGGCAGACAGTGAAAATATTTTCCAGAGGAGGGCTCAGGCCATCAGTCCCTGATTCATTTTCTAGTCCCAGAGGGATCTTCTCTAGGGAAAGGATTGGCCCCATGAGTTCTTTTTTTGAGATCTAATTCCCCTGAGCTCATCAGAGTGCACTGCACCAAGGTTGCAGATGGCAGAGAATTCAGACTTAGGCCAAGTCTTGGCATGACCATGCAACCTCTGAGTGTGGTTTGGGGTGTTTAGAGTAAGAAGAAAGGGAGAATGAATGAAAACTCTCTCACCCATATAATCCCTGGGAGGAAACTGGAGCTTATGTAAGGAAGCCCGGGCATTCTCAGAAATTGTATAATTGATATATTTTGAGGAGGAGATGCAGGGCATGGGGAAGGTTTCTGTGGTCCTGTAGTTGTCAAGTTCACACAAAGCACAGCTAGCTGGTCTTCAGGAATAAACACAGAGTTTACCCTGGCCCCACCCCTTCTTCTCTCAGTTGAACCAGAGAGAAACAACTACGCGAACTTTCAGCATTCTCGCTCTGCATCCTCTTCCAGAGCACAGTATATTGGAGTGAGAGACAAGGTAAATAAGACTGTACCTTTCCACTGTTGACACCACAGGGGGACTTTCACTACATTACTGGGGTTCAGGAGTGACAGGACAAAGGTCAGTTGAGTTGACTGGTTTCCTCTGAACCTATGCCTTATGTTTTTGTCAAGTACTTTGTTCAGTTCAACTCTCTGCGACTTCATAAACTGCAGAACCTCAGGCTTTATTGTCCTTCACTATCTCCCAGAGATTTCTCAGACTCATGTTCATTGAGTCGGTGATGCCATCCAACCAACTCATCCTGTCATCACCTCCTCCTGCCTTCTATCTTTCCCAGCATCAAGGTCTTTTCCAATGAGTCCACGCTTTCCGTTAGGTGACCAAGGTATTCAGCTTCAGCATCAGTCCTTCCAATGAATATTCAGGGTTCATTCCCTTTAGGATTGAGTGGCTTGATCTCGCTGTCCAAGGGACTTCCAAGGGTCTCAACCAGCATCACAATTTGAAAGCACCAATTCTTCTGTGCTCAGCCTTCTTTACGGTCCAACTCTCACATCCATACATGACTATTGGAAAACCATAGCTTTGACTATATGGACCTTTGTTGCCAAAGTGATCTCTCTGTTTTTTAAAGCAGTATCTCGGTTTGTCATTGCTTTTCTTTCAGAAAGCAAGAGTCTTTTAATTTTGTTGCTGCAGTCAGCATCCACAGTGATTCTGATGCCCAAGAAAAGAACATCTGCCACTGTTTCCTCTTTGCCCCCTTCTATTTGCCACGAAGTGCATGAGCAGACCAGATGCCATGATCATAGTATTTTGAATGTTGAGTTTTAAGCCAGCTTTTCATTTTTCTCTTTCACCCTAATCAGGAGGCTCTTTTGTTCTTTTTAGTCCATGCTTTCTACCATCAGAGTGGTATCATCTGCATATCTGAGGTTGCTGATATTTCTTCCTGCAATCTTGATTCCAGCTTGTGATTCATCCAGCCTGGCATTTTGCATGATGTACTCTGCATATAAGTTAAATAAGCAGGGTGAAAATCCTTACCCAAATTTAAAGAAGTCCATTGTTCCATGTCTGGTTCCAATTGTTGCTTCTTGACCTGCATACAGGTTTCTAAGGAGGCAGGTCAGGTGGTCTGGCATCTCCATCTCTTTAAGAATTTTCCACAGTGTTTTTTTTTGTTTTTTTTTTTTTTTTTTGTGATCCACACAGTCGGAGGCTTTTACATAGTCAATGAAGCAGAAGTAGATGTTTTTCTGGGATTCCCTTGCTTTTTATATGGTTCAATGGATGTTGGCAATGTGATCTCAGGTTTCCCTGCCTTTTCTAAATCCAGCTTGTACATCCAGAATTTCTTGGTTCACCTACTGCTGAAGCCTAGCCTGAAGGATTTTGAGCATCACCATGCTAGCATGTGAAATGAGTGAAATTGTACGCAGGTTAGAACATTCTTTGGCACTGTCCTTCTTTGGGATTGGAATGAAAACCATTTCCAGTCCTGTGGCCACTGCTGAGTTTTCCAAATTTGCTGACATATTGAGTGCAGCATTTTAACAGCATTATCTATTGGGATTTGAAATAGCTCAGCTGGAATTCCATCACCTCCATTAACTTTGTTCATAGTAATGTTTTCTAAGGCCACTTGACTTCACACTCCAGCATGTCTTTCTCTAAGAGAGTGATCACACCATCGGGGCTATCTGGGTCACTAAGGCCATTTTTGTCTAGTTCTTGTGTGTATTCTTGCCACCTCATCTGCTTCTGTTAAGCCCTTATCATTTCTGTCCTTTATTGAGCCCATCATTGCATGAAATGTTCCCTTGGTATCTCTAATTTTCTTGAAGAAATCTCTGGTCTTTCCCGTTCTATTGTTCTATTGTTCTCCTCTATTTCTTTGCATTATTCACTGAGGAAGGCTTTTTCGTCTCTTATCTTATCTCTCCTTCTTATCTATCTTATCTTATCTCTGCTTGCTATTCTGTGGAACTCTGCATTTAGTTGGGTGTAGCTCTCCCTTTCTCCTTTGCTGTTCATTTCTCCCCTCCCCCCCCCCCCCCCCCCCCCCCCGCTATTTGGAAGGCTCTCTCAGACACCCATTTTGCCTTCCTGCATTTCTTTCACTTGGGATTGTTTGGGTCACTGTCTCCTATACAGTTTCACGAACCTCGGTCCACAGTACTTCAGGCACTCTGTCTACCAGATTTACTCCCTTGAATCTATTTGTCACTTCCACTGTATAATCATAAGGGATTTTCTTGAGGTCATACCTGAATGGTCTACTGGTCTTCCCTACTTTCTTCAATTTAATCCTGAACTTTGCAATATGGAGTGCATGATCTGAGCCACTGTCAGCTCCAGGTTTTGTTTTTGCTGACTTTATAGAGCTTCTCCACGTCTGGCTGCATAGAATATAATCAATCTGATTTTGGTATTGACCATCTGGTGTTGTCCATGTATAGAGTCATCTCTTGTGTTGTTGGAAGAGGGTGTTTGCTATCACCAGTGAGTTCTCTTGACAAAACTCTGTTAGCCCTTGCCCTGCTTCAGTTTGTACTCCAAGCCCAAACTTGCCCTGTTACTCAAGGTATCTCTTGATTGTCTACTTTTGCATTCCAATCCCCTATGATGAAAAGGACAACTTTTTTGGTGTTATTTCTAGAAGGTCTTGTAGGTCTTCATAGAACTGTTTGACTTTAGCTCCTTTGGCACTAGTGGTTTGGGATTAAACTTGGATTACTGTAATATTTGAATAGTTTGCCTTCAAAATAAACTGAGATCATTCTGTCATTTTTGCGATTACACACAAGTACTGCATCTCAGACTCTTTCATTGCCTGTGAGGGCTACTCCGTTTCTTCTAAGGGATGGTTGCTCACAGTGGTAGATATAATTATCATCTAAAAGCAGAGGCATTACTTTCCCAACAAAGGTCCATACAGTCAAAGCTATGGTTTTTCCAGTAGTCATGTATGGATGTGAGAGTTGGACTATAAAGAAAGCTGAGCACTGAAGAATTGATACTTTTCGACTGTGGTGTTGGAGAAGACTTATGAGAGTCCCTTGGACAGCAAAGAGATCAAACCAGTCCACCCTAAAGGAAATCAGTCCTGAATATTCACTGGAAGGACTTGTGCTGAAGCCCCAATACCTTGGACACGTGGTGCGAAGAACTGACTCAGTGGAAAAGACCCTGACGCTGGGAAACATTGAAGGCATGAGGAGAAGGGGATGACAGAGGATGATATGGTTGGATGGCGTCACTGACTTAATGGACATGAGTTTGAGCAAGCTCCAGGGTTGGAGATAGATAGGGAAGCCTGGTGTGCTTCAGTTCATGGGGCCACAGAGTTGGACATGACTGAGTGCCTGAACTGAATTAAATTCGTCCATTCTCATCCATTTTAGTTCACTGATTCCTAAAATGTCAATATTCACTCTTGCCATCTCCTGCTTGGCCGCATCCAATTTACCTTGATTCACTGGTAACATTATAGGTTCCTGTGCAATATTGTTATTTACAGCATCCGACTTTACTTTCACCTCCAAACACACACACAAATATGTGTTGTTTCCTCTTTGGCTCAGCCTCCTCATTCATTCTGGAGCTGTTTCTCTGCTCTTCCCCAGTAGTATACTGGACACCTACCGACTTGGGGGACTCATCTTCTGGTGTCATATCTTTTTGCCTTTTCATGCTGTTCATGTGGTTCTCAAGGCAAGAATATTGAAGTGGTTTGCCATTCCCTTCTCCAGTGGACCATGTTTTATCAGAACTCTCCACCATGACCTGTCTATAAGAAGGAAAGAAAGGGGTGGGGGAGAATGGAAGTGGCAATTGACTTTAAAATGATGATTATATAGCTGATTCTCTTCGTTGTACAGCAGTAACTAACACAACATTGTAAAGCAATTATATGCGGTGGTGTGTGTGTGCTCATTTGCGTCCAACTCTGTAACCCCATGAATGTAGCCTATCAGGCTCTTCTGCTACTGGGATTTTCCATGCAAAATACTGGAGTGGGTTGCTATTTCCTCCTGCAGGGTATCTTCCTGACCCAGGCATGGAACTCAGGTCTCCCGTGTCTTCCATACTGGCAAGCGGTTTCTTTACCACTAGCACCACCTGGGAAGCCCCAACAAAATAAACACCTTTTTGAAAATACTTGCAGAAATTAAAAAAAAAAAGAAAGAAATGATGATTAAGAAGATAATTGAGGTGATTAAAACACACTTTGCTTAACCCTTCATAAAGTGGACAGTTTCTTTTGGAAGAGCTGCATCCTCAAGAGGAAGGCAGGAAGCTTGTATAGGATAGAGAACAAGGAAGAGAAAAATGGAAACTACCTGATTGGCTGGGTCTGTGGGGTCACTGTTGTTTGGGATGCAATGAGCAAGGAAATAAGTTGGGAAGCCAGCGCTGGCTTGGCTTGGGTTTGGCTGACCGCATGCATGTGGTTCTGGTCAAGAAGAGCATTTTATAAGGACACAAAAGTTTCTTATGCTTCAGCTTACTGATATGGCACCCAGGAGGGTGCAGCTCCATGTTGAACCCTCACGATCTGGGGGCTGACTGGGCTCTCTGGCCACTGCTCAGCGTCTCCAGAGAAAATGGGACTATGTTACTGACCTCTCTCCCTCTTCACTTGTTTTCACTCATTCGTTCTGTTTTAGTGTGCTGCATTTTGTTCCCCCCCACCCCTCTCCCTCAGAAGTTCACTTTACATATATTCTCAGAAAACAAGGGAGAAAGAAAAAGTGACCCCCGGTAAATCCAGCCACTCACAAACCGGGACCCTGAGCCTCTGGCTCCGGCGGGCAGGGCGGGTGGGTTGGGGTCCCCAAGCTGCGTCCCACCCATGCGGGAGGCCATGGCTGGCTCCTTGGAGGCAGAGGTGGAGGCAGAGTTGATCGGGCTGACAGTCAGGTGGCTGAGGTAAAACTTGTCAGCTTATTCTCAGGATATGAGACATCAGGGCTCCTTGGCACCTGAGTCAGCGTCCTGACCTGGAAGCAGCTGTTGGCCTCTACTCCTCATGGTGGTTGTGGGAGAAGACTCGGAGTCCTTGTGAGATGGGGAGTCAGGGCCTGGGTCCCTGCATGTCACTGGCTCCTCACCCACCCTTGTTACCAGGCCCTGCTTCTGGATGATGGCATATCCTCACAGCCCTTGCCTCTATCCTCCTCCTCATACATTTCTGTATGTATATGTATATATACACATACACACAGTGGAATATTACCCAGCCACCAAAAAGTAATTACAATTTTGTCATTTGCAACTGTATGGATGGACCCAGAGGGTATTCTGCTTAGTGAAATAAGTCAGAGAAAGACAACTATTCTATGTTATCACTTATATGTCGACTAATAATATTAAAAAGTAAATATAACAAAACAGAAACAGTTTCACTAATATAGAGAAAAAACGAGTAATTACCAGTGAGTGAAAGCAGTGCAGATGGGCTAGATAAGGGTAATGAATTGAGGTACACCCTACTATGTATAATATAAATAAATTACAAGCATATATCTTACAGTATAGGAAATATAGGCAATATTTTATAATCATTTTATAATCACTATAATGAAGTATAAAATATTTAATCACTATGCTGTACACCTGAAACTAATATAATATTGTAAATCAACTGCACTTCAATAAAATTTTAAAAATCAAAAAGGAAATAGCACATACACGCACACACACACATACACAAAGAAACTGTGCATCAAGAAGTGAGTGGAGTTAACTAGTTAAAGTGTTGAAAAAAATCTATACCAATCTATTCTGGATGAATTTGAATTGTCTTTTAAAACTGATTGAGTTACTTTGCTCACAATCCTATATGCAAGGCAGCAAAAGAGACACAGATGTAAAGAACAGACTTTTGGACTATGTGGAAGAAGGTCAGGGTGGGATGATTTGAGAGACTAGCATTGAAATGTAAAGCAGATGACCAGTGCAAGTTCGATGCATGAAGCAGGGCACTCAAAGTCAGTGCTCTGGGACAACCCAGAGGGATGGGGTGAGGAGTAAGTTGGGAGGGGAGTTCATGATGGGGGGACACATGTGCAACCGTGGCTGATTCATATCAATGTATGGCAAAAACCACCACAATATTCTAATTACCCTCCAGTTAGAAGAAGTAGATTAATGAAAAAAGTGATTGAGATACACATTTTCTTAAACAAACAAAAATTGAGAGCTCTAGTTATCAGTGGTCCTGCATTTTAACAATTAGTTTTGTACATCTGTGTTTCTTTTTCTGTTTTTCATATAGGGTTATCATTACCATCTTTCTAAATTCCATATATATGTGTTAGTATGCTTAAAATCTTCAAAAAATTTGGAATGTTATATGTCAGAAATTATGTTATATATAAATAAAGGAAAGGTGCTGGAGAAGAACTATATGAGGGCAAAGAAAAATAATATTTTCCTTATTCTTAACAGACAACTGTGTATTCAAAATCATAGTAGTAGCCTTGTAGGAAGTGATTATATCTTTCAGATAAGTGAAATGAATGATAAAAATTTCATAAGGGAAAACGAGGAACTGAGAATACTCTGTTTTAAGGCCCTTCAATTACATGTGGAGTAATATAATGCTACTTGAAAAATGTGTTTGAACTAGCTTTAAATGTATATTGCAAACACAAGGGAAACAAAAATATGTCTTAAATAAAGTACAATGATATGCCAAGAAAGGAGAAAAATGGGATGACATAAAATGCTGAATTAAAAGAAGGCAGATAAGTCATGGAAGACCAAAATGAAAAGAAAGAGCAAAGCTATAAATAGAAAAGAGTTACACATAGCACTTATTTTTCCTCTTTCTGACTTACTTCACTCTGTATGTCAGACTCTAGGCCCAATCACGAATGACCCAATATCATCCAAGAATACCCAATATGGCTGATTGATATTTCATTGTATTTATTTACCACATCTTCTGCACTGCCATGTGTAAAACAAATAGCTAGTGGGAACCTGATTTATAGTGCAGGAAACTCAGCTAGGTGCTCTGTGATGACCTAGATGGTTGGGAGAGGGGATATATATATACACATATAACAGGTTCACTTTGTTGTACAGCAGAAACTCACATTGTAAAGCAACTATACCCCAATTTAAAAAATAAAGTAACAAAATTGGTACACATCAATCCAGCTATGTCAATATTACTTCAAAAGTTAATGGCCTACATCATCAAAAAAATCTACAAACAATAAATACTGGAGAGGGTTTGGAGAAAAGGGAGCCCTCTTGCACTGTTGGTGGGAATATAAATTGATCCAGCCACTGTGGACACAGTATGGATATGCTTAAAAGACGAAGAACAGAACGACCATGTGACCCAGTAATCCCACTACTAGGCACATACCCTGAGAAAACAAAAATTGAAAAAGACACAGGCAGCCCAATGTTCACTGCAACACTATTTGCAATAGCTAGGGCATGGAAGCCACCTAGATGTTCATCGACTGATGGAATGGATAAAGAAGCTTGTATATACAATGGAATATTACCTGGCCATAAAAAGGAATGCACTTGAGTCTGTTCTAATGAGGTGGATGAACCTAGAGGCTATTACACAGAGTGAAGTAAGTCAGATAGAGCAAAACAAACCGCATATTAATGCATATATATGGAATCTAGAAAGACGGTACTGGTGAACCTATTTGCAGGGCAGGAATGGAAATGTGGACATAAAGAACAGACTTGTGGACACGGGGATGGGTGGAGGAAGGAGAATGTGGAATGAATGGAGAGAGTAACATGGAAACATACACTACCATATATAAAATAGATATCCAATGGAAATTTCCTATATGACTCAGAGAACTCAAACTGGGGTTCTGTAACAACCTAGAGGTGTGGGATGGGGTGGGAAATGGGAGGGACATTCAAAAGGGAGGGGACATATGTATACTTATGGCTGATTCATGTTAATTCATGGATGAAACCAACACAATATCATAAAGCAATTATCCTTTGATCAAAATAAATAAATTTTAGAAAATTTAATGGCCTAAATACACCAGTCTAAACACCGAGGCCAAGAGTGGACCATAAAAACACCAAGCCATATGCTTTCTATTTAAAAAAAAAATCACATTAAATGTAGAAACACATAAATGTTGAAAGTAAAGGAATGGGTCAAGATGGTGGAGTAGGAGATAGCAGCTTCTCTTCTTTGACAAATAACAATAGTTACCCAGGAATAAAAAAATAGTTCTGTGATAGCCCAGGAGATCACTTACATTTTATTTTCTTTTATTTTGTTCCAAAGTGGAAAAAAACCTGAGAATAACTGCCACTTTCAAATGCCTGCATTATCCCATCCCCCAGGCTGGTACTACTCAATACCAAGAGGTAACTTCCCAGCCTGAGAGAGTTTGGAAAAGGAGAGAGAGTGAGCAGCTAGCCTTCCCAGCCATTCTATGCACTACACTAAGAACCTGCTTTGGGTTGACCTCACGTATAAATGGGACTTCCCTGATGGCTAAGTGGTAAAGAATCTGCCTGCAGTGCTGGAGACAGAGGAGACATGGGTTCGATCCCTGGGTCAGTAAGATCTTCTGGAGGAGGAAATAGCAACCCACTCCAGTATTCTTGCTTGTAAAATTCCATGGACAGAGGACCCTGGTGGGTTACAGTCCATAGGTTCGCAAAGAGTTGGACACAACCGACCATGCACACACCTATAAACAAAAACTGAGATGTACAGAGATGAGTAGGAACAAGGAAGAAGGGCAGGGGCTACCTGTATCAGGCCCAGGGCAGGAGTGACTGTGGTTCCCAGTGGTTTGCTCTGTGGTTCCCATCAGCCATTGCTACTGATGTCCTCAATGAAAAGCAAAAGTGAAAGTCACTGAGTCATGTCCGACTCTTTGCGACCCCATGGACTATACAGTCCATGGAATTCTCCGGGCCAGAATACTGGAGTGGGTAGCCTTCCCCTTCTCCAGGGGATCTTCCCAACTCAGGGATCGAACCCAGGTCTCCTGCATTGCAGGTGGATTCTTTACCAGCTGAGCCACAAGGGAAGCCTGATGACCTCAATAGCCTTCCCATATGCTGCAGATATGCCGAGCTTACATCAGTCAGGACCTTATCAGAGGATCAGAGAGAACTGATCCATAGAGGACCTCAGGATCTTTTGCCACTGAGGATCCCCAAACTTTTCACATTCACAAAAGCCTGTTGCCTGAGTCCCTCCCTGCTCACTTCTTTTTCCTCAGCTGCCCAGTCCAGCACCCCCACAAAAGCCCTTGGCCCTGGGATTTGTACTGGGAGTCCACTCTAGCCTCTGAAGCTGTGCCTTGGCCAAATCCCACTATGAGAGGATCTGCAGCTAGCACTTCTAGATGAACAAGGACATGACAATAGCACAGGGTCTTGCAGCTTCTCATGTGCCCAGATCTGGCATGATTCTTGTCACTGGATTTTTCTGCTGTGATGTACCTTTGACTATCCCCTGCAGCAACACACTGATATCAAAGGCCTCTAAGATGCTCATGGGCCTATATCTGGCCCTGTCTACTGTCACTGGCCTGTATCACTGCATACATGCACAGCTAGCAACTACAGCCTTGAATCTGCATGCCCTACGTTCTGTCACCAACCTCTACAGCTTTGTATACATTTGACTAGCTCCTCTGGTACATGAGTGCACACTGACAGCCCAGGCCTGCACAGCTGTTTGTGCATCCAGATCTAGCCCCAACTGCTGTCACTGCACCACCAGGCATGCCCACAGCTAGCACCTACAATTCTGTGCTTTCTTATACTAGCTCCAACTCCTGTCCACATCCTTCACTGACATGTGTGTGCTCATGGTAAGCCCCTGCAACCACACAAGGACATGAAGGACATGCCAACAGGCAGATGCCTCTGTATCAGGAGCTGGTCCTAATCCCTGTTGGAGGCCTGCACCTCACATGAGCCAACTCTTAAAGGTATGGGCATGCCCCTGCACTGTTAGCTCCTATTCCCTTCACTGGCCACTGCCATTATTCACATGCCTGTGGGTAGCCCCTGTAGCCACATGAGTTCATGTCAACAGCCCAGGTCTTTACAGCTGCTCAGGTGCCCTGAGTCAGCACAGACTCCTGTCACTGGCCTATGCCACCATACCTGAACAGAAGTAACTCCTGCAGACATACACCTGCACAATATCTTCTCCAACTACCTTCAGTGGAGCACTGGCCATACAGGATATCTGTGTATAGCCCCTGAAACCACAGAAGTGCACATTGACAGATTGGGACATCACAGTTGCTCATTTACCTGTAGTTGGCCCCAGCCCCTGCCACTGACCCTGGGCCTCACCACAGCTCATGTGCCTATAGCCAGGCCCTGCTACTATGCAGGACCCACAGCTCATCCACATAGCCAAGCATGTGCACTGGAGCCATTGGTTCTGGCCACCACCACCACCTGCCCACATTCTTCACTGCTGTATCTGGCGTAAATGATGAGGACTCCATCAGTCTTTGCAGTCACAATGAACCCTTCACTGACTTTCACTGTCAAAGATCACATAACTGTCCACATTTTGGACACCACCTTCACAAACTGAGAAGACATCACATCCCACTTGGCATAACATTTCATCAGATCCAGGGCCACAGCACATTCTAGCATTCCACCCAAGGACAGCTGAGTGACCTTCCTTACTAAGGACAATCTGTAAAGTTTAGACTAGTTTGCTGCCACTTCAAATTTTCAGACACCTATGAAGGCTACAGGGATCACAAAAAATAGGGAAACATGATCCCCCCCACAAGAATACAATAAACCGTCAATAACTGGCCTAAAAAAAGTGGAGAGCCATGAACTGCCTGAGAAAGAATTAAGAATAATTGTTCCAAAGAAGTTCAGAAAGCTACAGGAGAAGAGATATACACAATTCAGCAAAATCAGCAATACAACGCAAGAAAAAAAAATTAGAAATTCAACAAAGATATAGAAACAAAATTTGTTTTTATATCAATTTGTTTTAAGAACAAAATTTTGGAGTTAAATAATAGAATGAGCTAAAAATGGAATGTGCATGCACGCTAAGTCGCTTCAGCTGTGTCTGACGCTCATGACCCTATGGACTGTAGTCCTCTTGATTCCTCTGTCCATGGGATTCTCCAGGCAAGAATACTGGAGTGGGTTGCCATGCATTCCTCCAGGGGATCTTCCCTATACAGGGATTGAACCCATGTCTCTTATGTCTCCTGCATCGGCAGGTGCTTTCCTTACTACTAGAGCAACCTGGAAAGCCCAAAAATGTAACAGTCAAGCAGAAGAATCAGAGAACGTAAACACTGATCACTTGAAATTGTCCAGGTAGAGTGAAAAGAGGAAATAGTAGAAAGAAATGAAGAAAACTGATGGGACTTAGGTAACAGCAACTAACTAAACGTCATTTGTATTGCAGGAATCCCAGAAGTAGAAAAGAGAGAGAGAGAAAGGTAAGATAGATTATTTTAAAAATAATGAAATGAAAACTTTCCAAATCTGGGGCTTTGCCCAGATGAACATCCAGGCACATAAAATATAAAGATCTCAAATTAGATTCAGCTCAAAGAAGACTTCACCAAGGCATTAAAGTAAAACTGTCAAAAAATTGAAGACAGAGGACAGAATCTTGAGGCAGTAAGAGAAAAGAAGCTTTTCACACAAAAAGGATCCCCCCATAAGGTTATAAGAGGGTTTCTCAGAAGAAACCTTGCAGGCCAGGTGAGAGTGGGATAATATATTCTGACAGAGCTGAAAGAAAAAATAAACTGCCAGCCAAGAATACTTTGCCTGGCAAAGTTACCTTTCTGAAATGAAGGTGAGAAAAAAGTGCCTCCAAATAAAAAGCAGAAGATATTACCCCTAGAACTGCCGTATCAGAAATATTAAAGGGAGTTCTTCAAGTATAAAAGAAGGAATAATAACTAGTAACATGAAATCATGTAATGGTATAAAACTGGCAAGTAAAGGCAAACATAGAGTCAAATTCAAAATACATTAATATTCAATCAGTTCAATTCAGTTGCTCAGTCCTGTCCGACTCTTTGAGACCCCATGGACTGCAGCACGCCAGGTCTCCCTGTCCATCACCAACGCCCGGAGTTTACACAACTCATGTCCATTGAGTCAGTGTTGCCATCCAACCATCTCATCCTCTGTCGTCCTATTCTCCACGCTCCTTCAATCTTTCCCAGCATCAGAGTCTTTTCAAATGAGTCAGCTCTTCACATCAGATGGCCAAAGTCTTGGAGTTTCAGCTTCAACATCAGTCCTTTCAATGAACACTCAGGACTGACGTCCTTTAGGAAGGACTAGTTGGATCTCCTTGCAGTCCAAGGGACTCTAAAGAGTCTTCTCCAACACAACAGTTCAAAAACCTCAATTCTTTGGTGCTCAGCTTTCTTTATAGACCAACTCTCACATCCATATATGACTACTGGAGAAACCATAGTTTGACTAGATGGACCTTTGTTGGTAAAGTAATGTCTCTGCTTTTTAATATGCTGTCTAGGTCAAGGTGTATGTGTCTTTTAATTTCATGGCTGCAGTCACCATCTGCAGTGATTTTGGAGCCCCTCAAAATAAACTCTGCCACTGTTTCCACTGTTTTCCCATCTATTTGCCATGAAGTGACGGGGTCATACACCATGATCTTAGTTTCCTGAATGTTGAGTTTTAAGCCAACATTTTCGCTCTCCTCTTTCACTTTCATCAAGAGGCTCTTTAGTTCTTCTTCACTTTCTGCAACAAGGGTGGTGTCATCTGCATATCTGAGGTTATTGATATTTCTCCTGGCAATCTTGATTCCAGCTTGTGCTTCATCCATCCCAGCGTTTCTCATGATGTACTCTGCATATAACTTAAATAAGCAGGGTGACAGTATACAGCCTTGAGGTACTCCTTTTCCTATTTGGAATCAGTCTATTGTTCCACGTCCAGTTCTAGCTGTTGCTTCCTGACCGGC
Organism: Muntiacus reevesi; assembly: GCF_963930625.1. Classification (NCBI taxonomy): domain Eukaryota; kingdom Metazoa; phylum Chordata; class Mammalia; order Artiodactyla; family Cervidae; genus Muntiacus; species Muntiacus reevesi. The sequence continues at coordinate 44,637,292 of NC_089271.1, forward strand.
ATACAGATTTCTCAAGAGGTAGGTCAGGTGGTCTGGTATTCCCATCTCTTTCAGAATTTTCCAGTTTATTGTGATCCACACAGTCAAAGGTTGTGGTATGGTCAGTAAAGCAGAAAGAGATGTTTTTCTGGAACTCTCTTGCTTTTTTGATGATCCAGCGGATATTGGCAATTTGATCTCTGGTTCCTCGGCCTTTTCTAAAACCAGCTTGAACATCAGGAACTTCACGGTTCAAGTATTTTTGAAGACTGGATTGGAGAATTTTGAGCGTTACTTCACTAGAGTGTGAGATAAGTGCAATTGTGTGGTAGTTTGAGCTTTCTTTGGCATTGCCTTTCTTAGGGATTGGAATGAAAATGGACATTTTCCAGTCCTGTCGCCACTGGTGAGTTTTCCAAATTTGCTGGCATATTGAGTGCAACACTTTCACAGCATAATCTTTTAGGATTTGAAATAGGTTAGCTGGAATTCCATCATCTCCACTAGCTTTGCTCATAGTGATGCTTCCTAAGGCCCACTTGACTTTACATTGCAGGATGTCTGGCTCTAGGTGAGTGATCACACCATCGTGATTATTTGGGTCATGCACATATTTTTTGTACAGTTCTTCTGTGTATCTGGAGAGGGAAATGGCAACCCGCTTCAGTGCTCTTGCCTGGACGATCCCATGGACGGAGAAGCCTGGTGTCCATGGGGTGGCAAAGAGTCGTACACGACTGAGCAACTTCACTTTCACTTCTGTGTATACTTGCTACCTCTTCTTAATACCTTCCGCTTCCGTTATGTCTATACCACTTCTCTCCTTTATTGTGTCCATCTTTGCATGAAATGTTCTCTTGGTATCTCTAATTTTCTTGAAGAGATCTCTAGTCTTTCCCCTATATTGTTTTCCCCTATTTCTTTGCATTGTCCATTGAAGAAGCCTTTCTTATCTTTCCTTGCTATTCTTTGGAAGTCTGCATTCAAATGGGTATATCTTTCCTTTTCTCCTTTGCTTTTGGCCTCTCTTCTTTTCACAGCTATTTGTAAGGCCTCCTCAGACAGCCATTTGCTTTTTTGCACATCTTTTTCTTGGGGATGATCTTGATTCCTGTTTCCTGTTCATTGTCGCGAACCTCCATTCATAGTTCATCAGGCACTCTGTCTATCAGATCTAGTCCCTTAAATCTATTTCTCACTTCCACTGTATAGTCATAAGGGATTTGATTTAGGTCATACCTGAATGGTCTAGTGGTTCTCCCTACTTTTTTCAATTTAAGTCTGAATTTGGCAATAAGGAGCTCATGATCTGAGCCACAGTCAGCTCCCGGTCTTGTTTCTGCTGACTGTATGGAGTTTCTCCCTCGTTGACTACAAAAATATAATCAACTTGATTTAGGTGTTGACCATCTGGTGATGTCCATGTGTAGAGTCTTCTCTTGTGTTGTTGGAAGAAGGTATTGTCTATGACCAGTGCGTTCTCTTGGCAAAACTCTATTACCCTTTTCCCTGCTGTGTTCTGTACTCCAAGGCCAAATTTGCCTGTTATTCCAAGTGTTTCTTGACTTCCTACTTTTGCATTCCATTCCCCTATAATGAAAAGGACATCTTTTTTGGGTGTTAGTTCTAAAAGGTCTTGTACGTCTTCAAAGAACCACTCAACTACAGCTTCTCCAGAATTACTGGTTGGGGCATCGACTTAGATTACTCTCTCTCTCTCTCTCTTTTTTTTTTTTCATTTATTTTTATTAGTTGGAGGCTAATTATTTTACAGTATTGTAGTGGTTTTTGCCATACACTGACATGAATCAGCCATAGATTTACATGTGTTCCCCATCTTGAACCCCCACCCACCTCCCTCCCCATCCCATCCCTCTGGGTCATCCCAGTGCACCAGCCCCGAGCACTTGTCTCTTGCATCCAAGCTGGACTGGCGATCTCTTTCACACTTGATAATATACATGTTTCAATGATGTTCTCTCAGATCATCCCACCCTCACCTTCTCCCATAGAGTCCAAAAGTCTGTTGTATACATCTGTGTCTCTTTTTCTGTCTTGCATATAGGGTTATTGTTACCATCTTTCTTTTTTTTCCCCAATTATTTTTATTAGTTGGAGGCTAATTACAATATTGTAGTGGTTTTTGCCATACACTGACATGAATCAGCCATGGATTTACATGTTTTCCCCATTCTGATCCCTACTCCTGCCTCCATCTCCATCCCATCCCTCTGGGTCTTCTCAGTGCACCAGCCCTGAGCACTTGTCTCATGCATTCAACCTGGGCTGGTGGTCTGTTTCACCCTTGATAGTATACTTGTTTCAATGCTATTCTCTCAGAACATCCCACCCTCGCCTTCTCCCACATAGTCCCAAAGTCTGTTCTGTACATCTGTGTCTCTTTTTCTGTTTTGCATGTTGGGTTATCATTACCATCTTTCTAAATTCCATATATATGCATTAGTATACTGTATTGGTGTTTATCTTTCTGGCTTACTTCACTCTGTATAATGGGCTCCAGTTTCATCCATCTCATTAGAACTGATTCAAATATATGCTTTTTAATGGCTGAGTAATAGTCCATTGTGTATATGTACCACAGCTTTCTTATCCATTCGTCTGCTGATGGGCATCTAGGTTGCTTCCATGTCCTGGCTATTATAAATAATGCTGCAATGAACATTGGGATGCACGTGTCTCTTTCAGTTCTGGTTTCCTCGGTGTGTATGCCCAGGAGTGGGATTGCTGGGTCATATGGCAGTCCTATTTCCAGTTTTTTAAGGAATCTCCACACTGTTCTCCATAGTGGCTATACTAGTTTGCATTCCCACCAACAGTGTAAGAGGGTTCCCTTTTCTCCACACCCTCTCCAGCATTTACTGCTTATAGACTTTTGGATAGCAGCCATTCTGACTAGTGTGTAATGGTACCTCATTGTGGTTTTGATTTGCATTTCTCTGATAATGAGAGATGTTGAGCATCTTTCCATGTGTTTGTTAGCCATCTGTATGTCTTCTTTGCAGAAATGTCTGTTTAGATCTTTGGCCCACTTTTTGATTGGGTCATTTATTTTTCTGGAATTGAGCTTCAGGAGTTGCTTGTATATTTTTGAGATTAATCCTTTGTCTGTTGCTTCATTTGCTATTATTTTCTCCCAATCTGAGGGCTGTCTTTTCACCTTGCTTATAGTTTCCTTCATTGTGCAAAAGCTTTTAAGTTTAATTAGGTCCCATTTGTTTATTCTTGCTTTTATTTCCAATTATTCTGGGAGGTGGGTCATAGAGGATCTTGCTGTGATTTATTTTGGAGAGTGTTTTGCCTATGTTCTCCTCTAGGAGTTTAATAGTTTCTGGTCTTACATTTAGATCTTTAATCCATTTTGAGTTTATTTTTGTGTATGGTGTTAGAAAGTGTTCTAGTTTCATTCTTTTTCAAGTGGTTGACCAGTGTTTCCAGCACCACTTGTTAAAAGAGGTTGTCTTTATTCCATTGTATATTCTTGCCTCCTTTGTTGAAGATAAAGGGTCCATAGGCACGTGGATTTATCTGTGGGCTTTCTATTTTGTTCCATTGATCTATTTTTCTCTCTTTGTGCCAGTACCATACTGTCTTGATGACTGGGGCTTTGTAGTAGAGCCTGAAGTTAGGCAGGTTGATTCCTCCAGTTCCCTTCTTCTTTTTCAAGAAAATTGGCTATTCGAGGTTTTTTGTATTTCCATACAAAATGTGAAATTATTTGTTCTAGTTCTGTGAATAATACTGTTGGTAGCTTTATAGGGATTGCATTGAATCTATAGATTGCTTTGGGCAGTATACTCATTTTCCCAATGTTGATTCTTCCAATCCATGAACACGGTATATTTGTCCATCTATTTGTGTCCTCTTTGATTTCTTTCATCAGTGTTCTATAGCTTTCTATTTATAGGTCTTTTTTTTTCTTCAGGTAGATATACTCCAAAGTATTTTATTCTTTTTGTTGCAATGGTGAATGGTATTGTTTCCTTAATTTCTCTGTTTTCTCATTGCTAGTGTGTAGGAAGGCAAGGGATTTCTGTGTGTTAATTTTATATCCTGCAACTTTACTATATTCATTGATTAGCTCTAGTAATTTTCTGGTAGAGTCTTTAGGGTTTTCTATGTAGAGGATCATGTCATCTGCAAACAGTGAGAGTTTTACTTCTTTTCCTATCTGGATTCCTTTTATTTCTTTTTCTGCTCTGATTGCTGTGGCCAAAACTTGCAAAACTATGTTGGATAGTAGTGGCGAGAGTGGGCACCTTTGTCATGTTCCTGATTTTAGGGACAATGCTTTCAATTTTTCACCATTGAGAATAATGTTTGCTGTCGGTTTGTCATATATAGCTTTTATTATGTTGAGGTATGTTCCTTCTATTCCTGCTTTCTGGAGAGTTTTTATCATAAATGATTGTTGAATTTTGTCAAAGGCTTTTTCTGCATCTATTGAGATAATCATATGGTTTTTATCTTTCAATTTGTTAATGTGGTATATTTCATTGATTGACTTGCAGATATTAAAGAATCCTTGCATTCCTGGGATAAAGCCCACTTGGTCATGATGTACGATCTTTTTAATATGTTGTTGGATTCTGTTTGATAGAATTTTGGGATTACTCTTTTATTGAATTGTTTGCCTTGGAAACGAAGAGAGTCATTCTGTCTTTTTTGAGATTGCATCCAAGTACTGCATCTCGGACTCTTTTGTTGACTATGATGGTTATTCCATTTCTTCTAAGGGATTCTTGCCCACAGTAGTAGGTATATTGATCATCTGAGTTAAATCCACCCATTCCAGTCCATTTTAGTTCGCTGATTCCTAGAATGTCAATGTTCAGTCTTGCCATCTCCTGTTTGACCACTTCCAATTTGTGTTGATTCATGAACCTAACATTTCAGGTTCCTATGCAATATTGCTCTTTACAGTATTAGACTTTGCTTCCATCACAGTCACATCCACAGCTGGGCATTGTTATTGCTTTGGCCCCATCTCTTCATTCTTTTTGAGGTTATTTCTTCACTGATCTCCAGTAGCATATTGGGCACCTACCGACCTGGGGAATTCATCTTTCAGTGTCCTATCTTTAGCCTTTTCATACTGTTCATGGGGTTCTCAAGGCAAGAATACTGAAGTGGTTTGCCATTCCTTTCTCCAGTGGACCACATTTTATCCAAACTCTCCACCATGACTCGTCCATCTTGGGTGGCCCTACACGGCATGGCTCATAGTTTCATTGAGTTAGACAAGACTGTGATGCATGTGATTAGTTTGGTTAGTTTTCTGTGATTGTGGTTTTCAGTCTGTCTGCCCTGGAATGGAGAAGGATAAGAGACTTATGGAAGCTTCCTGATGGGAGAGAGTGACTGAAAGGGAAACTGGGTCTTGTTCTGATGGGGGGGAGGGGGACTATGCTCAGTAAATCTTTAATCCAATTTTCTGTTGATGTGTGGAGCTGTGTTCCCTCCCTGCTATTTACCTGTGGCCAAACTATGGTGGAGGTAACATTCAATGATGTATGTAAATCATATAGGTCGTGTAAAGGTTAAAAACAAAATAATTAAAAAATATAAAGCTACTATAATTTGCTAATGGATATACAGTATAAAAAGATGCAAACTGTGATACCAAAAATATAAAATGTGTTTGGGGAAAGAAAAACGTTGATATTTTCTATGTTAACAAATTTATGTTGTTATCAGGTTAAATCAGACTGTTATAAGTTATTTTATGTAAGTCTCATTGTAACCACAAAGTGAAAACCTATAGTCAATACACAAAAGTGAAAGAAATCAACGTATATTACTACAGACAATTACTAAATCACAAAGACATAAAGAAAGAAAAAAAACGTAACAAAGAATCTATAATACTCTCAGAAAATAGTTAAGAAATGGCAAAAGTCTTTAAAAGTGAAATTGTTAGTCACTCAGTCATGTCTTACTCTTGCAACTCCATGGAATGAAGCCTGCCAGGTTCCTCTGTCTCTGGAATTCTCCAGGTAAGAATACTGGAGTAGGTTGCCATTCCCTTCTTTGGGGAATCTTCCTGACCCAGGGATTGATTGAACCCCGGGTCTCCTGCATTGCAGGCAGATTCTTCACTGCTTGAGCCACTAGGGTAGCCCCCAGTAAGTTTTACTAACTAAAAATTATTTTAAATGTAAATAGACTAAATTGTCCAATGAAAGGACATGGTGGTTAAATGGAATTTTTAAAAAAGACTCAACCATAAGCTGCCTACAGTGAATTCGTTACAGATTTAAGGACATACATATGCTCAAAGTAAATGACTGAAGAAGATATTCCATGTACACACAAACCAAAAGAGAGCAGGGTTAGTTATATTTATTTCAGAGAAAATAGATTTTAGGACAAAAACTGTAATAAGAGAGAAAGAAAATATGTGGTCAAAATATGTGGCCAGTTCCTCAAGAGAAAATATCTCCAGTATTAGACTATCTAAATAAATAAGGCAATTCATAACAGATCCAAAGGTAGAAATAGGCAACAATACAATAATAGTAGGGGACATCAGTAACCCGCTATGAGCAAAGAATAAGTAACACAGACAGAAAAATCAATAAAGAAACATTGGACTTGAACAACAACTTAGATCAAATGAACCTAGCAGATATATGGAGAACTTTCCATCCAAAGCAGCAATTCATATTCATAAGAGCTTGTGAAATATTCTCTAAGATGAATAATATGTTTGGCACAAAATAAATCTTAACAAATTCAAGAAGACTGAAAATATATCAAGTATCTTTCCTGACTCCAATGGTATGAAACTAAACAGAAATTAATAACAGGAAGAAAACCTGAAAAATCACAAATATGTGGAAATTGAACAAAACACTACTGAAAACCCAATGGGGTGGGAAGTGAGAGGGAGGTTAAGGCGGGAGGGGGCATATGTCTACCTATGACTGATTGATGTTGCTGTATGGCAGAAACCAACACAATATTGTAAAGCAATTAGCCTCCAATCAAAAAATAAATAAAATAAAACAAAAATAGGCACAACCTACAACAAATGTAGACACACTCTGGGATGCAATGATGTGTCAATATATACAAATCAATAAATGTGATATACCACAATAATAAAAGTAAAGGACTAAAAAGTAGAAATTAATATTAGACTTAATTTTAAGAGCTAACACCATGACAGGTCTAGAAGAAATGATAGGAAAAAAAACTAAGAGAACTTGGATTGGGCAAAAATAAATAGGTAGCCAAAACTATGAAGTATAATAGACAAAATCAATAAGTAGGATATCATCCAAATTAAAATAATTCATTCCAATAAGGACACTATTAGGAAAATGACAGGTAAAACAGAATGGGAGATAATACCTGCAAATATATAACCATCAAAGGTCTTGTAATTAGAATATATAAAGAACTGTTAAAAATCAGTAAGAAGTAAACTAAACAAATAAAATGGGAAAACATTTGAACAGACACTTCACCAAATAAGATAAATTGGTGGCAATTAAGCATATGAAAAGATACTCAACATTATGAACAACTGAGATATTCATTAAAACTAAAATTATATATCACAACACACCTATTAGAATGGTTCAAATTAAAAAAAAAAAACTCATCATATGAGTAAGTGTTGAGGTTATATGTTACAGATATTTGGTGGTTTCTTAAAATGTTAAACATACAGTTAACATAGTGCGGCTCTTAGATTTTATGTAAGTGAAATGAAAGCATAGGTCTCTCAAAGACTTGTACATGACTATCCATAGCAGTTTATTTGTAGTATTCAAAACTGAAAACAGCCCAAATAGTCATATGATGAAACATCATGCAACAGCAACAAGAAATAACTTATTGCTCAAAATAACAGCATTGGAAAAAAATATCAAAATAATTATGCTGAGTTAAAAAAGACAAAAAAGAGAATATAGTATATTATTACATTTATGTAAAATTCAACAAAATGCAAAAGGCATTCAGTGAAATGAAGCCAATAATGAAAGAAAGCAGATCAGTGGTTGCCTAGGAACAGGGATGGGCTAAGTAGAGAGGAAAGTAATACAAAGGGGAAAAAAGTTTTTGGAGGTGACAGGTATGATAACCATTTTGATTGTGGTAAGGTGTTCAGGAAAATTTAAACATGGATTTACTTTCAAATTTAAGGAATGGAAAAGCAGGTTTGGAGTGGAAGCATCCTCAAATAATTTAAGGTCTGGAAAGTGCTTATCAACTTATTAGCCAAATAGCTTTTCTTTAAAATGAATACTAAATCAAAATGTTCAAGATTTTTTTCTATTTAATGTGGTGTTGTCTTTTTTGTATTCTTGATCATATTTTACAACTATTTATTTGTATTCTACAAATATGCTTTTTTCTATACTATTAGTAATGTGCATCTCCAGTAAGGTCCTGCTTTTCAGTTTGCTAGTCCAGGAGCCTGTCTGATTCTGATGTGAACCACTTCTAGGCACAAGTATGTGTCAGAAGTCTTAAACTGAAGGAACATTCTGGACTAGGCACCTGCTGTTGGGAAAACAAAAAAGCGATGAGCAGTTATTGCAAATTTCAGTTGGTAAGTCAAGGACTCTAATGTACAAACTGAGTTTGTACAGACTGTTCTGTTACCAAAAAGTTTCAACCAATTCCTGTCCTCAGTTCTTTTTCCCCAATACCCCTTCATCCCTCAAGATCCCAGTCTAAAGTTGCATACCAGCCCACAGTTGACTTTGGCGAAATCGCTTCCTTTCTGGAAAGGTAAGTCATGTGCGAAACAGGCTGAGGAAAATGCAGCAGTGGTTCGGAATAATCTTTGGCCTGATCCTGGAGGGTTTAGGAGATGCTGAGGAAGAAAAAAAAAGGTTTTAAAGTAATATTTAGCAATGAAGTATTAATATTTTTTATTTAAGGTAGGTGCATTTTTTACCTGAATAGACAACAGTATAAGGTAAACATAATTTTATAAGCACTGGGAAACCAACAAATTCATGTGACTCACTTTATTGGTATTTGTTTTATTGTGGCAATCTGGAACCAAACTTGCAATACCTCCAAGGTACACCTGTATGTGGTCAGGTGGGTTTGCTCTCTGTTGTGTCAAAGATGGTCAATGGCAGCTCTAGCCTCAGTAAAATTGTCATATATTACTCTAGAGATTTACTCTCTGAGTCCACTAGGCTTTTAAACAAGCATGTTGCATCTGCATGTGTGGGATAAATGATGTGAAAACTAACAGATCCTGCCGAGCAGTCTGCAAGGAAAAGGTTTTCTTTTGACCAAAGTAGTCATCTTGCTTGTGAACCTCTTTTCACTCTAGGCCTCGCCTTCTGTGCTGAGTCTGAGTCCAAAGTGTACCTCACAGAAAACTCAAAACCAAAGCTCAGATCCATGTGAGGTTGTCTAATTGTGGCATGGGGTCCTGGGGAACAAACTCCTAGAAGAGGGAGGAGGGAGGTAAGGACAACAGTGAAATGAACAGAAGTTGAAAATAAATGTGGATAGATGGTGGTTTCTATGGTCACCAGATCCTGAGTGGAATGTACCATGTGTCCTTCTGAGAAGTTAAATCATCTTCAGGATATGAAGGGGGTTAAACTTCCAACAGCTATGGAAGGCAGAGGGTCAAGTTATGCAATGTTCCCTGCTTAGTAGATAGTCCCTCTCAGCCATGCCCTCTGTTGGCAGACAGTGAAAATATTTTCCAGAGGAGGGCTCAGGCCATCAGTCCCTGGTTCATTTTCTGGTCCCAGAGGGATATTCTTTAGGGAAAGGATTGGCCCCATGAGTTCTTTTCTTGAGATCTAATTCCCCTGAGCCAGTCAGAGTGCACCAAGTTTGCAGATGGCAGAGAACCCAGGCCTAGGCCAAGTCTTGCAGTGGCCATGCAATCCCTGAGTGTGGTTTGGGGTGTTTATAGTAAGAAGAAAGGGAAAGTGAATGAAAACTATCTCACCCATATAATCCCTAGGGGGAAACTGGAGCTTATGTAAGGAAGCCTGGGCATCCTCAGATATTATTATTTATATATTCTGAGGAGCAAATGCAGGGATGGGGAGGTTTCTGTGGTGCTATAGTTAAGTTAACACGAAGCACAGCTAGCTGTTCCCCAGAAGTAAACACAGAGTTTACCCTGGCCCCATCCCTTCTCCTCTCAGTTGGACCAAGGATAAACAACTACGTGAACTTTCAGCATTCTTGCTCTGCATCCTCTGCCAGAGCACAGCAGGTTGGAGTGAGAGACACAGGGAATAAGACTGTACCTTTCTGCCATTGACACAACAGGGGGACTTTCACTGTTTTGCCACGGTTCAGGAGTGACAGAACAAGGGTCATTCTAGTCGACTCTGTTACTCCCAGTCTATGTCTCATGTTGCTGTTCAGTCCCTAAGTCGTATCTGACTCTTTGCGACCCCATGGAATGCAGCATGCCAGGATTCTCAAATTCCTGTCCATTGAGTTGGTGATGCCAACCAACCATCTCTTTTCTGTTGTCCCATTCTCCTCTCACCCTCAATCTTTTCCAGCATCAGGAACTTTTCCAATGAGTCAGCTCTTCACATCTGGTGGCCAAAGTATTGAAGCTTCAGATTCAGCTTCAGCTTCCAATGAATATTCAGGGATGATTTCCTTTAGGATTGACTGCCTTGATATGCTTGCTATCCAAGAGACTCTCAAGTGTCTTCTCCAGGACCAAAATTCAAAAGCATCAATTCTTCACAACTCAGCCTTCCTTTTGGTCCAACTGTCATATCCATACATAACTAATGGAAAACACCATAGCCTTCACTATACAGACATTTGTTGGCAAAGTGATGTCTCTGCTTTTTAATACCTCTCTAGATTTGTCACAGCTTTATTGTCAAGGAACAGGAGCTTTTAAATTCATGGCTGAAGTCAACATCTGCTGTGATTTTGGAGCACAAGAAAATAAAATCTACCACAGTTTCCAATGTTTCCCCATCTGTTTCCTATGAAGTGCATCATGGGACCAGATGCCATGATCTTAGTATATTGAATGTTGAGTTTTAAGACAGTTTTTCACTCTCCTCTTTCACCCTTATCAGGAGGCTCTTCAGTTCTTTTAGTTCACGCTTGTTACCATCAGAGTGAAATCATCTGCATATCTGAGGTCGCTGATATTTCTTCTGGCAATCTTGATTACAGCTTGTGATTCATCCAACCTGGAATTTCACATGATGTACACTGCATATAAGTTAAATAAGCAGGGTCACAAGCCTTTCCCGATTTTGAAGAAGTCCACTGTTCCATATCTGGTTCTAATTGTTGCTTATTGACATGCATACATCTTTCTAAGGAGTCAGATAAGGTGGTGTGGTATCGCCATCCCTTTAAGTATTTTCCATAGTTTGTGTGTGTGTGTGTGTGTGTGTGTGTGTGTGTGTGTGATCCTCACAGTTGAAGGCTTTAACATAGTCAATGAAGCAGAGGTAGATGTTTTTCTGGAATTCCTTTGCTTTTTATATGATTCAATGGATGTCGGCAATGTGATGTCTGGTTTCTCTGCCTTTTCTAAACCCAGCTTGTACGTCTGGAATTTCTTGGTTCACCTACTGATGAAGCCTAACCTGAAGGATTTTTTTTAAATTTATTTATTTTAATTGCAGGCTAATTACTTTGTAATATTGTAGTGGTTTTTGCCACACATTGACATGAATCAGCCTTGGGTGTACATGTGTTCCCCATCCTGAACCCCCCTCCCACCTCCCTCCCCATGCCATCCCTCTGGGTCATCCTAGTGCACCATCTGTGAGCACCCTGTCTCATGCATCGAACCTGGACTGGTGATCTATTTCACATATGATAACATATATGTTTCAAAGATATTCTCTCAGATCATCAAACCCTTGACTTCTCCCACAGAGGCCAAAAGACTGTTCTATACACCTGTGTCTCTTTCGCTGCTTGTATATAGGGTTATCATCACCATCTTTCTAAATTCCATATATATGTGTTAGTATACTAACTTTTTCTTCCTGACTTACTTCACTCTGTATAATAGGCTCCAGTTTCATCCATCTCATTAGAACTGATTTAAATGTATTCTTTTCAATGACTGAGTAATATTCCATTTTGTATATGTACCACAGCTTTCTTATTCATTCGTCTGCAGATGGACATCTAGATTGCTTCCATGTCCTGGCTATTATAAGCAGTGCTATGATGAACATTGGGGTACATGAGTCTCTTTCAATTCTAGCTTCCTCGGTGTGTATGCCCAGCTGTGGGATTGCTGGGTCGTATGGCAGTTCTATTCCCAGTTTTTTAAGGAATCTCCACACTGCTCTCCATAGTGACTGTACTAGTTTGCATTTCCACCAACAGTGTAAGAGGGTTCCTTTTTCTCCACACTCTCTCCAGCATTTATTGTTTGCAGACTTTGGATAACAGCCATTTTGACTGGCATGAGATGGTACCTCATTGTGGTTTTGATTTGCATTTCTCTGATAATGAGTGATGTTGAGCATCTTTTTCATGTTTGTTAGCCATCTGGATGTCTTCTTTGGAGAAATGTCTGTTTAGTTCTTTGGCCCATTTTTTGATTGGGTCATTTATTTTTCTGGAATTGAGCTGCAGGAGTGCTTCTATATTTTTGAGATTAATTCTTTGTCAGGTGCTTCATTTGCTATTATTTTCTCACATTCTGAAGGCTGTCTTTTCACCCTGCTTATAGTTTCCTTCGTTGTGCAAAAGTTTAAGTTTAATTAGGTCCCCCCCTTTTTTTTTATTGTTGCTTTTATTTCTATTACTCTGCGAGGTGAGCCATAGAGGATCCCACTGTGATTTATGTCCGAGAGTGTTTTGCCTACATTTTCCTCTAGCAGTTTTATAGTTTCTGGCCCTACATAAAGATCTTTAATCCATTTTGAGTTTATTTTTGTGTATGGTGTTAGAAAGTTTTCTAGTTTCATTCTTTTACAAGTGGTTGACCAGTTTTCCCAGCACCATCTGTTACAGAGATTGTCTTTTCTTCATTGTATATTCTTGCCTCCTTTGTCAAAGATAAGGTGTTCATAGGTACATGGATTTATCTCTGGGCTTTCTATTTTGTTCCATTGATTTATATTTCTCTCTTTGTGATGGTACCATACTGTCTTGATGACTGTAGCTTTGCAGCATAGCCTGAAGTCAGGCAGGTTGATTCCTCCAGTTCCATTATTCTTTCTCAAGATTGCTTTGGTATTCGAGGTTTTTGTATTTCCATAAAAATTGTGAAATTATTTGTTCTAGTTCTGTGAAAAATACTGTTGGTAGCTTGATAGGGGTTGCATTGAATCTATATATTGCTTTCGGTAGTATACTCATTTTCACTATATTGATTCTTCCAATCCATGAACATGGTATATTTCTCCATCTATTTATGTCATCTTTGATTTCTTTCATCAGTGTTTTATAGTATTCTATATATACATCTTTTGTTTCTTTAGGTAGATATATCCCTAAGTATTTTATTCTTTTCATTGCAATGGTGAATGGAATTGTTTCCTTAATTTCTCTTTCTGTTTTCTCGTTGGTAGTGTATAGGAATGCAAGGGATTTCTGTGTGTTGACTTTATATCCTGCAACATTACTGTATTTATTGATTAGCTCTAGTAATTTTCTGGTGGAGTCTTTAGGGTTTTTTAGGTAGAGGATCATGTCATCTGCAAAAAGTGAGAGTTTTACTTCTTTTTTTTTTCCAATCTGGATTCCTTTTATTTCTTTTTCTGCTCTGACTGCTGTGGCCAAAACTTCCAAAACTATGTTGAATAGTAGTGGTGAGAGTGGGCACCCTTTTCTTGTTCCTGACTTTAGGGGAAATGCTTTCGATTTTTCACCATTGAGGATAATGTTTGCTGTGGGTTGTCATATATGCTTTATTAAGTTGATGTATGTTCCTTCTATGCCTGCTTTCCAGAGGGTTGTTATTATAAATGGATGTTGAATTTTGTATAAGGCTTTCTCTGCATCTGTTGAGATAATCATATGGTTTTTATGTTTCAATTTGTTAATGTGGTGTGCTACATTGATTCATTTGTGGATATTAAAGAATCCTTGCATACCTGGGATAAAGCCCACTTGGTCATGATGTATGATCTTTTTAATTTGTTGTTGGATTCTGTTTGCTAGAATTTTGTTAAGGGTTTTTGCATCTATGTTTATCTGTGATATTGGCCTGTAGTTTTCTTTTTTTGTGGCATCTTTGTCTGGTTTTGGTATTAGGGTGATGGTGGCCTCATAGAATGAGTTTGGAATTTCACCTTCCTCTGCAATTTTATGGAAGAGTTTGAGTAGGATAGGTGTTGCTGGTAAGTCACTTCAGTCGTGTCTGACTCTGTGCAACCCATAGACGGCAGCCCACCAGGCTCCCCCGTCCCTGGGATTCTCCAGGCAAGAACACTGGAGTGGGTTGCCATTTCCTTCTCTGATGTGTGAAAGTGAAAAGTGAAAGTGAAGTTGCTCAGTCGTGTCCAGCTCTTAGCGACCCCATGGACTGCAGGCTACCAAGCTCCTCCATCCATGGGATTTTCCAGGCAAGCTTACTGGAGTGGGGTGCCATTGCATTCTCTGAGGGTAGGTGTTAGCTCTTCTATAAATTTTTGGTAGAATTCAGCTGTGAAGCCATCTGGTCCTGGGCTTTTGTTTGCTGGAAGATTTCTGATTACAGTTTCAATTTCCATGCTTGTGATGGGTCTGTTAAGGTTTTCCATTTCTTCCTGTTTCAGTTCAAAAGTTATACTTTTCTAAGAATTTGTCCATTTCTTCCAGGTTGTCCATTTTATTGGCATATAGTTGCTGATAATAGCCTCTTATGATCCTTTGTATTTCTGTTGTTTGTTGTGACTTCTCCTTTTTCATTTCCCATTTTATTGATTTGATTCTTCTCCCTTTGTTTCTTGATGAGTCTGGCTAATAGTTTGTCAATCCTTTTTATCTTCTCAAAGAACCAGCTTTTAGCTTTATTGATTTTTGCTATGGTCTCCTTTGTTTCTTTTGCATTTATTTCTGCCCTAATTTTTAAGATTTATTTCCTTTCACTAACTCTGGGGTCCTTCATTTCTTCCTTTTCTAGTTGCTTTAGGTGTAGAGTTAGGTTATTTATTTAACTTTTTTCTTGTTTACTGAGGTAAGCCTGTATTGCTATGAACGTTCCCCTTAGCATTGTTTTTACAGTGTCCCATAGGATTTGGATTGTTGTGTTTTCATTTTTATTCATTTCTATGCATAATTTTATTTCTTTTTTGATTTCTTCTGTGATTTGTTGGTTATTCAGAAGCGTGTTGTTTAGCCTCCATATGTTGGAATTTTTAATAGTTTTTTTTTTTTCCTGTAACTGATGTCTAATCTTACTGCATTGTGGTCAGAAAAGATGCTTGGAATGACTTCAATTTGTTTGAATTTATTAAGGCTAGATTTATGGCCCAGGATGTGATCTCTCCTGGAGAAGGTTCCGTGTGCACTTGAGAAAAAGGTGAAACTCATTGTTTTGGGGTGAAATGTCCTATAGATATCAATTAAGTCTAACTGGTCCATCGTGTCATTCATTTATTTTTTTTCAAAATTTATTGTAAAATTTATGTAGTTAAAAACTCTTCAAAATAAAAGTATACTCTTTTGATTTGTTTTTTTTTTTTTTTTTTTTTTAGTGTACTAATCATGACACAAGTCCTTTTACTCTTTTCAGGCAGCAATATTCTAAGAACCCATTGTGTACTAGTTGTTATGTGGAGAGAAAAATGAACCCTATATTTAAGGAGTTTAACACACAAATGAGAACACAAGTGAGAACGGTTCTTTATGGGAAGAAAGCAAATATATTCTTGTAGATTTTGTTATGAAGAAAGATACCAGAGATAAATGCCACAAAAGCAGCTCAACTTTAATTAGGTAAATTTAGTGATCAGAACAAAACAAGATTAACTAGGATAAACTTCCATAAAGAACTGCTGTACAGAGTAACATATCCTTTTCATGCTGATTATCTTAACAAGGTTTAATACATGTGATTTTTTTCAGTCTTCAGAGTTTAAATTGTTCATGTAGCCATAAGGTCTGAAAACAGACAAATATACATAAGCAGTTTATTCATCTTCTATGATACGTTCAGGGTTCCTTACTAGCAGTTCATGGTTCAATAAGCAAATTTCCAATGAACAACATGCACTACCAAAAGGCATTCCCATCAGTCCTTATACATGCATTTACAATGCATTGTTCCAGATGATTCAGGTCTAATTTTCACTGAATGAGCTTGCACCTTTTCTCCTTTGCCTTTTGCTTCTCTTCTCTTCTCAGCTATTTGTAAGGTCTCCTCAGACAATCACTTTGCTTTCTTGCATTTCTTTTCCTTGGGAATGGTTTTGATTATCACCTCCTGTACAGTGTCACAAACCTCTGCCCATAGTTCTTCAGGCACTCTATCAGATCTAATCCATCGAATCTATTTGTCACTGCCACTATATAATCATAAGGGATTTGATTTAGGTCATACCTGAATGGCCTAGTGGGTTTCCCTACATTCTTCAATTTAAATCTGAACTTTTCAATAAGGAGTTCATGATCTGAGCCACAGTCAGCTCCTGGTCTTGTTTTTGCTGACTGTATAGAGGTTCTCCACCTTTGCCTGCAAAAAATATAATCAATCTGATTTCAGTATTGACCATCTGGTGGTAACCATGTTTAGGGTCATCTCTTGTGTTATTGGAAAAGGGTGTTCATTGTAACCGGTGTATTCTCTTGGCAAATCTCTGTCAGCATTTGCCCTGTTTCATTTTGTATTCCAAAGACTAACTTGTCTATTACTCCAGGTATCTCATAACGTCCTACTTTTGCATTCCAGTTCCCTATGATGAAAAGGACATCTTTTTTGGTGTTAGTTCTAGGTCTTATAGGTCTTCATGGAACCATTCAACTTCAGCTTCTTCAGCATTAGTGGTTGGGGCATAGACTTGGATTACTGATATTGTGATGAATTTTGATACTGAATGGTTTGCCTTGGAAATGAACAGAGATCATTTTGTCATTTTTGAGATTGCACCCAAGTACTGCATTTCAGGCTCTTTTGTTGACTGTGAGAGCTACTCCATTTCTTCTAAGGGATTCTTGTCCACTGTAGTAGATATAATGGTCATCTGAATTAAATTAGCCCTTTAGAGTCCATTTTAGTTCACTGATTCCTAAAATGCCGATGTTCACTCTTGCCATCTCCTGTTTGACCACTTCCAGTTTACCTTGATTCATGGACTTAACATTCCAGGTTCCTATGCAATATTGTTCTTTACAGCATTGGACTTTACTTTCACCACCAGACACATCCACAGCTGGGTGTTGTTTTCACTTTGGCTCAGCCTCTTCATTCCTTCTGGAACTATTTCTCTACTCTTCTCCAGCAGCATATTGGGCACCTACCGACCTGGGGATTTCATCTTTCTGTGTCATATCTTTTGCCTTTTCATACTGTTCATGGGGTTCTCAAGGCAAGAATGCTGAAGTGCTTTGCCATTCCCTTTTCCAGTGGAACATGTTTAGCATATCCTAGAAGAAGTAATCAAGGGAGCTCAATCTACTAGAAGTATTATGTAGTCTCTGTTTCCAGACTTTGTGGTCACTGGTATTTTTTATAAGATTCACCTTCTGTCTGTCTTATAAACATTTTTGCCATTTATATTGCACCAAGAAAAAAATGAATACGAAAAATGAGATAATTGAAAAAAAAAACAGATTTTTTTTGCTCCAAATGATTCTACACCAGAACATTTTGGTGAAGTGATTTTAATCTATAGCTGAAAGACTCTTTAAATGATACTCAGAATACATTACAAATTTGGTTTTATTTTTTTCCATTTATTTTTATTAGTTGGAGGCTAATTACTTTACAACAAATTTGGTTTTAAAATAGATTTGAGTATAGAACAGGACTCACTCACAATGATTCCAGAACACAATGTGGAAGTGCAACAGTTAGTGCTGACTTGTTCATTGTTCAAGGGGATAAAGATCTTCTTCAAATATGGATGGAAATTAATCTCTGAGATTTATTCTCCTTTATAGAATACAATATTATTGCCGGTTTCATGTACTTTTAATTTATAAAGAACTCCCACAGGAAGAAATTTCTGGAGGTTTTCCCAGATATATACGGCTACATTTTCTGTTGTGCTTACAATGTCTGTAAAATATGGCACATCTAGATCCAGATACTTATGATCAAGGGGCTTCATAATTGCCTCCTCCATATACTCTTTGAGGTCAGTAAAATTCATGGCCATTCCTGTAACAGGATCAATCTCTCCATGTACTGTCACCACTTTATAATTGTGCCCATGGCCATTTGGGTTGTTGCATTTACCAAATAATTTCAGGTTTTCTTCATTACTAAGAAATTTGCTGTGGAGGCGATGGGTTGCACTGAAGGAGGTGAGGCGGGACACTCACACCCGCTGGCGAGGGCCTGACCCTGCCCTGTAATTGCTCCATAAGCCCAGGGCCCAGCTGGCATCTTAACTCCTCAGCCCACCACCAGCCTGGGGTGGGCCCCACTGTATATCATTTAAAGGTTGTGTTTCCTTGTTATTTTTCTGTTTAGTTGATCTAGCCATAGGTGTAAGTGGGGTATTTAAGTCTCCCACTATTACTGTGTTATGGTTAATTTCCCCTTTCATACTTGTTAGCATTTGCCTTACATATTATGATGCTCCTATGTTGGGTGCATAGATATTTATAATTTGTTCTATCTTCTTCTTGGATTGATCCTTTGATCATGATGTAGTGTCCTTCTTTGTCTCTTTTCACAGTCATTATTTTAAAGTACATTTTATCTGATATGAGTATTGCTACTCCTGCTTTCTTTTCGTCTCTATTTGCATGAAATATCTTTTTTCAGCCCTTCACTTTCAGTCTGTATGTGTCCCTTGTTTTGAGGTGGGTCTCTTTTAGACAGCATATATAGGGGTCTTCTTTTTGTATCCATTCAGCCAGTCTTTGTCTTTTGGTTGGGGCATTCAACCCATTTACATTTAAGGTAATTATTGATAAGTATGATCCCATTGCCATTTACTTTGTTGTTTTGGGTTCAAGTTTATACACCTTTTCTGTGTTTCCTGTCTAGAGAAGATCCTTTAGCATTTAGTTGATGAGCTGGTTTGGTGGCACTGAATTCTCTCAGCTTTTGCTTGTCTGTAAAACTTTTGATTTCTCCTTCATATCTGAATGATATCCATGCTGGGAACAGTAAATTGGGTTGTAGGTTTTCTCTTTCATCACTTTAAGTATGTCCTGCCATTCCCTTCTGGCCTGAAGAGTTTTGATGGAAAGATCACTGTTATCCTTATGGGAATACCCTTGTGTGTTATTTGTTGTATTTCCCTTGTTGCTTTTAATATTTGTTCTTTGTGTTTGATCTTTGTTAATTTGATTAATATGTGTTTTTGGGTGTTTCACCTTGGGCTTATACTGTTTGGGACTCTCTGTGTTTCTTGGACTTGGCTGACTTTTTCCTTCCCCATTTTAGGGAATTTTCAACTATTGTATACAGATTGCTACAGAACACAACACCTACAGCAAATATTATTCTTGGAATTACTGAAAGCTTTCTTTTGAGAGTTTCATCAATTAAGAATGTCCACTATCACCAAGAAAGTATAGTAGGTGGGAAAAGAAGGAACAAAGTGCTTGGAAAGGAAGACGTGAAACTGGCATTATTTGCAGATGATATAATTCTGTACACTAAATTCTACACGTATTTACAGACAAATTGGTAGAATCAATAAAAGAGTTTAGGTGGCTATTTATAGGATAAAATAGTAACATACAGAAGTCAGTTTTATTCTATTTACCAGCAACACATTTACAAAATGAAAATTTCAAAGGCAGTATTTGTAAAATATGAAGTGCCTAGGATAAAATGCTCTCTTATGGGAAAAAAATGAAATATTAATGGGACATATTAATGAAGTTTTTATTAAAAGGAAAGGCACACTATATCCATTCAATAACATTCTATATTATAGACAAGAAATCAAATCTAAAAGTGCAATGCAGTCCCAATTAGAACCCTAAATGGGATTTTGGTTGAATTTTTTCCAATGAATTGATATTTGAAAAGGATTCGAGAGAGGTAAAAAATAACCTAGACATTCTTGATGAAGACATTCTTGAAGAACAAGGTAGAGTTGAGTGGCCTTATCCAAATATCAGAATTGGCTGTAGAATTGTAGGGATGAACTTGTGGTATGATGGATTTGTGGTATGAATTGTGACCACCTTTGCCCCCTTGTGTCAGGGAGGAAACTAGACACTGAAGAGACTTGCAAACAGAGGAACCCAAAATAAACAAAGAAGAGGGAACCACTTTGGGAGTGACAGGTGCAACAGAATAAAACCCTGTAGTTAGCACTGACTACATTGGAAGGGCCCTTTAGACCTTGAGAAGTATAAGCTGGAACAAGGAACTATCTGAAACTGAACTGACCCCACACTGCCCTCAACAGCTCCAGAGAAATTCTCAGACATATTTCACTATTATCTTTTTTTAAATAAATTTTTTTTATTTTTAAGTTCTTTATTACTCCTTTAATATTCATTTTTATAACCTATTACCTTGCAAAAAAGACCCTATTTTTAAAGCAAATTTCATATATATATATATATATATATATATATATATATATATGTGCGTGTGTGTGTGTATATATATATATATATTATAATTTTTGTGATTTTGTTTTGTTTTTTTAATGTTGTATTTTTGAGAGTCTGACCTCTACTAAAGATTTTTATTTGTTATCAATTTTGTACCTTTAAGAATTCAATCTTCAGTACCCATTTTTACTTAGGAGTGCAATTACTGGCTTGATTTCTCTCTCCCCCTTTTGACTCTCCTTTTTTTTCCCAGGTCACCTCTATCTCCTCCCTCCCCCTTCTCTTCTCCACCCAACACTGTGAATCTCTTTGGGTGTTTGAGGCTGTGGAGAACACTTAGGGAACTGATTACTGGCTAGATCTGTCTCTCTCCTTTTGACTCCCCCTCTTCTCCTCCTGGTCATCTCTATCTCCTTCCTCCCTCTTCTCTTCTCTATGTAACTCTGTGAAACTCTCTGAGGGTTCCAGACTGTGGAGAGCATATAGGGAATTTATTACTGGCTAGATTGCTTTCTCCCCTTTTGATTCCCCCTCCCCCTCTTCTCCTTCTGGTCACCTCTATCTTCTTCCTTCCTCTTCTCTTCTCCATGTCACACTGTGAACCTCTCTGGGTGTCCCTCACTGTGGAGAATCTTTTCACCGTTAACCTAGATGTTTTATCATTGGTGCTGTATGGATGGAGAAGTCTTGAGGCTACTGTAAGAATAAGACTGAAAGCCAGAGGCAGGAGGCCTAAATCCAAAACTTGAGAACACTAGAAAACTCCTGACTCCAGGGAACATAGATAAGAGCTCATCCAAAAGCCTCCATGCCTACACTGAAACCAAGCTCCATTCAAGAGCCAGCAAGTTTCAGAGCAAGACATACCAAGTTAATTTTCCAACAACACAGGAACATAACCCTGAACATTAAAATACAGGCGGCCTAAAGTCACACCAAACCCATAGACACCTCAAAACTCATACTGGACACTTCACTGCACTCCAGAGAGAATAAATCAAGCTCCACCCACCAGAACACCGACACAAGCTTCCCTAACTAGGAAACATTGACAAGCCACTTGTCTAACCCCACCCACAGGGAGGAACATCCACAATAAAGAGGAACCAAAAACTTCTCGCATACATAAAGGTCACCCAAAACACAGCAATCTAAACAAGATGAAAAGGAGGAGAAATATTCATCAGGTAAAGGAACATGATAAATGCCCAGCAAACCAAAGAGGAGGAGATAGGGAGTCTACCTGAAAAAGAATTGAGAATAATGATAGTAAACATGATCCAAAATCTTGAAAACAAAATGGAATTACAGATAAATATTCTGGAGACAATGACTGAGAAGGTGCAAGAAATGTTTAACAAGGACCTACAAGAAACAAAGAGTCAATCAATAAGGAATAATGCAATAACTGAGATCAAAAACACTCTGGAGGGAACCAACAGTAGAATAATTCAGGCAGAAGAGAGGATAAGTGAGGTGGAAGATAAAATGGTGGAAATAAATGAAGCAGAGAGGAAAAAAGAAAAAAAATAATTGAAATGAGGACAACCTCAAAGACCTCTGGGACAATGTTAAACACTCCAACATTCAAATCACAGGAATCCCAGAAGAAGAAGGCAAAAAGAAAGGCCATGAGAGAATATATGAGGGGATAATAGTTGAAAACTTCCCTAAAATGGGGAAGGAAAAAGTCAGCCAAGTGCAAGAAACACAGACAGTCCCAAACAGGGTAAACCCAAGGCGAAACAACCTAAGACACATATTAATCAAATTAACAAAGCTCAAACACAAAGAACAAATATTAAAAGCAACAAGGGAAATACAACAAATAACACACAAGGGGATTCCCATAAGGGTAACCGCTGATCTGGCCACAGAAACTCTTCAGGCCAGAAGGGAATGGCAGGACATACTTAAAGTGATGAAAGAGAAAACCTACAACCCAATTTACTGTAACCAGCAAGGATCTCATTCAGATATGAAGGAGAAATCAAAAGCTTTACAGACAAGAAAAAAGCTGAGAGAATTCAGTGCCACCAAACCAGCTCGTCAACAAATGCTAAAGGATCTTCTCTAGACAGGAAACACAGAAAAGGTGTATAAACTTGAACCCAAAACAACAAAGTAAATGGCAATGGGATCATACTTATCAGTAATTACCTTAAATGTAAATGGGTTGAATGCCCCAACCAAAAGACAAAGACTGGCTGAATGGATACAAAAAGAAGACCCCTATATATGCTGTCTAAAAGAGACCCACCTCAAAACAAGGGACACATACAGACTGAAAGTGAAGGGCTGAAAAAAGATATTTCATGCAAATGGAGACCAAAAGAAAGCAAGAGGAGCAATACTCATATCAGATAAAATGTACTTTAAAATAATGACTGTGAAAAGAGACAAAGAAGGACACTACATCATGATCAAAGGATCAATCCAAGAAGAAGATAGAACAAATTATAAATATCTATGCACCCAACATAGAAGCACCACAATATGAAAGGCAAATGTTAATAAGTATGAAAGGGGAAATTAACCATAACACAGTAATAGTGGGAGACTTAAATACCCCACTTACACCTATGGCTAGATCAACTAAACAGAAAATTAACAAGAAAATACAAACTTTAATTGATACAATGGATTAGTTAGACCTAATTGATATCTATAGGACATTTCAAAACAATGAATTTCACTTTTTCTCAAGTGCACACAGAACCTTCTTCAGGATAAATCACATCCTGGGCCATATCTAGCCTTGGTAAATTCAACAAATTTGAAATCATTCCAAGCATCTTTTCTGATCACAATGTGGTAAGATTAGATGTCAACTACAGGAAAAAACAAAAACTATTAAAAATACAAACATATGGAGGGTAAACAACATGCTTCAAAATAACCAACAAATCATAGAAGAAATCAAAAAAGAAACCAAAATATGCATAGAAATGAATGAAAATGAAAACACAACAACCCAAAACCTATGGGATTCAGTAAAAGCAGGATTCACTAAAAGGAAGATTCAAGGCAATACAAGCTTACCTCAAGAAACAGGAGAAAAATCAAATAAATAACCTAACCCTACACACAAATCAACTAGAAAAAGAACAAATGAAGAACCTCAAGGTTAGTAGAAGGAAAGAAATCTTAAAAATTAGGACAGAAATACAAAGGAAATCATAGCAAAAATCAATAAAGCTAAAACCTGGTTCTTTGAGAAGATAAATAATATAGACAAACCATTATCCAGACTCATCAAGAAAAAAAATTGAGAAGGATCAAATCAACAAAATTAGAAATGAAAATGGAGAAATCACAACAGACAACACAGAAATACAAACGATCATAAGAGACTACTATTATCAACTATAAGCAAATAAAATGGACAATTTGGAAGAATTGAACAAATTGTTAGAAAAGTATAACTTTCCAAAACTGAACCAGGAAGAAATAAAAGATCTTAACAGACCCAGCAAAGCACAGAAATTGAAACTGTAATCAGAAATCTTGCAACAAACAAAACCCCAGGACCAGACGGCTTCACAGCTGAATTCTACCAAAAATTTAGAGAAGACCCAACACATATCCTACTCAAACTCAGAAAATTGCAGAGGAAGGTAAACTGTCAAACTCATTGTATGAGGCCACCATCACCCTAATACCAAAGCCAGACAATGATGCCACAAAAAAGGAAACTACAGGCCAATATCACTGATGAACATAGATGCAGAAATCCTGAACAAAATTCTAGCAAAAAGAATTCAACAACATATTTAAAAGATCAGACATCAAGACCAAGTGGGCTTCATCCCAGGGATGCAAGGATTCTTCAATATTTGCAAATCAATCAATGTTATACACCACATTAACAAATTGAAAGATAAAATCATATGATATTCTCAATAGATGCAGAGAAAGCCTTTGACATAATTCAACATCCATTTATGATAAAAAAAATACCCTCCAGAAAGCAGGCATAGAAGGAACATATCTCAATGCATTAAAAACCATATATGATAAACCCACAGGAAACATTATTTCTCAATGGTGAAAAATTGAAAGCATTTCCCCTAAAGTCAGGAACAAGACAATGGTGCCCACTCTCACCACTACTATTCAACATAGTTTTGGAAGTCTTAACCACAGCAATCAGAGCAGAAAAAGAAATAAAAGGAATCCAGATTGGAAAAGAAGAAGTAAAACTCTCACTGTTTGCAGATGACATGATCCTCTACATAGAAAACCCTAAAGACTCCACCAGACTGTTACTAGAGCTAATCAGTGCATATAGTAAAGTTGCAGGATATAAAATTAACATACAGAAATCCCTTGCATTCCTATACACTACCAATGAGAAAACAGAAAGAGAAATTAAGGAAACAATTGCATTCACCATTGCAATGAAAAAAATAAAACACTGGGAAAACTGGTCAACCACTTGTTAAAGAATGAAACTAGAACACTTTCTAACACCATACACAAAAATAAACTCAAAATGGATTAAAGATCTAAATGTAAGACCAGAAACTATAAAACTCCTAGAGGAAAACATGGGCAAAACACTCTCCAACATAAATCACAGCAAGATCCTCTATGACCCATCTCCGAGAGTAACGGAAATAAAAGAAAAAATAAACAAATAGGACCTAATTAAACTTAAAAGCTTTTGCACAATGAAGGAAACTATAAGCAATGTGAAAAGACAGCCTTCAGAATGTGAGAAAATAATAGCAAACGAAGCAACTGACAAAGAATTAATCTCAAAAATATACAAGCACTCCTGTAGCTCAATTCTAGAAAAATAAATGACCCAATCAAAAATGGGCCAAAGAACTATAGACATTTCTCCAAAGCAGACATACAGATGGCTAACAAACACATGAAAAAATGCTCAACATCACTCATTATCAGAGAAATGCAATTCAAAACCAAAATGATGTACCATCTCATGCCAGCCAGAATGGCTGCTATCAAAATGTCTATAAACAATAAATGCTGGAGAGGGTTCAGCGATCAGGGAACCTTCTTACACTGTTGGTGGGAATGCAAACCAGTACAGCCACTATGGAGAACAGTGTGGAGATTCCTTAAAAAACTGGAAATAGAACTGCCATACGACCCAGCAATCCCACAGCTGGGCATACACACTGAGGAAACCAGAATTGAAAGAGACACGTGTACCCCACTGTTCATCGCAACACTGTTTACAATGACAAGGACATGGAAGCAACCTAGATGTCCATTGGCAGACGAATGGGTAGGAAAGCAGTGGTACATATACACAATGGAATATTACTCAGCTACTAAAAAGAATACATTTTAATCAGTTCTAATGATGTGGGTGAAACTGGAGCCTATTATACAGTGAAGTAACTCAGAAAGAAAAACATCAATACAGTATATTAATGCATATATATGGAATTTAGAAAGATAGTAACGATGACCCTATATGCAAGACAGCAAAAGAGACACAAATGTAAAAAATGGACTTTTGGACTCTATGGGAGAAGGTAATGGTGGGATGATTTGAGATAACAGCATTAAAACATGTTTATTATCATATGTGAAATAGATCACCAGTTTAGGTTTGATGCATGAGACAGGGTGCTAGGGCTGATCCACTGGGATGACCCTGGGGGATGGGATGGGGGATGGAGGTGGGAGGGGGGTTCAGGATGGGGAACACATGTATACCCATGGCTGATTCATGTCAAATGTATGGCAAAAACCACTACAATATTGTAAAGTAATTAGTCTTCAATTAAAATTAATTAATTAATTAAAAATTAAAAAATGCAACACATCTAAAAAAAAAAAAGCTGAGACATTACCTTGCCAATAGGGGTCCTTCTAGTCAAAGCCATGGTTTTTCCAGTTGTCATGTATGGACATGAGAGTTTAAATATTAAGAAAGTTGAGTGCTGAAGAATTGATGCTTTTGAACTGTGGTGTTGGAGAAAACTCTTGAGAGTCCCTTGGGCTGCAAGGAGATCCAACCAGCCCATCCTAAAGGAAATCATTCCTGAATATTGATTGGAAGGACTAATGTTGAAATTGAAACTCCAATACTTTGGCCACCTGATGCCAAGAACTGACTCATTTGAAAAGACCCTGATGCTGGTAAAGACTGAAGGTGGGAGGAGAAGGGGACTGCAGAGGATGAGACGGTTGGATGGCATCACAAACTCAACGGACATGAGTTTGTGTAAACTCTGGGAGTTTGCGACGGATAGGGAGGCCTGGCATGCTGCAGTTCATGAGGTAGAAAAGAGTCGGAGTCGACTGAGTGACTGAACTGAACTGAACTGGGCCTCAGATTTAAAAAAAAAAATGCTTCCTCCAAAAACATAATAGAAAGAAAAACGTGTGATGTAAAAATTTTGATGAGGTTTGAATTGTTATGGATTAAAAACTTGATCTTTTAATCAAGAGACCAGCAAGTGTCCATTATTAAAAGAGGGGAAAGAAGGGATTATTTAAACTGTCGATTTTTCACCAAGACACGTCTGACTCTTTTCGGACCCCATGGACTGTAACCAGACAGGCTCCTCCGTCTATGGGATTTCTCAGGTAAGAGTACTGGAGAGGGTTGCCATTTCCTTCTCCAGGGAATCTTCTTGACCCAGGGATGGACCCACGTCTTCTGCATCGGCTGGCGTATTCTTTACCACTGAGCCACCAGGGAAGCCCATTTAAACTACAGGTATCCCATAATCTAGTCAGCCCTTGAAACCTTTCTCTTGCCAGATAATTCACCCTATGTTTATATCAATTCCCAACTCACTGATGACTGACAAATTGGAGGATCATCATCAACATTAATAAGATCATTAGGCATCAAAGGCCAAACCCATTACAGTGAGACTAGGCCACCACACTTAAATGCAAGCAGGCACACCAAGGCTCCTGGGCAGGCAAAAGGCATCTGCGCCTTTTTCTCAGGAGAGTCCACTACAGTAACTTAGGATTTAACCTTATCACATTTCACCAGTACTGCTATCCAGAGACCTCCACGTGCTGGAGAATCTAGAGTAAGCTGAGGAATGTCCTCATCATGCTGTGAGATTTGACATGAAATTTACCGTGGTGTACCCAAAGCTGGAAGAGCAAAGAGTTGGTTTAGGTTATGCACTTTATAGGGAGAACCCAGGAGTAGGTTGAGTCTTCCAGATTTCAATATAAATTACTTCATCCTCCAGGCCTTGCATTTCTAGGCTCAACAGTGCTAATCTGCTTTGACCCCCACCTCTTACTCATTCTAGTCTCTGCACCAGCAGGACGAAAAAATTAACTATGGGATAAATTTTCCTGAGGACATTGCTCAAGAAAGTTCTGAATATGGAAGTCTCCAGGAAAATTTTTAAAATACATCCTTTTCCATAGTGTATTCTCTCAGAAATTTTCTGTCACCTATCAATCCAGCCATCCAGCCATCCAATACACAGTGTTTAACACATGGTAAGTGCTAACTGCCATGCTTAGCACTGGGAGGGACTGGGGTATGTGTGTTTATTTTGGTACATACCGTGAGGTTCCGGTTTATGTTGCCGTTTAGTAGATAGATACCTAAGGTTTTCATTCCAGCACTTTACTGAAGTGAACTGCCGTTTCCCTTGTATCTCTGAAGACCTCCTTGATTTCCTACTAATATTAACAGTGGAACTTATATAGGTATAGGAGGCTCTGCCCCTGGGCGTTCTATTCTGTTCTAGAGACCCTGTACAAGAATATTTAAATCACGGTGGCGTTAAACACGTTTTAATATCTGATAGGGCCAGTTTCTGCGCAGTGCACATTTTTTTTTTTCCTCTTTCAGGAACGTGTTCGGGCCCGGCAGGGGGCGGGGTCGCGCCTCCTCCGCGGCTCTGGTTCCAGTGGAGCTTCACGGACGCAGAAATGGAAATCCCGAGGCTGCTCCCGGCTCGCGGGATGCGACAAGGCGGAGGGGCTGGCAGCCCCGAGGGCGGCGGCCGGATCCGAGGAGGTCCTGACCTGCGGGCCGGTCAGGCCCCGGCGCGCCGCCTCCTGCTGCTCCGGGGCCCCCAAGATGGCGGGCCCGGGCGGCGGCGTGAGGAGGCCAGCGCGGCTTCTTCGTGCCCAGGCCCGGGCCCGAGCCCGTTGGCGCTGAGGCCAGATCACGCTAGCGGCTGTGGCAGCGGCGGCGGCGGCGGCGGCGGCGATGACTTCTTCCTGGTGCTGCTGGACCCGGTGGGTGGAGACGTAGATACCGCGGGCGCTGGCCAGGCCACAGGGCCCGTGTGGAGGGAGGAGGCCGGGCTGGGCCCAAGGCTCCTGGGGGGCGAAAGCGGCGCGAACCCCGAGGGCCGTCCTGCGCTGGGCCCCAGCTGCCTGTCGGCTATCCCCGCCCCAGTCCCGGCCTTGGCCCCGATCCCCGCTCCAGGCCTGGGCCCTGCCGCGGCCTTCGCAGGCACTGTCACCATTCACAACCAAAACCTGCTGTTGAGCTTGGAGAACGGCGTCCTCACTTTGGCCACGCCGCCACCGCCCGCCTGGGCGCCTGGGGTCGCCCCTGCTCCGCAGCCCGGGGGTCTGATAGCCCCGCAAGCTGGGATTCCGCACGCCGCGCAGCCTGGAGACTGTCCGGAGCTGCCGCCCGACCTCCTACTGGCGGAGCGGGCAGAACCTGCGCCTGCCCCAGCGCCCAAGGAGGAGGCGGAGGGCCCGGCTGCTCTTGAGAGCCCCCGCGGGCCGCCAGGCCCTGGCCAGGGCGTGTTGCTGTACCTGTGTCCTGAGGTGCAGTGCGGACAAACCTTTGCCAAGAAGCACCAGCTGAAGGTGCACCTGCTGACACACAGCAGCAGCCAGGGCCAGCGGCCCTTCAAGTGCCCCCTGGGTGGTTGCGGGTGGACCTTCACCACCTCCTACAAGCTAAAGAGGCACCTGCAGTCACACGACAAACTGAGGCCCTTTGGCTGCCCAGCAGAGGGCTGTGGCAAGAGCTTCACCACCGTGTATAACCTCAAAGCACACATGAAGGGCCACGAGCAGGAGAACTCATTCAAATGTGAGGTGTGTGAGGAGACCTTCCCCACGCAGGCCAAACTCAGCGCCCACCAGCGCAGCCACTTCGAGCCTGAGAGGCCCTACCAGTGTGCGTTTTCCGGCTGCAAGAAGACATTTATCACAGTGAGTGCCCTGTTTTCCCATAACCGCGCCCACTTCAGGGAACAGGAACTCTTTTCCTGTTCCTTTCCCGGCTGCAGTAAGCAGTATGACAAGGCTTGTAGGCTGAAAATTCACCTTCGGAGCCACACTGGTGAGAGACCGTTCCTTTGTGACTTTGAGGGCTGTGGCTGGAACTTCACTAGCATGTCCAAACTCCTAAGGCACAAACGGAAGCACGACGATGACCGGAGGTTCATGTGCCCCGTGGAAGGCTGTGGGAAATCTTTCACAAGGGCTGAACATCTGAAAGGCCACAGCATAACCCACCTGGGCACGAAGCCTTTTGTGTGCCCGGTGGAAGGTTGCTGTGCCAGGTTCTCTGCTCGCAGTAGTCTCTACATTCACTCGAAGAAACACTTGCAGGATGTGGACACTTGGAAAAGCCGGTGCCCAGTCGCCACTTGTAATAAACTCTTCACGTCCAAGCACAGCATGAAGACCCACATGGCCAAAAGGCACAACCTGCGCCAGGATCTCTTAGCTCAGCTGGAAGCTGCAAATTCTCTTACACCCAGCAGTGAACTTACGAGCCAGGGGCAGAGTGACCTCAGTGATGCTGAGCTTGTGTCTCTCTTCTCTGATGTGCCTGGTAATAGTTCTGCTGCAGTACTGGACACGGCATTGGTGAACTCTGGGATCTTGACTATTGATGTGGCTTCTGTGAACTCAACTCTGGCAGGAAACCTCCCTGCTAATAATAATAATTCCTTAGGGCAGGCGGTGGACCCTCAGGCCTTGATGGCCACCAGTGACCTTCCTCAAAGTTTGGATACCTCACTCTTCTTTGGAACGACAGCAGCAGGTTTTCAGCAGGGTCCCTTAGATATGGATGATGTCTCAAGTCTAAGTGCGGGGCCGTTGGCATCTCTGAGCTCTTTGGCTGTGAAAAACTCGAGTCAAGAGCCCCAAGCTTTGACCCCTAGTAGTAAGCTAACAGTAGACACAGATGCTCTGACTCCTTCAAGCACCCTTTGTGAAAACAGTGTCTCAGAACTACTGCCACCAACCAAAACAGAATGGAATGTACATCCTGACTCTGACTTCTTTGCACAGGAGGAAGAAACCCAGTTTGGATTCTCCAATCCAGCAGGAAACCATGGGTCTCAGAAAGAAACAGATCTTATCACAGTGACTGGCAGCTCATTTTTGGTATGAACTAAACTCTGTTCATTCCTTGCCACATGGCTTACTTTTATTGATGACACTCAATTTTGAGAATATTCTGGACTGAATGCTTAAATACAGTCATTTCTTATAGGTCTGAAGAAGAACAGAGCCCTGGGCTGCAAGTTTGGAGATTTAAATCTTGATCTTAGAGTCTGGAACTGGCAGGTTGTGTGACCTTGAACAAGTCACTTATCCTATCTGAGCCTTAATTTCCTTATTTATAAGATGAGGTGGTTTGAATAGATTGTTCATGAGGTCATTTTAGCTCTATTTTCTTGAGATTGTGCTCTTTTGCGAAAATTTTAGGACTTTTTACAATGATTAACAACTGCATGTGCTGCTAATGTAAGGAAAAGTGCACTGAGAGTTAATGATCTGAGAACATGGAACTGGTGTTTAACTTTAAAATTTTAGTAGAAATTTTCTGCAGTGCCAAAATCTCTCTAAAATCTAGGGGTAGTGCTTAAAAAAGAAAGCTGAAAGTCTGGGTTAGCTCTTTTTACATTTTTATCTTTCTAGCCTCTTTTTTTTTTTTTTTTTTGATGGAAAACTGTGTTGGCGAAAGTGCCAAGTGTTTGATATGACTCAGAGTCAGAAATATTGACTTTGTGGTGTTGAAAAAGTGGCCTTAAATAAGTCATTTTCTCTTACTAACCCTTATTTCCCTAGGTGTCATGAATTCATTGTAATTTACACATACCTGATGCATTGTAGACATCCTTTTCTATCCTATTAGTTAGGTTTGGAGGGAAAATGTTTTGTACTTTGGCATGCTTTAGTGAAATTTTATGACCTTTTCTGCCCTCTCATTCCCTTCTTCAAAGAGAAACAAGTAGCATAAATTAACATCATGTTGTGCAGACAATAATGCTTGATACAGGTTAACAAACAGAAAAGGGAATCTCTGTCTCCCACAGATTAAGGAATTTTTACCACACAATTCTGTGACTTTGCCAACCTGTTCATTAGACCAGGACAGTGTTTTTGCTCTGCCTTCAAAGCTGTCTTGTAGAGTGACGGAAGAGCCTGTGGTTCCAAGAAAATCTGGAAATGGACCAGAGTAAGATTTTCTTCCCTCTGTGCTCCAGAGAGTTCATTGTTTGCCTTCTTCCAGAGTTGGAATGAGAGATTTACTTTGCATTTTGAGTAAATACTATGTCTTACCTGAGCATAGCATTTTATAGTTTATGTAGCACTTTCACAACTGTTATATTTGATCCTCACGATATTTTGAGATAATTGTGGCAAAGTTGCAACTATAAGTCATATTAATGTTTACCTAACTCGTGTCTGTGTTTGTGTGTGTGTGTGTGTGTGTATGCACATCAACTTTCATTCTATTCTTCAGAGTTTCATGGTAACTTTTGTTTATAACCACTTGTTCTGTTCCACCATAATTGATGTCTGTTACCTTCTACCAGCTCTGCCCCCTCTCTAAACTATTCTCTCACATGTGCATTACATTCCTTGCCATGATCTCTGTTTTTTTAATTAGGTAAGTTTTTTTCATGGTCACCATCTCTCAACCATTCAGGACGTGGCCCATTTTTCAGTCCCAATATTTACTGCAAGTCTGAATTAAGAAATTATTTTCTGGAATTAGAGGTCAGAGTGTTTGTATATGAATCAAATAATAGTGAACATATTTTATGTAAGGTTTTAGTGAGACATGTAGTTTTTTATTTTTCTAATTTTTTTTACTATGTAATTCTGCTAGCAAACACTATTGCTATGAAGCATTCTAATCCAGTACTGTTTGTATGTACGTTTGTTGATAACAATTATCGTAGCACTTTGGCAGTGCACTTTATAATTTGCCATCTTGAAATGCATCTGTACTGTCTAATTTTTAAATTGGTTGTACTTATTCAGTGAAAAAGCAAAAAGTATACATCAGTTTGTAATCCAAAGAAATGGTCAGAGTGTAATTGTTTCTAACCGTTTAACAGTTCTCCCTCAGCACTTTCAAAATATTTTAAGCCCATTTTAGAAATGTGTTGTCATCACTTAAGTCCAAGAGGAAGGTCTTAAGCATCTGTTAATATATATAACCATAAAGATATTTTAAAATCCTGTCATTTTGTTTCTTTTATCCCTCATTAAAAATGATCTTAAAATATGCTTTTGTTATATTCTATGGCATTGTCAAAGGACAGGCTCTATTTTTCTTGAAGATAAAAATCTTGTATTTATGGGCCCATATGGTTTCTTTCAGTCAATTTGGTGAAAAGATTTCTCACTCAATACCTTTTTTCCAAACTGACAGTGAAAATAGCATGAAACTACAGTCAGAAGTATCACTACAAGCATTATGGTTAATTTTTGTTAGTGTTGGCATAAATTTGCCATTCAGAAGAAAACAATGGGGTATGATTTAATATTATCTCATTTGCTTTTTGTGCTTTTTCAGTCTTTGATTTATTAAAATTTTACCAATTGAAATCCTAATAACAAAATACTTTGTAGAAAGATTTGCATCCCCAGGGTGTTCATCATGAGTTAAAATACTTTTATCTTTACATTTTTACCTTGATCTCACTATAGTATTACATAATTGAAAGCCTTGAGTAATAGAAGTGAAACTTGATATAAGAGTCGTTTTTCTCTGGATCTAATACTTCATATTCCTATCCAGGAAAAATAAAAGAAGGGTACTTATGACTATTCCTTGATTCCAGATAAAGCATTGATTAATTCCCTGTTTGTGAATATCCATAATCCCTTAGTAATTACTGACATCAAACAGATCCACTTGATGATTTGGTAATAAAACCTAATTTGGTTGCAACTCACTCAAACTATTGATAACAGTGATGATTGAAATATAAGACTGACCTGAAATTTATGTAATTCATGGTTCTGAACAAAAGATTTACTTAACAATTTTTTAGAAAGTGAAATATGTTATGCACATTTAGAGAACAGGTTATCAAGCACTTTGTCAGAACACAACTATATATTAAAAGCAAAACACTTATTACAAATGAATTTTTTATATTTCAAGTCTAAGTTGATTTGGTAACATTATAAACTTATTGTATATTTCATGCTAATTTACAGCCTATATACAAAATGCAAGACAGAATAGTACTAGGGATTCAGATAAGAGGAATAAAATGTGAGCTACTTCTTAATTTTGGAGAGGAAATGCGAATTTACATTAAATATTTCACATCAAAACAATATCAGCAAGTGTGTTTTCAGACATTAAATTAATGTCTTGAGATAAGGAGGAGCAATAGCTATGCTTTAATGTATTGTTAGATTTAATTAAATAGATAAGAAAATAGATAAATTGCAGTCAGGAAAAAAAAGCACAAGGAAAGAATTTGAAATGCAATTGGCCACAAAACACTTGGAAAGACAACTAGCTCAAATGTAGGATGCATGTTTGATAAGTGCTAGGTCTTAGGGTTAGATTGCAAATATGGAACCAATCTCTGAAGAACTATGAAAACCAGTCACACTGGATAGGACTTTATTCTGGACATGTTTAAGAGTCAGTGAAAATATTAATATTTAAGAAGAGAAGTTAAATGATGAACATATAGAAAGTTTAATGTAGTAGACATGTACAATGTGAATTTGGTTAGGGGAAATAGGAAAATCATTTAGGACTCTACTGTAATAATTTCACGGTTCTGTGATGAAGGCTTGGACTGGAGTTGTGGCAGAAAAGGACAGATTGGAGATGTTTCTAAATTGGAGAAATATATAACTTGGTGACTCACTGAATATATGAGACATCTATGAGAAAACAGAAGATCAGAAATGATACTTTAAGGATTTTTTTTGAAAACTAAAACTTACATTTCATTAACATAAAAGATTGGGTGTTGACTTTTTTTCAGAAATATATACTGAAATAAAATTAATTTAGGGCATGTTTAATTTATTGAGAAGTGAAGAATCAGTTTACCCTGAATAAACTATACATATTGTGGTTTATACACACCATTAGACAGGGGCCATTTCATCTCTCTTGGCTCCTTCATATAGTCTCAGATTTACATTTAATGTCTGTACACTGGTTTGCCTTTGAGTGTTAATATCTGCAGTCATCTTCAACCTCATACAACACCCTCCCACAATACTCTGCATCAAAATGTGCTATGTTACCTCATCTGACAATATTTTCTTACAATTCTCTTCCCTATGATGGATATTCAAAAGATGTTTTATGTAGTACTTAGTAATATAATAAATCACTTCTCCAGAATTGAGGGGTGCTGTGTAGTCATTACTCTCAATAGTTCCTCAATATAAACTCTGCTAGATTGAATTTTGCCTATATTTTTCTCATATGAGAAGAGATAGTACCAGAATTGTCCAAAGCTAACTTCCATGTGATCCTTGGGGCTCCTTATTCATGATTCCCTCTGTGACTAACAATGTGGTGTAGGAACTCAGCCACAGGGATCACATCCTCTCTTATTTATATATCCTAGCATATTTTCCCATTTTTTGTTACCCTTACCACTAATGGTGATAACTCAGATGGAATGGAATTCAAAGAAAGAGAGAACAAAAAAGTAGCATAAATAATTGCATAGCAATTATGTTTTGTTTGATGGTGAATTTTTCCATCTGATGTTCTGTCATCAACAAAACACTTCATCTCATTCTGAGTTTCTGCTAACATTTCAGTCAGTTCAGTTCAGTCGCTCAGTCATGTCCAACTCTTTGTGACCCCATAGACTGCAGCATGCCAGGCTTCCCTGTCCACCACCAAGTCCTGGAGCTTGCTCAAACTCATGTCCATTGAGTTGGTGATGCCATTCAATTATCTCATCCTCTGTTGTCCCCTTTTCATCCTGCCTTCAGTCTTTCCCAGCATCAGGGTCTTTTCTAAGGAGTCAGGTCTCCGCATCAGGTGGGCAAAGTACTGGAGCTTCAGCTTCAGCATCAGTTCTACCAATTAACATTTAGGGCTGATTTCCTTTTCAATTGACTGACTTGATCTCCTTGCAGCCCAAGGGACTCTCAACAGTCTTCGCCAACACCACAGTTCAAAAGCATCAATTTTTCGGCACTCAGCTTTCTTAATATTCAAATTCTCACATCCATACGTGACCACTAGAAAAACCATAGCTTTGAGTAGATGGACCTTTGTTGGCAAAGTAATGTCTCTGCTTTTTAATATGCTGTCTAGGTTAGTCATAGCTTTTCTTCCAAGGAGCAAGTGTCTTAATTTCATGGCTGCAGTCACCATCTGCAGTGATTTTGGAGCCCCCCAAAATAAAGTCTGTCACTGTTTCCATTGTTTCCTCTGTCTATTTGCCATGAAAATGATGGGACTGGATGCCATGATCTTAGTGTTTTGAATGTTGAGTTTTAAGCCAGATTTTTCACTCTCCTCTTTCCCTTTCATCAAGTGACTCTTTAGTTCCTCTTCACTCTCTGCCATAAGGGTGGTGTCATCTGTATATCTGAGGTTATTGGTATTTCTTCTGGCAATCCTGATTCCAGCTTGTGCTTCATCTAGCCTGGCATTTCGCATGATGCACTCTGCATATAAGTTAAATAAGCAGGGTGACAGTATACAGCCTTGATGTACTACTTTCCCAATTTGGAACTAGTCTGTTGTTACATATCCAGTTTTAATTGTTACTTCTTGACCTGCATACAGATTTCTCAGGAGGCAGGTAAGGTGATCTGGTATTCCCATCTCTTGAAGAATTTTCCACAGTTTGTTGTGATCCACACAATGAAAGGCTTTGGTGTATTCAATAAAGCAGGAGTAGATATTTTTCTCACTCATATCCAACTCTTTGCAACTCTGTGGACTATACAGTCCATGAAATTCTCCAGGCCAGGATACTGAAGTGGGTAGCCTTTTCCTTCTGGGGATCTTCCCAACCCAGGGAGTTTGGGTCGGGAAGATCCCCTGGAGAAGGGAACAGAAATCCATTCCAATATTCTTGCCTGGAGAATTCCATGGACAGACCATGAGGTCGCAAAGAGTTGGACACAGCTGAGTGACTAACACTTTCATGTTTGTCATAGCTTTTCTTCCAAGGAACAAGGTAACATTTATGGACCTGAAAAAACACTTGGCCTACAGATAACCATTCACTATTTTAAACAAAGCAAGACAGTGGTTTGTAAGAGCACTAATAAAGTGTGAATCCCTTAGGAATATCTCTTACTGTTATCAGCTTTTTAAAGAAATGAGTAATTACTGAGTGCTTACTCTGTGTGAGACACTATAAAGTTTAAAACAAAAGCTTGCATGCATGCTAAGTTGCTTCAGTCGTGTCTGGCTTTGTGACCCTATGGACTGTAGCCTGCCAGGCTCCTCTATCCATGGGATTCTCCAGGCAAGAATACTGGAGTGGGTTGCCATGCTGTCCTCCAGGGGATCCTCCTAACCCATGGATTGAACTTGTGTCTCTTATATCTCTTGTATTGGCAGGTGGGTTCTTTAACAATTCATTCAAACAAACATTTTTGAGCACATATTTGACAATCTGTCCTTATGCTCACAAACATTATTATATAAGTAAAGAAAACTCAAGCAATGAAAAATAATATATAGTCAAGTTCTAAATAGTTATACTTTAGAATGATAAAGATTTAAATAGCAGCTGGTCATTCTTAGAGTATGGACTAAAAATTGTGATAAGAAAAACATTCAATACACAGATTATCAAAGGTACTTCAAAAATTTTTAAGAATCTGAACTTTAATTTGGGATACAGCAATTAGATTAAACTATCCTAAATTAAAATTCAAACAAAATTGTAAGTGGTACTTAAATAATTATAGCAGAATCCTTTGGCAAATACATTTTAAATTATGCTTTATTTTTATTTATTCTATACTGGAATCCTGAATGTAGTATTATATATGAAAGTGATCTTCTGGAAACCATAAAATAAATGTCATTTTCAAAGAGAAAACTATAGATAATAGTACTAAGATAAATAAAAGTTCTTAACACATTTGGAAAAGGGGACAAAGTCCACCATAGCAAAACAGGACTCTCTTTAGTGACAAGCAACACTGTGTTTCTGAGATGAAAAACAATTACAAATGGTATCTAAAACAAAGACATTTCAGCTCTAGGCATTCTCCCTTTGGAATGAAGCCAAAAAATTGTTAATCTTTAGCAGGCTCTATTTCCCTTTCTTGTTTACCTGATACAGTGGAGGGATAACTGTGGTATAAAACAACATTATGCTGGATGTGGAAGAAGGAAGCTGGTTACATATCTGTTTGTGGGGAATTAGCCAAAACAGAGCTGAAGTGGAAATTCCTCAGGCAATGACTCAGTGAATAGAGTAAAAGTTCATTCCAGGATAGTTCCAATTTTAGATTGTGTACTGCTGGACAGATGTTTTTTCCTCTTTATTCATGTTGGAATTAATTAATACCAAACATAGCATTTGGTGTTTCTAAGGAAATGCAACATTTTTTCTCCCTTAAAGTCACCTTATGTTCCTGTGCTTCTTGGAGTTTATTATTATTACTTTATTATTAATTATCAATAATATAAATAAGAACTGTTATCAGATGCCATTACATACTAGTAGAAAAAAGGGGACGTCATATTTATTATTTTTGCTTCACTTACCAGAATGTTAATTAAGTAAAGCTTGTTTTTCTATTTCTTTTCCTTTGAAGATTCACTTTCCCATGGCTATGTCATTGTTTATGTACTTAGAAAGCAATAGGACTTTGGAGCATTGTTAAAATATTAATGTTTTTGCAATTATAATCTTAGTAATTTGGGTACCTTGAAAATGGAGAAACCTAGGCCAGATGTAAAACTACTTGCCTGGAGAGGGCATATGGAAAGGAATGAAGGAGAAATTCATTGGGGAAAAAAAGAAATTTCTTTCTGTTATTAAATCAGACTTTGTTTAATCAATCCTTGTGACTAATCTTGTATATTTTACAGCATATTATAGTCTTATTTCAGAAGACTCTATATACAGGATTGAGTCTTTCTTTAGAAGAGACTTTAAAAATTTGGTGACTTTTATATATTTAATTTTTATTGAATTATAATTGGCATACAATATAATGTTAGTTTCAAGTGTACAACATAGGGATTTAACAATCTTTTTTTTAAACTTTTAACTAGTTCAGTTCTGTCACTCAGTTGTGTCTGACTCTTTGCGACCCCATGAACCACGGCACGTCAGGC
Source organism: Muntiacus reevesi (assembly GCF_963930625.1). Lineage (NCBI taxonomy): Eukaryota > Metazoa > Chordata > Mammalia > Artiodactyla > Cervidae > Muntiacus > Muntiacus reevesi. The sequence goes on from NC_089271.1 coordinate 44,676,419, forward strand.
CTCCTGTCCATCACCAACTCCCGGAGTTCACCCAAGACCATGTCCATTGAGTTGGTGATGACATCCTACGATCTCATCCTCTGTCCTCCCCTTCTCCTCCTGCCTCGATCTTTCCCAGCATCAGGGTCTTTTCCAATGAGTCAACTCTTCGCATGAGATGGCCAAAGTACTGGAGTTTCAGCTTCAACATCAGTCCTACCAATGAATACCCAGGACTGATCTCCTTTAGGATGGACTGGTTGGATCTCCTTGCAGTCCAAGGGACTCTCAAGAGTCTTCGCCAACACCACAGTTCAAAAGCATCGATTCTTTGACCCTCAGCTTTCACCATAGTCCTACTCTCACATCTGTACATGACCACTGGAAAAACCATAGCCTTGACCAGATGGACCTTTGTTGACAAAGTACTGTCTCTGCTTTTTAATATACTGTCTAGGTTGGTCATAACTTTCCTTCCAAGGAGTAAGCATCTTTTAATTTCATGGCTGCAGTCACCATCTACAGTGATTTTGGAGCCAAGAGAAATAAAGTCAGCCACAATTCCCACTGTTTCTCCCATCTATTTGCCATGAAATAGTGGGACCGGAAGCCATGATCTTAGTTTTCTGAATGTTAAGCTTTAAGCCAACTTTTTCACTCTCCTCCTTCACTTTCCTCACGAGGCTCTTCAGTTCTTCTTCACTTTCTGCCATAAGGGTGGTGTTATCTGCATATCTGAGGTTATTAATATTTCTCCCAGCAATCTTGATTCCAGCTTGTGCTTCCTCCAGTTCAGCATTTCTCATGATGTACTCTGCATATAAGTTAAATAAGCAGGTTGACAATATTCAGTCTTGATGTACTCCTTTTCCTATTTGGAACCAGTCTGTTGTTCCATGTCCAGTTCTAACTGTTGCTTCCTGACCTGCATACAGATTTCTCAAGAGGCAAGTCAGGTGCTCTGGTATGCCATCTCTTTCAGAATTTTCTACAATTTATTGTGATCCACACAGTCAGAGGCTTTGGCATAGTCAATAAAGCAGAAATAGATGTTTTTATGGAATTCTCTTGCTTTTTTGATGATCCAGCATATGTTTGCAATTTGATCTCTGGTTCCTCAGCCTTTTCTAAAACCAGCTTGTACATTTGAAAGTTCACAGTTCATGTATTGCTGAAGTCTGACTTGGAGAATTTTGAGCATTACTTTACTAGTGTGTGAGATGAGTGCAATTGTGCAGTAGTTTGAGAATTCTTTGGAATTGCCTTTCTTTGGGATTGGAATGAAAACTGACCTTTTCCAGTCCTGTGGCCACTGTTGAGTTTTCGAAATTTGCTGGCATATTGAGTGCAGCACTTTCACAGCATCATCTTTCAGGATTTGAAATAGCTCAATTGGAATTCCATCACCTCCACTAGCTTTGTTCAAAGTGATGCTTCCTAAGGCCTACTTGACTTCACATTCCAGGATGTCTGGCTCTAGGTGAGTGATCACACCATCGTGATTATCTGCGTCGTGAAGAAATTTTCTGTACAGTTCTTCGTATTCTTGCCACCTCTTCTTAATATCTTCTGCTTCTGTTAGGTCCATACCATTTCTGTCCTTTATTGTGCCCATCTTTGCATGAAATGTTCCCTTGGTATCTCTAATTTTCTTCAAGAGATCTCTGTTGGTTTCCCCTATTTCTTTGCATTGATCACTGAGGAAGGCTTTCTTATCTCTCCTTGCTATTCTTTGGAACTCTGCATTCAGATGGGAATATCTTTCCTTTTCCCCTTTGCTTTTCGCTTCCTTTCTTTTCACAACTATTTGTAAGGCCTCCTGACAGCCATTTTGCGTTTTTTTGTTGTTTGTTTTTTTTTTGCATTTCTTTTTCTTGGGAATGGTCTTGATTCCTGTCTCCTGTACAATGTCATAAACCTCCGTCCATAGTTCATCATTTTCTTTTTAATTTATTTTTTATTGAAGTATAATTGCTTTGCAGAATTTTGTTGTTTTCTGTCAAACCTCAACATGAATCAGCCATTGGTATACATATATCATTTCCATTTTGAAAGTCTGTCCCATCTCCCTCCCCAAACCACCCCTCTAGATTGACACAGAGACCCTGTTTGAGTTTCCTGAACCATACAGCAAATTCCAGTTGACTGTTTATTTTACATATGGTAATGTAAGTTTCCATGTTACTCTTTCCATACATCTTACCCTCTCCTCCCCTCTCCTGATGTCCATAAGTCTATTCTCTGACTGTTACTCCACTGCTGTCTTATAAATAAGTTCTTTAGTACCATTCTTCTAGATTCTGTATATATGCGGTAGAATACAATATTTATCTCTTTCTTTCTCACTCACTTCACTCTGTATAATAGGTTCTAGGTTCACCCACCTCATCAGAACCGATTTTAATGCATTTCTTTTTATGGCTGAGTGACCTGCCTCTTGAGAAACCTGTATGCAGCTCAGGAAGCAACAGTTAGAACTGGACATGGAAAAACAGACTGGTTCCAAATAGGAAAAGGAATACGTCAAGGCTGTATATCGTCACCCTGCTTATTTAACTTATATGCAGAGTGCATCATGAGAAACACTGGGCTGGAAGAATCACAGGCTGGAATCAAGATTGCCGGGAGAAATATCAATAACCTCAGATATGCAGATGACACCACCGTTATGGCAGAAAGTGAAGAGTAACTAAAAAGCCTCTTGATGAAAGTTAAACAGGAGAGTGAAGAAGTTGGCTTAAAGCTTAACATTCAGAAAACTAAGATCATGGCATCTGGTCCCATCACCTCATGGGAAATAGATGGGGAGACAGTGGAAACAGTGTCAGACTTTATTTTTTTGGGCTCCAAAATCACTGCAGATATTGACTGCAGCCATGAAATTAAAAGATGCTTACTCCTTGGAAGGAAAGTTATGACCAACCTAGATAGCATGTTAAAAAGTAGAGACAGTACTTTGTCAACAAAGGTCCATCTGGTCAAGGCTATGGTTTTTCCAGTGGTCATGTATGGATGTGAGAGTTGGACTGTGACGAAAGCTGAGTGCCGAAGAACTGATGTTTTTGAACTGTGGTGTTGGCGAAGACTCTTGAGAGTCCCTTGGACTGCAAGGAGATCCAACCAGTCCATCCTAAAGGAGATCATTCCTGGGTGTTCATTGGAAGGACTGATGTTGAAGCTGAAACTCCAGTACTTTGGCCATCTCATGCAAAGGGTTGACTCATTGGAAAAGACCTTGATGCTGGGAGGGATTGGGTGCAGGAGGATAAGGGGATGACAGAGGATGAGATGGCTGGATGGCATCACCGACTCTATGGGCTTGAGTTTGAGTAATCTCTGGGCGTTTGTGATCGACAGAGAGGCCTGGTGTGCTGTGAATCATGGGGTCGCAAAGAGTTGGACTCGACTGAGTGACTGAACTGAACTGAACTGAATATTCCATTGTGTATATGTATCACAACTTCTATATCCATTCATCTGTTGATGGATATCTAGGTTGCTTCCATGTTCTACCTATTATAAATAGTGCTGCAATGAACAATGGGATGCATGTGTCTTTTTCAATTTTGTTTTCCTCAGTGTATATGCCTAGGAGTGGGATTGCTGGGTCATATGGTGGTTTTATTTCTAGTCTTTTAAGGAATGTTCATACTGTCTTCCATAGTGGCTGTATCAATTTGCATTAACCAACAGTGCAAGAGTGTTCCCTTTTGTCCACACCCTCGCCAGCATTTATTACATGTAGAATTTTTAAGGGTGGCCTTTCTGACTGGTGTGAGGTGATATCTCATTGTAGTTTTGATTTGCATTTCTCTAATAATGAGTGATGTTGAGCATCTTTTTGTGTGTTTGTTAGCTATATGTATGTCTTGTTTGGAGAAATGTCTGTTTAGGTCTTTTTCCCACTTTTTGATTGGGTTGCTTGTTTTTCTGGCATTTAATTGTATGAGCTGCTTGTATATTTTGAAAATTATTCCTTTGTCAGTTGTTTCATTTGCTATTATTTTCATCCATTCTGAGGGTTTCTTTTTTACCTGGCTTATAGTTTCCTTCTTTGGGCAATAACTTTTAAGTTTAATCAGGTCCCACTTGTTTACTTTTGTTTTTATTTCCATTACTCCAGGAGGTAAGTCATAGAGGTCTTGCTTTAATCTATGTCATCGAGTGTTCCGCCTATGTTTTCCTCCAAGAGTTTTATAGTTTCTGATCTTACATTTAGGTCTTTAATCCATTTTGAGTTTATCTTTGTGTATGGTGTTAGAAGCGTTCTAATTTCATTCTTTTACATGTAGCTGTCCAGTTTTCCCAGCACCATTTATTGAAGAGGTTGTCTTTCCCCCATTGTATATTCTTGCCTCCTTTGCCAAAAATAAGGTACCCATAGGTGCATGGGTTTATTTCTGGACTTTCTATCTTGTTCCATTGTTTTATAATTCTGTGTTTGTGCCAGTACCATACTGTTTTGATGACTGTAGCTTTGTAGTATAATCCGAAATCATGAAGGTTGATTCCTCCAGCTCCATTCTTCTTTCTCAAGACTGCTTTGCCTATTTGGGATCTTCTGTGTTTCCATATGAATAGTGATATTTTTTGCTTTAGTTCTGTGAAAAATGTCATTGGTAATTTGATAGGGATCACATTGAATCTGTAGATTGCATCTGGTAGTATATTCATTTTCACAGTATTGATTCTTCCTACCCAGGAACATGGAATATCCCTCCATTTGTTTTCTTTTGTCTTTTTAGGGAAGTTTATTCCTACAAATTTCATTCTTTTTGTTGAGATTGTGAATGGGATTGATTCCTTAATTTCTCTTTCTGATTTTCCATTTTTGGTATATAGAAAAGCAAGTGACTTCTCTGTATTGGTTTTGTATCCTGCAACTTTGCTAAATTCACTGATTGGCTCTATTAATTTTCTGGTGGTGTCTTTAGGGTTTTTTTTTATGTAGAGCATCATGTCACCTGCAAAGAGTGAGAGCTTTACTTTTCTTTTCTGATCTGTATTACTTTTATCTATTTTTCTTCTCTGATTTCTGTAGCTAGGACTTCCATAACTATGTTGAATAATAGTGGTGAAAGTGGATACCACTGTGTTGTTCCGAATCTTAGGGGGAATGCTTTCAGTTTTTCACCATTGAGAATAATATTTGCTTTAGGCTTATCATATATGGTTTTTACTATGTTAGGTAGGTTTTTTCTATGCCCATTTTTTTTTGAAGAATTTTAATGATAAATGTGTGCTGAATTTTTTCAAAGGTTTTTTCTGCATCTCTTGAGATTGTCATAATGATTTTTTCTTTCAATTTGTTAGCATGGTGTGTCACATTGATTAATTTGCATATGTTGAAGAATCCTTGCGTTCCTGGAATAAATGCTACTTGATCATGTGGTATGAACTTTTTGATGTGTTGCTGAATTCTGTTTGCTAAAATTTTGTTGAGGATTTTTGCATCTATGTTCATCAGTGATATTGACCTGCTGTAGTTTTCTTTTTTGTGTTGTCTTTGTCCGATTTTCTTATCATGGTGATGGTGGCCTCATGGAGTGTGTTTGGAAGTGTTCCTTCCTCTGCAATTTTTTGAAAGAGTTTTGAAGGATAGGCATTAGCTCTTCTCTAAATGTTTGATAGAATTCTCCTGTGAAAGCATCTCATCCTGGGCTTTTGTTTTTGGGGAGATTTTTGATCACAACTTCAATTTCAGTGCTTGTAATCAGGTTTTTCATAATTTCTATTTCTTCCTGGCTCAGTCTTGGAATATTGAACTTTTCTAAGAATCTGTCCATTTCAACCAGGTCATCTATTTGATTGCCATATAGTTGTTTAAAATAGTCTCTTATAATCCTTTGTATTTCTGCATTGTCTGTTGTAACCTCTACTTTTTCATTTCTAATTTTGATTTGATTCTTCTCTCTTTTTTTCTTGATGAGTCTGGCTAAAAGTTTGTCAATTTTGTTTATCTTCTCAAAGAAACACCTTTTAACTTCATTAATCTTTAATATTGTTTCTTTCATTTCTTTTTCATTAATTTCTGCTCATATCTTTATGATTTCTTTTCTTCTACTTATTTTGGTTTTTTTTTTTTTGTTCTTTTTCCAGTTGCCTTAGGTGTAAAATTAGGTTGTCTATTTGATGTTTTTCTTGTTTCTTGAGGTAGGATTGTATTGCAATAAATTTTCCTCTTAGAACTGCTTTTGTTGCATCCCATAGGTTTTGAGTTGTCATGTCCTCATTGTCATTTGTTTCTAGAAATTTTTTGATTTCCCTTTTGACTTCTTCAGTAACCTGTTGGTTATTTAGAAATGCATTGTTTAATCTCCATGTGTTTCTTACAGGTTTTTCTTGTAATTGATGTCTAGTTTCATAGCGTTGTGGTTGGAGAAGATCCTTGATATGATTTCAACTTTCTTAAATTTACTGAAGTTTGACTTGTGACCCAAGATGTGGTCTATCCTGGAGGATGTTCCATGTGCACTTGAGAAGAAGGTATATTCTTCTGGATTTGGCTGGAACGTCCCCAAGATATCAATGAAATCCATCTCATCTAATATATCATTTAAGACTTGTGTTTCCTTATTAAATTTTCTGTTTTGATGATCTGTCCATTGGTGCGAGTGGGGTGTTAAAAGTCTCCTGCTATGATTGTGTTACTTTCAGTTTCTCCTTTTGTGTCTCTTAGTGTTTGTGTTTTGTATTGAGGTGCTCCTATGTTGGGTGCATAGATAGTTACAATTGTTATGTCTTCCTTATGGATTGATCCCTTGATCATTATGTAATGCCCTTCCTAATCTCTTGTAATCTTCTTTATTTTAATGTCTCTTTTGTCTGATACGGGGATTGCTACTCCAGCTTTCTTTTGCTTCCCATTTGCATGGAATATATTTTTCCATCCTCTCACTTTAAGTCTATATGTGTCTTGAGGTCTGAAATGGGTTTCTTGTAGACAGCATGTATATGGGTCTTGTTTTTGGATCCATTCAGCCAGTCCATGTCTTTGATTGGAGCATTTAATCTATTTACATTTTAAGTAATTATTGATATGTATGTTCCTATTGCCATTTTCTTAATTTTGGGGGGTTTATTTTGTAGATATTTTTTCTTATCTTATATTTCTTGACTATATAATCTGTTTAGCATTTGTTGTAAAACTGGTTTGGTGGTACTGAATTCTCTTAACTTCTGCTTGTCTGAAAAGTTTTTTATTTTTCCATCAGTTTTTAATGAGATCCTTGCCAGGTAAAGTAATCTTGGTTGTAGATGTTTCCCTTTCAGTACTTTAACTATATCCTGCCATTCCCTTCTGGCCTGCAGAGTTTCTGCTGAAAGAACAGGTGTTAAATGTATGGGGTTTCCCTTGTATGTTACTTGTTGCTTTTCCCTTGCTGCTTTTAATATTTTCTTTGTGTTTAGTCTTTGTTAGTGTGATTAGTATGTGTCTTGTCGAGTTTCTACTTGGGTTTATCCTGTATGGGATTCTTTGCACATCTTAGACTTTATTGACTATTTCCTTTTCCATGTTGGGGGAATTTTCAACTATAATCTCTTCAAAAATTTTCTCATACCCTTTCTTTTTCCCTTCTTCTGGGACCCCTATAATTCAAATATTGGTGTGTTTGATATTGCCTCAGAGGTCTCTGAGATCATCCTCAGTTCTTGTCATTCTTTGTACTTTAATCTGGTATTCAGCAGTTATTTCCACCATTTTATCTTCCAGCTCACTGTTTCTTTCTTCTGCTTCAGATATTCTGCTATTGATTCCTTCCACAGTATTTTTAATTTCATTAATTGTGTTGTTTGTCTCTGTATGTTTATCATTGAATTCTTCTAGTTCTTTGTTAATTGATTCTTGCATTTTCTCCATTTTGTTTTCAAGGTTTTTGGTAATCTTTACTATCATCATTCTGAATTATTTTCCAGGTAGTTTCCATATTCCCTCTTCATTTATTTGGACTTCTGTGTTTCTAGCTTGTTCCTTCATTTGTGTAGTATCGCTCTGCCTTTTCATTATTACTTTTTTTTAAAACTTACTGTGTTTGAGGTCTCCTTTTCTCAAGCTTCAAGGTTGAAGTCTTTCTTCCTTTTGGTTTCTTCCCTCCTAAGTTTGGTCCAGTGGTTTGTGTAAACTTTGTAGAAGGTGAGATTTGTGCTGAGTATTTTTTGTTGTTTTTGTTTGTTTGTTTGTTTTTCCTCTGATGGGCAAGGTTGAGTGAGGTGGTAATCCTGCCTGCTGATGATTGGATTTGTACTTTTGTTTTGTTTGTTGTTTAGATGAGGCATCCTGCCCATGATGCTACTGGTGGTTGGGTGATGCTGGGTCTTGTATTCAAGTGGTTTCCTTTGTATGAGTTCTCAATATTTGATAGTTCCAGGGTTAGTTCTCTGATAGAATAGGGTCTTGGAGTCAGTGTTCCCACTCCAAAGGCTCAGAGCTTGATCTCTGGACAGGAACAAAGATTCCACAATGGTTTCTTATGGCATTAAGTGATATTGAAACAAATATCCAAAAATGAGAAAACAAAGATGAACCCCAGACAAATGGCAGTTGCAAAATCAGGCAAATAATTAAAGTAATGGAATATAAACTTATACATATACACCCATAAGGAAAGTCAAAACAGTCCAACAAAAATAAAGTACAGTAGACTGACCCAACGCACAAAGAAAATAAAAAATTTTATTTACCAGTTAAGAACAAAACTAACTAAAGCACAACTGGAAAACTAAACTAACAAATATGTTGAGAGGAAAAGAAAGAAAGAAAAGAAAGAAGGAATAGGTATGCAAAGTTAAGTAGAGGTAGGTGAAGAAGATTTATATCCATTAATGATTAACTCAAGGGGCAAAGACCAATAGGAAAGGCAAACAAAGGGATAAATTTAGAAAAATATAATAGGTTTAAAAAATTAAAAATTGAAATTATAAAAAAAAGAAAAAAAATGGAAGAAAAAAGAAAAAAAAAGAAAAAAAATGGAAGAAGAAAGAAAAAAAAAAAACTCCACAGAACTGCAAAATCCCAACGTAGAGGCAGAGGTTTATAACAACAATAAAAAGTGTGACTGAATATACACAAATACATATACATCCGTAAGCAAAATCAAAACAGTCCAACAAAAGTAAAGTATAATAGATTGACCCAGCAAACAAAGGAAACCAAAAACTATTTCTACCAGTTAAGAACAAAACTAACTAAAGCACAAACTGGAAAACAAAACTAAAGCAAGATGCCAATTGGGGAATAAAGCAATGAAAGTAAAACTAACAAATATGCTGAGAGGAAAGGAAAGAAAGAAATAATATGTATGCAAAGTTAAATAGAGATATGTAAAGCAGATTTATATACAGTAAAGTTTAACTACAAGGGAAAAAGTACAGTAGGAAATGCAAACAAAGGAATAAATGTAAAAAATAATAGTAGGTTTAAAAATTAAATATTAAAATTTTTAAAAGAGTAAAGAAAAAAAAAAAAAAAAGAAAAACTTCACAGAACTGCAAAAGCCCAATGTAGAGGCAGAGGTTTATAACAACAATAAAAAATGTGACTGAGAAAAGAAAAGCTCAAAAGCTTAATTAGATTTCATAGTGCTGATAAAATCGACAACTACAACGGTGGAGGTAGGGGGTGGGCAGGGAGAGGGGAAGAAAAGAAAAGAAAAACAAAATCCAACAGAATCTACAGAGCAAGTGAAAACATAAGACTAATAAAAGTTTTTCTTGAGTCACTGCTGTCAGATTCCTTTCCCTGGCTGGGAGTCACAGTACACCTCACCTCACTAGGATACCCTCCAGCACTGTACTGATCTCTAGACCTGCTGTGGGGGCAGTTCAGATTCTAATCTGGTCCTACTCCTGTGTGTTCTTGTCTCCAATGTCCACAGCTATTAGAACTAGTGCTTTTTCTTTTGTGGGGGCTCTCAATGTCTTTTTCTATATTCCATAGACACACAGTCTGCCTAGTTGAACATGTGGATTTAATCTTCAGCTTGTACAGCTGGTGGGAAGGTTTTGGGTCTTCTTCCTTTGCCATACTACCCCTGGGTTTCAATTTTGGTTTTATTTTCACCTCTGCATGTGGGTCATCCACTGGAGTTTGCTCCTGGGGCTGCCCTGAAGGACTTGGGTTTGCCCCTCTGAGGGCCACGTGTGGAGGTGAGGCAGCTGCTTGGGTCGCAGGGTTCTGGTAGCACCAGGTACTCAGGGGAGTTGGCTAGGCAGCAGGAAATATAGTGCTCTAGAAGGGTATGGCAACTAGTATTGGCCAATACGCTCCAGTATTCTTGATTGGAGAGCTCCCCTGACAGAGTAGCCTGGCAGGTCACAGTCTACAGGGTCACAAAGAGTTGGACATGACCAAAGCTACCCTGCACACATAGCCTCAAGGCTTTTTTTTTTTTTTTTTTTGCCTTTGGTTACTCTGCACCAGTGAGGGCTGAGCATGTACGTGGCACAGCTGCTTGGCTTGCAGGGACCCTGATGGCGGCAAGTGTGCAGGGACACGAACTGCCTCTGCTGGAGGAGTTATGACCCTATCAGAGTCTTTTTTTCAAGCCTCTTATAGCTGGTGATCTTTGGCCAGTCTTTCTCCATAGCTCTGCCTGTTCAGGCACTTAGAGGGCTCCCTTGCCTGGGGTCCTTCTCTGTTGTTCCGTGCATCAGGCATTTAAAGTGGCACCCTGGGTGGGGTCCTATTCTGTAGTTCAGTGCTTCAGGCGTTTGATGCGCCAGCCTCTCTATTGTTAAGCTGCCTGATGTGATGCTGGCGTGTGGAGTGAGAGGCTATGGTGATGGTTCCACTCCCTAGGCATGACTCAGCTGTATTGCCTTGCTTCCATGACTGCCTGGCTTTCTTTCACAAGGCATTTCCCACCACAATCTCCTCCCTCACACCCTCTCTATCTGTCTCTCTGCAGTCAACAGCAGCCCTCACCCTGGGATTGCTCCACAGTCCCTAAACTCCAGCTCCCAGCCGCTGCACCTTCCAGGGGACCTGCATCCCTGTCCAAGGTATGTATGTATGACTGAGTCAAGGACTGTCTGATTCTCATTCCATTTAGGCTGCCACAGATCAGCTGTTTCACTCTCACCCTTAAATGTTTCTCCTCTGACGCAGACAATTTCCCCGATGTGGGGATGGGACCCCTGCTTCATTTAGCCCACCTGCCAAGGGCAGGTCCAGTTCTACTAATACTCCTGTTTTTTCCCCCTAGTTCCTTCCTCCTACTGAGTGTTGAGTGGTTCTATATATTCTTTTCCACTGGTCAGGTCCTCCTGTCTGCTCTCAGCTGGTGCTCTGCATGCACTTCTGTGTCTGAATGTGTATTCCTGATGTATCCGCGGAGAGAGATGTACTCCATGTCTATCTACACCTCCACCATCTTGTTCTCTTGCTCTTGCCACATTTCTTTTTATCAAAAGACTTCGAGAAAGCAAAATGGAAGAGAAGCATTCTATTAAATGAGATTTGACAGTTTTATACATTGTGAAATGATCACCACAATAAGTCTAGTTTAATCTGTCACCATCCAAAGTTATTACAATATTGTTGACCATATTCCCTATGCTGTGCATTACACCCCCAGCCTTGTAGTTGGAAATTTGTATCTCTTAATCCCCGCACCCTTTTTGCCTGCCTCCCACCACCTCCCCTCTGACAACCACCAGTTTGTTTTCTATATCTATAGTAGGCATTTGATAGTCCTTTTTATTACTAAATCTGTATACCAAATCTACTGAATATTATAAAGACTCGCTGCTTAGGATCTTGTTTGCAAAATGACTCTTGTCCTTCACCTCAGATTCTTTTGGGGTAAAAAATTCCTCAAAGATAAAATGTTACCTGAATTTACAAAAATCATTAAGGATTCTTCCCGGAAACAGAAATGAAAATTTAAACAACAAAAAAAGATAAGTTTTTTCTACAGCCAAATGTTTAGTCTTTTCTTCAGTGTCTTTGGTCTTTAACATATGTATAAAAGCTTAATGGCGATTTTTCAATGCCCAGTATTTTCTAGTTACAGTTAGCGATATGAAACCTTCAAATAGATGTTATTGCAGCATAAATTATCTATCTAATACTGTCTAGGTTTCAGAATTTTCATAAAGATAAGAAGTGAAGAGAAAAGTTTGTCAAATTTAGGCTTGCCTGTTGAAATGCCAAAATGTGTCCAAATTAGATGCTGTTAATTATTTTACATTTTTGGTTTTTCACTGTTTGATGCTTTCAACTCTTTCTACAACAAAAATTTAAAAAGTAATTTAAACCTAAATGTAAAGTTGATAATTCATTTTTTATTGATTTTCCTTTGCAAGATTGATGCATTCTTGATTCAATAAACATTCAGATAACCTATAGGTTATCTGTTTTGAAACTACATTGTATAATTTAATCATTCCTTGCTTTAATTTTTAAGCTACCAAATATTGAATCTTAACTGGTTCTACAAAGCATTTTATTTGTAATTTTTTTTATTTTTTTATATTTTATATGAAACATTACATACATTACAAATAGATCATAATAAATGTATAGCTACATGAATTTTCACAGAGTGGATACATCCATGTAACTACTACCCAGATCAAGAACTAGAATACTATCAGAATCTAAAGTTCCCTGATGCCCTCTTCCAGTCACTATTCTGAACCAAAAAATATTATCTTGACTTCTAAAACCATAAATTAATGCTTTTGTTGGTTTTTTATTATTATTCATTATTACTGAGATAAAATTCACACAACATAAAATTCACTATTTTAACTATTTAAAGTGTACAATTCAATGGTTTTTAGTACATTCACAGTGTCATGGATCCATCATGGCTATTTCCAGAATATTTCATCATTTTAAAAGAAACCCCATACCTATTGAGCAGCAATCCCTCATTCCTCCCATCCACTAGAAACTACTAATTTACTTTCTGTATCTATGGATTTGGCTATTCTTCATATTACATATGAATGGAATTATGCAATATGTGGCCTATTATGTCTGGATTATTTTACTTAATATAATACTGTTTTCAATGTTCATCTATGTTATAGGACATATCAGTACTTCATTCACTTTATAGCTTAATAATGTTCCATTGTATGGGTATACCACATTTTGTTTATTTATTAATTAATTAATGAATATTTGAATTGTCTCCACTTTGGGACTATTATGAATAATGCTGCTATGGACATTTGTGTACAGGTTTTTGTTTGAATATACTAACATCATAGATTGCTTAGTCCTTCAGTTGTGTCTGACTCTTTGTGACCCCATGGACTGTAGCCCACCAGGCTCCTCTGTCCATTCTTGTCTGGATTTTCCAGGCAAGAATACTGGAGTGGGCTGCCATTTCCTCCTCCAGGGGATCTTCCAGACCCGGGGATTGAACTCATGTCTCCTGTGCCTCCTGCATTGCAGGCAGATTCTTTACCCACCGGGCTACTTGGGAATTTGTTTTTGCTTATTTTTAAGCTTTATAATATGTATTCCTTTTGTCTCTGAATAGTAAGTCAAAATAAGTGAAATATTACTCAGCAGTTTGTAAGGTTCAGCCACACTTTTGCATGTAGAAATAGTTCATTTTTCCTTGTACAGAGTTCTATTGTATGCCTATATCATAATTACTCTCATATTCTGTTTATGGACATTAATGTTGTTTTCAGGTTTGGGCAAGTATTAATTAAGGACATATATTCATTCCTATGAGCTTTAGGAGTGCAGCTTGATATGTCTAGTTTTAGTAACTACTCTCAACCAGTTTTCGAAGGTTCTTTTACTAATTTACACTCCTCCTAGCAGTTATGAAAGGTTTAGTTATTTCTCAGACTCACCATGACCTGTTAATGTTTGACTTTTTCACTTAGCCATTCTAGAGGGTGTTGACTGGAATAGCATTTTAGTTTTGTTTTACATTTCTCAACAAAAATCAGAAATTGTTGCATAGATAATTATAAAATAAATCTTAAGCTTATTTTTAAAATTTAGATATAACTAACAACTTATTTGAAATCTGCTTTATAGTGAATTTTTTTGAGGTTTCTGTTTGATGGAAGTAGAATACCAAAGAAATGTATATTATGTACCTTTGGTGATTAATAAAAATCACAGTGTAAATTGACCTAGTGACTTGTAAACTGTATCTATATATACTACTGCTGCTATTAATTCATATTGATAAATAATTTAAATATCAATTATTGGAAAAATATGGAGATCAAATTGAATTTGGCTTATGGTTTTAAATGTACTTCTCAAATTAGGAGAAAAACAGCAATTCTATATAGAATGGTTGAAATATGCACATGGGTCACATATGTTTCTATGTGATGGAAATGTTTCTATATTAGTATACAGCACATAGTTTGCCTAAAATATTCTGTGCCATTTGTAGATGAAAGCCCCTAAAAATACAACAAGGTAGAAACCAAAACAGTCATAAATTATAAGATGTGAAATATTTTCAGATGTCAACTTAAAAGCACAACCTAAAAGTTGAGAATTATGCTTTATTCAGTGACCTCATTGAGGACTATAGCCCAGGATACAACTGCTCAGATATTTCTGAGAAGCTGTTCCAAAGAGTTCTAGAAGGAGTCAGAATATATAGGATATTTTCCTGAAAAACAAACAAATATGTAGACAAAGATCAAGATTACTGCTAATCACAGAAAACAGATACACCTCAATTTAATGACTTTAGTGCCTATCTATCTATGGTAAGATGGGAGAATCTGGGATCATTGAAAATATTCCTTTCATATGCATCCATACTATCGAGGGCCATCATGAATTCCTCTCAGATCACACCTTGGAGGATGATTGCAGTAGCTGATGGCTTAATGACAGGCAACATTTATTGTTTACCAGAATGACAGGCAGCTTTCTTTGTTTAGTGAGAGAACAGCAAAACATTCTTGTTTAGTGAAAGTCTGCACTTTTTTGGCCCACAGAACCTCCTCTTGGTCATAAATTCAACCAAGGTTTGAGGCATTTCCAGACCAATTTTCCTCACAACACTAGGAAGTCTCATCCTAGATTAGGTGGGGCTTCTCTTGATAGACACAATGTGCTAATTTTTGAATTAGTCCATACTGATAACCTAAAATTCTTTGGGTTTTTTTAGTTTTTTTATTAGTCTATTAGTTTTTTTTATTAGTCTTTTTTTATTAGTCTATTATTAGTCTATTATGATCCAGAAAATGTTTTCCCTTGTTGCTTCTTCCCATATCTAGAGTTGCACTATTATAATTATTCTGTGTAGAGTTTTATACATACACACACACACACATATATGTAATATGTATGTATACATGATCGACTACTTCAAGATATTTAGCCATCAGTAATTTTGTTGGAAGCCAGGTCACACACTGGGTAATGCAAGAGATAATAATCTTATAAAATATACAGGATATAAGCAATACAGCTGGTAATATTAATAAAGCCATAGTACATCAGAGAGACACAAAGCATAAATAATTTGAAAACAAGAGACAGCAAACTAAAACAATGATTAATATAACTAGTTGTAATCTGGTCACAATAAACCATTAAGTCCACAAAGGAGGCAGCTGCAGAAACCAAATTAGTGAGGGATCAGGTCAAGAGAAAAAGATAAGTGTTTCATCTTCATTTACAAAATATACTTTATCAAATTGTTGTAGGTTATAGTGTAAAAGATAAGTTTTTCTGGGAAACAAAGATGAAAAAACAGCATATTTCAGGAAAAAAAAACACATTCAGTCCCATGGTGGCTCAGACAGTGAAGAGTCTGCCTGCAATGCAGGAGACCCAGGTTATATCCTTGGGTCCAGAATATCCCCTGGAGAAGGGAATGACAACCCACTCCAGTATTCTTGCCTGGAAAATTCCATGGACATAGGAGCCTGGTGGGCTCCATATAGTCACAAAGAGTCAGACATTACTGAGCGACTAACACTTCAGGCCCATGTAATTAATTCCTGTTGACGTGAATGAAGTTATTAGGTTTTCCATTAGAGTTTTATAATTTCTTACCCAATTTAGTGGTATTATCTGAAAGTTATCAGACATTTATATTTGTCAAAATTCTTTTTTATGAATCTCTTTGAAGATATTCATTTTATAAAACATCAAAGTAAAGTAATGATTAGCTATAAACTAAAACATTTAAAATGCTGTGGCTAAAGATCTGATTATAATGAAATTGACATGAAATTTGGTTATTTCTGTAACATATAACATTTTAAGGTACTAATAACTGAAAATATTATACCTGAAAATATTATACATTTATATTTATATATATATCTTTATAACTGAAAATATTATACATTTCAGATTTGTGTGTGTGTGCACTCAGTGGCTCAGTAGTGTCCAACTCTTTGTGACCCCATGGACTGTAGCCCACCAGGTTCCTCTGTCCATGGAATTTTCCAGGCAAGAATATTGGAGTGCGTTGTCTTTTCCTCATCCAGGGGATCTTCCCAACCCAGGGATCAAAACTGCATCTCTTGCATCTCCTGCATTGCCAGGCTGATTCTTTACCACTAGCAACACCTGGGCAGATACTTAAATTTTAAGGGTTTCATATAACTTTTGGAGTATGTGTATTAATGATACCCATAGAATATAACCTAAGAAGCTTTTATCAACATTTATATGACAATGTTTCCCATATAATTTAACATATCTAAGCCTAATTAGTTTAATATTTCTCTTTGTGTAGTTTCAGGGGCTCTTGGATGCATTCAGAAGTTGGCTGGAGGTCAAAAGACTTCATTAAATTTTGATTTAGGAAATTATGTCAGTAAATATCAAAAGGTTTAGAACACTGAGAATTTTATTTTTGGGAAATTTGCCAAAGGTAAATAAATATTTTAAAACACTTGGTCAAATAGGATCATGAGTCTCTGTGAAATAATACAATACTTATTCATTCAATCAAAGTGACAATAAAATATTTTTAAGGCACATGCAGATCATTTAGAAAGAAAAGAAACTCATAATCTGTTGTTATTAAATGTAGATTACCATTCCAAGAATACTTAGTTCTCATAACAGAGAAAACAAAACTCTGATCCTGTACCAGCCTACCCTCAATAAAAAAATTCATTTACCTAATTAAATTCAATCCAATCCCAGCTTGATGTTGCACAAAACTTTTCTCAAAATTTCCTTTTACAAACCTCCTGTAACTTTCTGTATCTGTATTCTTTCATCTCTTATTTTCCTTCCCATTCAGAAAACAACAAGCTTTAGGACAAAGTCACTTTCCTTTAATAAAGTGCATTTCAATTCTTTATACCTAGACAGCATATTAAAAAGCAGAGACATCACTTTGGCAGTCAAAGCGGTGGTTTTCCCAGTAGTCATATATGGATGTGAGAATTGGACCATAAGGAAGGTTGAATGCCAAAGAATTGATGCTTTTGAACTGTGGTGTTGGAGAAGACTCTTGAGAGCCCCTTGGACTATAAGGAGATCAAGCCAGTCAGTCCTAAAGGAAATCAACCCAGAATATTCATTGGAAGGACTGATGCTGAAGCTGAAATTCCAATACTTTGGCCTCCCGATGCAAAGGGTTGATTTGTTAGAAAAGACCCTGATTCTGGGAAGGATAGAAGGTAGGAGGAGAAGGGGACAACAGAGCATGAGATGGTTGGAGGGCATCACCGACTCAATGGACTTGAGTTTGAGCAAGCTCCGGGACTTGGTGTTGGACAGGGAAGCCTGGCGTGCTGCAGTCCATGGGGTTGCAGAGTCAGATACGAATGAGCAACTGAATAACAAATACCTTCTTTTGCTGAAAATATACATCTTACATTCCTTGAACACTTAAATGCTTTCCTTATTATCCCAGTAGCTTAATTATGTATTTCACAATTTGAATTCTTAAAAACCTTAACCTCTAATGAAAACCGATTAGCAATAATTTTGAACTCTTTGCCGTATCAGCATTTCCTGATAGGCAAACATAGGAATATTCCACAACCTCTAAAAACATATATCTTCTCATAGCACATTTTTCCCCCTCAATGTGTGGCAAAACATGTTTATTAAATCCTCAAATCTTTAGTTTCCCTCTTGTAAGGAGGCAAAAGTAAGTAAATATAGACCTAATTAGCAGTCAATGATCCAGCATCTTATTTTATTGGAAATGAACTGATATTTAACAAATTCCATAATTTAGGTTAGGAAAACTGTAAAGTTTCAATTACCAAAAATCTTGAGAAACTATTTTAAATAGATGTACCCAAAACATAATTATTCCTAAAGAGTTCACTTGAAAACTATCTCACTTAACCTTTATTTCATAACTTATGAAAATATCATCATACCAAGTTGATTTTCCTTGCTGACAAAGTCTACAAGACAAATAACATAAACTTATTGACCTTCAGTAAACCTAGTTGCAATTAAAAAAGTCTGTTTGATAAACCAAATAGCTTAAGTTAGCTTTAGTACCAGATATTAATGTTGAGTATTTCTAGATCATGTGAATCTGGACTTAATTCTTGCCAGTTTTCTTTATATTTAGAAATATTTGATTTGTAAGGTCTTAAAATCAACAGAAAGAGCTTTTTTTATAAATTTAATTTTGATAATATCCAGAGGTAGACATATGTTATATGTATAATGTACACAAAACATATAAACAGACAACACTATATATCTCAGCTTTAACATCTAGTTATGAATCAGGTATTATACATTTACTAGTTTATAGGTAGCACTTGGAAAAGTTAAATTTATTTCCTTAGGCATTACTAATTGTGGAAAATGCTTCAAGATTTGTATTTGTCCTTGATAAATCTTTAAGGAAGCTGTGAATCAGATTTTGGGTGAAGGAGAATTTCCAGCACTTTGAGTGTTAAAATCCTTTCCCCGTTAGTCCCCTTTTGATTTCAGGTTTTACCTGATTGAGCTAATTAGGCTCTGCCTCAGGTCAGTATGGATTGTAGTTTCATTTCTAGTTTGTAGAGGTTTGTAAGACACAAACATTTGCTTTCAAATTCTGCAATGACCTTGTCTGCTACTTGAATGACATAAAAAGGATGATTTGTCTAGCTAAATATTTTTCATTTGCTTTGTTAAATCAGTGAGAAGATTTCCAACAAAACTGGAAATCAAGGGGGTTTTGTATTATTTTTACTTAATTTAAAACAAATTATTTGTTTTTAATTGGAGGATAATATTCTACAATATTATGCTGGTTTCTGCCATATATCAACATAAATTAGCCATGGGTATACATATTTATTTTTTAATTGAAGGGCAATTGCTTTACAATCCTGTGTGGTTTCTGTCATAAAACAACATGAATCAGTCATAACTCTCTCTCTCTCTCTCACATATATATATATACACTACTCTTTTTTAAATTTTATTTTTAATTGTACGATAATTACTTTACAATATTCTGATGGCTTCTGTCATACATCAAAATGAGCCAGCCATAGGTATACATATGTCCTCACCTTGTTAAACCTCCCTCCTACCTCCCTCTTCATCCTACCCCTCTAGGTTATCACAGAATAACAACTTTGGGTTCCCTACATCATACAGCAAATTCCTACCAATTATCTATTTTATTTTACATATGGTAATATATATGTTTGAATACTACTCTCTCAAGTAATCCCACCTTCTCCTTGCCCCACTGTGACCCTAAGTCTGTTCTTTACATCTGTGTCTCTTTGCTACCCCGCAAATAGGATAATCAGTACCATCTTTCTAGATTCCACACATTGAGTTAATATATGATATTTATCTTTCTCTTTCTGACTTACTTCACTATATATAATAGGCTCTAGGTTCATCCACCTCATTAGAACTGATGCAAATGCAGTTTTTAGAGCTAAGTAATATTCCATTGTGTACATGTACCAAAACTTCCTTACCCGTTCATCTGTCAATGAACATCTAGGTTGCTTCAATGTCCAAGATATTGTAAATAGTGCTGTGATGAACATTGGGGTACATTTGTCTTTTTCAGTTATTATTCCTTCAGGGTGTGTGTCCAGTAGTGGGTTTGCAAGGTCATATGGTAGTTTTATTTCTAGTTTTTATTTTCTTTTTTTATTGTTGTTCAGATGCTAAGCTGTCTCTGACTCTTTGTGACCCCATAGACTGCAGCACGCTAGACTCCTCTGTCCTTTACTATTTCCCAGAGTTTACTCAATCTCATGTCCATTGAGTTGGTGAGGCTATCTAAGCATCTCATCCTCTGCCTCCTCCTTCTCCTTTTGTCTTCACTCTTTCCCAGCATCTGGGTCTTTTCCAATGAGTCCACTCTTTCACATCTATACACACACACACACACACACACACACACACACACACATTCTTCAATCTCTTTAATCAATAAATTTAAATTTGACAAAGAAAATGCACATCATACATACCCAAGCCAAATGCCTGTAATTTCACCATAAAATTCTCATAAACATAATATATATGTATATAGTCCCTTAACTTCAGTACCTGAATTACTGTACAAATTATCTAGAAGGTGAGTACACTGGTGTTTGGGAAGCTTGAAAAGACCATCTTAGAGTTCTGCACATTATGAATGGAGCTATTAAGATCCAATATTGAAAATGTGGGAGAAGAGAAGAAAAAATAGATTTAAGATTTTTGGAACTGGAAGCTAGTGTGTGGAAAATATTTCATAAAATCAGAAATGTAAAATTGTATGTGAAGAATTTGTTTCTCATTAAAGCATAGTTGAAAGCAAAATTTTCTACTTTCAGGAATGTTCTTAGTAAAGCAGCATATTCAATTAAAATCCACAATATATTTTAATAGAAATGGAATATGTAATTAAGCTTAAATATACAATTTTATTTCCAGTTTGAGATAATGTTTATAAGAATTTTATGGAGAAATTAGAGGCATTTGGCTTGGGAATGCATGATGGGTATCTTCTTTCTCAAATTTAAATGTATTGATTAAAGAATTAAAATAACATTCTGGTACAAATCAATGAAATATGAAACAAAAGTGATAAATATGAGCAATGAAATTAATAAAAATGATTCTTATATTGAGAGTCAACTTACAGCCAGAACACATACAGATTAAGCCAAAAATGGCAATTTTTAAAAAGGAATAGATAAGTTTTTAATAGAATTAGTAATGATTGTATGTGCTCCATTATGTCTGACTCTTTGTGACCCTATGGACCCTATGTAGCCTTCCAGGCTTTTCTGTCCATGGGATTTTCCAGGTAAGAGTACTGGCATGGGTAGCCATCCCCTTCTCCAGGGGATATTCCCAACCCAAGGATCAAACCCAGGTCTCTTGCATTGCAGGCAGATTCTTTACCATCTGAGCCACCAGAGAAGCCCTAAGTTATTAATAGTTTCTTAGAATTTTTCATAGACTAGTTAATGAAGGTAATTAAACCATTTATAAACACTATAAGAATATTTAAACTTTTTGCTGATTTTACACAAAATACTGCTACAAATGAACATTAATATATCAAGCAGAGTAATTAACACTGGACACTAAAAAAGGAAACTTTAAAATTCCTGAAATCGTACAGATATGACAGAAACTTGACAAAGTTTCATGAAAATCTAATAACAGTTTTGAAGTTTGCATGATAATTAAAAATAAAAACAAAATTTGTCTACCCATGAGGATTGCTAGATTTCCTCTCTATTCTCTTTTTATAATTTATTTATTTTAAATGAAACAAAGATTAACATTTTAATGATAAAAGGTACAATTCACAAAGAATATAGAATTTAAATTCTATCTTAAATTTAAAGAATGAAGAAACAGATACATAAAGCAAGAATCAGAAGAAATATTAGGGAAAAAAATATATAATCACAGTGAAACATATTAACATTTCTCTGAGGATATTTTATCAAGTGCAGAAAAAATAATCAGAGAATCTTGAGTAATGTCACTAATAATTTAAATACAATAGATTTGTACTTAATTAATTAATTAGTACCATATTTTACACAAATATATTTAAAATTTTGTATCTTACACATTGTCATCGGGCTTCCCTGGTAGCTCAGCTGATAAGGAATATGCCTGCACTGCAGGAGATTCCAGTTCAATTCCTGTGTTGGGAAGTTCCCCTGGAGAAGGGATAGGCTACCCACTCCAGTATTCTTGGGCTTCTCTGGTAGCTCAAATGGTAAAGAATCTGCCTTCAATGTGGGAGACCTGGGTTCAATCCCTGGGTTGGGAAGATTCCCTGGAGGAGGACAACTCACTCCAGTATTCTTGCTTGGAGAATCCCCATGGACAGAAGAGTCTGGCAGGCTATGGTCCATGGGGTCACAAAGAGTCGGACACAACTGAGCATCTAAACACAGCACAGTGCAGCATGTTATTATTAGATGTCCATAGAGCATTTAGAAAAACTCACAAAAAGATAAAAAGTATTAAATTTCAAAAAGTAGAATTCTTTTTTTGTGTGTGTGATTTGGTTATACACACACAAAATAAATGTGTATTCAGTTATCCCATATATTATCTTTTGAAATTATTTTCCATTATAGGTTATTACAGGATATAGACTCTATGTCCCTGTGCTATATAGTAAACTTTTGTTGCTTGTTGCATATCTATTTTTTTTTTAATTAGTAATGTAGTTTTCTATTCTTACAAAGTCAAACAAGTGGAATCAAAGTGTCAAAAATTTTTTGGTTAGGCAAAAATTCCTAAGTTTTCTAAAATATATATTATACATATTACTTATATACATGTATACAAAAGCTTTTTGACTATGGTTGATAAAGGCTTGAGAAAGAACATAAAAAATGGAGAAATTGGAGAAAGAATTGGAGAAAGGAAATGGGAGCACTGAATATGAAATAGAAAAAGTGAAACAGATTAGATAAAAGTAAAAGATTCTCATAAAGTACACTGGTTTTAAACACGGCCCCTCATTAGAAACACATCTGGAGTTCTGACCAAAAAAAATGCCTGATCATTTGTATTTTTCAAAAAATTCCAAGGTAATTCTGATATGCATCCAGATTTTAAAAAGTGATTACAGGGTTTTCTATTAAATGGTAGTTTTGGTTATATAGAATTCTAAAATTTTTCTTTTGATCAATCATGATACAATGGTTTTAAGTAAGTAATAGTTATATAATCACAATAGTAAAAGATGTTTATCAGTTTTCACAATCAATAGCCAGACAAAAAAAGATACTTACAATTGAAAGTCATAATGGGAAAATGATTAACCTAATGGTATAGAATAATTAAATAAAATTTAGGGACTCAAGCAGAGTGATATGTGGTAAGTAGAAGGGCATATACGCACATGTTTTCATCTGCTCAGCCCGTCTATGTCTTTTTTGTTTGTTTGTTTGTTTTTTCAGTGGGTTTTGTCATACATTGATATAAATCAGCCATAGAGTTACACGTATTCCCCATCGCGATCCCCCCTCCCACCTCCCTCTCCCCCCGACTCCTCTGGGTCTTCCCAGTGCACCAGGCCCAAGCACTTGACTCATGCATCCCACCTGGGCTGGTGATCTGTTTCACCATAGATAATATACATGCTGTTCTTTCGAAACATCCCACCCTCACCTTCTCCCACAGAGTTCAAAAGTCTGTTCTGTACTTCTGTGTCTCTTTTTCTGTTTTGCATATAGGGTTATCGTTACCATCTTTCTAAATTCCATATATATGTGTTAGTATACTGTAATGTTCTTTATCTTTCTGGCTTACTTCACTCAGTATAATGGGCTCCAGTTTCATCTATCTCATTAGAACTGATTCAAATGAATTCTTTTTAATGGCTGAGGAATTTTGATTAGTGCATTTAATCCATTTGCATTTAAAGTAATTTTTGATATGTGTGATCCTGTTACCATTTTCTTAATTGTTCTGGGTTTATTTTCTGTAGGTAGGGCTTTTCCTTCTCTTGTTTCCTGCCTAGAGAAGTTCCTTTAGCATTTGTTG
The DNA here is from genome assembly GCF_963930625.1 of Muntiacus reevesi. Classification (NCBI taxonomy): domain Eukaryota; kingdom Metazoa; phylum Chordata; class Mammalia; order Artiodactyla; family Cervidae; genus Muntiacus; species Muntiacus reevesi. The sequence continues at coordinate 44,700,315 of NC_089271.1, forward strand.
TGAAACTGGTTTGAAAGTGAAAGTGAAAGTGAAGTCCTCCATTATGTCTGACTCTTTGTGACCCCATGGACTGTAGCCTACCAGGCTCCTCCATCCATGGGATTTTCCAGGCAAGAATACTAGAGTGGGTTGCCATTTCCTTCTCCAGGGGATCTTCCTGACCCAGGAATCTAACCTGGGTCTCCCACATTGTAGGTGGACGCTTTACCGTCTGAGCCACCAGGGAAGCTGGTTTGGTGGTGCTGAATTCTCTTAACTTTTGCTTGTCTTGAAAGCTTTTGATTCCTCCATCAAATCAGAAGGAGAGTCTTTCTGGGTAGAACTTTCTTGGTTATAGGTTCTTCCCTATAATCGTTTTAAATATGTCATGCCATTCCCTTCTGGCTTGTAGAGTTTCTGTTGAGAAGTCAGCTGATAGCCTGATGGGAATTCCCTTGTATTTGTCATTTTCCCCTTGTTGCTTTTAATATTTTATCTCTGTCTTTAATTTTTGTCAGTTCTATTACTATGTGTTTCAGTGTGTTCCTCCTTGGGTTTATCCTGCCTGAGACTCTCGGTACTTCCTGGACTTGGTTGATTATTTCCTTCCTTATATTAAGGAAGTCTTCAGCTATTATATCTTTAAATATTTTCTCAGCTCCTTTCTCTCTCTCTTCTCCTTCTGGGGCCCATATAATGTGAATGATCATGTATTTAATACTCTCCCAGAGATCTCTTAGGCTGTCTTCATTTCTTTTCATTCTTCTTTCTATATTCTATTCTGTGGCAGTGATTTCCACCATTCTGTCCTCCAGGTCACTTATCTGTGCTTCTGCCTCAGTTATTCTGCTATGGACTCCTTCTACTGAATTATTCATCTCTGTGTGTTTGTTGTTTCGTTCTAGGTCTTTGTTAAACATTTCTTGCATCTTCTCAATCTTTGCCTCCATTCTTTTTCTGAGATCCTGAATCATATTCACTATGATTATTCTGAATTCTTTTCCTGGAAGGTTGGGTATTTCCACTTCATTGAATTGTTTTTTTTGTTTGTTTGTTTGTTTTATCTTGTACCTTCATCTGGGAAGTAACTTTATGCTTTGTTGTGCTCGTTAGCTTTCTGTAATGTGGTTTTGTTTTAGTCCCTGTGGAACTGTGATTCTTCTTATTTCTTCTGTCTGCCCTCTGATGGAGGAGTCTAAGAGGCTTGTGTAAGCTTCCTGATAGAAGGGACTGGTGGTGGGAAAAACTTGGTCTTGCTCTGGTGGGCAGGGCCTTGCTCAGTAAAGATTTAATCCATTTATCTGGTGATGGGTGGTGTTGAGCTCCCTCCCTGGTAGATTTTTGGCCTGAGGTGACCAAGCTCTCAGGTCTACTGGCTCTATGGTCAAATTAATGGCAAACTCCAAGAGGGTTTACACCAAAGGAGACTTTCCTAGACAGCTGTTGCCAGTCCCTGTGGTGAGCCTGTGCCAACACGTACCTCTACAGGAGACCCTCCAATACTAGCAGGTCATTATGGTTCAGTTTCCTGTGAAGTCACTGCTCCTTTCCTCTCAGTCTTGGTGCATACAAGGTTTTGTTTGTGCCCTACAAAACTGGAGTATTTGTTTCCCCTAGTCCTGTGGAAGCCTTGTAATCAAATTCCATTGGCCTTCAAGGTCAGATTCCCTGGAGATTCCCCAGTAGCTTTGTTGGGTCCCCAGGCTGGTAAGCCTGACGTGGGGTTCTGAACCTTCACAACAGTAGGAGAACTTCTTTGGTATTATTATTCTCCAATTTGTGGGTCACACACCCTGCAGATATAGGACTTGATTTTATCATGGTTGTGCCCTTCCTACTGTCTCACTGAAGCTTCTTCTTTGTCTTTGAATGTGAAGTATATTTTTATGGTAGACTCCAGCATCCTCCTGTCAATGGCTGTTCAACAGTTAATTGTGATTTTGATGCTCTTGAAGGAGGAGATGAGCACACGTCCTTCTACTCTTCCACTTGAACTGGTGTTTTATTCCAGTTTTTAAAGAAATCTCCATACTGTTCTCCATTGTGACTGTATCAATTTGCATTCCCACTAATAATGCAAGAAGGTTCCCTTTTATCCACACCCTCTCCAGCATTTCTTGTTAGTAAACTTTTGATGATGGTAATCCTGACCAGTGTGAGATGATACCTCATTGTAGTTTTGATTTGCATTTCTCTATTAATGAATGATGTTGAGCATCATTGCACGTGTTTATTATCCATCTCTATGTCTTCTAAGGACAAATGTCTGTTTAGGTCTTCTGCCCACATTTAATTGGGTTGTTTGTTTTCCTTGAATTGAGCTACATGAGTTGTTTGTATATTTTGGAGATTAATCCTTTGATAGTTGTTATCATTTGTTATTCCTTTTTCTTTTTTTTTTTTGATTAATTATTTTAATTGGAGGCTAATTACTTTACAATATTGTGGTGGTTTTTGCCATGCATTGGCATGAATCAACCGTGGTTGTATATGTGTCCCAACATCTTGAATCTCCCTTCCACCTTTCTCCCCTCCCTATCTCTCTGGGTTGTCCCACAGCACCAGCTTTGAGTGCCCTGTTTTATGCATCAAACTTGAAATGGTCGTCTGTTTTATATATGGTAATATACACATTTCATTGCTATTCTCTAATATCGTCCCACCCTCGCCTTCTACTCCAGAAGTCTGCTCTTATAATCCATACTCCAAAATCCTGCTTTTTACATCTGGGTCTCTTTTGCTGTCTTGCATATAGGGTCATCATTAGCATCTTTCTAAAATCCACATATATGCATTAATATAGTATATTGATGTTTTTCCTTTCTGGCTTATTTTACTCTATATAATAGGCTCCAGTTTCATCCACCTCATTAGAACTGATTCAAAAGCATTCTTTTTTATAGGTGAGTAATATTCTATTGTGTATATGTACCACAGCTTCCTTATCCATTCATCTGCTGATGGACATCTAGGTTGCTTCCATGTCCTTGCTATTGTAAACAGTGCTGCAATGAACATTGGGGGTACATGTGTCTCTTTAATTTCTGGTTTCCTAAGTGTGTATGCCCAGCATTGGGATTGCTGGGTCATATGGCATTTCTATTTCCAGGTTTTAAAGGAGTCTCCACACTGTTTCCCATAGTGGCTGTAATAGTTTGCATTCCCACCAACAGTGTAAGAGTGTTCCATTTTCTCCACACCCTCTCCAGCATTTATTATTTATAGACTTTTTGATGGCAGCCATTCTGACCAGCATGAGATGGTACCTCATTGTGGTTTTGATTTGCATTTCTCTGATAATGAGTGATGTTGAGCATCTTTTCACGTGTCTGTTGGCCATCTGTATATCTTCTTTGGAGAAGTGTCTATTTAGTTCTTTGATCCATTTTTTTGATTGGGTTGTTTATTTTCCTGGTATTGAGCTGCATGAGCTGCTTGTATATTTTTGAGCTTAATTCTTTGTCAGTTGCTTCGTTTGCTATTATTTTCTCCCATTCTGAAGGCTGCCTTTTGAACTTGCTCATAGTTTCCTTCGTTGTGGCAAAAACATTTAAGTTTAATTAGGTTCCATTTGTTTATTTTTGCTTTTTTCCCCATTTCTCTGGGAGGTGGATCATAGAGCATCTTGCTGTGATTTGTGTCAAAGAGAGGTATGCCTATGTTTTCCTCTAAGAGTATTATACTTTCTGGTCTTACATTTAGATCTTTAATCCATTTTGAGTTTATTTTTGTGTATGGTGTTAGAAAGTATTCTAGTTTCATTCTTTTACAGGTGGTTGACCAGTTTTCCCAGCACCACTTGATAAAGAGGTTGTCTTTTCCCCACTGTATATTTTTGCCTCCTTTGTCAAAGATAAGGTGTTCATATGTGTGTGGATTTATCTGTGGGCTTTCTATTTTGTTCCATTGATCTATATTTCTGTCTTTGTGCCAGCACCATACTGTCTTGATAACTGTAGCTTTGTAGTATAGCCTGAAGTTGGGCAGGTTGATTCCTCCAGTTCCATTCTTCTCTTTCAAGATTCCTTGTCTCTTTGAGGTTTTCTGTGTTTTCATAAAAAATGTGAAATTATTTGTTCTAGTTCTCTGAAAAATACCATTGGTAGCTTGATAGGGATTGTGTTGAATCTATAGATTGCTTTGGAGTATCATACCCATTTTCACTATATGGATTCTTCCAACCTACGAACATGTCATATTTCTCCATATATTTGTGTCATCTTTGATTTTGTTCATCAGTGTTTTATAGTTTTCTATATATAGGTCTTTTGTTTCTTTAGGCAAATTTATTCCTAAGTATTTTATTCTTTTTGTTGCAATGGTGAATGGGATTTTTTCCTTAGTTTCTCTTTCTGTTTTCTCATTGATAGTGTATAGGCATGCAAGGGATTTCTGTGTATTAATTTTATATCTTGGAACTTTACTATATTCGTTGACTACCTATAGTAATTTTCTAGTGGTGTCTTTAGGGTTTTCTATGTAGAGGATCATCTCATCTGCAAACAGTGAGAGTTTTACTTCTTTTTTTCCCCAATCTTGATTCCTTTATTATTTTTCTTCTCTGATTGCTGTGGCTAGGACTTAAATTTGTTAATGTGGTATATCACATTGATTGATTTTCAAAGTTTGAAGAAACCTTGAATTCCTGGGATAAAGCCCACTTGGTCATGATGTATGATATTTTAAAAATGTTGTTGGACTCTGTTTGCTAGAATTTTATTCAGGATTATTGCACCTATGTTTTCAATGATATTGGCTGATATTTATCTTTTATTGTGGCATCTTTATTTTTGTTATTAGGGTGATGGTGGCTTCATAGAATGAGTTTGGGAGTTTGCCTTCCTCTGTGATTTTTTGGAAGAGTTTGAGTAGGATAAGTTTTAGCTCGTCTCTAAATTTTAGGTAGCATTCACTGTGAAGCCATCTGGTCCTTGGCTTCTGTTTGTTGGAAGATTTTGTATTATAGTTTCAATTTCCATGCTTGTGACAGGTCTGCTATGATTTTCTATTTTTTCCTGGTTCAGTTTTGGAAGGTTATACTTTTCTTAGAATTTGTCCATTTCTTCCAAGTTTTCCACTTTATTGGCATATAATTGCTCATTGTAGTCTCTGCTGATTTTTTTTTTTTGTATTTTTGTGTTGTCTGTTATGATTTCTCCATTTTGTTTTCTAATTTTATTGATTTGATTCTTCTAGCATTTTTTTCTTGATGAGTCTGGATAATGGTTTATCTGTTTTACTTATCTTCTCAAAGAACCAGTTTTAAGTTTTGTTGATGCTTGCCATAGTCTCCTTCATTTCTTTTTCATTTATTTCTGCTCCGATTTTTATTATTTCTTTCATTCTTTTAACGTTGTGGTTCTTCTTTTTCTAGTTGCATTGGATGTAAAGTTCGGTTGTTTGTTTGATGTTTCTTTTGTTTCTTGAGGTAGGCTTGTATTGTTATGAATCTCCCTCTGAACACTACTTTTCCTGAATCCTATTGCTTTTGGGTTGTCATGTTTTAATTTTCATTTGTTTCTATGAATATTTTTATTTTCTTTTTGATTTCTTCCATGATCTGTTGGTTATTCATAAGCATGTTGTTTAGCCTCCATATGTTTGTATTTTTAATAATTTTTTTTCCTGCAGTTGATATCTAATCTTACTGTGATATTATTGGAAAAGATGCTTGAAATGATTTCAATTTTTTTGAATTTACCAAGGCGAGATTTATGGCCCAGGATATGATCTATCCTGGAGAAGATTCCTTGTGAACTTGAGAAAAAGTTTATTTCCCTTGTTTTTAGGTGAAATGCCCTATGCATATCAATTAGGTCTAAATTGTCCATTGTATCATTTAAAGTTTGTGTTTCCTTGCTAATTTTTGCTTTAGTTGATTTATTAGTTGATTTAGGTGATTTAGTGTGAGTGGGGTATTAAAGCCCTCCACTATTATTGTGTTACTGTTAATTTTCCCTTTCATACTTCTTAGCATTTGCCTTACATATTGAGGTGCTCCTATGTTGGGTGCATATATATTTATAATTGTTATATCTTCTTGGATTGATCCTTTGATCATTATGTAGTATCCTTCTTTGTCTCTTATCACAGTCTTTATTTCAAAGTCTATTTTATCTAATGTGAATATTGCTACTCTTGTTTTCTTTTGGTCTCAATTTGCATGAAATATCTTTTTCCAGCCCTTCAGTTTCAGTCTGTATGTGCCCCTTGGTTTGAGGTGAGTCTCTTGTAGACAGCATATATACAGGTTTTGTTTTTGTATCCATTCAGTCAGTCTTTGTCTTTTGGTTGGGGCATTTAACCAATTTACATTTAAGGTAATTATTGATAAGTATGATCCCATTACCATTTAATTTTTTGTTTGGGTTCATCTTTATAAAACTTTTCCGTGTTTCCTGAAGAGCTGGTTTAGTGGTGCTGAATTCTCTCAGCTTTTGCTTGTCTGTAAAGCTTTTGAATTCTCCTTCATATCTGAATGAGATCCTTACTGGCTAGAATAATCTTGACTGTAGGTTTTTCTCTTTCTTCACTTTAAGTATGTCCTGCCATTCCCTTCTGGCCTGGAGAGTTTCTATTGAAAGTTCAGCTGTTATCCTTATGGACATCCCCTTGTGTGTTATTTGTTGCTTTCCCTGTGCTGCTTTTAATATTTACTTTCTGCATTTGATCTTAGTTTGATTCATATGTATTTGGTTGTTTGGCCTTGGGTTTATCCTGTTTGGGACTCTCAGTCTCTTGGACTTGGGTGGCTGTTTCCTTGGCCATATTAGGAAAGTTTTTGACCATTATCTCAAGTATTTTCTCATGTCGTTTATTTTTGTCTTCTTCTTCTGTGACACCCATTATTCAAATGTTGGGACATTTAACATTGTCCCTTAGGCCTCTCAGGTTGTCCTCATTTCTTTTAATTCTTATTTATTTTCCCCTCTTTGCTTCATTTATCTCCAACATTCTATCTTCCACCTTTCTTATCCTCTCTTCTGCCTCAGTTATTCTACTGTTGGTTCCCTCCAGAGTGCTTTTGACCTCAGTTATTGCCTTTTTCATTATTGATTGATTTTTCTTTATTTCTTCTAGGTTCTTGTTAAGTATTTCTTGCATCTTATCAATGCTTGTCTCTAGTCTATCTGTCGCTCCATATTGTTTTCAAGATTTTCATCATCTTTGCTATCATTATTCTGAATTCTTTTTCAAGTAAACTCCCTATCTCCTCCTTAAGGAGGAGGGAGATAGAGGTGACCAGGAGGAGAAAAGTTGAGTCAAAAGGGGAGAGAGCAGTCTAGCCATCAATCTAATCCCTAAGTGCTCTCCACATCCTGGAACACCCAGAGAGATTCACAGATTTATGTAGAGAAGAGAATAGGGAGGAGGGAGATAGAGGTGACCTAGAAGAGAAAAGGGTGAGTCAAAATGGGAGAGAGCAATCAAGCCCATAGTCAATTTCCTAAGTAAGAATGGATAATGAATATTAGATTCTGAGATACAAAATTGCTAACAAATATCAAAAAGCAAAGATTAAAAACCAAGAAGTTAGACTCTCAAAATACAACATAAAAATAGAAAACAAAATCAATCACAGTAATTAAAAAAATATGAAAATGTTTTTTAAAATGCAGGATTTTTTGGAAAATTAAAGTGAAATTTAAAGAAGTAATAAATAACTATTTTTTTAGATTAAAAGATAAGAAAGCTGTGGTACATATACACAATGGAATATTACTCAGCCATTAAAAAAATTCATTTGAATCAGTTCTAATGAGATGAATGAAACTGGAGCCCATTATACAGAGTGAAGTAAGCCAGAAAGATAAAGACCAATACAGTATACTAACGCATATATATGGAATTTAAAAAGATGGTAATGATAACCCTATATGCAAAACAGAAAAAGAGACACAGATGTACAGAACAGACTTTTAGACTCTGTGGGAGAAGGCGAGGGTGGGATGTTCAGAGAGAACAGTATTGAGACAAGTATACTATCAAGGGTGAAACAGATCACCAGCCCAGGTTGGATGCATGAGACAAGTGCTCCGGACTGGTGCACTGGGAAGACCCAGAGGGATGGGATGGAGAGGGAGGCTGGAGGGGGGATCGGGATGGGGAACACATGTAAATCCAAGGCTGATTCATGTCAATGTATGGCAAAAACCACTACAATATTGTAAAGTAATTAGCCTCCAGCTAATAAAAATAAATGGGAAAAACATAAATAAAAGATAACAATAAAAATATATCTAAGAATTTCTCTGGAGTTGTTGTGGGCAGTGTGGTGTCTTCAGTATCAGATAGTCCCTTGTTCCAGCTTGTATTTGTTCTCAGGGTCTATAGGTGTCCCTCAAATATCTCCAGTATTAAATGCAGGGTTTTAATCTGTTGCATCTGTTACTTGCAGAGCAGTTTCCCCTTCTTTGTTTATTTTGGCTTCCTCTATTTGCAAGTCTCTTCAGGGTCGATTTCTACCCTTGACACAAAGGGGCAAAGGTGGCCACTTATACAGGCTCACTTGTTCAGTTGTGTTATGGGGAGGGAGGGACACTGCAAACAGATATCACTGGCATGTGTGGAGAGTGCTTGCAGTGGATGGACCACACTGGGTTTGTCACATCCCAAGGTGCTGTGTACTTCCCAGGTCTACACTGCTCAGTCTCCAGGGTGCTCTATAAGGGCACTGTCCCAAAAGGGCCCTGCATTTCATGCACTTCCCAGGTCTAACCACTCAAGTTCTCGTGTGCTCTGCAAGGGCACAGACCCGAATGGGCTGTGCGTTTTGATCCCTTCCCAAGTCCGAGCAGCTTAGGTAACCTAGTGCTTGGTAAGCACACTCCCAGGTGGGCTGTGCATCTTATTTACTTGCACGGTCCCCGCTGTTCAGTGTTCTGGGTGTGCCACGAGAGCACAGTCCCAGGTATGCCATGTGTCTCCTCTGGGGAGCTGATCTCAGGCTGTGACACCCCTGGCAGATGTCAACCACCCACAATCCCAGGAAGATGAGGTTAGCAACTGGGAGCCAGCTCACAGTTTGGTGAAAGATTCTGTCTCTGGGGCCGAGATTGCAGCAGCTATTTGCCTTCTGTCTCCGACTGTCGCTGGCCTGCCTCTCTGCCTCTGGGGAGGGAGGGCCCTAAGCAGCTGGCTTGCTCTCCTTTGGTATCCGCTCAATTCTTTGTTCTGTGGATGCACCAGGGGTCATTGTGTGATGATAGAACCTTTAGAGGGAAAGGTCTTTTTTTTTTTTTTTTCTCTGTCGATCCCATGGTTTTGGTTGCTATATCACATCATCTCCCTCAGATTGTTCTCACGGCATTCAGGCTTGGTCCTTACCCTAAGGGCTGATGTTGCAGCCTATGCCTCCCTGTCCAGCCCCCACTCGCTGGTGGTGGATATGAGCATCTATGCCACTTCTCTGCTGGCAGATGTGGTTAGGTGTGTATTCTGTGCCCCCCCCCCCACCGCAGTTTTGTTGCTCTCTGAGGTCCCAAAACTCCCCATAGACACGCCTGTAAGAGGGTTTCCTACTGTGTGGAGTCTTCTCTTCCTTCCTGACTCCCTCCCCAGGAAGGGTCTCTGTCTCTAAATCTTTTGTCTCAGTTTTTATCTTTTATCTTTTGTCCTACCTCCTTTTGAAGAGATTGGGCTGACTTTCTGGGTGCCTGGTGTCTTCCACCAGAGGTCAAAAGTTGTTTTGTGGAAGTTGCTCAGCATTCAGATGGCCTTTTGATGAATCTGTGGGGGAGAAAGTGGGGTCCCTGTCCTATTACTCTGCCATCTTGGGACCACCCTCATTTGCTATTATTTTTTCCTATTCTGAGGGTTGTATTTTCACCTTGCTTATAGTTTCCTTCATTATGCAAAAGCTTTTAAATTTAATTACGTCTAATTTGTTTATCTTTGTTCTTATTTCCTATTACTCTAAGAGGTGGGTCATAGAGGAGCTTGCTGTGATTTATGTCAAAGAGTATTCTGCCTATGTTTTCATCTAAGAGTTTTATAATTTCTGGTCTTATATCTTGGTCTTTAATCCATTTTGAGTTTATTGTTGTGTGGTATTAGGAAGTGTTCTAATTTCATTCTTCTACACATAATGGACTAGTTTTCCCAGCAGCACTTGAAGAGACTGTCTTTTCTCCATTGTATGTTTTTGCCTCCTTTGTCAAAGATAAGGTACCCTAGGTGCATGGATTTATCTCTGAAATTTTTTTATGTTGTTCCATTGGGCTATGTTTTTTTGTGCCATTACCATACTGTCTTAATAACTAGCTTTGTAGTATAGCCGGATGCCAGGAAAGTTGATTCCTACAGCTCCATTGTTTTTTCTCAACATTGCTTTGGCTATTTGGGGTCTTTTGTGTTTCCATACAATTTGTGAAATTACTTTTTCTAGTTCTGTGAAAAATATCATTGTTAGTTGTATAGGGTTTGCACTGAATCTATAGATTGCTTTGGGTATAGTCATTTTCAAAATACTAATTCTTCCAATCCAAGAACATGGAATATCTCTCCACCTGTTTGGGTAGTCTTTAATTTCTTTCATCAGTGTATTATAGTTTTTTGCATATTTGTCTTTTGTCTCTTTTGGTTAATTTATTCCTATGTATTTTATTCTTTTTGTTGCAATGATGAAATGATACAGTTCCTGTAATTTCTCTTTCTGATTTTTCATTGAGTGTATAGCAATGCAAGGGGTTTCTGGGTATTAATTTTGTATCCTAAGAGGTTACTATATTCATTTCTAAGCTCTAGTAGTTTTCTGGTGGCATCTTTAGGATTTTCTATATAAGAATCATGTAATCTTCAAGCAGTGAGAGTTTTAATTCTTCTTTTCCAGTCTGCATTTCTTCTACTTATTTTTTATCCTCTGATTGCTATGCCTAAGACTTCCAAAATTATGTTGAATAATAGTGAGAATGGGCGCCCTTATCTTCTTCCTGGTCTTAAAGGAAGTGCTTTCAGTTTTTCACTGTTGAGAATAATATTTGTTGTGGGTTTGTCATATATGACCTTTATTATGTTGAAGTATGTTCGTACTATGTCTACTTTCTGGAGAGTTTTTATCATAAATGGGCATTGAATTTTGTCAAAGACTTTCTCTGAATCTATTGAAATGATCATATGGTTTTTATATTTTGATTTGTTAATATGGTGTATCACATTGATTTCTGTATATTGAAGAATCCTTGCATCCTTGGCATAAAGCCCACTGGATCATGATGTATGAGCTGTTTAATGTGTTGTTGGATTCCATTTGCTAGAATTTTGTTGAGGATTTTTTCATCTAATTTCATCAGTGTTACTAGTCTATAATTATGTTTTTTTGTGGCATCTTTGGTTTTGTTATCAGGGTGATGCAATTCTTGTAGACTGAGTTTGGGAGTTTTCATTTGTCTACAATTTTCTGGAAGATTTTAAGTAGGATATGTATTAGCTTTTCTCTAAACTTTTGATAGAATTTCCTTATGAAGCCATCTGTCCCTGGGCCTTTTTGTATGCTGGAAGGTTTTTTTTATTACAGATTCAATTTTGGCGTTTGTGATTGGTCTGTTCATATTTTCTGTTTCTTCCTGGTTCAGTTTTTGAAGTTTATAGTTTTATAAGAATTTGTCCATTTCTTCCAGGTTGTCCATTTTATTGGCATATAGGTGCTCATGGTTGTCTCTTATTATCTTTTATATTTCTCTGTTACCTATTGTAACTTCTCCTTTTTCATTTCTAATTTTAATGATTTGAGTTTTCTCCCTTCTTTCTTGATAGGTCTGGTTAATAGTTTGTTAATTTCATCTTCTCAAAACATCAGCTTTTAGTTTTATTGATCTTTGCTATACTTTTCTTAATTTCTTTTTCATTTATTTCTGCTCTGATCTTTATGGTTACTTTTGTTCTAACTTTTGGAGTTTTTTGTTCTTTTTTTCTAGTTGCTTTCCATGTAAGGTTAGATTGTTTATTTGATGTCTGTGTTGTTTCTTCAGGTAGGTTTGCATTGTTGTAAGATTATCTCTTAGCACTGCATCCCATAGTCCCATTTACTGCAGCTCAAAACAGTTGTCATATATTCATTGTCATTTCCTTCTAATCATATTTTGATTTCTTCAGTGATCTGTTGGTTATTCAGAAGCATGTTGTTTAGCCTCCGTGTGTTTGTGTTTTTTATTGTTTTTTCCCCTATAGTTGATATCTAATCTTATAGCATTGTGGTCATAAAAGATGCTTGAAATTATTTCAATTTTTAGAAATTTACCAATCTTGACTTATGGCTCAATGTGGGGTCTAGCCTGGAGAATATTCCATGTGAATTTGAGAAAATGGTGAAATCTATTGTTTTTGGATGAAATGCCCTGTGGATATCAATTAGGTCCAACTGGTCCAATGTATCATTTAAAGCTTATATTTTCTTATTAATTTTCTGTCTGGATGATCTTTCCATTGTTATGAGTGAGGCATTAAAATCTCCCACTATTATTGGGTTACTGTTGATTTCCGTTTTAATAGTTGTTAGCAATTGCCTTATGTATTGAGGTGCTCACATGTTGGGTGCATATATATGGCTATAATTATTATATCTTCTTCTTGGATTGATCCCTTGACCACTAAAGAGTGTCCTTCTTTGTCTCTTGTAACAGTATTTTAAATTCTATTTTATCTGATAAGAAATATTGTTATTCATGCTTTCTTTTGATCTCTGTTTGCATGGAATACCTTTTCTAACCCCTCACTCTCAGTCTGTATGTGTCCTTAGGTCTGAAGTAGATCTCTTGTGGACAGCATATGTAGGGGTCTAATTTTTGTATTCATTCAGCCAATCTGTGTCTTTTGGTTGGAGCATTTAGCCCATTTACATTTAAGATACTTAAAAGTATGATCATGTTATCATTTACTTTATTGTTTTGAGTTTGTTTTTATAGCCCTTCTTTTTCTATGTTTCCTGTCTAGAGAATTTCCTTTAACATTTGTTAAGGAGCTGATTTGATTGTGCTGAATTCTCTTAACTTTTGCTTCTCTTTCATATCTGAATGAGATTCTTACTACATAAAGTAATCTTGGTTGTAGGTTTTTCCTTCTCATCTCTTTAAATACATCCTGCTATTCCCTTTTGACCTGGAGAGTTTCTGTCAAAAGATCAGCTGGTACCCTTATGGGGATCCCCTTGTGTGTTGTTTGTTGTTTTTCCCTTGCTGCTTTTAATATTTTTTCTTTGTGTTTAATTTTTGTTAGCTTGATTAGTATGCATTTTGTCATGTTTCTCCTTGAGTTTATCCCGTGTGGGTCTCTCTGGGATTCCTGGACTTGAGTGGCTCTTTCCTTTCCCATTTTAGGGAAGTTTTTGACACTAATCTCCTCAAATATTTTCCTGTGCCCTTTTCATTTTCTTCTCCTGGGATTCCTATGATTTGAATGTTGTGGCACTTAATGTTATCCCAGAGATCTCTGAGACTATTCTCATTTATTTTTACTCTCTTTTCTTTATTCCTCTCTACTTCAGTTATTTCTGCTATTCTTCAGCTATCTTCCAGCTCACTTATCTGTTCTTCTGCCTCATTTACTCTACTGTTGGTTCCCTCCAATATAGTTTAATCTCAGTTATTTATTATTCATTGTTGATTGTGTATTTTTAAATTATTCTAGGTCCTTGTCAAACATTTCTTGCATTTTCTCAGTCCAGGTCTTCAATCTGTTTATCCATGCATCCATTTTATTTTGAAGATTTTGAATCATCTTTAATATCATTATTTTGAATTGTCTTTCAGGTAGACTATTTTCTCCTCACTTGTTTGGTGTTCTGGGTTTTTTCCATGTTCCTTCATCTGCTGCATGTTTTGTTATCTTTTCATTTTGTTTAATTTACTGTGTTTGGGATCTCCTATCTGCTGGCTGGAAGGTTGTAGTTTCTCTTAATTCTTAATTATGAAGTCTGCCCACCCCCACCCACTGTTGGATAGGATTGGACAAGTGCCATATGAATGTTTCCTTGTTGGGGTGGCTTGTGCCTGCATTTTGGTGAATGGAGCTCAATCTTGTCTCTCTGGAGGGTAGTGCCATGTCCAGTAGTTTGTTTTGGGGTGGCTGAGGTGTTGGTATGGCTTTTAGCAGCCTGTCTGTTAATGTTCAGAGTTGTGCTCCTCTTTTGCTGGACAGAAGTTTCTTGACTTTTTGGTGGAGTTTGGATTCAGTGCTTAGATGACAGCCTTTAAGTGGGCTCTCATCTATTAGTGTTCTATGGTGTCAGGAATTCTTGATTGTCCAAAGTCCTGGAGTTGTATTTCCTGCCTTGTGGGTTCACACTTGACTTGCTACAGTAGCATCAGGACTTAAGGTCACATAGCACAGAAGACAAAACCCCTAGATTAATGGTGAAGCCACTCTCAACAGCCAAGAATGCCCCAAGAGATTCATAGACTTATATAGAGAAAAGAAGAGGGCAAAAGGAGAAAATAAAAGGATGTAGAGAAGGGTCAAAAGAGAAGAGAGCCATCAAGCCTATAATCAAACCCCTAAGTGAAAAAGTGTAGTAAAAATTAGATTCTCAAAGATACAAAGTTAAAAACAAAAGGTTGAAAAAAACAAAAATAATACGTCTAGAAAAAATTTGTCTCTCAGAAATAGAAAATAAAAAACAAATCAGCTAGCCCCAAAATAAAAAAATATGGAATTTTAAAAAATATAGTATTTTTAAAGTAACAGTGGGTTATAAAAAAAGAAATATTAAAAGAGCAATAAAGAGCCATATTAGTACAATATGAGAAAAAAGAAAAAAAAATGGGATGGGAAGTATATGTAGACTGGAAATGAGAGGACTATCAGAGTGATTCCTCCATTTTCTTGTTCCAGTCGCTTTACATACTCAGAAAGTCCTCCAATATATCGAGGGAGGTCTCTGGACCTGTTGTGGACAGTGTGGAGTCAGTTCAGAAACATATCTTCCTTTGGTCCAGCTTGTACTTCCTCCCAAAGTTTACAATTGCCCCTAAAGCACAGAGACTCAGGTTATTCGTGGAAATTTAAACCACTGCCCCTGTACTTTCTGGGATTGTTTCCACTTCTTTCCTTTTCTCACACAGCCCTTGGTGTTCTGTTTTGTTTATGGGCCTGCCACTGCTTGTGAGTCTCTCTCCCATGTCTGTTTTCTGCCCAGACACAAGGGGGTGAAAGTAGCTGGCTTATACATACTCACTGTCTCTGTTGTGCTGGGGAGAGTGCAGGGTTCAGCAGGCACCACCGGGTGTGTGGGGAATCATCACTGTGGCTGGGCTGCTCGGGGGTCGCCACAGTTTTAGGTCGATTATGCACTTCCCCAGGGGAGTTGGTCCTGTGTTTTGGGACCCTTGGCAGTGCCAAGCCACCTGGGCTCCCTGCTGGGACCTGTGGGATGTTGACCCAGTCTGAGACAAATTGTGTTCTTCCCCAACTGGTCCTGGATTGTGAGTCCCTTGGCCAAGTTAGGCAACTCAGGTTCACAGGAAGTGACCCACAATTGCTCACAGCTTAGTGGCACCTGTGAAATCCCTCACAGTGTTATTCTGCCTTCTGCCTTTGGTACTCATGTCTACTCACCACTCCTGGGGTTGTATAACACAGCTGGCTTACTGCTCTTCAGCATTCACTAGGGTAGAGACCTTTGTTCTGTGAGCCAGTGCAACTTTAGAACTTTCCTACAGCAATGATGTTTTGTTTCTCTGCTGGACACAGGGTTTTCCCTGGTCCGCTTTTACTGTGTTGTACCAGACCCCTCAGGGTATTTTCATGTTATTCAAACCCGGACCTCTGCCTGAGGACCAACCCCTAGAGTCTGATCTTCTGCACCCTGACCCCACTTGCTGTGGGTGAACATGAGCCTGTGAGCTGCTTCTTGGTTAGGAAGTGCCATTTGGTACATTCTCTGTGGTGAATTTTCTCCATTTTGCCTTCACCTGTCTCATTGTGCTCCCTTCTGTGGTTCCAAAGCTCCCCTTGATCTTGCCTGTGAAGGGGTTTCCTAGTGTGCAGAAGTTTTCCTCCTTCATGACTCACTCCTCAGGGCAGGGGTCACTGTCCCCAAATCCTTTGTGTTGCTTTTTGTCTTTATCATTCACCATGCCCCATTCAAAGGAGATTGATTTGTCTTTCTGAAGTCTGGGATCATTTGCCAGTGTTCTGAAGATGCTCTGTGGGAACTGAATGTGGTCTTCCAGTCCTATTCCTCTGCCATCTTCCCAGGAGTTCTCTTATTCTCTTTCTGACTAACTTCATTTTGTATAGCAGGCTCTAGGTTCATCCATCTAGGTTCAACTGGTTCACATTTGTTCCATTTTATGGCTAAGTAATATTTTCATTCCAATTCCAAAGAAAGGCAATCCCAAAGAATGATCAAACTATCACACAATTGCACTCATCTCACATGCTAGTAAAGTAATGCTCAAAATTCTCCAAGCCAGGCTTCAGCAATACATGAACTGTGAACTTCCAGATGTTCAAGCTGGTTTTAGAAAGGCAGAGGAACCAGAGATCAAATTGCCAATATCCGCTGGATCATCAAAAAAGCAAGAAAGTTCCAGAAAAACATCTATTTCTATTTTATTGACTAGGCCAAAGCCTTTGACTGTGTGGATCACAATAAACTGTGGAAAATTCTGAAAGAGATGGGAATACCAGACCACCTGGCCCACCTCATGAGAAACCTATATGCAGGTCAGGAAGCAATAGTTAGAACTGAACTTGGACCAACAGACTGGTTCCAAATAGGAAAAGGAGTACATCAAGGCTGTATATTGTCACCCTGCTTATTTAGCTTCTATGCAGAGTACATCATGAGAAACACTGGGCTGGAGGAAGCACAGCTGGAATCAAGATTGCAGGGAGAAATATCAATAACCTCAGAGATGCAGATGACACCACCCTTATGGCAGAAAGTGAAGAGGAACTAAAAAGCCTCTTGAGGAAAGTGAAAGAGGAGAGTGAAAAAGTTGGCTTAAAGCTTAACATTCAGAAAACTAAGATCATGGCATCTGGTCCCATCACCTCATGGCAAATAGATGGGGAAACAGTGGAAGCAGTGTCACACTTTATTTTTGGGGGCTCCAAAATCACTGCAGATGGTGATTGCAGCCATGAAATTAAAAGACGCTTACTCTTTGGAAGGAAAGTTATGACCAACCTAGATAGCATATTAGAAAGCAGAGACATTACTTTGCCAACAAAGGTTCATCTAGTCAAGGCTATGGTTTTTCCAGTGGTCATGTATGGATGTGAGAGTTGGACTGTGACGAAAGCTGAGCACCGAAAAATTGATGCTTTTGAACTGTGTTGTTGGTGCAGACTCTTGAGAGTTCCTTGGACTGCAAGGAGATCCAACCAGTCCATCCTAAAGGAGATCAGTCCTGGGTGTTCATTGGACGGACTGATGCTGAAGCTGAAACTCTAATACTTTGACCACCTCATGCGAAGAGTTAACTCATTGGAAAAGACCCTGATGCTGGGAGGGATTGGGGGCAAGAGGAGAAGGGGACGACAGAGGATGAGATGGCTGGATGCCATTACTAACTCGATGGACATGAATTTGAGTAAGCTCCAGGAGTTGGTGATGGACTGGGAGGCCTGGCGTGCTGCGGTTCATGGGGTCTCAAAGAGTCAGACACGACTGAGTGAATGAACTGACCTGAATATTCCATTGTATATATGTACCACATGTTCTTTATTCATTCATTTGTCGATGGACATCTAGGTTGCTTCCATGTCCTGGCTATTATAAATAGTAATGCAATTGCAACATTTGGGGTTATAGGCTGTAACCCCATGTAACATTGAGGTTATATGGGTCTTTTTGAATTATGGTTTTCTCAAGGTATATGCCCAGTAGTGGGATTATTGGGTCTTACGGTAGTTTTATTCCTAGTTTTTAAAGGAATCTCCGTTCTGTTCTCCATAGTGGCTATATCAATTTACATTCCAACCAACAGTGCAAGACGGTTCTCTTTTCTCCATATCCTCTCCAAAATTTATTGTTTGTGGACTTTTTGATGGCAGTCATTCTGACCAGTGTGAGGTAATACCTGATTTTCATTTTGATTTTCATTTCTCTAATAATGAGAAGTGACCATCTCTTCATGTGTTTATTGGCCAACTGTGTGTCTTCTTTGGATAAATGTCTGTATAGGTCTTCTGCCCATGTTTTGATTGGTTGCTTGCTTTTCTGATATTGAGCTTAATGAGCTGCTTGTATATTTTGGAGATTATACCCTTGTTTAATATCAGTTGTTTCATTTTCGATTGTTTTCTCCCATTCTGAAGGCTGTCTTTTCATCTTGTGTATACTTTCTTTTGCAATGCAAAAGGTTTAAGTTTAATTAGGCACAATTTGTTTACTTTTGTTTTATTTCCATTACTCTAGACATGAGTCAAAGAGCATATTGCTACAGTTTATGTCAAAGAGTATTCTGCCTATTTTTTTCCTCTAAGAGGCTTATAGTTCCTGGCTGTACATTTAAGTCTTTAATCCATTTGAGTGTATTTTTGTGTATGGTGTTAGGGAGTGTTCTAATTTCATTCTCTTACATAGAGCTGTCCAGTTTTCTCA
This sequence comes from Muntiacus reevesi, assembly GCF_963930625.1. NCBI lineage: Eukaryota > Metazoa > Chordata > Mammalia > Artiodactyla > Cervidae > Muntiacus > Muntiacus reevesi. The sequence goes on from NC_089271.1 coordinate 44,718,841, forward strand.
GGAACACTTATTGGAGGATTATCTTTTCTCCATTATCTACTCTTGCATCCTTTGTCAAAGATAAGGTGCCGATAAGAGTGTGGGTTTATCTCTGGGCTTTCTACCTTGTTCCATTGGTCTATATTTCTGTTTTTGTTTCACTAACATACTCTCTTGATAAACTGTAGCTTTTTAGTGTAGCCTGATGTTAAGGAGCTTGATTCCTTCAGTTCCTTTCTTCTCTCTCAAGATTGCTTTGACTATTTGGGGTCTTTGGTATTTCCATAAAAATTGTAAAGAATTTTTGTCTAGTTCTGTGAAAAATGCCATTGGTAATTTTATGGGAGTTGCACTTGATCTGTAAATTGTTTTGTGTAGTATATAGTTATTTTCATAATATTGATTGTTCCAATCCAAGAACATAATATGTCTCTCCATTTGTATGTGTCATCTTTGATTTTTTTCATCAGTGTCTCATCGTTTTCTGCATACATGTCTTTTGCCTCTTCAGGTAGGTTTCTTCCTAAGTAATTTATTATTTTTGTGACAGTGGTGAATGGAACCATTCCCTTAATTTATCTTTCTGATTTTTCATTGGTAGTGTGTAGGAACACAAGAGATTTATGTGTATTACTTTTGTATCCTGTGACTTTACTAAATTCATTGATAAACTCTAGTAGTTTTCTGGTGGCATCTTTAGGGTTTTCTATGTATAGTATCAAGTCATCTGCAAAGACTAAGTACTTTACTTATTCTTTTCCAATCTGGATTCTTTTCCAATCTGGATTACTTTTTTTTTTTTTTTTTCTTCTCTGACTGCCTTGGCTAGGACTTCCAAAGCGATAGTGAATAATAGTTGTGCAAGTGGACACCCTTATCTTTTTCCTGATCTTAGAGTTAATGTTTTCAGTTTGTCACCATTGAGAATAATGTTTGCTGTGGGCTTGTTGTATATGGCCTTTATTATCATACTATGCCCATTTCCTGGAGTATTTTTTAAATCATAAATAGGTGTTGAATTATGTTGAAAGCTTTCTCTCATTGTTGAGATGATCATATGTTTTTTATCTTTCAATTTATTAATATATTTGTCACATTGATGGATTTGCATATATTGAAGAATCCTTGCAACCCTGAAATAAACCCTACATGATCATGATTTATGATTCTTTTAATATGTTGTGAATTCTGTTTGTTAGAATTCTGTTGCGAATTTGTGCATATTGTTTATCAGTGGTATTGGCCTGTAATTTTTTGTGTGTAATATCTTTTTCTGGTTTTGGCATCAGGATGATACCTTGTAGAATTGAGTTTAGGAGGTTTTTCTCACTCTGAAATTACTTGGAAGAGTTTGAGCAGGATAGGTGTTAGCTCTTCTCTACCCATTTGGTGGAATTCATCTGTAAAGCCATCTGGCTCTGAGCTTTTGTTTGTTGGAAGATTTTTTATTACAAATTTGATTTCAGTGTGATTAATCTGGTCATATTTTTTGTTTCTTTTTGGTTCAGTCTTGGAAGTTTGTACTTTTCTATGAATTTGTCCATTTCTTCCAGGTTGTCCATTTTATTGGCATATAGTTGCTCATAGTATTTCCTTACAATTCTTTATATTTCTGCATTGTGTGTTGTAACTTTTTCATTTTTCATTTCATGTATTGTCTTCTTCATTTCTAATTTTATTAATTTGAGTCTTCTTACTTTTTTTCTCGATGACTCTGGTTAATGGTTTGTCAATATTATTTATCTTCTCAAAACACATATTTTAATTTTACTGATCTTTATTTTTACTTCTTTTTCATTTATTTCTGCTCTGATCTTTATTATTTTTTTCCCTCTGCTAACTTTGGTGTCTTTGTTCCTTTTTGGGGGTGGGTTGTTCTTTCTTTCTAGTTGCTTTAGATTAGGTTAGTTTCTTTATTTGATGTTTTTTCTTGTTTCCTGAGGTAGGCTTCTATTGCTGTAAACTTCTCTCTTAGCACTGCTTTTGCTTCATCCCATATATTTTGGGTTGGTATGTTTTCAATATCATTTGTTTCTAGGTATTTTAAATTTTCTCTTTGATTTCTTTTTTTTTTTCTTTCTTTCATTCCTTTTTTTTTTGTTTGTTTGTTTTTTTCTTTGCTTTAATCAGGTGATGCCTGGACATACTGCATCAGTAAAAATGAATGGATACAGTTTAATCATCCCCATACTGAAAAACCAAGGTATGAACTATTTAAAAGGTAGATCTTATGTTCAATTAGGTCCTTAGAGATGTATAAGACTGGTAATGAATGAGAAAATTCAGTTGGATGTATTCACTTCCTCTTTTTGGACGATTCAACTTCCTAATATTTGTTACACAGTGTAACTGTACATTTGATTGAAAGTTCTTGATTCCCTCACCCTCAAACATTCTTCAGGGTTTTGAACTCTCTCCTAGAAGAGAACCAGAAGTTCCTTTTTCAAATGACAAATCTAGAAACAGTTCTACTCTGGTAAGGAGTTTTAGTATAAATTTTAACGATGTCAGTATTCTGATGAAGCAAAAAGCAAAATCCAGCCCTGTTTTTCATGCACAGATGATGAAAAGGAAATTACTAATACTAAGAACATCGGTTTTCTTTCAAAAGGTATGATCTCTTTGATTTCTTTAGTGACCTCTTGATGATTTAGAAGCATATAGTTTAGCCTCTATGTGTTTGTGTCTTTTCCTTTCTATGCTTTATATCTAATCTCATAGCTTTGTGGACAGAAAAAATGCCTAACACAATTTCAATTTTCTATGTTTTCCAAGACTTGATTTGTGACCCAAAATGTGATCTGTTCTGGAGAATTTTCCATGTGCGTTTGTGAAAAAAAATGTATCCTGCTGCTTTTGTATATAATGTACTCTGATATCAATTAAGTTCATCAGTTCTAATCTGTCATTTTTAAGGCTTCTCTTTCCTTATTAATTTTCTGTCTGGATGATCTGTCCATTGGTAAGAGTGAAGTGTTAAAGTCCCCCACTATTATTGTGTTACTATCGATTTCCCCTCAAATAAATGTTAGCATTTGCCTTATGTATTTAAGTGCTCCTATGTTAGATGCATATATTAATATTTTCATAATTGTTATATTATCTCCTTAGATTGATCCCTTGACCATTATGTAGTATCCTTCTTTGTCTGTTTTAACAATCTTTATTTTAAAGTCCATTTTATCTGATATGAGTATTGTTACTCCAGCTTTGTTTTGATTTCCATTTGCATGGAATAACTTTTTCCAACCCCTCAGTTTGTATGTGCCCTTAGGTCTGAAGTGGATCTGTTGTAGACAACATACATATGTGTCTTCTTTTGTATCCATTCAACCAATCTGTGTCTTTTGGTTGGAGTACTTAGCACATTTACATTAAAGGTAATTATTGATATGTATGATCCTATTAATATTTACTTTATTGTTGTGGGTTTACTTTTGAAAGTCTTTCTTTCTCTTGTTTCTCCAGTCTAGAGAAATTCCTTTAGCATTTGTTGTCGAGGTGGTTTGGTGTTGCTGAATTCTCTTAACTTTTCTTGTCTGTAAAGCTTTTGATTTCTCCATCAAATTTTAATGAGATCCTTGCTGGGTAGAGTGATCGTGGTTGTAGGATTTTTCCTTTCACCACTTTAAGTATATCCTACCACCACTCCCTACAGCCTGCATAATTTCTGTTGACAAATCAGCTTTTAACCTTATGAGGATTCCCTTGTATGTTATTTATTGTTTTTCACTTGCTTCATTTAATACTTTTTCTTTGTATTTAATTTTTTAAGTCTGATTAATATGTGTCTTGGCATTTTTCTGTCTGGACTTTTCCTGTATGGGACTCTCTGAGTTCTGGACTTGGGTGACTATTCTTTTTCCCATGTTAGGGACGTTTTTGAGTATAATATCTTGAAATATTTTCTCATACAGTTTATTTTTCTCTTCTTTTCCTGGGACCCCTATAAATCAAATGTTGGTGTGCTTAATGTTGCCCAGAGGTCTCTGAGACTGTCCACATTCCATTTCATTCCTTTTTTCTGAGTTCTGTTCTCCTTCAGTTACTTCCACCACTCCATCTTCTAGCACACATATCTATTTATCCATTCTTCTGCCTCAGTTATTCTGCTATTGGTTTTCTCTAGTGCATTAAAAAAATTTTTTTTATTAGTTGGAGGCTAATTACTTCACAATATTTCAGTGGGTTTTGTCATACATTGACATGAATCAGCCATAGAGTTACATGTATTCCCCATCCCGACCCTCCCTCCCCCCTCCCTCTCCACCCGACTCCTCTGGGTCCTCCCAGTACACCAGGCCCGAGCACTTGTCTCATGCATCCCACCTGGACTGGTGATCTGTTTCATCATAGATAATATACATGCTGTTCTTTTGAAACATCCCACCCTCACCTTCTCCCACAGAGTTCAAAAGTCTGTTCTGTACTTCTGTGTCTAGTGCATTTTTAATTTCAGTTATTGTATTGTTCACTGCTGATTTTCTGTTTTTTATTTCTTCTAGGTCCTTATGAAATATCTGTTGTGTCTTCTCAATTTGTGCCTCAATTCTCTTTATCTGTGCCTCCATTCTATTTCTGAAATTTTCATTATCTTACTATTCTTACTCTGAATTATTTTTCAGCTAGATTCTATTTACTCTTCATTTTTTTGTTGTGTGACTTTTTACCTTGCTCCTTCATCTTCCCCATGTTTCTTTTACTGATTTTGTTTATCTTACTTATCCTTTTAGGGGGTTTCCTTTCCACAGGCTGCAGGATTGTGGAGTCTGCCCCCAGTGGTTGGGTTTGGACCCATGCCTTGAGAAGGTTTCCTGATGGGGGGAACCTGTGCCTGTGTTCTGATGGTGAAGGTGAATTTTGTTCTCTTTTTGACAGTGTTGCATCCAATGGTGTGTTTTGAGGTATCTATGAACTTAGTATGGCTTTAGGCATCCTCTCAGAAAATGGGTGGATTTGTGTTCCTGTTTCCTAGCTGTGAGTGTGAGGCATCCAAAACTTGAGATTGCTTGTCTTTGGGTGGAGCTAGATCTTAATGTTGAGATAAGGGCCTTTGGGAGAGCTCTCACTGATTAACATTCCAGGGAGTCAGGAGTTCTCCGGTGGTCCAACCTCTTGGACTTGGTTCTCCCATCTCAGAGATTCAGGCCCAACCCACTGGGTGAAGCACCAAGGTTCTGCAAGCCACACAGCACAGAAGAGAGAGAAAAATATAAGAAAAAAACCATCAAACAAAAAAGCAAAGACAGAAAAATCTCCAAGAGAAATTATAAAGGAAAACCAAACATAAACACAAAAAAAGACTCACATGCACAAAAAGAAGAGAAATAAAGGAAACAAAATGAAAGGGAGAAATCAAACAAACAAACAAAAAACAAACCCATAAATGAAAACAACCACTAAAAACTAAACTAACAAAAACACAAAACCAAGATTAAATCAAGTTCAGAAAGCAAAAAAAGGGGCAAAGAAAATATGAAAGAGATACACCAATACAATAAAAAAATAAATAAATAAAAGCATGATGAAAACAAAAGGAAAAATACAAAACACCAAAGAAGTAAAGATTAGATAAATATAAAATATAATTAAAAATAAGATAAAAAACAAAGAAAACAACATGGAAAATGCAATATAATGAAAAAGTACTGCAGAAATAGAATAAAATAAATTTCTTTAATAAAAGCATACAAACATTAAAAGTAAATAAAAATTTTAAAAAGTAGAGTAATAATTTAAAGGGAACAGCAATAGAACAAACCAAAGAAATATGTCTATATATGGGAGTGAAGTGAGAAAGAGAGAGTGATAATAAGAAGAATATTTTCCTGTGTTCTTAGTGTCAGTATTCTTGACCCCACGGTAAGCTCCAGCCAAGTTGTTTACTCAGGAAGTCCTCCAATATTTCTAGGAAATTCTCTGGACCTGCTGTGGTCACTGTGGGGCCAACTCAGACTCTGATACGGCCCTACTCCAGCTTGTACTTGCTTCCAAAATTCACAATTATCCCCAAAGCCTGCAGCCTCAAATGTGGGAACCCTTGTTGTTTATTCAGATATTCCACAGATACAAGGCTTACCAAGCCAACAGAGGGGGTTTAATGCAGTGCTCTTGCGACTGCATGAGCAAATTTCCTTCCGGTTCTCTGCTCATACAGCCCTTGGTGATCAACTTTGGTTTTGGCCTCACCTCTGTTTGTATGCTGCCCTCAGGCATCTGTTCCCCACTGAGAGGGTAATAGGCAGGAAGGCTAGGGGTTCCCAAGTGGAGGAAATAGACTGCAATTGTCAGACTTGTTTTTTCTCTCTTAAGTGGCAGGAGGAAACAAACTGAGTGTCAGACATGTTTTTGTTGTTGTTGTTGTTGTTGTTTTCCCTTCTCTATACAAAATTAAAAGGAGATTTCTTTTAAAATTCTGTGTTGCCATGATGACACCTATTTCCACCTGAACCTAACTTTTCTCAAACCTTGAGGTAACCAATGCATTTTCTTATGGAAATGTTTTTCTTAAGCTGTGTTAATGAACTATGTATTTACCTCAGAATCTGCCTTTCTTCAAGTCTGTTCTGCCTAAGACCCAGAACCAATAATGACTCAACAAACCAGTATGTTTTACTAATGGAAATATTCTCATAAGCTATGTTAATGAAACTATGTATTTGCTTGGAAACCTGCCTTTCTTCAAGATTCATGTTAATTGGTTATGGCCTGGAATGACTCACCTTGTGCCAATGCTATCTCAAAATGCATGTTGTGGGTCAGGGGTCTGGTGCCACTCTCAATTTTGAGGTATTTCTTTTCTCTAATTAGGAGCTTGCTAATAGGTATAAAACTCCTTGCTAAAAACTAGCAAGGGGACACTCTTTCTGCCCGCTTCTGATGTCTATGTCAGAAGCTTTCTCTGTCTGCTTTATATTGTAATAAAACTTTATTACACAAAAGTTCTGAGTGATCAAGTATCGTCACTAGCCCCAGATCGAATACCTTGCCTCTCGAGGGCAAGAATCCCAGCATCGTTCATGGTTCATAGTGGCAACCTTTCAACACCCAGCCAAGAGAGGGCAAAAACAGTATCTGATTAAGGCTCACTTGCTCACTGGGGCAGGGGAGAGGGATGGTTAGGACAGTCACGGGTGGGATCTGTTGGGAGTGCCTGTGGTGGCAGAGGTCTGTGGGAAATAACTGCAGTCTGAGGTGGGTCATGTGCTCTCCTAGGGGAGTTGGCCCCGGGTTGTAGTCCCTTGTCAGTGCCAAACTGTACAGGCTCCCAGGAAGGTGTGGACAGGGACCTATGCCTGCTCAAAGCTTGATGGCGGCCGTGGCATCTGTCATTCCCACCTCTGCTGTAGGAGACAACAGCCATGACTCACACCAGCTCTTGAGCTTGCCTAGGTGGAGTTCTACCATCTGTGAATGCATGGAATTAGAGAGTTCATGACTGGCCTGCCCTTCTCCTCTTGTATCCCAAGACAATGATCTCTTGTCCCTCCGAAAATCCCAGGCTTTTCCTGAACTTCAACAGCTGTGTTGTACTAGCCCCCTCAGATCATCTTCATAGGCAGTCAAGGCCAGTCCTCTCCTTGGAGTCTGACCTCTGAAGCCTGAGCCTCAGCACTCAGCCTCCACTCGCCCCAGTGGGCATGTAGACAGGCATTTCAGGCTGGGGGTACTGGTTGGCAACAATCTCTGTGCAAAAATCTCTCCACTTTGCCCTCTGCACACCTGTTGTTGTTCTCTCTTCTGAGGTTCTAAAGTTCCCCACTGAGAGAGTTATGTTTAGGCAGATTGATAGGGAGTGCAGAAACCCCTAAGGAGGAGGTGGCAAACATCTTTTTCCCCTTCATTCATACAATTCTTTTGCCCTAGTCATGTAGGACATGTTTCTCTTAAGCTCTATGTTACTATGGCAAAAATCTATTTCACCTGAAGGTTAGCTTTCCTTAGGCCTGGAGCTAATGACTACAAACGATATATCTCAGCCAGGGACATGCTGCTCAGATCACATTCTCCCTGGCTAGTCTTGGGCCAATGTTATCTCAGAATGCATGTTATAGGAGAAGGTCCAGGTAAAACCACAGCCTTGAGCTCTGGGTTAACCTATTCCTTCTGGCTAATCTCATGCTGATGTCATCCCAGGATATATATTATGGGAAAAAGTCTAGACAAAATTTTCACTACCTTGAGGTATTCCTTCTATTTATCCTCAGCAGCTATCAGAAAAAGTATACAATACTTAAACTAGTGAGACAGGTGATCTTTCCACCTCTTCTGATGTCTATGTCAGAAACTTTTTCTATCATTTTTACTTTAATAAAAAGCTCTGGGAGACTGAGACCACGTCTTTGATCCCAGAGTTAAATCTTCTTCAAAGTCCATGAATCCAGAAATACCATTCACCAAACACCATAAGCTAAGCTACCAGCGAGGAGATTTCTGAGTGTATGGAAAAATTTCCTCCTTCACATCTCCCTCTTAGAGGCATATGTCCCATCCCAATTCCTTTGTCTCTTTTTCACTTGTTTCTTTTGTGCTACCCCATTGGGTTGAGATTAGCTTGCATTTTTGGAAGTCTGAGATCTTCTGCCAGCCTTCAGTAGGTTTTCTTTAGGAGGTCTTCCACATGCAGATGTGTTTTTAATGTATTTGTTGTGAGGAAGTTGATCTCCACATCTTACTCCTCTGCCATCTTGAAGACTCCCCCTCAAGTGTTTTATGTTCTAGAACTTTATGATCAATTTACCATGCCTTCAAAGGATTGCACAATGGCCCTCTTTCTGAGCACACAGTTTATACCCAGAGAAAAAATCTCTATTACTATTTTTACTAGCCCCTGGATATTAGCTCCCAGTTTTTACTTCATATTGTGCAGACTCAATTAACCCTGTTGATTCTTTTAGTATGTTTAGTGAAGATTGTCTGAGGGGCAGATTTATATATCCTGTCTTATAACTCCAGGAAGGGGAAGCATTCCCCAATGAGACATAATGTCTATTTCATGATAAAAATTGGGTGAAAGAGATGTAATCATTTTATTCAAAGCCCATTTCAATATGGGCTTCCTGGTGGCACAGTGGTAAAGGATCTGCCTGCCAATACAGGAGACACAAGAGATCCCTGGGCTGGGGAAATCCCATGGAGAAGGAAATGGCTACCTACTCCAGTATTCTTGCCTGGAAAATTCCATGGACAGAGGAGCCTGGTAGGCTATAGTCCATGGGGTCACAAAGAGTTGGACATGGCTGAATGGCAAAGAAGAACTTTCACCTCAATCTTATCAACTTTTATACCTTTAGTTTTCATTAAGAGCCTATCAACAAGCTTTGGTCTCAGAGGAAATCCTAGAAGCTTTCCTTTTTATCCTCCAGCCACTTTATCTATTTTTATATAAAGGCTTTGGGGTCCTCAAGTGAGGGATTGAATCAAGGGGCTCAGGCCCTTTTGTCAATCTTTAATTTGATTAACACAATTTTGTAAATCAATTATAGTCCATTTAAAAATTTTCCATCTTGTTGGGAAGAAGTCTATAGACTTTCCCTCATTTTTTTTTTTTCTGTTAATCAATCTAGTTAGCATTAATTGACCAATGATGTTTTTAAAAATTTTATTCAGTTCAGTTCAGTCGCTCAGTCATGTCCAACTCTTTGCGACCCCATGAATCGCAGCACGCCAGGCCTCCCTGTCCATCACAAACTTCCGAAGTTTACTCAGACTCATGCCCATCGAGTCAGTGATGCCATCCAGCCATCTCATCCTCTGTCGTCCCTTTCTCCTCCATAGTTAATTTACCATGTTGTTTTATTTTCAGGTATACAACAAAGTGAATCAATTGTACATGTAAACAAATCCACTCTTTTTTTAAAGTTTCTTTTTCTATGTAGCTCATTACAGAGTACTGAGTATAGTTCCCTGTGCTATATGGCAGGTTATTGTTATCTATTTTATATATAGTAGTGTGTACCTGTCAGTCTCAAACTCACAATTTATCCCTCCCCCCAACTTATCACCTGGTAACCACAAGATTGCTTGCTACATCTGTGTCTCTGCTTCTGTTTTGTAAGTAAGTTTATTTGTACTCCCCCTTTTTAAGATTCCACATATAAGCAATATCATATGATATTAACCTTTCTTTGTCTGACTTACTTCACTCAGTATGAAAATCTCTAGACCCACTTATGTTGCTGCAAATGGCATTATTTTGTTCTTTTTATGACTGAGTACTATTCTATTGCATGTACCACATCTTCTTTTCTTCTCCACATCCTCTATGGCATTTATTGTGTATAAATTTTTTGATGGTAGCCACTTTATCCTGTGTGAGGTGATACCTTATTTTAGTTTTGATTTGCATTTCTCTAATAATGAGTGATGTTGAGCATCTTTTCATGTGCTTTTTGGTCATCCATATGTCTTCTTTGGAGAAATGTCTATTTAGATCTTCCCTCATTTTTTGATTGGATTTTTTTTTATATTGAGCCACATGAGCTGTAATTAACCAATGTTTCTGTTAGCATCTGTAAGACACATTAAGGTGAAATCAAGACCACAAGTAAGACATCCTAAACAATTTTTTCCTTGTTATTGTTTTTTGTTTTAGCCTAAGGTAGTTCTTGGTTAGTCAAGTATGCATGTGAAAGTTGGACCATAAAGAAGGCAGAGTGCCAAAGAATTGAAGCTTTTGAACTGTGGTGCTGGAGAAGATTCTTTAGAGTCTATTGGACAGCAAGGAGATAAAATCAGTCAGTCCTAAAGGGAATCAACCCTGAATAGTCATTGGAAGGACTGATGTTGAAGCTGAAGCTCCAATTATTTGGCCACCTGATATGAACAGTTGACTCACTGGAAGAACCTGATGCTGGGAAAGATTGAAGGTAGCAGGAGAAGAGGGCAGCAGAGGATAAGATGGTATCACTTATTCAATGAACATGAACTTGGGCAAACTCTGGGAGATGGTGAGGGACAAACAGGCCTGGTGTGCTGTGCCGTCCATGGGATCACAGAGTCAGAAACGACTTGGAAACTGAACAATGATAGCAAGGTAGTTCTTAAATTAGCTGTTACATATTTTTTATACACTTTCTAATTTGTTTTTATTTTTTAAAATAAATACCAATAAAACAGAAACCTCTTTAAAAATTTACAAGTTTAAAAGCTTCTCCAATTTAAATAATCCATCATCTGCCCATTGACAAATAGTATCTTAATATTGACTCAAACCAGTAAGACACGAGGGGCATCCAAACAAGAGAGTGCAAAGGAAAATCTAGAAAGTTTCACAAAATCACAAAATCTAGAAAGTTTACTTCTCAAAAGAGTCTTAGGAAGAAAAGGTCTCGTTGTACAGGCAGATGCACGAAGGTGAAGTTGTCAAAGACCTCAGAGAGTTGTCACAGCCAGCCAAACGCTGCTCATAATCTCAGTCTGTTTGCCTGGCTGCCAAATATGCACAGAATGTACCTTCTGCATTGCAGTGACAAAACTTTTCATAGGAAGATCAGTTAGAACATCTACATCTAAAGGAAGATGAGTTAGAACATCTGATCAGCTAGAACATCTTTATATAAAAGAAGATCAGTTAGAACATCTACATCTAAAAGACATAAGAAATTCAAGTTTCCTGTAGAAGGGCTTTTGTTCTTTTAAGGTCAAAATTCTGAAAATACATTTTATCAAACTGGAATTTTTCTAGCTGAACAAGCAAGAAAATTTTAAAAAAGTAATTTTAGTATGTCAGAGGAACCCTGACTAGGCTATTTTTAGTTGAGATTTCCTTTAATTCTCAGTTAAGCAAGTTATTATAAGTATAAATTTTTTATGTAACATAATAAAATATTCCCAGTGTCTCTCAACTGATGATAACCCACTTGGTGTCTTTCAACTGAACAAAATCTTTCCAGCATCTTTTGGCTGAGGATTCCCAACTCAGAGGTACTCAAGTACCTCTTCTTGAAACTATGTTTCAAGGAAAATCTATTCATCCAGTAAGAAGTTTAATAATATTGAATAGAACTTAGGATAACCAGCCAGTAACAGGAGATCCAAGGCCCAAGAGAAATTCACCCAAATTAATTTGAACTCTCCAAGGAGGTGAGCAGACACAAGAGGGCCTCTGCTGGTACCAAAGCTTTGATTCCTCATAGAGTTCAGGTGAAAGAGAGAAATCTGCTCTGTATCCTTTTGTGGTTGCCAAAACTGATGACTGAAAAGAAAAAAAAAGCTCTGCCTAGAAGTTGAGAATTGTGTTTTATTTGATGGCTTCCTGAATACTACAGCTGAGGATAAAGCCTCTCAGATAGTTCTTAGAAACTGTTCCAAAGGGATAAGGGAGGAGCCAGATAATAGAGGAAATTTTTTGCTGGAAAAAAAAAAAAATAGCATGTAGTAAAACATTCAAAGACTGTTGCTAATCACAATATAGACATCTCAAGTTAATTTTTTTTTTTATTGCCTTTCCAAAGATAGTAAAATGCAAGAGTCTGGATTCATTGAAATTACTCCTTTCATATACATCTTAACTATCTAGGGCCAGTATCCTCTTTATCTCTATCTTGAATTCCCCTCTGAGTGTATTTTCAGGAGCAGTTCAGTGATTGATAGCTTGATGGTCAAAACATCTTTTGTTCAAGGGAATGGAAAGCAACATTTTTTATTTATTGAGGTGACAGGCAACAGTTTTTGTCCACACAGAGAATGCTGTATGTTTCAAACAAAAGTTTCAAAAGAGTTCCAAAATGGAAGATGAATTCCTATGTAAGTAAATCTAACAAGGAAGACATTTTATTGATAACAGTACTGTTTAAAGAAAGAAAAACATAGGTTAGAAATTGATTTTATTGAAAGTTCAATTTTCAATACGTTAGCATATTTATTTTTAGAAAACATTTTTGCTTTGTTGAGATAGCACTAATACCTTGACCTAAAGCAGTCTAACTTTCTTCTTCTTCTTCTTCTTTTTTTATCACACTCTTAAAACCAAGATTGTGGGAATCTATCGACATGGGTTCATATGCCAGTTCTGTTTCTCACTCATAATGAGAGCTTGAGTAAATTGTTCCACCTTTCTAAGCCTTAATTACCTCACGTGTAAAACTAGGTAATGAAACCTGGCTTGGTAGAGTCAATAAGGTTTGAAAGTATATTGAAGTCTTTGAATATTGTGAAGTTTACAGATATAAAGGGAAACCTAAAACTAAGGAATTCTTAAGCCCATTTTTAGAATCCATAAAATTTGCAAAACCCTAGTGAAAAGTAGCAAAATTTTAATCTAAATAAAAGGACAGGCTATATTAGAATCAGGATTAGAAAAATATTTATGATTCAGGTTGGGGTTGCAACAAGACAAATTTTCAGGTACAGGTTACAATAAGACAAATATTCAGATAAATTTTTTTCTAAGTATCAGTACCAATATATGTAGTACAAATACATACCCCTTCACACAGATCTATTTATCTACATATACATATGTATGAATTCAGTTCAGTTCAGTTCAGTTCGGTCACTCATCATGTCTGACTCTGAGACACCATGGACTGCAGCACGCCAGGCTTCCCTGTCCATCACCAACTCCCAGAGCCCACTAAAACTCATGTCCACTGAGTTGGTGATGCCATCCAACCATCTGATCCTATGTCATCCCCTTCTCCTGCCTTCAGTCTTTCCCAGCATCAGGGTCATTTCCAATAAGTCAGTTCTTCACATCAGTTGACCATCATATTCAGCTTCAGCATCAGCATCAGCTCTTACAATAAATATTCAGGACTGATTTCCTTTAGAAGTGACTGGTTTGATCTCCTTGCAGTCAAAGGGACTCTCAAAAGTCTTCTCCAACACCACAGTCCAAAAGTATCAATTCTTCAGCACTCAACTTCCTTCATAGCCCAACTCTCGCATCCATACATGGCTACTGGAAAAACCGTAGCTTTGACTAGATGGACCTTTGCTGGCAAAGTAATGTCTCTGCTTTTTAAAATGCTAGTAGGTTGGTCATAGCTTTTCTTCCAGGAGAAAGCGTCTTTTAATTTCATGGTTGCAGTCACCGTCTGCAGTGATTTTGGAGCCCCCCACCCCCCCCCAAAAATAAAATCTCTCACTGTTTCCACTGTTTCCCCAACTATTTGTCATGCAGTGATGGGACCAGATGCCATGATCTTAGTTTTCTGAATGTTGAGTTTTATGTCAACTTTTTCACTCTCCTCTTTCACTTTGATCAAGACACTCTTTTAGTTCTTAACTTTCTCCCATAAGGGTTGTGTCATCTGTGTAACTAAGGTTATTGATACTTCTCCCATCAATCTTGATTCCAGCTTGTGCCTCATCCAGCCTGGCATTTCACTTGATGTACTCTGCATATAAATTAAACAAGCAGGGTGTTAATATATAGCCTTGACATACTCCTTTTCTGATTTGGAACCAGTCTGTAGTTCTATGTCCAGTTCTAACTGTTGCTTCCTGAGCTGCATACAGATTTCTCAAGAGGCAGGTAAGGTGAACTTGTATTCCCATCTCTTTAAGGATTTTCCAGTTTGTTGTGATCCATAAAGTCAAAGGCTTTGGCAGAGTCTATAAAGCAAAAATAGATGTTTTACTGGAACTCTCTTGCTTTTTTGATGATCCAATGGATGGTGGCCATTTGATCTCTGCTTCCTCTGGCTTTTCTAAATCCAGCTTGAACATCTGGAATTTCACAGTTTATATACTGTTGAAGCCTTTCTTGGAGTACTTTGAGCATTATTTTGCTAGCATGTGAGATGATTGAAATTGTGCAGTAGTTTGAACATTCTTTAGCACTGCCTTTCTTTGGGATTGGAATGAAAACTGACCTTTTCCAGCCCTGTGACCACTGCTGAGTTTTCCAAAATTGCTGGCATATTGAGTGCATCACTTTCACAGCATCATCTTTTAGGTTTTGAAATAGCTCAACTGGAATTCCATCACCTCTACTAGCTTTGAAGTGATGCTTCCTAAGTCCCACTTGACTTTTCATTCCAGGATGTCTGGTTCTAGGTGAGTGATCACACCATACTGGTTATCTAGGTCATGAAGATCTTTTTTGTGTAGTTCTTCTGTGTATTCTTGCCACGTCTTCTTAATATCTTCTGCTTCTGTTAGGTCCATACCATTTCTGTCCTTTATTGTGCCCATCTTTGCATGGAACGGTCCCTTGGTATCTTTAATTTTCTTGAAGAGATCTCTAGTCTTTCCCATTCTATTATTGTCTTTTATTTCCTTGCATTGATCATTAAGGAAGTCTATCTTATCTCTCCTTCCTATTTTTTGGAACTCTGCATTCAAATGGGTATATCTTTCCTTTCTCCTTTACTTTTCACTTCTCTTCCTTTCACAGCTATTTGCAAGGCATCCTCAGGCAACCATTTTGTTTTTCTGCATTTTTTATCTTGGGGATGGTCTTGATCATTGGCATATTAAAAAAGCAAAGGTATTACTTTGCCGATAAAGTTCAGTATAGTCAAAGCTATGGTTTTTCCAGTAGTCATGTATGGATGTGAAAGTTGTACCATAAAGAAGGCTGAATGCCAAAGAATTGATGGTTTTCAACTGTGGTTTTGGAGAAGACTCTTGAGAGTCCCTTGGACTGCAAGGAGATCAAACCAGTCAATCCTAAAGGAAATCAATCCTGAATATTCATTGAAAGGATTAATGCTAAAGCTGAAGCTGCAGTACTTTTACTACCTGGTGTGAAGAGCTGACTCATTAGAAATGACCTTTATGCTGGGAAAGATTGAAGGCAGAAGGGAATGACATATGATGATATGGTTGAATGGTATCACCGACTTGATCATCATGAGTTTGTACAATCTGGGAGTTGGTGCTGGACAGGGAAGCCTGGCATACTGCAGTCCATGGGGTTGCAAAGAGTCGGGCCAGACTGACTGACTGAACTGAACTGAATCATGTTAATGGAATATGAAAAACTTGCAATAGATCCCACCCTTGGGTGGAAAAAGTAATATCCGCACTCTCTAAAAATGAAGATATTATCGATACTACTACGGGAGCAATAACTTGTGCTCTTCCAAGTTGTATTTTTGTCTGTGGCATACGAAGTGACCCTCCAACATGAGGGTGTGCATTTCCTAGATAGCTGGATACTCATCTTTTCAGATGTGTCAGTTCTTTGCATCAGGTGGCCAAACTATTCGAGTTTCAGCTTCAGCATCAGTCCTTCCAATGAATATTCAAGACTGGTTTACTGTAGGATGGTCTGGTTGGATCTCCTTGCAGTCCAAGGGACTCTCAAGAGTCTTCTCCAACACCGCCGTCCAAAAGCATCAATTATTTGGTGCTCAGCTTTCTTTATAGTCCAACTCTCACATCCATACATGACTACTGGAAAAAATCATAGCTTTTACTAGATGGACCTTTGTTGGCAGAGTAATGTCTCTGCTTTTTAATATGCTGTCTAGTTTGGTCATAGCTTTGCTTTCCAAAGAGCAAGCATCTCTTAATTTCAAGGCTGCAGTCACCATCTGCAGTGATTTTGGAGCCCCCCCCCCAAAAAAAAAATAAAGTCTATCACTGTTTCCATTGTTTCCCCATCTATTTACCATGAAGTGGTGGGACCAGATGCCGTGATTTTAGCTTTCTGAATGTTGAATTATAAGTCAACTTTTTCACTCTCCTCTTTCACTTTCATCAAGAGGCTCTTTTGTTCTTTGCTTTCTCCCATAAGAGTGGTGTCATCTGCGTATCCGAGGTTATTGATATTTCTCCTGGCAATCTTGATTCCAGCTTGTGCTTCATCCAACCCAGCATTTTGCATGATGTACTCTGAATATAAGTTAAATAAATACAGTGACAATATGCAGCCTTCACATAATCCTTTCCTGATTTGGAACCTGTGTGTCATTCCATGTCTAGTTCTAACTGTTGCTTCTTGACCTGCAATACAGATTTCTCAGGAGGCAGGTCAGGTGGTCTGGTTATTCCCATCTCTTGAATAATTTCGCACAGTTTGTTGTGATCCACACAGTCAAAGACTTTGGCATAGTCAATAAAGCAGAAGTAGATGAATTTCTGGAACTCTCTTGCTTTATTGATGATCCAACGGATTTTGGCAATTTGATCTCTCCTTCCTCTGGCTTTTCTAAGTCCAGCTTGAACATCTGGAAGTTTATGGTTCACATACTGTTGAAGCCTGGCTTGGAGAATTTTGAGCATTACTTTACTAGTGTGTGAGATGAGTGCAATTGTGCAGTAGTTTGAACATTATTTGGCATTGCTTTTCTTTGGGATTGGAAAAACTGACATTTTCTAGCCCTGTGGTCACTGCTGAGTTTTCCAATTTGCTAACATATTGAATGCAGCACTTTCACAGCATTGTCTTTTAGGATTTGAAATAGTTCAACTGGATTTCCATCACCTCATCAGCTTTGTTCATAGTGATGCTTCCTAAGGCCCATTTGACTTTGCATTCCAGGATGTCTGGTTCTAGGTGAGTAATCACACCATCCTATTTATCTAGGTCATGCAGATTTTTTTCATATAGTTCTTTTGTGTATTCTTGCCACATCTTCTTAATATCTTCTGCTTCTGTTAGGTCCATAATATTTCTGTCCTTTATTGTGCCCATCTTTGCATGAAATGTTCCCTTGGTCTCTCTAATTTTCTTGAAGAGATCTCTAGTCTTTCTTATTCTATTGTTTCCCTCTATTTCTTTGCCTTGACCACTGCAAAGAGCTGATTCACTTGAAAAGACCTTAATGCTGGGAAATAAATTGAGGGCAGGAGGAGAAGGGGGAAACAGAAGATAAGATGATTGGATGGCATCACTGACTCAATGGAGATGAGTTTGAGCAACTCAGGGAGATTGTGAAGGACAGGGAAGCCTGGCGTGCTGCAGTTTATGGTGTCGCAGAGTCATACACGACTTTGTGACTGAAGAACAACAACAGCCTTACACCTAAAGCTATCAGAGAATAAAGATCAAACAAAACCTAACATTAGTGGAAGGAAACAGGAAGATAAGAGCAGACATAAATGAAATAGAAGTGAAGAAAATAATGGAAAAAATCAATAAAACTAGAAGCTGATTGGGCTTCTTTTGTGGTTCAGACAGTAAGGAGTCTGCCTGCAATGCAAGAAACCTGGGTTTGATCCTTGGGTCAGGACAATCCCCTGGAGAAGGAAATGGTTACCCACTCATGAAGCTAAACAAAGTTGATAGCCAGACTCATCAAGAAAAGAAGGGAAAGGACTCAAATCATTAAAATTAGAAATGAAAATTGAGGTGGGTGGAGGTGGCCCAGCCAAATGCTTAGGGAGTTGGGTGGGAATCCAGCATACCTGAGGCAGACAGGCAGCTGGGCAGCCTCAGTTACCGGATAACTGCTTCTCTTTCTGGTGTCTCCTCCACATAGTGAGAAGTATGTTCATGGAAGTCTCTGAGACACCTCCATGGAGGAGCAGAAAAAAATGGAAGATAAAGTGACTAGTCCAGAGAAAGCTGAAGAAACAAAATTAAAAGCAAGGTAACCTCATCTGAGACAAAAGCCTAGAGGTTCAGATTTTTTAAAGAAATGATTGCCTAAAGGGCAAAAATATTTTGATTCTGGGAATTACAGTATGGCTAAAGCAAAAATGAAGGACAAGCAATTTCCTACCACAGCCACAGATAAGACAGAGGTCATTGGTGACCACATTCCCACTCCATACACCCTTCCTCAATGGTAATCATCTCTTGTTAGCAAACTGGCTGGTTGATTAAAAGAGTTGGACTGCATGTATCTTGTAATTCCCATTATTTCCCCTTAATATATTACTTCTCTGCTTTTTATTTCCTTTCACTAAGTCATTCAAGATTGATGACTTCGCAGGTAGCAGTAGTGTGTGCTGCTATTGTAAGGGGATGTGGTTTAGTTGCTAAGTTGTGTCTGACTTTTGCGACCTCATTGACTGTAGCCCACCAGGCTCCTCAGTCTATAGGATTTTCTAGGCAAGAATACTGGAGTGGGTTGCCATTTCCTTTGCCAGGGATCTTCCCAATTCAGGGATCAAATCCAGATCTCCTGTACTGCAGGTAAATTCTTTACTGACTGAGCTACCAGGGAAGCCCTGGTAAGGGAATATACTAATATTTATGTAGAGTTTTTACTAGTTTAACAGTGCACTGGTAGAGTAAAGTAATCTACTTGAAAATAATTGTATGTATTACCTAACTCCTAGTGTAGTGCTGGTTCCAACAAGTAACAAGTAAGTTTTACAATTTTAATGTTTTGGCTTTCTTTAACTCATTAAATTATAGCTTTGTACGTTACTCTTATTTAATATAGCCTCTACTGTATTGGTTTCTTCTACATTTTCCTTTTGGATTTTGTAAAACAGAAATTTAAGACCACAAATTTGAAGAAAAGTCACATATTTCAAATACAGACAGGACTCCAAAAGATTTGTATCCTGTGCTTGAACTATAATGACCTTAACTCTGTTTCAGCTTCAACAGTAGAATGTTACTTAGGCAATATTTGCCCATTCTGTTGTAACTTATGTGACTCTGGTGCTTAACCGTTGAAGCTAATATTCTTATTAAGTTCCATAGTGTTAAAATACCTTTTGTTGTTGAAGATGTGAGGTGTGCATGTGCGTTAACTGTTGAATTCACTTTTGTGCCACTTTTGTAAGTACATTTTTTTTCACAACTTCTCACAACTGTCTGTATTAATTTAATATATTAAAGAGTAGATGATGTGCTAACCAGAAGTACAAGAATTCCTATACAAAACTCTATATGTCATTTGTCATTTGTATATTGTAAGAGTGAAAGGTTGTGGCTTGTGAGCTGTTTGCTATGCTGGGATTCATGACGCCCAGAGGAGACGGTTTTGATCTGGGGCCAGAGACAAGGCTTGACTACTCAGAGCTTTTTGTGTAGCAAAGTTTTATTACATTACAATAGAGATAGGGAAAGCTTCCGACATAGACATCAGAAGGGGACAGAAAGAATGCCTGCTTTCTAGTCTTTAGCAAGGTGTTTTAAGTCTGTTAGTGAGTGAGTGCAAGTTGCTCAGTCGCATCCCGATCTTTGCAACCACATGGACTGCAGTTTGCAGTGAGCTCCTAATCAGATAACAGAGACACCTCAATACTGAGGGAGTTTCATCAGGCCCCTCTCCCACAATATTCTTTGTTGAGCTAGAATGGTACAAGGTGTGTCATACTCGGCCATAAAACAATTGAGATGAATATTGGTTTGTTGAGTCATTATCAGCCCAAGGTTTAAGAAAAGAAAAAAATAAATAAAAAAGGTTAGTCTTAGGTAGAACTGGCTTCCTCAACAGAGAAGGGGAAAAAATGTCTGCCTGCCATTTGCAGTTTATTTCCTCCTGTGACTTGGGGACCTCTGGCCTTCCTACCTGCTAACCCTCTCAAGAGTAGTTTATAGTCTTGGGGTTATAGAATACCAAACTGAAATGTTTGCTCAGTCTTGTTGTTGTTCAGTCACTAAGTGGTTTCAACTCTTTGTGACCCCATGGACTGCAGCATGCCACGTTTCCCTGTCCTTAACTATCTCCTGGAATTTGCTCAAATTTGTGTCCATTGAGTCGGTAATTGCTCAGTCTGTCATATACTTAATTTTCATTTGTTACTAATATTCATGACATTCAGTGGCCTCGTGCAAATATGTTATGTTGCTTATGCATGTCTTTTGTCCTATGCAGAACATATTTGACTTTTATGAAAATTAATTCATGTAATTTATATTAACATTTTTTAATGTAGAAACATTTTATTTCCATAGTCAATTTGAGGGACATTAGAATAAAATGTCTTCCCTGGTGGCTCAGTCAGTAAAGAATCCACAAAAAAAAAGAAGAAAAAAAAGAATCCACTTACAATGCAGGAGACCTGAGTTCAATCCCTGGGTTGGGAAGATCCCCTGGAGAAAGGGCATGGCAACCCACTCCAGTATTCTTGCCTGGAGAATCCCCATGGACAGAGGAGCCTTGCAGGCTGCAGTCCATGTGGTTGAAAAGAGTTGGACACCACTGAGTGACTAAGCATATATACAGAATAAAATAATTTGCTTCCTGTAGCCCCTCCTTTTTTTTTTTCTTGCTTCTTTGACTCAACTTGTGTCAGGCTGCGCTGTTCAGTCTATTCAGAAACATATGTATCTATAATTTTGCCTCAACTGTGTTCTTGCCTGAGAATCCCAGGGACGGCAGAGCTTGGTGGGCTGCCGTTCATGGGGTCGCACAGAGTCGGACACGACTGAGGCAACTTAGCAGCAGCAGCAGTGCTGTTCAGTCTATTCAGAAACATATGTATCTATAAGTTTACTCTTGAATGCTGTATTTTCTAACACAATGATTTCTCAGTTTTTAACTACTCTTAATCCTGTATTATTACTAATTGACAATTGTTTAAATAAAAGGAAATTTATAATGAAACACATATTTGAGAAGACTGGCCCAGAAACCTAGTTATGTTGAAATGAATTTTAAGTAATTATAGTGAACTAAGTGAATTAGGCTTGTGACAATTAGAGCAATTTACATGATATGTGGAACAGATAATTCATATTTAGATATTTTGCTTCTATAGATGTCACTTTAGTAAAATGTAAATATAATTTTACTTGTCGTTTATCTAGTTAGAACTTTAATGGACTTTACTGGGACAAATTTACTGCTCTTTTCAGAGCTCTGCCTATAAGCTGTGATGCTGTAGCATGACACTGAGGATCTGTAGCCTGAGATGATAGTATTTTTTTCTTCATCTTCGAATTGTTCAGGACTGCCATCTCTTTTGGATCCAGGCATCTTTTTTAGATCTTGGCTTCATTTGTACACATGCTTTCCTATGACCCCAAATTACCATAAATGGTGCATTAAGCATAGCACCTGCACTTAAAGACTGCCTAGCACTCTGAGAAAAGCTTGCTGATTGTCTTCCTGATCCATCCACTCCAAAAGCAGAAAACAACAAAATCAATAACGTGCTAATTTGTTATAAAGATTAATTATATATATAAACAGATTTGTAATGGGAGTGAGTAGGTTATACCAAAGTATGTATAATCATTGTGGGATTTATTTAAGAATTGCAAAATACCCCAAAGTGGAATTTTGGTAATATTTAGTAGGTTTTTGTTTTTTTGTTTTTTGATTTCCCTGGTGGCTCAGATGGTTAAGTGTCTGCCTACAGTGTGGGAGACCTGGGTGGGGAAGATCCTCTGGAGAAGGAAATGGCAATGTTGGAGTGGGTAGCCTATCCCTTCTTCAGAGGATCTTCCCAACCCAGGAATCAAACCAGGGTCTCCTGCATTGCAGGTGGTTTTCTTTACCAACTGAGCTATCAGGGATGCCCTGATTAGTGAAGTATTAGTTTGTATAATAAATGCTTATATTTATCTACCTCAAAATTTGTTGCAGATCTGTGAAATACTAAGTACCCAAAATAAAATACTGTCTTTTTATTAAGAGGAAGTTTCCTCATTAATAAAATATTGTCTTTTTATTAAAGGTAAATTTTCTCATTAAACCAACCTGCCTTCTGTAAAGTCACAGTGATTGAAATCTCAGGACTTTCCATCAGGAAAGACCTGCCATGTAGGACTTGTAGGTATGATTAATTGCTTAGCCTTCATTGTTGGTGATTGGGATAGGGGTTTTGCACTTTTCTGTTTTTGTTCTGTTTAGAAGCTCAGTTCATTGAAGACATATTTGCAGATTGTTTCACCATTGCTTGATACTTTTGACTAAGTTGAACTTAATTAAACCTTTTTATGATTTCAGATTTGTGGTTTGAGAAAGGGCCAATTTGAATCATTGTCTTTATTATAAATGAATGTTGGAGTAAATAAGTTGGAGATAAATACTTCATTAAAACCAGATAAAAATAAATTACCTGTTTCATGCCCAGTAGCTCCTGTTTGATAGTAGAGTTCTGAGAAACATTTCATTTTTAAAGGCTACATCTGACTAAATTATATTTATTGGCTTGTTGAGATAGTAAAGAATGACTGTCCTGATGAACTAGAAGGAGCATGCTTGCAATCTATTTACAAGTTATTCAAAATTCTTGTGCTGTCCACCTAAAAACAAGTTCAAAATGTTCACCACAGCCTCTATTTGTTGTTACTTCACTGGAAATTTGTTGCTCTTTTTACTTGATGCAATAAAACTATACCTCTGAGTATTTATTGATACATTTTACTAAACCAGATATGTATTCTTTCAACCCAAATTACTGAAATTTTATCAACCACTTAAATGTGAACTCTCCTTGGACTGTGCTCTAAACTTGGTGTTTGGTGATCCAGGGACAAGTACCCTATAGGAAGGAAGGGCATGTCCGAGTGGCAACTAAAAGCTTCTGTTGTGGCCTTTTCACATTCCCCAACTTTCAGACACATTACTTCCATTTTTCATTTTCCTTTTTTATCTCATTTTACTTCACTTCCCCCATCCTGTTATCATCCTTGCTTGTTTCTTAAGGCCCCTGATGGCATTTATGAAATGGTATTTAGGGCTGATTAATTATCAATCCTTTAATGTCCTTTCCAGTATACCATAATTAAGGATGCATTTTGGGCTTCCCAGTTAGCACTAGTGGTAAAGAACCCAACTACCAATGCAGGAGACATAAGAAATGCATGTTCAACACCTGGGTTGGGAAGATCGCCTGGAGGAGGGTAGGGAAACCCACTCCAGTATTCTTGCCTGGAGAATTCCATGGACAGAGGAGCCTGTCAGGCTACAGTCCATAGGGTCTCAGAGTCAGACATGACTGAAGTGACTTGGCATGCACACATGCAAGGAACCGTTTAAAATTTTTTTAAAAACAGTATCTTTATCTGGACAAGAACAGGTTTGAACCCCTGTCTTAATTCTGCAATTCAGCATGCACTGCCAGGCTTCCCCCATATCCTTTCCACCTCTGGCACCACATCACAACTTATAAAAGTGGGATCAAAGAAGTCTTATTCTGGGGTTGTTATTCAAAGGATAAAAACCCCGATTTTAATACTATTTTACTAATTTCTGCCTTTTAATAGGTAGACTAATTGATTTTATTCCATAAATCACTGATAGTCATGAAAACCATTAACTATCTTTGTAATGTTATTGATCAACTAAACAGCATCTGGAAGAAAAATCTAATTTTTTAAATAAGCCCTCAAATCTGTTACTGCATCTCTTATTTGTTATTTTAAACTTTTTACTTTGTATTGGGGTTTAGCCAATTAACAATGTTGTGATAGTTTCAGGTGAACAAAAAAAGGATTCAGCAATACATATACGTGTATCTATTTCCCCCCAAATTCCCCTCCCATACAGGCTGCTACATAATATTAACCACAGTTCAATGTGCCATACAGTAGGTCCCTTTGGTTATCCATTTTAAATATTGCAAATTATACAGATGCAATGGGACACTTGTCTGTATTAAAAAGGCCAAGAATAAAAGCCTTTTTTTTTTTGCTGAATATGTCTATAGAGTTTGCAATTAAAGATGAAAATTGTCAAATAACTCTTCCAAAGTTATACTTGTGAAATACACAAAAAATAAATATCTACTTAATTCCTACTGCAAAAAAGAAATGTAAACAGAGACATTGCAACTGACACAACAGAAATACAAAGGATCATGAAAGTAGTACAAGCAACTATATACCAATAAAATTTAAAACTTGGAAGAAATTGAGAAATTCTTTGAAAAATACATCCTCAAATGCACAGTCTCAGCTTAACTATGGGGTTTTAATCTGCTGCACTTGTCACTTTCAGGGTGGTCCCCCTTCTTTGCTTATTTTGGCTTCCTCTGTTTGCAAGTCTCTTCAGTATCTTATCTCCACCCTGACATGAGGGGTCAAAAGTAGCCACTTATTCAGGCTCACTTGCTCAGTTGAGCTGTGGAGAGGGAGGGATGAAAAGATGCTTAACATCACTCACTGTTAGAGAAATGCAAATCAAAACCACAATGAAGCACCATCTCACGCTGGTCAGAATGGCCATAATCAAAAAGTCTACAAGCAATAAATGCTGGAGAGGGTGTGGAGAAAAGGGAACCCTCTTATGCTGTGGGTGGGAATGCCAACTAGTACGGCCACCATGGAGAACAGTGTGGAGATTCCTTAAACACTGGGAAAAGAACTGCCAAATGACCCAACGATCCCACTATGGGGTGTACATTCCAAGGAAACAAGAATAAAAAGAGACACACATACCCCGATGTTCATTGAAGCACTATTCACAATAGCTAGGACATTGAAACAACCTAGATGTCCATCAGCAGATGAATGGATAAGAAAGTTGTGTTATATATACACAATGGAATATTACTCAGCTATAAAAAGGAATACATTTGAGTCAGTCCTAATGAAGTGGATGAAACTGGAGCCTATTATATGAAGTAAGTAAGTCAGAAACAGAAAGACAAATACTGTAAATTAACACATATATATGGAAATTTTGAAAGATGGCAACAATGACCCTATGTGGAAGACAGCAAAAGAGACACACATGTAAAGAACAGACTTTTGAACAGACTTAGTCCAAGATGTTGGACCACCAGAGAACTCCTGACCCCATGAAATACTAATTAGTGAGAAACCTCCCAAAGGCCTGCATCTCAACACTGAGACCTGGACCAACCAAAGGCCAGTCAGCTTCACTGTTGGGTGCCTTGTGACAAACAGCTAGCAAAACACTTCCCACAGCCCTTCCCATTAGGCAATAGGCTGCACACCACTGGGCACAAAACTGTCTTTTAGAGAGACAAGATCCAACTTCACCCACCAGAATACAGGCACAAGTCCCCCTAACCAGGAAATCTTCACAAAGCACTGGCCCAACCCTACACACTGGGGGAAAACTACATAACCAAGAGGAACTAAGATTTTCAGCCTGTGGAAAGGAGACCCCCCCCCCCCAACAGTAAATTAAACAAAATGAAAAGACAGAGAAATATGCAGCAAACGAAGGAGCATGGTAAAAACACACTAGTCCAAATAAATGAAGACAAAATAGATAGTCTACATGGTTAGGAAGCAACAGTTAGAACTGGACATGAAACAACAGGCTGGTTCCAAATAGGGAAAGGACTATGTTAAGGCTGCATATATCACCCTGCTTATTTAACTTCTATGCAGAGTGCATCATGAGAAACTCTGGGCTGGATGAAGCACAAACTGGATTCCAGATTACTGGGAAAAATATCAATAACGTCAGATATGCAGATGACACCACCCTTATGGGAGAAAGTTAAGAAGAACTAAAGAGCCTCTTGATGAATGAAAGTGAAAGAAGAGAGTGAAAAAGTTGGCTTAAAACTCAACATTCAGAAAACTAAGATCATGGCATCCAGTCCCATCACTTCATGGGAAATAGATGGGCAAACAGTGACAGACTTTATTTTTGGGGGGTTCCAAAATCACTGCATATGGTGACTGCAGCCATGAAATTAAACGATGCTTACTCCTTGGAAGGAAAGTTATGACCAACATAGACAGCATATTAAAAACAGAGACATTACTTTGCCAACAAAGGTCCATCTAGTCAAAGCTATGGTTTTTCCAGTAGTCATGTATGGATGTGAGAGTTGGACTATAAAGAAAGCTGAACACCGAAGAATTGATGCTTTTGAACTGTGGTGTTGAAGATGACTCTTGAGAGTCCTTTGGGCTGCAAGGAGATCCAACCAGTCCAATCTAAAGCAAATCAGTCCCGAATATTCATTGGAAGGACTGATGTTGAAGCTGAAACTCCAATATAGTGAAGAACTGATTCATTTGAAAAGACCCTGATGCTGGGAAAGATGGCGGGAGGAGAAGGGGACGACAGGATGAGATGGTTGGATGGCATTACCAACTCAATGGACATGAGTTTGAGTAAACTCTGGGTGTTGGTGATGGACAGGGAGGCCTGGTGTGCTGCAGTCCATGGGATCACAAAGAGTTGGACACAGCTGAGCAACTGAATGAACTGAACATGAAGAACTCAGAGTAATGATGGGAAAGATCCAAAACATCCGACATAAAGTACAAGCACAGATAAATAGACTGGAGGCATGGATTGAGAAGATGCAAGAGATATTTAACAAGAACCTAGAAGAAATAAAGAACAATAAACAACATAAAAACTGAAATAAAAATACAGTAGAAGAAAACAATAAAGGATTAACCAAGGCAAGAGAATGGGTAATTGAATGGGAAGATGGAATTGTGGAAATAACTGAAGGAGAGCAGAATGAAGAAGCAATACTGTAAAGAAATGAGAACAGTTGCAGAGGTATCTGGGACATTAAGTGCACCAATATTTGAATTACAGGGATTGCAGAAAAATAAGAGAAAAAGAAAGAGCATGAAAAAATATTTGAGGAGATTATAGTCAAAAACTTCTCTAACATAGGGAAGGAAATGCCCAGCCAAGTCCAGAAAGCCCAGAGAGTCTCATACAAATTAAACCCAGAAAGAAACAGGCCAAGACACATTGATAAAATTAACAAAAATTAAACACAAAGAAGAGTTACTAAATGAAGCAAGGGAAAACCAACAAATAACATACAAGGGAATCCCCATAAAGTTAACAGCTGATTTTTCAGCAGAAACACTGCAGAAAAAAAGGGAATGGCAGTATATACTTAACATGATGAAAGGGGAAAAAAAAAAAAACTACAATGAAGACTACTCTACCCAGAAAAGATCTCATTCAGATTTGACAGAGAAATCAAAAGGTTTATAGATAAGAAAAAGATAAGAGAATTAAGCACCACCAAACCAGCTCTATAACAAATGCAAGAGGATCTTCTCTATGAAGTTCTAGACAGGAAACACAAGAAAAAGAAAAGACCTACAAAAACAAACCCAAATCAATGAAGTAAATGATAATAGGGTCATATATACCAATTACCTTAAATGTAAGTGTATTAAATTATCCAACCAAGATACAGACTGGCCAAATGGATACAAAGCAAGGCCCCTATATGTGCTGTCTACTAGAGACCAACTTCATTTCAGCAGACACAAGCAGACAGGCTTAAAGTGAGGGGCTGGAAAAAGATATTCCACACAAATGGAAATCAAAGGATAGCAGGTTGTTGTGTTTTCATTTTCATTTATTTCTATACATACTTTGATTTCTTTTTTGATTTCTTCTATGATTTGTTGGTTATTCAGAAGCGTGTTATTTAGCCTCCATATGTTGGAATTTTTAACAATTTTTTTCCTGTAATTGAGATCTAATCTTACTGCACTGTGGTCAGAAAAGATGACTGGAATGATTTCAATTTTTTTGAATTTTCCAAGACCAGATTTATGGCCCAGGATGTGATCTATTCTGGAGAAGGTTCCGTGTGCACTTGAGAAAAAGGTGAAGTTGATTGTTTTGGGGTGAAATGTCCTATAGATATCAATTAGGTCTAGCTGGTCCATTGTATCATTTAAGGTTTGTGTTTCCTTGTTGATTTTCTGTTTAGTTGATCTATCCATGGTTGTGAGTGGGGTATTAAAGTCTCCCACTATTATTGTGTTACTATTAATTTCCTCTTTCATACTCGTTAGTGTTTGCCGTACATATTGCGGTGCTCCTATGTTGGGTGCATATATATTTATAATTGTTATATCTTCTTCTTGGATTGATCCTTTGATCATTATGTAGTGACCTTCTTTGTCTCTTTTCACATCCTTTATTTGAAAGTCTATTTTATCTGATATGAGTATTGCGACTCCTGCTTTCTTTTGGTCTCCGTTTGCGTGAAATATTTTTTTCCAGCCCTTCACTTTGAGTCTGTATGTGTCCCTTGTTTTGAGGTGGGTCTCTTGTAGACAGCATATATAGGGGTCTTGTTTTTGTATCCATTCAGCCAATCTTTGTCTTTTGGTTGGGGCATTCAACCCATTTACATTTAAGGTAATTATTGATAGGTGTGGTCCCGTTGTCATTTACTTTGTTGTTTTGGGTTCACGTTTATACAACCTTTCTGCATTTCCTGTCTAGAGAAGATCCTTTAGCATTTGTTGAAGAGCTGGTTTGGTGGTGCTGAATTCTCTCAGCTTTTGCTTGTGAAACTATAAGTAAGGTGAAAAGACAGCCCTCAGATTGGGAGAAAATAATAACAAATGAGGAAACAGACAAAGGATTAATCTCAAAAATATACAAGCAACTCCTGAAGCTCAATTCCAGAAAAATAAACGACCCAATCAAAAAATGGGCCAAAGAACTAAACAGACATTTCTCCAAAGAAGACATACAGATGGCTAACAAACACATGAAAAGATGCTCAACATCACTCATCATCAGAGAAATGCAAATCAAAACCACAATGAGGTACCATTACACGCCAGTCAGGATGGCTGCTATCCAAAAGTCTACAAGCAATAAATGCTGGAGAGGGTGTGGAGAAAAGGGAACCCTCTTACACTGTTGGTGGGAATGCAAACTAGTACAGCCACTATGGAAAACAGTGTGGAGATTTCTTAAAAAACTGGAAATAGAACTGCCATATGACCCAGCAATACCACTTCTGGGCATACACACTGAGGAATCCAGATCTGAAAGAGACACGTGCACCCCAATGTTCATCGCAGCACTGTTTATAATAGCCAGGACATGGAAGCAACCTAGATGCCCATCAGCAGATGAATGGATAAGGAAGCTGTGGTACATATACACCATGGAATATTACTCAGCCGTTAAAAAGAATTCATTTGAATCAGTTCTAATGAGATGGATGAAACTGGAGCCCATTATACAGAGTGAAGTAAGTCAGAAAGATAAAGAACATTACAGTATACTAACACATATATACGGAATTTAGATAGATGGTGGCGATAACCCTATATGCAAAACAGAAAAAGAGACACAGAAATACAGAACAGACTTTTGAACTCTGGGGGAGAACGTGAGGGTGGGATGTTTTGAAAGAACAGCATGTATATTATCTATGGTGAAACGGACCACCAGCCCAGGTGGGATACATGAGTCAGGTGCTCGGGCCTGGTGCACTGGGAGGACCCTGAGGAGTCGGGTGGGGAGGGAGGTGGGAGGGGGGATCGGGATGGGGAATACATGTAACTATATGGCTGATTCATGTCAATGTATGACAAAACCCACTGAAATGTTGTAAAGTGATTGGCCTCCAACTAATAAAATAATATTAAAAAAAATAATAATAAAAAAAAAAAAAAAAAAGGATAGCAGGAACACCAACATTTATATCAGATAAAATAAACTTTGAAATAAAGACTCTTTCAAGAAACAAGGAAGGGCACTACATAATGATCAAGGGATCAAGAAGGAGATATTATGATTTTAAATATTTATGCACCCATCATAGGAGCACCTCAATACATAATGCAAATGCTAACAACTATTAAAGGGTAATACAATAATAATGGGGGGTTTTAGCACCCCAGTCACACCAATGGACAGATCATCTGGACAGAAAATTAATAAGGAATCAATCCTTAAATGACACATTGGACAAGATAGAATTAATTGGTATCTATAGGACATTCCATATCCAAACAGCAGAATACAGTTTTTTTCTCAAGAGCATGTAGAACATTCTTCAGAATAGATCACATTTTGGGTCAGAAAACAAACACTGGTTAACTTTTAGAAAATTGAAATTGTATTAAGCCTTTTTTCAGACCACAATGCTATAAGATTAGATATCAATTACAGGAAAAGGACTGTAAAACACAAACACATGAAAGCTAAACAATACAGTACTTCATAGGCCAAGAGGTCACTGAGGAAATCAAACAGGAAATAAAAAAATCTAGAAACAAATGAAAATAAAAACATGATAACTCAAAAACTATGGGATGCAGTAAAAACAGTGGCAAGAGAAGTTTATAGCAATATAAATTTACCTAAAAAAATGAGAAAAACATCAAATAAACAATTTAACCTTATATCTAAAGCAACTAGAAAAAGAAGACGAAGAAGAAGAACAACAACAACAACAAAACCCAAAGTTGGCAGGAAGAAGGAAATAATAACTATCAGAACAGAAATAAATAGAAATAAAAGAAACAATAGCAAATATCAATAAAAATAAAAGGTGGTTCTTTGAGAAGATAAACAAAGTTAACAAGCCATAGCCAGTCATCAAGAAAAAAAGGGAGAAGACTCATATCAATAAAGTTAGAAATGAAAAAGAAGTTGCAATAGACACAATAGAAATGCAAAGGATCATAAGAGACTACTATGAGCAACTATATGCCAATAATGGAAAAGAACAAACTTCCAAGACTGAACTAAGAAGAAATAAAAACTATGAACAGGCCAATCACAAGCATTGAAATTGAAACTCTGATAAAATATCTTCCAACAAAGAGCCCAGGGCCAGCTGGCCCACAGGCGAATTCTATCAAACATTTAGACAAGAGCTAACAACTATCCTGCTCAAACTGTTCCAAAAAAATTGCAGAAGGAGGAAAACTCCCAAATTCATTCTACAAAGCCATCCTCACCCTGATACTAAAAGCAGACAAAGATATCACAAAAACAAAATTACAGGCCAATATCACTGATGAACATAGATTTTTAAAATTCTCAACAAAGTTCTAGAAAACAGAATCCAACAACACATTAAGGGAGTCACACACCATGGTAAAAAGGGTTTATCCTATGGGTGCAAGGAATCACTATATGCAAATCAATCAATGTGATACATCATATTAACAAATTGAAAGACAAAATTCATATGATCATTTCAATAGATGAAAGGAAAGCTTTAACAAAATTCAACACCAATTTACAATTAAAAAAACTCTCTGGAAAATCAGTATAGAAGGAACCTACCTCAACATAATAAAGGTTATAGATGACACATGGCAAACCTTATTCTCAATGGTGAAAAACTGAAAGCATTTCCTCTAAGAGCAGGAACAAGACAAGGATGCCCACTTTTGCCGCTTTTACTCAATAGTTTTGAAAGTCTTAGCCACAATAATCAGAGAAGAAAAAGAAATAAAAGGGATCCATATTGGAAAAGAAGTAAAACTCTCACTCTTTGCAGATGACAAGATTCTGTACATAGAAAACCCTAAAATGCCACCCCAAAACTGCTAGAGGAAATCAATGAATTTAGTAAAGTTGCAGGATGCAAAATTAATACACAGAAATTCCTTGCATTCCTATACACTAATAATGAAAAATCAGAAAGAAACTAAGGAAACAATCCCATTCACCACTGCAACATAAAGAATAAAATATCTAGGAGTAAACCTTCCCTGGTGGTTCAGATGGTAAAGAATCTGCCTGCAATTCAGGAGATCTGGGTTTGATCCCTGAGTCAGCAAGATCCCTTGGAGAAGGAAATGGCAACCCAACCCACTCCAGTATTCTTGCCTAGAGAATTCTATGGACAGAGGAACCTGGCAGGCTACAGACCACGAGATCGCAAAGAGTCGGACACGACTGAGTGACTAACACTTTCACTTTCAAAGAGACAAAACAATCTGTATGCAAACAATACAAACAGATGGAGAGATACACCATGTTCTTGGATTGGAAGAATCAATACTATCAGGATGACTATACTATCCAAAGCAATCTACTAATTCAGTGAAATCCTTGTCAAATTACCAATGGCATTTTTCACCAAACTAGAACAAAAAAATTCAAAATTTGTATGAAAACAAAAGACCCCAAAGAGCCAAAGCAATCTTGAGAAAGAAAAACGGAGCTGGAGGAATCAAACTCACTTTCTTCGAAATATTCTACAAAGGTACTGTCATCAAGATAGTATGGTACTGGCACAAAAACAGAAATATGGACCAATGAAACAAAGTAGAAAGTGCAAAGATAAACTCATGCACATATGGGAACCTTATCTTTGACAAAGGGGACAAGAATATACAATGGAGAAAAGACAGCCTCTTCAATAAGTGGTGTTGAGAAAACTGGACAGCTATGTGTAAAAGAACGAAACTAGAACACTTACTAACACCACACACAGAAATAAACTCCAAATGTATTAAAGACAAACTATTAGTTGCTCAGTTTCCAACTCTTTGAGACATCATGGACTGTAGTCCACCAGACTCCTCTGTCCATGAATTTCTCCAAGCAAGAATACTGGAGTGAGTTGCCATTCCCTTCTCCATGGAATCTTCTCAACCCAGGGGTTAAACTCACATATTCTGCATTGCAGGCAGATTCTTTACCATCTGAGCCATAAGGGAAGCCCAAACACTTAAATGTATAACCAAAAATTATGGAGGAAAGCATAGGTAGTACACTCTTTGACATAGATCACAGCAAGATTCTCTGACTCACCTCCTAGATTAATGGAAATAAAACCAGAAATAAACAAATGAGATCTAATAAATCTTAAAAGCTTTTGCACAGCAAAAGAAACTATAAACAATATGTAATGAGAAAATAATTGCAAACAAAGAAATTGAAAAAGGATTAATCTCCAAAATATATAAGCAGATCATACAGTTCAATATCAGATAAACAAACAACCCAATTAAAAAAGGGCAGATGCCCTAAGCAGATGTTTCTGCAAAGATGTACAGATGGCCAATAAACATGAACATATGCTCAGTATCACTCACTATTAGAGAAACACACATCAAAACTACAATGAGGTATTGCCTCACACCAGAATGGCCATCATAAAAAATTCTATATAAAATAAATTTTGGAGAGGATGTGGAGAAAAGGGAACCCTTCTGCACTGTTGGTGGGAATGTAAACTGATACAGCCATTATGGGAAACAGTATGTTGATTCCTTAAAAAAAAAACCTTGCAATAAATCTACCAGCACTCCCACGACAGGACATATGCCCTGAGAAAATCACAATGCTAAAAGAGAAACCACAGTTGTAAGACACATGTACTAAAAAACAAACAAACCAAAAACAAAGCAAAACACAGAGTTCTAAAAGACACATATATACTAATGTACATTGAAGCAATATTTACAATATCCAGGACATGGAAGCAGCCTAGATGTCCATTGACAGATAATTGATAAAGAAGTTGTGGTACATATATACAATGGAATGTCAGCTATAAAAATAAGTGAATTTGAGTCAGTTGTAGCAAGGTATTGGAATGTCAGCCATAAAAATAAGTGAATCTGAGTCAGTTGTAGCAGGGTAGATGAACCTAGAGCCTCTTATACAGAGCGAAGTAAGTCAGGAAGAGGAAATCAAATATCACATATTAATGCATATATGTATGGAATCTAGAAAAAAAGTACTGATGAACCTAGTAGAGAACAGACTTTGGATATAGTGGGGGAAGGTGAGGATGGGACTAACTGAGAAAGCAGCATCGACCTATATACACTGTCATGTGTAAAATAGTTAGTGGAAGTTGTTATACAGCACACTGAGCCCAGCCTGGTGCTCTTTGATGACCTAGAGGGGAGGGATGGTGGGAAGGGAGGGATGCTCAAGAATGAGAGAATATATATATATATATATATATATATATATATATATATATATCTATATCTGTGTGTGTGTGTGTGTGTGTGTGTGTGTGTGTGTGTGTCTGTGTATTCATGAGTGATTTGTGTTATTGTATGGGAGAAACCAACACAACATTGTAAAGAAATTTACCAATTAAAAAATTAAAAACAAAGCAAACAGAAAAGTGTTGCTCAACATAAATGCAAACCAAAATTACAACGAGGTATCACTTCACACAGGTCAGAATGGCTATCATTGAAGAATCTATAACAATAAATGCTGGATAGGGTGTGGGGAAAACGGAACCCTCTTGCACTGTTTTTGTGAATATAAATTGTTAAAGCTTCTATGGAGAATAGTATGGAGGTTCATTTTAAAACTGAACATATTGCTACCATATGATCCAGAAATCCAGTCCTGGGCATATACATTAAGAAATCCATAATTCAAAAGATACATTCTTCTCAATGTTTGTGGGAACACTATTTACAATAGCCAAGACATGGAAACAACCTAAATATCCATCAACAAAGGAATGGTAGAAAAGATGTTTTATATACATATATATACACACACAATGGAATTTTACTCAATCACAGAAAAGAATGAAATTCGGTCATTTGCAGAGACAGTGATGGACCTAGAGATTGTCAAACAGAGTGAAGTAAGTCTGAAAGAGAAAAACAATTATCATATATTAACATATATATGTAGAATCTAGAAAAATGGTATAGATTATCTTTTAGGAAACCAGAAATAGAGACACAAATGTATAGAAAAAAATATATTGATACCTGGGGGAAGGGGGTGGGAGGAATTGGGAGACTGCAATTTATACATATACACTATTGATACTATGTATAAAATAGATAATTGTGAACATATTGTATACCACAGGGAATTCTACTTAATGCACTGATAACTGAATGGACAGGAAGTCCAAAAGGGAGGGTATGTATGTTTATTTTGCTGTACAGTAAACTAACACAATATTGTAAAGAAACTATACTCCAATAAATATTAATTTAAAGTAATTAGCCTCCAACTAATAAAAATAAATGAAAAAAAAAAAGATACACAACTGGTCAGTCACTACAAAAGAATTTCTTCATGTTACCCTTTTTATAGTCATACTCACTTCCCCACGTCCATCTCTATCCTTTAGTAACAACTAATGTGCTCTCCATTTTGCCATTTTGCCATTAAGAATGTTATATAAAAGATCATACATTATGATCAAGTGGGTTTTATCCCAGGGATGCAAGGATTCTACAATATTAGCAAATTAATCAATGTGATACACCACATTAACAAATTGAAAGACAAAAACCATATGATTGTCTCAATAGATTCAGAGAAAATCTCTGACAAAATTAAACATCCATTTATGATTAAAAAAATACCCTCCAGAAAGCAGGCATAAGAGGAACATACCTCAATAGAATAAAAGCCATATATGATAAACCCACAGCAAGCATTATCCTCAATGGTGAAAATTTGAAAGCATGTCCCCTAAAGTTAGGAACAAGACAAGGGTGCCCACTCTCACCACTACTATTCAACATAGTTTTGGAAGCTTGAGCCACAGCAATCAGACAAGAAAAAGAAATAAAAGGAATCCAGATTGGAAAAGAAGAAGTAAAACTTTCACTGTTTGCAGACGACATGATCCTCTACATAGAAAACCATAAAGACACAACCAGAAAATTACTAGAGTTAATCAATGAATATAGTAAAGTTGCAGGATATAAAACTAATACACAGAAACCCCTTGCATTCCTATACACTAACAATGAGAAAACAGAAAGAGAAATTAAGGAAACAATTCCATTCACCTTTGTGATAAAAGAATAAAATAGGAATACATCTACCTAAAGAAACAAAAGACCTATATATAGAAAACTATGAAACACTGATGAAAGAAATAAAAGATGACACACATAGATGGAGAAATATACCATGTTAATGGATCAGAAGAATCAATATAGTGAAAGAATCAATATAGTGAAAATGAGTATACTACCCAAAGCAATCTATAGATTCAATGCAATCCCTATCAAGCTACCAATGTTATTTTTCAGAGAACTAGAACAAAAAATTTCACAATTTGTATGGAAATATAAAAAACCTCTAATAGCCAAAGCAATCTTGAGAAAGAAGAATGGAACTGGAGGAATCAAGCTGCCTAACTTCAGACTATACTACAAAGCTACAGTCATCAAGACAGTATGGTACTGGCACAAAGACAGAAATATAGATCAATGGAGCAAAATAGAAAGCTCAGAGATAAATCCATGCACCTATGGACACCTTATCTTTGACAAAGGAGGCAGGAATTTACAATCATGAAAAGACAATCTCTTTAACAAGTGGTGCTGGGAAAACTGGTCAACCACTTGTAAAAGACTGAAACTTTTAACACTTTCTAACACCATACACAAAATAAACTCAAATGGATTAAAGATCTAAATGTAAGACCAGAAGCTATAAAACTCCTAGAGGAAAACATAGGCAAAACATTCTGACATAAATCACAGCAGGATCCTCTATGACCCATGTCCCAGAGTAATGGAAATAAAAACAAAAATAAACAAATGGGATCTAATTAAACTTAAAAAGATTTGCACAATGAAGGAAACTCTAAGCAAGGTGAAAAGACAGCCTTTAGAATGGGAGAATATAATAACAAACAAAGCAATTGACAAAGAGTTAATCTCAAAAATATACAAGCAGCTCATGCAGCTCAATACCAGGAAAATAAAGTCCAATCAAAAAATGGGCCCAAGAACTAAGTAGACATTTCGCCAAAGAAGACATACAAATGGCTAACAAATACATGAAAAGATGCTCAATATTACTCATTATCAGAGAAGTGCAGATCAAAACCACAATGAGGTACCATCTCATGCCAGTCAGAATGGCTGCTATCCAAAAGTCTACAAACAATAAATGTTGGAGAGGGTGGGGAGAAAAAGGAACCCGCTTACACTGTTGGTGGGAATGCAAAGTAGTACAGCCACTACGGAGAACAGTGTGGAGTTTCCTTTAAAAACTGGAAATAAAACTGCCATATGACCTAGCAATCTCACTGCTGGGCATACACACTGAGGAAATCAGAATTGAAAGAGACACATGTACCCCAATGTTTATCACAGCACTGTTTACAATAGCCAGGACATGGAAGCAACCTAGATGTCCATCAGCAGATGAATGGATAAGAAAGCAGTGGTACATATACACAATGGAATATTACTCAGCTATTAAAGAGAATGCATCTGAATCAGTTCTAATGAGGTGGATGAAATTGGAGCCTATTATACAGAGTGAAGTAAGTCAGAAAGAAAAACTCCAATACAGTATATTAACGCATACATATAGAATTTAGAAAGATGGTAATGATGACCCTATATGCCAGAAAGCAAAAGAAACACAGATGCAAAGAATGGACTTTTGGACTCTATGGGAGAAAGTGAGGGAGGGATGATTTGAGAGAATAGCATTGAAACATGTATATTACCATATGTGAAATAGATCACCAATCCAAGTTTGATGCATGAAACAGGGCACACAAAGCTGGTGGACTGGGACAATCCTGAGGGATAGGATGGGGAGGGAGGTAGGAGGGGGTTCTAGAAAGGGGTACACATGTACACCCAAGGCTGATTCTTGTCAAAACCCACTACAGTATTGTAAAGTAATTATACTCCAATTAAAATAAATAAATTAAAAAAATATTATCTAAATGTGCTTTTATACTATGTAACATTTAAAAATTAAACTTCATATTTTTTATATAATTACAGTTTCACATGCAGGTGGAAGAAATGATAAGAGTCCCAATTCACCCTTTACCCAGTTTCTCCAGTGTTAATACCTTTCAAAACTGGGGTACTATATCAAAATCAGAATTTTGACATTAATACAGTCTAGATACACGGCATCTCCCTCATCACAAAGAACCTTCCTGTTTGTTGCTTTTTTATTTTGTAGTCACATCACTTCCTTGTTTCTTCCACAACCCCCTTTCCTCCACTGGGATTACTAATCTGTTCATCATTTTTATTAATTTATAATTTTTGTGATGTTTTGTAAATGTAATAACAGTGAATATTAATTTTTTGAATTAAATTTTTTTCCTCAACATAATTCCATGGATATTCATCTAAGTTGCTGCATGCACCAAAATCTTGTTTCCTTGCATTTTCATGATTACATGGTACATATATATACACACACTGCAGTTTGTTTAAACTATTCTCCTCTTAAAAGGCAACTAGGTACTTTCCAAGTTGGGATTATTAAAAGATAACAATTCATTGATAACGAGGTATGTATTAACCCCTCTGGCAAGTCACACAAATGGATGGAAACTACTCTCCCCACAGTCACCTCCGAGCTGGTGAGTGAGGGATGGTAGGTGAGTAAGTTAAAGTGCCACAACACTCTTACTGAAATTTAGCAGTTTCTATCACTGGTAAGCATTTTTTTGCAAAGCTTTGAGCATATTCTAGGACTCTAAAAATTTTATTCTGATTGATATTTCTACCATATTTATTTTTTAATGCCTTAATGAACAGATGGAATTTTGGATACCCCTACACCACCATTTTCAATATCACTCCTCTTTCTTGTGTCTTTTGATATTTTGCTAATTGTTTACTATGTTTGCTAATTACTTTACAATGTTGTAGTGATTTTTGCCATACATTGATATGAATCAGCCATGGATTTACATGTGTTCCCCATCCTGAAGTCCCCTTCCACCTCCCTCCCCATCCCATACCTCTGGGTCATACTATCTTCTAAGAATTTTATAACCTTGTATTTCACACTTGTTTACAATTTATTTTAGTTTTTTGAAATACATAATGTCTGTTTCTAGATTCTTTTCTTTCTTTCTTCCTTGTTTACATGTGTATATCTAGTTGTTCCAGTACTGTTATAATTTTTTTTTCTTCCTTTATATCGCCTCTGCTCCTTTGTCGAAGATAAGTTGACCATAAGTATGGTGTCTATTTCTGGGCTTTCTACTTTGTTCCTCAGGTTTTTTTGGTCTATTTTTCCCCAATACCATATTGTCATATATATTTTGCTTTAAGTCATGACTTCCTTGAAGTTATGAATGTCAGCCCTCTGACTTTTCCTTTAATGTGGTGTTGGCTATTATGTGTCTTTTACCTTTCTGTTTAACTTAGATTCAGCTTATCAAAATTCATTAGGTAATTTGCTGAGATTTAGATTAGGGATAGACCGCATATGTAAGGCAAGTTGAAAGGAAATAACATATTGATAATATTGTCTTCCTATCCATGAACATGGAATATATCTTCATTTGTTTGGTTCTTTTAAAATTTTCTTTGTCAGAATTTTGTAGTTTTTCTCATACAGATCTTATACATATTTTTTTAGATTTATACTTCAGTATTTCATTTTCATATGTATTTATATAAATGATATTTTATGTTAATTTCAAATTCTGCTTGTTTATTATTGATATATAAGAAGGCACTTTAATTTTGTATAATAACCTTATATCCTGCAAGCTTTCTGTAACCACTTATTATTTCCTGTCTCTTTTGTATATTCTTATAGATGAACTTATCATCAGTGAAGACAGACAATTTTTGTCTTGCTTTCCAATCTGTATAACATTTATTTCCTTTTCTTCCCTTATTTCATTACTAAGGTTATACAGTATAGTATTAAAAAAATAGTAAGGAGGCATCCTTGCCTTGTATGTGATCTTAGTGGGAAAGCTCCCAGTTTCTCACCATTAAATGTAATGTTATTTGTACAGTTTTTGTAGTCTTTATCAATCTGTGAAAGATCTGAGAGTTTTATCATAAATGGGTATGGATTTTGCTAAAATGTTTTTTCTTCTTCTATTGATGCAGATGATACCACCCTAATGGCAGAAAGTGAAGAGGGACTAAAGAGCCTCTTGGTGAAGGTGAAAGAGAAGAATGAAAAAGCTTTCATAAAACTCAGCATTCAAAAAACTAAGATCATGGCATCTGGTCCCAACACTTCATGGCAAAAAGATGGGAAAAAATGGAAATTGTGGCAGATTTTATTTTCTTGGGCTACAAAATCACTGTGGATAATTACTGCAGTTACGAAATTAAAAGAGGCTTGCTGCTTGGAGGAGAAGCTATGACAAGCCTAGACAATATATTAAAAAGCAGAGACATCACTTTGCTGACAAAAGTCTGTAGAGTCAAAGCTATGATATTTCCAGTAGTCATGTACGGATGTGAGTGTTGGACCATAAAGAAGGCTGAGGGCTGAAGAATTGGTGCTTTTGAGCTGTGGTGCTGGAGATGCTTGAGAATCCCTTGGACTGCAGGAGATCAAACCAGTGAACTCTAAAGGAAATCAACACCGAATATTCATTAGAAAGACTGATGTTGAAGCTCCAACACTTTGGGCACATGATGCAAAGAGCTGCCTCATTGGAAAAGATTCTGATGCTGGGAAAGATTGAGGACAGGAAGAGAAGGGGGCAACAGAGAATGAGCTAGTTGAATGGTGTCACCAAATTAACCTGGCATGCTGCAGTCGGTGGAGTTGCATAGAGTCGGACAGGATTTAGTGAATGAATAACAACATTGATATGATCATATGATTGTTCTTCAGTCTGTTGATATGATAGATTGCATTAATTGATTTTATGTAGAATGTTGAACCAGCTTTGCACACCAGGGACAAATCTCATTCAGTCTCGGTGTGTAATTCTTTTTAGACTCTTTTGGATATGGCTGACTAATATTTTGTTGAGGATTTCATATTCATTAAAAATATCAGGTTTTAGTTTTCTTTTTTGTAATATCTTTGTCTGATTTTGGAGTTAATATAATGCCATCCTCATAGAATGAGTAAAAAATGTATTTCCTCAACTTTTATACTCTGAAAGAAATTTAAGAGACTCAGTATAATGTTTTTCTTACATGTTTGGTAGAATTTACCAGTGAATCTGTCTGGTACAGGTGCCTTCTATATTCAAAATTTATTGGTTAGTTATTTCATTTTTAATAGATATAAGCCTATTCAGATTGCTTATTCCTTTGTGAATTTTGGTAAATTATATAGTTTAAAGTATTGATCTTCTTTCATCTAAGTTATTGTATTTGTGAACATAAAGTTTTCATACTTTGTTATCCTTTTAATTCTCATAACTTTTGTATTTATGTCCTCTTTCATTTCTAACACTAGTAATTTGTGTTCTAGCTTCTTTTCTTAGTTGACCAGATACTTATTGATTTTATTGACCTTTTCAAAGGCCAAGCTTTTTATTACTATTATTATATCTATTGATTTCTTGCTTTTAATTTCAATGATTTCTACTCTAATTATTATTTTTCTTATGTTTACTTTGATTTAATTAATCCTTCTTTTCCTAGTCATACAAGGTAGAAACTTAAGTTATTGGCTTAGATCTTCCTTCCTTTCTCATACATGTCTTCAAGGCTCTAGATTTCCCTGTAGGCACTGCTTTCACTGCATACACAAATTTTGATAAGTTGTGTTTTGTTTTCATGTGGTTCACCATATGATTAGATTTCTTTCAAATTTCCTCTTTAATTCATTTTTCTGAAGTAAGTTTCTTAATCTCCACATAGTCTGGAATTTTCCACCTATCTTTATATTATTTGTTTCTAGTTTAGCTCCCTTGTTATGTCTGCTCTCTGGTAGACTGAGAGCAGACATTGTATGATTTCTATTTTTTAAATTTATTAAGATCTTTTATAGATGAGAATGTGTTCTATAATGATGAATTTTCTGTGTGAGCTTGAGAACAATGTGTGTATTCTGTTTTTTGATGAAGTATTCAAATGATGTCCATTATTGCCAGTTGATAAATGGTGTAGAGTTCAGCCATGTCTTTCTTGATTTTCTCCCTCCTGAGCCTTTACATTTCTATGGAAAGGTGTTAAAGTCGTCAACTATAATAGCGGGTTTGTCTATTTCTGCTATCAGTTTTTGCTTCATGTAGTTTGATGCTGTGTTGTTAGGTATACACATATTAAAAATTATGTTCTCTTTGAGAATTGAATATTTTTCATTATGAAATGTCCCTTTTAAATCTGCTATAACTGTCCTTCCTTTGAAGTCTGCTCTAAAATTAATCTTGCTACTCCTATATTCTTTTTTTGGGGGGAGGTACTGGTGTTTTATTTGTACATTTATCTACAATTAGGAAAGAATGCAATCTTTACTAACATTTACAATGTGGATTGGGCTTCCCTGGTGGCTCAGATGGTAAAGAATCCACCTGTAATGCGGGAGACCCAGGTTTGATCCCTGGGTCAGGAAAATCTCTTGGAGAAGGGCATGGCAACCCACTCCAGTATTCTTGCCTGCAGAATCCCCATAGACAGAGAGCCTGGAGGGCTACAGTCCATATCTGGATTGGCAAATGTCACATAGCTAATGTCAAGGACAGAAATCAGGGCAGAGTGTGAGTTCTACCAGTAGAGGGAGATAAAGGAGAGGACTTTGTACTACAAAGTCCCACATTCTTTTGACTAGTGTTATGGCAAGCTTTCTTAATCCATTTACCTTTTATCTATATGTGCCTTTGTATTTAAAATAGGTAGGTTTCTTGTAGACAACTACAGTTGTATAGTGGCTTGACCTACTTTAAAAATCTCTTTTAATTTGCATTTATGTTTTATAATTATTCTCTGGTGGCTTAGTCAGTAAAGAGTTTGCTTGCAATGCAAAGACCTGTGCTCAATACCTGGGTTGGGAAGATTCCCTTGGAGAAGAAAATGGCAACCCACTCCAGTATTCTTCCTGGGAAATCCCATGGACAAAGGACCCTGGAGGGCTACAGTCCATAGGGTCGCAAGAGTTGGACACTTCTTAGTGACTAAAACTACCTACCTTTATAATTATGAAAGGTCTTATTTCAGGTGACAATTTCAATTTTAAAATTTTTATTGCTATATAGTTTATTGACATTGCTGTGTCAGTTTCTGTTACACATATTTATTTGTCAACTTTTTTATTTTTTAGATTCTTTCCTCATTCATTGTTCATTGTTATTGTTGTTTAGTTGCTAAGTTGTTCCCATGGTCGTTTCTAACTGTTGCTTTTTGATCCGAATACAGATTTCTCCAGAGACAGGTAAAGTGGTCTGGTATTCTCATCTCTTTAAGAATTGTTCACAGTTTGCTGTTATCTACACAAATACTTTCATGTAGTCAAATATAGGTTATTACTGACTATTGAATAGAGTTCCCTGTGCTGTACAGTAGGTTATTATTAGTAATCTATTTTATATATAGTAGTGTGTATATCTTAATGCTAATCTCCAATTTTTTCCCTCCCCTCTTACACCCTGGAGCCCATAAGTAGGTTTCCTGTATCTGATACTCCATTTCTGTTCTGTAGATAAGTTCATCTGTAGCCTTTTTAAGATTTCACATATAAGTGATAACATGGCATTTGTCTTTCTCTATCTGACTTACTTCACTCAGTATTATAATCTTTATGTCCATCCATGTTGCTGCAATGACATTACTTTATTTTTTGTGACCCACTTAACATCCCTTTGTATATATGCACCACATCTTCTTTATACATTTCTCTGTTGATGGACATTTAGATTCCCTCCATGTCCTGGCTACTGTAAATTGTGCTAAGATGAACATTGGGGTGTATATATATTTTTAAATTATAATTTTCTCCAGCTATATGCCAAGAAATGGGATTGCTGGGTCATATGCTAGCTCTCAATTTTTAGTTTTTTGAGGAACCTCCATATTCTCCATAGTGGCTGTACCAATTTATATGTCAACAAATAGTGTAGAAAGTTTCCCTTTTCTACACATCGTCTCCATAATTCATTGTTTGTAGATTTTTTGATGATGGCCATTCTGACAAGTGTGAGGTGGTAATTCACTGCAGTTTTGATTTGGATTTCTCCAGTAATTAGTGATGTTGAGCATCATTTCATATGCCTCTTGGCCGTGTATATCTGTTCTTTGGAGAAATGTATATGTCTTTAGCTCATTTTTTGACTGGAGTGTTTTTTTTTTTTTTATTGAGATGCATGAGCTGTTTGAAAACTTTGGAGACTAATCCCTTAGGTTGCATCCTTTGAAATTATTTTCTATCACTCTGTTGGTTGTCTTTTCATTTTTTTTTATGGTTTCCTTTACTGTAAAAATGCTTTTAAGTTTAATTGAGTCCCATTTATTTATTTCCATAATCATTATTCTAAGACATGGATCAAAAACATTTCTACAATGTATGTTAAAGTGTGATCTGCCAATGTTGTCCTCTAAGAGTTTTATAGTGTTTAGTTTTACATATAAGTCTTTATTCCATTTTAAGTTTATTTTTGTGTGTCATGTTAAAGAATGTCATAGTTTTATT
This sequence comes from Muntiacus reevesi, assembly GCF_963930625.1. Lineage (NCBI taxonomy): Eukaryota > Metazoa > Chordata > Mammalia > Artiodactyla > Cervidae > Muntiacus > Muntiacus reevesi. The sequence continues at coordinate 44,763,603 of NC_089271.1, forward strand.
TTTACATGTAGCCGTCCAGTTTTCCCGGTACCATTTATTGAAGACCTTGTCTTTTTAAGAATGTATATGCTTGCCTCCTTTGTCATAGATTAATTAACCATAGGTGCATGGGTTTATTTCTGGGCTTTCCATCCTGTTCCATTGACTTGCGTTTCTTTCTTTGTGTCAGTATCATATGTTTTTGATGGCTGTAGCTTTGTAGTATAGTCTGAAGATAGGGTGGCTGATACCTCCAGCTTCTTTCTTCTTTCTCAGGATTGTTTTGGCTATTCTGGGTATTTTGTGTTTCTTAAAAATTTTAAGATTTTTGTTCTATTTCTGTGAAAAATGCCACTGGTAATTTGATGGGAATTGCACTGAATCTGTAGATTCCATGAGGACTATAGTTACTTTGACAATATTAATTTCTTATATCCAAGAACATGGTGTATCTTTCCATCTATTTGTTTAATCTTTGATTTATTTCATCAGTACCTTTTGGTTTAGCTCATCAGTGCCTTTTTTAGAGTACAGGTCTTTTGTCTCCTCAGGTTTATTCATAAGTATTTTATTCTTCTTGATTTGATGGTAAATGGGAATGTTTTTTAAATTTCTCTTTCAGATATTTCATTTTTAGTGTGTATTAATGCAACAGATTTCTGTGTATTGATTTTGTATCCTTCAATCTCACCAAATTTATTGATGATACCATCTTTAGGCTTTTCTATTTGTGGGAACATATCATCTACAAACAGTGACAGTTTTACTCTTTTTTTCCAATGTGGATTCCTTTTATTTTTTTTCTTCTCTGATTGCCTTTTGCTAGGACTTCCAAAACTACGTTGGATAAAATTGGCAAGAATGGATATCTTAATCTTGTTCCTGATCTTAGAGGAAATACTTTTCAACACTGAGTATTCTATTAGCTCTAAGTTTGTCATATATGGCCTTTATTATGTGGAGATATGTTCCTTCTATGCCCACTTTCTGGAATGTTTTTTATCATAAATGGGTGTTGAATTTTGTCAAAAGTTTTTCCTTCGTCTATTAATATGACTATATATTTTTTCCTTCAATTTGCTGATGTAGTGTGTCACACTGATTGATTTGTAGTTTTTGAAAAATACCTGTATCCTTGGGATAAATCCCACTTGATCATGGTGTATGATCCTTTTAATGTATTGTTGGATTCAGATTGCTTGTATTTTGTTGTGGATTGATGTGTCTATGTCATAAGTGATACTGGTCTATAGTTTCCTTTTTTGGAGGCATCTATTTTTGGTCTTGGTATCAGGGTGATGGAGACCCAATAGAATGAGTTTATGAGTACTTCCTCTGCAATCTTTAGAAATAGTTTCAGATGGATAACTATTAACTCTTCTCTGAGTATTTGATAGAATTCTCTTGTGAAGCCAAATGGTTCTAGACTTTGTTTGGTGTTTCAAAATCAGTTTCAATTTTAATAATTGTGATTGGTCTATTTTTATTTCTATTTCATCCTCTCTTGTCTTGGGGTATTTTACCTTAGTCCATTTATTGCTTAGTCATTCATTTTATTGCATATAGTTGCTTGTAGTAGTCTCTTATGATCCATTTTATTTCTGTGGTGTCCATTGTAACATTCTTTTTCTTTCTTAATTTTATTAATTGATGAGTTTCACTAAAAGTTTATCAGTTTTCTTCTTGGTGAGTCTCACTAAAGGCTTACCAATTTTGTTTATCCTTTCAGAATCAGCTTTTAGTTTCATTGATTTTTCTTGGTCTCTATGACATTTATTTTTGCTCTTATCTTTATAATTTCTTTCCTTCTGCTGACTTTGGGTTTTGCTTTTTTTCCCTTTTCAGTAGCTGTTTTGGGTGTAAGGTTAGACTGTTTATTTGTGATTTTTTTTAATGTTTCTTTCCTTACGTAAGATTGTATTGCTACAATCCTTACTCTTAAGAAATATTTTTGCTATGTCTCATAGATTTTGAATTCTTGTGCTTTCATTTTCATTTGTTTCTAGGTATTTTGAGGTTTCTTCTTTGATTTCTCCTATTACCTATTGGTTGTTAAGTAGCATATTATTTAGCCTCCACATGTTTGTGTTTTTTAGTTTTATTCATGCAGTTGATTTTTAATATCATAGCTTTGTTGTCATAAAAGATACTTGATAATATTTCAATTTTATTAAATTTATCAAGACTCTTTTTGTGGCCCAGCATGTGATCAATCCTTCAGAATGTTCCATGTGCACTTGAAAAGAATGTGTATTCTTCTGCTGTTGGATGAAATAATCCATACATATCAGTTAAATCCACATAGTCCAGTGTGTCATTTAAGGCCTGTGTTTTGTTATTAATATTCTGTCTGGATGATATGTCCATTGATGAAATTAGAGTATCAAATTTCTTCACTGTTATTTTATTACTGTCAATTTCACCCTTTATGACTTTTAGTATTTCCCTTATATATTAAGGCACTCCTATATAGGTTGCATATATATTTATAATTTTTATATCTTCTTCTTGGATTGATGCCTGGATCTCTATATAGTGTCCTTTGTCTCATGCAACAGTCTTTGTTTCAAAGTTTATTTCTACTGATATGAGTATTGTTATTCCAGGTTTCTTTGGATTTCCATTTGTATGGAATACTTTTTCCATCCACTCACTTTCTATCTGTGTGTGTCCATATATCTGAAATTGCTCTCTTTTAGACAGCATATATATGAGTCTTATTTTTGTATATATTCAGACAGTCTATGTCTTCAGTGGAGTATTTAATCCATTAATGTTTAAGATAATTATCAACATGTATGTTCTTAATGCTATTTTGTTGTTTTGGATTCATTTTCATAGGTTTTTTTTTATCCCTTTCTCTTTTGTTACCTTCTCTTGTGATTTGATGACTAACTTTAATGTTATGCTTGGACTGCTTTTACTTTTTTGTGCACATACATTGTAGATTTTTGGTTTGTGGTTACTATGAAGTTTTGATGTAGCAATCTATATGCAAATAAGTTTTTTCAAGTTACTGGTCTCTTAATTTCAAATCCATTTAAATATTCTTCATTTGTATTCTCCTCTTCTCATTCTTTATGGTTTTCATCTCATATTTGTGTGTGAATGATTTGCTACACTTACTGTATATTTGCCATTACTAGAGAGCTTTTCCATTTGTAATTTTCTTTTCCACCTAGAAATTTTCATTAGGTATTTGTTGCAAAGCTGTTCTGGTGGTGAAGAATTTTCTTAGCTTTTGCTTGTCTGTAAAGCTTTTGATTTCTCTGTCCAATCTTAATGAGAGCCTTGCTGAGTAGATTATTCTTGGGTGTAGGTTCCTGCCTTTCCTCACTTTAAATATATCATTGCTATCATGTCTGGCCTGCAGAGTTTCTGCTGAGAAATAAGATGATAACCTTATGAGAGTTCCCTTGTAAGTTATTTCTTGATTTTCCCTTTTGCTTTTAATATTTTTCTTTGCATTTAATTTTTGATAATTTGTTTAATATGTGTCTTGCCATGTTCCTCCTTGGGTTTATCTTGTATGGGATACTGTACTTCCTCAAATTGGGTGACTGTTTCCTTTCTCACGTTAGGGAAGTTTTCAGGTATTATCTCTTCAAATATATTCTCCTTCCCTTTCTCTCTCTCTTCTCTTTCTGGGAGTTCTATAATGTGATGTTGTTGCATTTATTGTTGTCCTATCAGTCTCTGAGACTGTTCTCACTTCATTCTTTTTTCTTTATTCAGTTCTGTATCTGTGATTCCCACCATTCTGTCTTTCAGTTCATTAATTTTTCTGCCTCAGTTATTCTTCTTTTGAGTTTTTCTAGTGCATTTTTCATTTTAGTTATTGTATTGTTCATCTTTTTTTTTTTCTTTAGTTTGCTAGGTCTTTGTTAATTGTTTCTTGTACCTTCTCAATCTGTGCCTCCATTCTTTTTCTGAGTTCTTGAATCATCTTTACTTTCATTACTCTGAATTATTTTCATTCAGATTTCCTATCTCTGCTTCACTTAGTTATACTTTTGGGGTTTTATCTTGATCTTTTATCTGGGACATATTCCTCTGCCAACTCATTTTGTCTGACTTTCTGTGATTGCAGTTTCCTTTCAGAAGGCTGCAGGCTTGTAGTTCTTGCTTCTGCTGTCTCAACCCTGGTGGATGAAGCTGAGTTTTTTCCTCTGGTGGCAGAGATGTGTGAACAGTTGCTTTCACTGGGAAGCTGTGTGCTCAAGAAGATAAGCAGTCTGTCTGCTAATGGATGGGGCTATGCTACCTCATCTGTTGATTGTTTGAACTGAAGCATCCCAGCACTGTAGCCTACAGGTTGTTGGGTGGGGCCTTGTCTTGGTGAGAAAATGACAGCCTTTGGGAGATCTCATGCCAAAAAATATTCCCCAGAACCACCACAGTCACTGTCTCTGTCTTCACAGTGAGCCACATCTGCTCCTGGCCTCTGAAGGAGAACTTCCAATACTAGCAGGTAGGTCTGGCCCAGGTTCTATCTGCTTTTCCCCCTGAGTCCTGGGGGCACATGTGATCTTGTGTGCAACCCTCCAAGAGTGGAGTTTCTGTTTCCCCAAGTCCTGTGGAATTTTTGTGATCAAATCCCACTGGCCTTCAAAGCCAGATTCTCTGGGTGGTCCTCCACCTGTTTCCAGATCGCCAGCTTGGGGAGCCTAGTACTGAGCTCGCAACCTTCACTATTGCAGGAGAACTTCTGTGGCATAATTATTTTCCAGTTTGTGGGTTACTCACCCAGTGGATATAGGATTTGATTTTATTGTGATTTCACCCCTTCTACCATCTCCTTGGGCTTCCCTGGTGGCTCAGCTGGTAAAGAATCTGCCTGCAATGTGGGAGAACTGGGTTTGATCCCTTGGTTGGGAAGACCCCCTGGAGATGGGAATGGCTACCCACTCCAGTATTCTGGACTGGAGAATCCACAGACTGTATAGTCCATGGGATCATAAAGAATCAGACACGCCTGAGTGACTTTCACTTTCACCATCTCCTTGTGCTTTCTTCTTTGTCTTTGTATGTAGGATATCTTTTTTGATAGGCTCCAGTGTTTGTTTTTTTTTTTTTTCTTTTTTGTAATTTTTTGTCAATGGTTGATCAACAGTTAGTTGTGATTTTGTGTTTTCATCAGAATAGATTAGCTCATGTCCTTCTACTCCACCACTTGTCTCCAGCTTGCCCACATTATTTGTTTTCTCTTTTGTTGCCTGTGAGTAGGGTATTATATTAAAGAAAACATTTTGAAATCTTCTGTTGAATTCTTTCCTTATGTTTTTGACTAAGGTTTTTATAGCTGTAGCCATTGCATTTAGGTTTTGATCCTTTTTGAGTTAATTTTTTTGCATGGTGTAAGAATCTATCTCCATTCTTTTGTATGTGGACATCTTGTTTTTCCAACAGTATTTACTGACAAGACTGCTTTTACCCACTGTATTATCTTGATGCCATTGTCAAAATATTTTTGACTATATATATAAAGTTTTTTTTTTTTCCCCTGGGCTCTGTATTTCATTCTACTTTCTATATATCTATGTTTATCTCAGTACCACATTGCTTTGATGAAAGATGTTTTCCAATAGATCTTGAAATCATTATAAATATAAAAGTTTCAGGTTTTCCTTTTGCAAGAATATTTTGCTTATTTTCTATTCTTTAAGATCCCATATAGATATTATAATGGTACTTTTCATTTGTGTAAACATCACCACTGGAATTTTGATAAGGATTGCATCAAAGCAATAGATTTCCCTGGGTGGTACTAATATATGTATATATATATATATATAATATATATATATATAATGTATATATATATAATATTTCTTCCACCAACGTATTGTAAATTTTATTGTACAAGCCTATTATTTCCTTTTAAGATTGTTCCCAAATATGTTATTGGAAGAGGAAGTGATTTCTAAATTTCCTTTTTAGACTGTTTATTTTATTGTATAGAAGCACAACTGATTTTTGCATGTTGATTTAGTGTCCTGCTACTCTGTTATATTCATTTGTTAGTTTCAATAGTTTTTTTATATTCAGAATATTTTACATATAAAATTATGCTCTCTGTGAGCAAAAAATTTTACTTTCTTTCTTTCCCATTTGTATATCTTTTGTTTCTTTTTATTGCATGACTGCTCTGTTTAGAATTTCCTACACTATCTTGAATAAAAGTGGCAAAAGCAAGCATCTTTGTTTTGTACCTAATTTTAGAGGTAAAGTTTTCAGCCTTTCAATACTTAGTATAATAGATGTGAGATTTTACTATATGACTTTTATTATATTAAGTTTTTGTCCTATTCTTAGTGGGTTTTTTTTTGTAATTTGTTACAAACTGTGTGTTGGATTTTGTCAAATTCCAATTCTTTTTCTGCATCAATTGGGATGATTTTGTTTTTTCCCTTTCATTTTTTTAATGAGCCATATTATATTGATTGGTGTTTATATATTGAACTATTCTTGCTTTCCATGAATAAATCTTACATGGTCTTATACCCTGCTTTTGAATTCTGTTTGGTAGTATTATATCAATATTCATGAGGGATATTGTTTCATAGATAACTTGTCATATTTTTTATTCACTTTGGTGCTAGGGTAATACATTTGGACATGTTCCATTTTAAATATTTTGGAAGACTTTTAGGAGGATTGATGTTAATTCTTCCTTACAGTAATGTTTGTTAGAATTCACCAGTGAAGACATCTGGTCCTGGACTTTTCTTTCTGCGAGGTTTTTGATTACTGATTTAATTTCCTTAGTAGTTTTAGGTATTTTCGGATGATCTGTTTCTTCATGATTCAGCTTGAAAGACTGTGAGTTTCTAAAAAAAAAATATTGTCCGTTTTATCTAGAAGATCCAACTGTTAACAGTATTTTATTATAATACCTTTATTTCTTTAAGATATTTTGTTATATCTCTTTTATTTATGTTTTTAGTTTCTGGTATCTTCTTTCTTTTATCTGAATTTATTAAAAGTTTATCAAGGCCATTGATCTTTTCAATGATCCAATGCTTGATTTCATTGATTTTCTCTTTTCTTTTAAAGAATTCTTTATTTTGTTTATCTCTGTTCTAATCTTTATTATTTCCTTCCTGCTTTTAGCTGTGGGTTTGTTTATTTTTTCTTTTCTCTTTTTCTTAATGTGTGCAGTCAGGGATTTCTTTTGAGGGAGTCATTATTTTTATAATGTAAGTATTTACAGTTAAAATTTTCTCTTAGCATTAGGTTTTGATATGTTATTATAATCAATAGTCTCAGTATACTTTCTGATCTATCTTTGATCATTGTGATTTCTTCTTTGATCATTGATTGTTTAAGTGTATTGTTTAATTAGTATTGTATCTGCATTTTTAATTTCTAGATTTTCAGTTTTCCCTCCACCATTAATTTCTAGTTTTATTCCATTGTTGTTGTAAACACACTTTATATGATTTTGATACTCTTAAATTTACAAGACTTTTTTTTTTTCCTTTGGACTAACATGTGATCTATCCTGAAGATTGTTCTGTGTGAATTTGAGAAAATATGAATTTGCCATTGTTGGATAGAATTTTCTCTATACATCAGCTTAGGTCCATTGTTTTATAGTATTCTTCATGTTTGTTATTTTTCTTTCTTGCTTGCTTTTTTTAAAACTGATTTCCTGTCTGGTTGCTCTATTCAATATTGAAAATAGAATTTTACTATTTATCTGACCTGCCTTCTCTCCCTCTAATTCTGTCAATGTTTGCTTCACATATTTAGGATCTGTGGTGTTTGAGGCATATGAGCTTAAAGTTTCTGTGTCTTTGTGGCAAATTTGACATTATACAAAGTCCTTCTTAAATCCACAATGAGATATCACTTCACAAATATCCGGATGGCTGCCATCAAATATTCCACAAATAACAAATGTTAATAAGAATGTAAAGAAAAGGAAACAGTTTTACACTGTTGGTTGGAATGTAAATTGGCATAGCATTATGGAAAACAGTAATGAGATTTCCTTAAAATATAGAAATAAAATGACCATATCCTCTAGTAATTCCTGGCTATATATATCTGATAAAAGGACTAATTGGTGAAAAGATATATGCAGCCCAGTGTTCACAGCAACAATATTTACAACAACCAAGATATAGAAGCAACTTAAATGTCCATCAAGAGATGAATAAATAAAGATGTGATATATGTATACAATGGGATATTACTCAATCATACAGAAGAATGGAATTCTGCCAATTAGAATAATGTGGATGGATCTAGATAGCATTATCTTTAGTGAAATGTGAGACAAAAACAAATACTCTATGTTATCACTTGTTAAGTTTAAAATATAAAACTTGTGAATTTATGTAGTGAAACAGAAACATACTCACATATATACAGAACAAAACATATATAGAGAAAAAGATGGTGGATGAGTAGGTGGATGTGGAGTACAGCTCTCTCCACGGATACATCAAGAATACACCTTCAAACACAGAAGTGCATGCAGAATACCAGCTGAGAGAAGAAAGAAGGACCTGACAGGTGGAAAAGAATATATAGAACCACGCAAAACCCTGTAAGAGGAACAGTGGGGAAAAACAAGAGTATTAGTAGGACTGGACCTACCCTCCGCGGGTAGGGGAACTGAAGCAGGGTTCCGATCCCCACAACGGGGCAATTGTCTGAATCAGAGGAGAAATATTTAAGGCTGAGAGTGAAACAGCTGATCTGTGGCAGCCTAAATGGAATGAGAATCAGACAGTCCTTGCCACAGCCATACATACGCTGGGCAGGAACGTGGGTCTCCTGGAAGGGGCAAAGGCTGGGAGCTGGACTTAAGGGATTGTGAAGCAATCCCAGTGTGAGGGCTGCTGTTGACTACAGAGAGATGAATCAAAGGGATATGAGGGAGGAGATCATGGTGGGAAAAGCCTGTGGAGGAAAGCTGGGCAGTCATGGAAGCAAGGCAATACTGCTGAGTCACACATAGGGGGTGGACCCATCACCACAGCCTCTCTCTCCACATGCCAACATAGGCAGCACACTGAACTACAGAGTGGGACCCCACCCAGGGTGCCCCTTTAAGTGCCTCATGCACCAAACTATACAGTAGGACACCAATCATGGGGGCCCCTCTATGTGTCTGACTTGCCAAAAAACAGAGAAGGACCCCAGTCAAGGGATCCCTTTAAGTGCCTGAATGGGCGGAGCTACAGAGAAAGACTGGCCAAAGAAGCCTTCTAATCACCAGCTTCAAGAGGCTTGAAAAAAGCCTCCTATAGGGCTGTAACTGCTGCCCTGGAGGCAGTTTGTGTCCCTGAACACTCGGTGCTGCCAGTGTCCCTGCAAACCAAGAAGTTGCACCACCTTCACCCTCAACTCTCACTGGGGCAGAGCTGCCACAGGCAAAAACAAACAAAAAAAAAAGTATTGTGTTTATGTACGCAGGGTCGCTTTGGTCCTGTCCAGCTCTTTGCAACCTACTAGACTGTGGCCTGCCAGGCTTTTCTGTCAGAAAGGGGGTTCTCCAGGCAATAATACTGAAGCGTATTGGCCAATACAGGTTGCCATAGCCTTCTAGAGCACTATATTTCCTGCTGCCCTGGACACCAACCCCTCAGAGTACATGCTGCTGCCAGAACCCCTGCGACCCAAGCAGATGTATCACTTCCACACCTGGCCCTCACAGGGGCAAACCCAAGCCCTCCAGGGCAGCCTCAGGAGCTAAACACCAGTGGACGACCCACATGCAGAGGTGGAAATAAAACCACAACTGAAACCCAGGGGCAATGTGGCTAAGGAGGAAGACTGAAAACCTTCCCACCAGCTGTACAAGCTGCAGATTAAATCTACATGATCAACTAAGCAGACTCTGTGTCTATGGAATATATAAAAGGCCATTGAGAGCTCCCACAAAAGAAAACGTACTAGCTCTGACAGCTGTGGACATTGGAGGCAAGAACACACAGGAGTAGGACCGGATTAGAATATGAGGAGCCCCCACAGCAGGTCCAGAGAGCAGTACAATGTTGGAGGGCATCCTAGGGAGGTAAGGTGGACTGTGATTTCCAGCACGGGAAAGGACTCTGACAGCAGAGACACAAGAAAAACACTTATTATTCTTATTATTCTTATTTTTTTCTGTAGATTCCTTTGTGTTTTCTCTTTCTTTTTTCCCCTTTTTTTCATGTCTATTGTAGTTGTCAATTTTATTGGCACTAAGAAATTCAATTAAGCCTTTGAGCTTTTTTTTTCTTTTTCCTCAGTCACATTTTTTATAGTTGTCATAAACCGCTGTTGGGCTTTTGCAGTTCTGTGGAGTTTCCCACTTTTTCTTTTCTTTTCTCTTATTTTAATTATATTTTTTAAACCTTTTTTTTTTTTACATTTATTCCTTTGTTTGTTTTTCCTAATGTTCTTTTCCCCTTGCAGTTAATCTTTAATGTGTATAAATCTTCTTTATCTACCTCTATTTAACTTTGCTTATCTATTCTTTCTTTCTTTTTTTTCTTTCCTTTCCTCAAAACATATTTGTTAGTTTTATTTTCATTGTTTTATTCCCCAATTGGCAACTTGCTTTAGTTTTGTTTTCCACTTTGTGCTTTAATTAATTTTGTTCCGGTAGATGTAATTTTTGGTTTCCTTTGTTTGCCAGGTCAATCTATTGTACTTAATTTTTGTTGGACTGTTTTGATTTTGCTTATGTGTGTATATGTGTATATTAAGTCACACTTCTATTGCTGTTATAAACCTCCGCCTCTACATTGGGCTTTTGCAGTTCTGTGGAGTGTTCTTTCTATACCCCTTTTTTCTTTCTTCTTTCATTTTTACTCTTTTCTTTTTTTTTAATAATTTTAATTTTTAAAAACCTATTATATTTTTTCTACATTCATTCCTTTGTTTGACTTTCTTACTGTTCTTTTCCCCTTAAAGTTAATCTTTAATGCATACAAATATTATTCATCTACCTTTATTTAACTTTGCATATTTAGTCTTTCTTTCTTTTCCTCTCAACATATTTCTTAGTTTTGTTTTCACTGCTTTATCCCCCAGTTGGCACCTTGCTTTAGTTTTACTTTCCAGTTCGTTCTTAAGTTAGTTTTGTTCTTAACTGGTAAATATAATTTTTTATTTCCTTTGTTCACCGGATCAATCTACTGTATTTTTGTTGGACTGTTTTTCCCTTTGTTCATGGGTGTATATGTATATGTGTATAGTCTATTATTTTAATTATTATTTGCCTGATTTTATAACTGCTATTGGTCTGTGGTTCATCTTTGGTTTCTCATTCCTGGGCATTTGTTATACTCTCCCTTAATGCCATAAAAAACCACTTCTGGAATATTTGTTCCTGACCAGAGATCAAACCCAGAGCTGTTGGAGGGGGAGCACTGACTTCAATAACCAAGACTACCAAAGAACTAATCTTCAGTTCAGTTCAGTTCAGTCACTCAGTTGTGTCTGACTCTTTCTGACCCCATGAATAGCAGCACACCAGGCCTCCCTGTCCATCACCAACTCCCAGAGTTTACTCGAACTCATGTCCATGGAGTCGATGACGCCATCCTGCAATCTCATCCTCTGTTGTCCCCTTCTCCTCCTGCCCCCAATCCCTCCTAGCATTAGGGTCTTTTCCACTGAGTCAACTCTTCACATGAGGTGGCCAAAGTACTGGAGTTTCAGCTTCAGGACCAGTTCTTCCAATGAACACCCAGGACTGATGTTCTTTAGGATGGACTGGTTGGATCTCCTTGCAGTCCAAGGGAGTCTCAAGAGTCTTCTCCAACACCACAGTTCAAAAGCATCAATTCTTCCATGCTCACCCTTCTTCACAGTCCAACACTCACATCCATACATGACCACTGGAAAAACCATAGTCATGACCAGACAAACCTTTGTTGGCAAAGTAATGTCTCTTCTTTTAAATATGTTATCTAGGTTTGTCATAACTTTCCTTCCAAGGAGTAAGCGTCTTTTAATTTCATGGCTGCAGTCACCATCTGCAGTGATTTTGGAGCACCAAAAATAAAGTCTGACACTGTTTCCACTGTCTCCCCATCTATTTTCCATGAGGTGATGGGACCAGATGCCATGATCTTAATTTTCTGAATGTTGAGCTTTAAGCCAACTTTTTCATTCTCCTCCTTCACTTTCATCAAGAGGCTTTTTAGTTCCTCTTCACTCTCTGCCATAATGGTGGTGTCATCTGCATATCTGAGGTTATTGATATTTCTCCTGATTGATTCCAGCTTGTGCTTCTTCCAGCCCAGCGTTTCTCATGATGAACTCTGCATTGAAGTTAAACAAGCAGGGTGACAATATACAGCCTTGATGTACTCCTTTTCCTATTTGGAACCAGTCTGTTGTTCCATGTCCAGTTCGAGCTATTTCTTCCTGACCTGCATACAAGTTTCTCAAGAGGCAGGTCAGGTGGTCTGGTATTACTATCTCTTGAAGAATTTTCCACAGTTTATTGTGATCCACACAGTCGAAGGCTTTGGCATAGTCAATAAAGCAGAAATAGATGTTTTTCCGGAAATCTCTTGCTTTTTCAATGATCCAGTGGATGTTTTCAATTTGATCCCTGGTTCCTCTGCCTTTCTTAAAACCAGTTTGAACATCTGGAAGCTCACAGTTTATGTATTGCTGAAGCCTGACTTTGAGAATTTTGAGCATTACTTTACTAGCGTGTGAGATGAGTGCAATTGTGCGGCAGTTTGAGCATTTTTGGCATTGCCTTTCTTTGGGATTGAAATGAAAATTGACCTTTTCCAGTCCTGTGGCCACTGCTGAGTTTTCCAAAATTACTGGCATATTGAGTGCAGTACTTTCTCAGCATCATCATTCAGGATTTGAAATAGCTCAACTGGAATTCCATCATCTCCACTAGCTTTGTTCGTAGTGATGCTTTCTAAGGCCCACTTCACTTCACATTCCAAGATGTCTGGCTCTACGTGAGTGATCACACCATCATGATTATTTGGGTCATGAAGATCTTTTTTGTACAGTTCTTCTGTGTATTCTTGCCACCTCTTCTTAATATCTTCTGCTTCTATTAGGTCCATACCATTTCTGTCCTTTATCGAGCCCATCTTTGCATGAAATGTTCCCTTGGTACCTCTAATTTTCTTGAAGAGACCTCTAGTCTTTCCCATGCTGTTGTTTTCCTCCATTTCTTTGCATTGATTGCTGAGGAATGCTTTCTTATCTCTCATTGCTATTCTTTGGAACTCTGCATTCAAATGGGAATATCTTTCCTTTTCTCCTTTACTTTTTGCTTCTTTTCTTTTCACAGCTATTTGTAAGGCCTCCTCAGACAGCCATTTTGCTTTTTTGCATTTATTTTCCTTGGGGATGGTCTTAATCCCTGTCTCCTGTACAATGTCACAAACATCCGTCCTTAGTTCATGAGGCACTCGGTCTATCAGATATAGTCCCTTAAGTCTATTTCTCACTTCCACCGTATAGTCATAAGGGATTTGATTTAGGTCATACCTGAATAGTGTAGTGGTTTTCCCTACTTTCTTCAATTTAAGTCTGAATTTGGCAATAAGGTGTTCATGATCTGAACCACAGTCAGCTCCCGGTCTTGTTTTTGCTGACTGTATAGAACTTCTCCATCTTCGGCTGCAAAGAATATAATCAATCTGATTTTGGTGTTGACCATCTGGTGCTGTCCATGTGTCGAGTCTTCACTTGTGTTGTTGGAAGAGAGTGTTTGCTATGACCAGTGCGTTCTCTTGGCAAAACTCTATTAGCCTTTGCCCTGCTGCATTCCATACTCCAAGGCCAAATTTGCCTGTTGCTTCAGATGTTTCTTGATTTCCTACTTTTACATCCCAGTCCCCTATAATGAAAAGGACATCTTTTTTTGGGTGTTAGTTCTAAAAGGTCTTGTACGTCTTCATAGAACCATTCAACTTCAGCTTTTTTAACATTATTGGTTGGGGCATAGGCTTGGATTACTGTGATATTGAATGGTTTGCCTTGGAAACGAACAGAGATCATTCTGTCGTTTTTGAGATTGCATCCAAGTACTGCATTTCAGACTCTTTTGTTGACCATGATGACTACTCCATTTCTTCTAAGGGATTCCTGCCCACAGTAGTAGATATAATGGTCATCTGAGTTAAATTCACCCATTTCAGTCCATTTTAGTTGGCTGATTCCTAGAATGTCGACGTTCACTCTTGCCATCTCCTGTTTGACCACTTCCGATTTGCCTTGATTCATGAAACTCACATTCCAGGTCCTTATGCAATATTGCTTTTTACAGCATCGGACCTTGTTTCTATCACCAGTCACATCCACAACTGGTGGATTGTTTTTGTTTTAGATCCATCCCTTAATTATTTCTGGAGTTATTTCTCCACTGATCTCCAGTAACATATTGGGCATGTACCGACCTGGGGAGTTCCTCTTTCAGTATCCTATCATTTTGCCTTTTCATACTGTTCATGGGGTTTTCAAGGCAAGAATACTGAAGTGGTTTGCAGTTCCCTTCTCCAGTGGACCGCATTCTGTCAGACCTCTCCACCATGACCCATCTTGTCTTGGGTGGCCCCACATAGCATGAGTTAGTTACACTGAGTTAGACAAGGCTGTAGTTCATAGAACTAACCTTAAGGAGTACCAAATACTGAGAACTCACACAAAGGAAACCACTTGAATAGAAGACCAGGCATCATCCAACTACCCGAAGCACCCTCTGCAGGACATTTCATCTAAACAACAAACACTACAAAAATACAAACCCAATCATCAGCAGACAAAATTATCACCTCACTCAACCTTGCCCATCAGAGGAAAATCAAACAAACAAAGACCCAGCAGAAATCTCACCCTATATAAAGCTCACACAAACCACTGAGCCAACTTTTGGAGGTCAGAAACCAAAAGGAAGAAAGAATTCAACCTTCTTCAAGGAAAGAAATCAACTTTCCTTGAAGCCTGGGGAAACGAGATCTCACACACAATATTTGAAAAAATGAAAAGGCAGAGAAATACTGCACAAATGAAGGAGCAAACTAGAAACACAGAAGTCCAAATAAACGAAGAAGGAAAAGGAAAATTTCATGAAAAAGAATTCAGAATAATGATAGTAAAGATGATAAAAAACCTTGAAAATAAAATGGAGAAAATGCAAGAATCAATTAACAAAGACGTAGAAGTATTAAAGAATAAGCATACAGAGACAAACAACACAATTACTGAAATTAAAAATACTCTAGAAGGATCAATAGCAGAATATCTGATGTAGAAGAACGAATCAGTGAGCTGGAAGATAACATGGTGGAAATAACTTCTGAAGAGCAGAAAAAACAGAAAAGAATGAAAAGAGCTGAGGACGGTCTCAGAGACCTCTGGGACCACATCAAATGCACCAAAATTCGAATTACAGAGGTCCCAGAAGAAGAAAATAGAAAGAAACGGCATGAGAAATTTTTTGAAGAGATCATAGTTGAAAATTTCCCCAACATGGAAAAAGAAATAACAAATCAAGCCCAAGAGGCACAAAGAGTCCAATATAGGATAATCCCAAGGAGAAACATGCCAAGACACAGACTAATCAAACTTACAAAGACTAAACACAAAGAAATAATATTAAAAGCAGCAAGGGAAAATCAACAAGTAACACACAAGGGAAACTCCACCTGCTTAACAGTTGATCTTTCACCTGAAACTCTGCAAGCCAGAAGGGAATGGGAGGATATATTTCAGTACTGAAAGGGAAAAATCTACAACCAATATTACTTTGTCTGGCAAGGATTTCATTCAAAATTGATGGAGAACTAAAAAGCTTTTCAGACAAGCACAAGTTAGAGAATTCAGTATCACCAAACCAGCTTTACAAGGAATGTTAAATGGACTTCTATAGTCATGAAATACAACAGAAGAAAAAAGATCTGCAAAATCAACCCAAAACAATTAGAAAATGGCAATAGGAACATATATATCAATAGTTACTTTAAATGTAGATGAATTAAATACTCCAAACAAAACATACAGACTGGCTGAATGGATACAAAAACAAGACCCATATATATGCTGTCTGCAAGAAATCCATTTCAGACCTCAAGACACACATAGACTGAAAGTGAGGGGATGGAAAAATATATTCCATGACAATGGCAAGCAGAGGAAAGCTGGAGTAGGAATCCTCATATCAGACAAAATAGATCTTAAAATAAAGAAGATTAAAGAGATAAGGAAAAACACTACATAATGATCAAAGGATCAATCCAAGAGGAAGACATAACAAATGGAATATCTATGCACCCAACACAGCAGCATCTCAATACAGAAGACAAGCACTAACAGACATAAAAGAAAAAATTGACAGCAACACAATTATCGTAGGGGACTTTAACACCCCACTCACACCAATGGACAGATCATCAAGACAAAAAATTAATAAGGAAATATAAATCTTAAATGCTACATTAGGTGAAATGGATATCATTGACATCTTGAGGACATTGCAGCCAAATGAAGAAGAATACACCTCTTATAGTGCACAAGGAACATCCTCCAGGATAGACCACATGTTGGGTCACAAATCAAACCTCAGTAAATTTAAGAAAATTGAAATCATATCAAGTATCTTCTCTGACCACTATGCTATGATACTAGATATTAATTACAAGAAAAAACTGTAAGAAACACAAACACATGGAGATTAAACAACACGTTTCTAAATAAACAACAGATTACTGAAGAGATCCAAAGGGAAATAAAAAAAAATTCTAGAAACAAATGGCAATGAAAACACAACAACTCAAAACCTATGGGATGCAGCAAAAGCAGTTCTAAGAGTGAAGTTTATAGCAATACAAGCCTAACTCAAGAAACAAGAAAAACATCAAATAGAGAACCTAACTTTACATCTAAAGCAAATGGAAAAAAGAAAAAAGAAACAATATTAGTGGAAGGAAAGAAATAAACATGGGAATAGAAATACATGAAAAAGAAATGAAAGAAGTAGTAGTAAGATTAATAAAACTAAAAGCTCTTTCTTTGAGAAGGTAAACAAAATAGACAAACACTTAGCCAGACTCAACAAGAAACAAAGAGAGAAGAATCAAATCAACAAAATTAGAAATGAAAAAGTAGAGGTTACAAGAGACAATGCAGAAATACAAAGGATTATAAGAGACTATTATGAACAACTATATGGCAATAAAATAGATAACCTGGAAGAAATGGACAGGTTCTTAGAAAAGTTCAATCTTCCAAGACTGAATCAGGAAGAAATAGAAATTATGAACAACCCAGTTATTAGCACTGAAATTGAAGCTGTGATCAAAAATCTTCCAAAACACATAAGCCCATGACCAGATGGCTTCAAAGGAGTATTCTATCAAACATTTAGAGATCATGCCTATCTTTCTAAAACTCTTTCAAAAATTGAATAGGGAAGTCACAAAGATGGCAAAGGAAAAAGACGGGGAGACCACTTTCTCCCCCACAAATTCATCAAAAGATCAATTGAACGCTGAACAAATACCACAAAACAACTTCTGAATGCTGGCGGACGACACCAGGCACCCAGAAAGGCAACCCATTGTCTTCAAAAGGAGGTAGGACAGATTATAAAAGATAAAAAGAGAGACAAAAGAGTTAGGGACAGATGCCCATCCTGCAGAGGGAGTCTTAAAAGAGAAGTTTCCAAACACCAGAAAATCCTCTCACTTTCAGGTTTGTGCGGAGCTTTGGAATCTCATAAAGCAGCATAACCAAGAGGAAAAAATAAATAAAACCCACAGATTACGTGCCTAATGGCAACTCCCAGTGGAGAAGTAGACCAGATGCTTGCGTCTGGCACCAGCAGCAGGGGCTGAACAGGGAGGCATGGGCTGTATTGCTTAGGGTAAGGACCAGGCCTGAATGCCCTGAGGGCAATCTGAGGGAGCTAACAGGAGATAACAACCCAAACCTTGGGATAGCCAGAGAGGAAAAGAGAAAGAAAAAAAAAAGAGGAAAGAGATAGAGAACTTTCCCATGAAAAACTCTAACCTAGGGCACTGCTAGGCCTGCTCACAGGACAAAGGACTGAGCAAAGACCAGAGGAGAGTTAGCCGGGTGTGGACCAGGCCATCCCTCGCTGGAGGCAGGGAGGCAGGCAGGCACCAGCCAGAGCTGGAAGGAAAGGGGCAAACTCGGTCCCAGAGATGTCATACCCTACCAAACTGTGAGTAGGTTTCCAGTTGCTAACTGAAAGGTTGTTGCTGAACCACGCAAAGACACCAGGATTCTTGGCCTCCAGAGGAGAAGAATTCAATCTGGGGCCAGAGATGAGGCATGATCGTTCAGAGCTTTTGTGTAATAAAATTTTTATTAAAGTATAAAGGAGATAGAGAAAGTTTCTGACATAAACATCAGAAGGGGGTAGAAAGAGTACCCGCTTGCTAGTGTTAGCAAGGGAGTTACATAGTCTCCAATGAATCCAAAGAATGTCTGGAGGTTGTAAAGACCTCACCAGACCTACTCCCATAATTTACATTTTAAGATAACAGGATTAGCCAGAAGGTTTAATCCAGAGACTGTCCTCAGGCAGGATACATTATTGTTATATAATCCTAAGGAATGTAGAGGGGGGAAAAAAAAGTTTGTCCTTTCTTCGTCCTTGAGAATTTCAGACCCCTCTCTCCTTGGGGACCCCTAGATTTCTTATCAACCTGCCTAGGAAATGACTCTCTCATAACCAAATCCCCCTGGCATCCTGGATGATTGACAACCGCCGGGAGGGCCTCAGCCAGAGATCAGCTCTCCAGAGGAGACACACGGCACACCTGATAAGGTGCTCCTGCTGCACACCCAGGAAACCGAGTGGCTGGTAGTGGGGAAGTGATAAGATGCACTGTACCTGGGGAGAGTGCACTCGCCAAGCACCTGGTCGCCTGAGCCACTCGAACCTGGGAAGGGCACAAAACTCAGGCCCAACCTAGTCTATACCTTTGTGGAGCACCCAAGAACCTGAACCTGAGGGGCATAGATCTGGGAAGTGCACACAACCCAGAACCCGCCTTAAACAGTTGCAGGGCAGAGTAACATGGAGCCTGAGCACTGCAGACTGAGAAAGCACACATGCTGTGAGCAGGGACAAACCCAGTGTGACTCAGACACTGCAAACACTCCCCACACATGCCAGCTATATTTGTTTGCAGTGTTCCTCCCTCCCTGCAGAACAATTGAACAAGTGAGCCTAAATAAATGACAACCTTTGCCCCCTTGTGTCAGGGCAGAAGTTAGATACTGAAGAGACTTGCAAACAGAGGAAGCCAAAATAAACAAAGAAGAGGGAGCAGTTTTGGAAGTGACAGGTGCAATAGATTAAAACCCTGTAGTTAGCACTGGCTAGATTGGAAGTGACCTAGAGACCTTGAGAAGAAGTATAAGGTGGAATAAGAAACTATCTGAAACTAAACTGACCACACACTGCCCTCAAAAGTTCCAGAAAAATTCCTAGATATATTTTACTATTATCATTTTTAAATTTTTAAAAAATTTTAACTTTTTTATTATTCCTTCAATTTTTTTTTAAAACCTACTATTACCTTGGGGGGGGGAAGACTCTATTGTTAAAGCAGACTTCATATTTTTTTAAAAAGTTTCTGCGATTTTGTTTTTGTTTTTATTATATTGTATTTTTGAGAGTCTAAAAGGCAAAGGAACCAGAGATCAAATTGCCAACATTCACTGGATCATCGAAAAAGCAAGAGAGTTCCAGAAAAACACCTATTTCTGTTTTATGGACTATGCCAAAGCCTTTGACTGTGTGGATCACAATAAACTGTGGAAAATTCTGCAAGAGATGGGCATACCAGACCACCTGACCTGCCTCTTGAGAAACCTGTATGCAGGTCAGGAAGAAACAGCTAGAACTGAACATGGAACAACAGACTGGTTCCAAATAGGAAAAGGAGTACGTTAAGGCTGTATATCGTCACCCTGCTTATTTAACTTATATGCAGAGTACATCATGAGAAACGCCGGGCTGGAGGAAGCACAAGCTGGAATCAAGATTCTGGGGAGAAGTATCAATAACCACAGATATGCAGATGACACGACCCTTATGACAGAAAGTGAAGAAGAACTAAAGAGCCGCTTGATGAAAATGAAAGGAGAGTGAAAAAGTTGGCTAAGAGCTCAACATTCAGAAAGCTAAGATCATGGCATCCAGTCCCATCACTTCATGGCAGATAAATGGGGAAACAGTGGAAACTGGCTGACTTTATTTTTCTGGGCTCCAAAATTGCTGCAGATAGTGATTACAGCCATGAAATTAAAAGACAGTTACTCTTTGGAAGGAAAGTTATGACCAATCTAGATAGCATATTAAAAAGCAGAGAATTTACTTTGCCCACAAAGGTCCGTCTCGTCAAGGCTATGGTTTTTCCAGTAGTCAAGTATGGATGTGAGAGTTGGACTATAAAGAAAGCTGAGTGCCGAAGAATTGATGCTTTTGAACTGTGGTGTTGGAGAAGACTCTTGAGACTCCCTTGGACTACAAGGAGATCCAACCAGTCCATCCTAAAAATCAGTCCTGGGTGTTCATTGGAAGGACTGATGTTGAAACTGAAACTCCATTACTTTGGACAACTGATGCGAAGAGCTGACTAATTGGAAAACACCCTGATACTAGGAAAGGTTTAGGGCAGGAGAAGGGGACGATGGAGGATGAGATGGTTGGATGGCATCACTGACTCGATGGGCATGGGTTTGGGTGGACTCCGGGAGTTGGTGATGGACAGGGAGGCCTGGCATGCTGCTATTCTTCGGGTCACAAAGAGTCAGACACGACTGAGTGATTGTACTGAACTGAACTGAACCTATACCCTAGATTGTTAATCTTTGCTTTTTGGTATTTGTTATTAATTTTGTATCTTTATGAATCCAATCTTCAGTACCCATTTTTACTTAGGAGTGTGATTACTGGCTTGATTGTTTTCTCCCCCTTTTGACTCTCGTTTTTCTCCCCCGGGTCAACTCTATCTCCTCCCTCTCCCTTCCCTTCTCCACTTAATTCAGTGAATCTCTTTGGGTGTTCCAGGCAGTGGAGAAAACTTAGGGAACTGATCACAGTCTAGATTGGTCTCTCTTTTTTAGAATCCCCATCCTCTCCTCCTGGTCACCTCTATGTCCTTCCTCCCTCTTCTCTTCTCCATGGAGCTCTGTGAACCTCTCTGAGTATTCCAGACTGTGGAGAGCAAATAGGGAACTGATTACTGGCTAGACTGCTCTTTCCACTTTTGATTTGCCCTCTTCTCCTCCTGGTCACCTCTCTCTCTCCTCCGTCTTCTCCTCTTCATGTAACTCTGTGAATCTTTCTGGGTGTCCCTCACTGTGGAGAATCTTTTCACCACTAACCTAGATGTTTTATCATCGGTTCTGTATGGATGGAGAAGTTTTGAGGCTACTATAAGAATAAGACTGAAAGCCAGAGACAGGAGGCTTAAATCCAAAACTTGAGAACACCAGAAAACTCCTGACTCCATGGACCATTAAAGGTCAAAAGCTCATCCAGAAGCCTCCATATCTGCATTGAAACCAAGCTCCACCCAAGAGCCAACAAGTTTAAGAGGAAGACATACCAAGATAATTATCCAACAAAGCAGGAACATAATCCTAAGCACAAAAATACACGTAGCCAAAAGTCACACCACATAGACAACTCAAAACTCACTACTGGATGCTTCATTGCACTCCAGAGAGAAGAGATCCCACTCCACCCACAAGAACATTGACACAAGCTTACCTAACCAAGAAACCTTGACAAGACACTCGTCCAAACCCACCCACAGGGAGGAACCTCCACAATAAAGAGAAACCACAAACTTAAAGCTTACAGAAAGAGCACCCCAAACACAGCAACCTAAACAAGATGAAAAGGCAGAGAAATATTCAGCAGATAAAGGAACATGATAAAAGCCCACCAAACCAAACCAAAGAGGAAGAGATAGGGAGTATACCTGAAAAATAATTCAGAATAATGATAGTAAAAATGATCCAAAATTTTGAAAATAAAATGAAGTTACAGATAAATTGTCTGGAGACAAGAACTGAGAGGATGCAAGAAAATTTTAACAAGGACCTAGAAGAAATAAAAAAGAGTCAATCAATAATAAATAGTGCCATAACTGAGATCAAAAGCACTCTGGAGAGAACCAACAGTAGAATAACTGAGGCAGAAGATAGGATAAGTGAGGTGGAAGATAGAATGGTGGAAATAAATGAAGCAGAGAGGAAAAAAGAAAACAAATAAAAGAAATGAAGACAACCTCAGAGACCTCTGGGACAATGTTAAATGCCTCAACATTCGAATCATAGGAGTCACAGAAGATGACAAAAAGAAAGTCCATGAGAAAATACTTGAGGAGATAATAGTTGAAAACTTCCCTAAAAAGGGGAAAGAAATAGCCACCCAAGTCCAAGAAACCAAGAGAGTCCCAAACAGGATAAACCTAAGGCAAAACACCCCAAGACACATATTAATTAAATTAATGGAGAAAATACACAAAGAACAAATATTAAAGGCAGCAAGGGACAAACAACAAATAACCCACAAGATGCCCATAAGGATAACAGCTGATTTTTCAATAGAAATTCTTCAAGCCAAAAGGGACTAGGAGGGCATACTTAAGCAATGAAAGAGAAAAATCTACAAAGCAGATTACTGTACCCAGCAAGAATCTCATTCAAATATGAAGGAGGATACAAAAGCTTCACAGACAAGCAAAAGCTCAGAGAACTCAGCTCCACCAAATCAGCTCTTCAACAAACGCTAAAGGATTTTCTTTAGACAGGACACACATAAAAGGTTTATAAACTCAAACCCATAACAACAAAGAAAATGGCAATGGGCTGAATGCCCCAATAAAAGACAAAGACTGGCTGAATGGATACAAAAACAACAGGCCTATATATGCTGTCTACAAGAGACCCACCTCAAACCTACAGACTAAACGTGAAGGGCTTGAAAAGGTATTTCATGGAATTGGAGACCAAAAGAAAGCAAGAGTAGCAATACTCATATCAGATAAAATAGACTTTAAAATAAAGGCCGTGAAAAGAGACAAAGAAGGACACTACCTAATGATCAAATGATCACTCCAAGACGAAGATATAATTATAAATATATATGTGCCCAACATAGGAGCACTGCAATATGTTAAGGCAAATGCTATCAAATATGAAAGGGGAAATTAACAGTAACACAATAATAGTGGGAGACTTTAATACCACACTCACACCTATGGATAGACCAACTAAACAGAAAATTAGCAAGGCAACAAAATCTTTAAATAATACAATGGACCAGTTAGATTTAATTGATATCTATAGGACATTTCACCCTAAAACAATGAATTTACCTTTTTCTCAAGTGCATACGAAACCTTCTCCAGGAGAGATCACATCCTGGGCCATAAATCTAGCCTTGGTAAATTCAAAAAAACTGACATCATCTCAAGCATCTCAAGACAAGACGTCAAATACAGGGAAAAAATATGAAAAATACAAACATATGGAGGCTAAACAACACACTTTTTTATAATCAACAAATCACAGAAGAAATAAAAAATGAAATAAAAATATGCATAGAAACGAATGAAAATGAGAACACAACAACCCAATACCTGTGGGATTCAGTAAAAGCAGTGCTAAGGGAAAAATTCATATGAATACAAGCCTACCTCAAGAAACAGGAGAGAAATCAAATAAATAATCTAACTCTATGCCTAAAACAACTAGAAAAGGAAGAAATGAAGAATCCCAGGATTAGTAGAAGGAAAGAAATCTTAAAAATTAGGACAGAAATAAATGCAAAAGAAACAAAAGAGACCATAGCAGAAATCAACAAAGCTAACAGCTAGTTCTTTGAGAAGATAAATAAAATAGACAAACCATTAGCCAGACTCATCAAGAAACAAAGGGAGAAGAATCAAGTCAACAAAATTAGAAATGAAAATGGAGAAATCACAGCAGACAACACAGAAATACAAAGGATCATAAGAGACTATTGTCAGCATCTATATGCCAATAAAATGGACAACTTGGAAGAAGTAGACAAATTGTTAGTAAAGTATGACTTTCCAAACTGAACCAGGAAGTAATAGAAAATCTTAACAGGCCCATCACAAGCACAGAAGTTGAAACCATAATCAGAAATCTTCCAGCAAACAAAAGCCCAGGACCAGACGGCTTCACAGCTGAATTCTACCAAAAATTTAGAGAAGAGCTAACACCTATCCTACTCAAACTCTTCTAGAAAATTGCAGAGGAAAGTAAACTTCAAATCTCATGCTATGAGGCCACCATCACCCTAATACTAAAACCAGACAATGATGCCACAAAAAAAGAAAACTACAGACCAATATCACTGATGAAAATAGATGCAAAAATCCTTGACAAAGTTCCAACAACATATCAAAAAGATAATACATCATGACCAAGTGGGCTTCATCCTGGGTATGCAAGGACTCTTCAGTATTTGCAAATCAATCAATGTGATACACCACATTAACAAATTAAAAGATAAAAACTACATGATGATCTCAATAGATGCAGAGAAAGCCATTGACAAAATTCAACATCCATTTATGATTAAAAAAAAAAAAAAAAACACCTCCAGAAAGCAGGCATATAAGGAACATACCTCAACATTACAAAAGCCATATATGATAAACCCACAGCAAACATTATTCTCAATGGTGAAAAAATGAAACCATTTCCCTAAAGTCAGGAACAAGACAAGGATGCCCATTCTCACCACTACTATTCAACATAGTTTTGGAAGGTTTGGCCAGAGCAATCAGAGCAGAAAAAGAAATAAAAGGAATCCAGATTGAAAAAGAAGAAGTAAAACTCTCACTGTTTGCAGATGACATGATCCTCTACATAGAAAACCCTAAAGACTCCACCAGAAAATTACTAGAGCTATTCAATGAATACACAATGTTGCAGGATATAAAATTATTTAACACACAGAAATCCCTTGAATTCCTATACACTAACACTGAGAAAACAGAAAGAGAAATTAAGGAAACAATTTCATTCAAGACTGCAACAAAAAGAATAAAATACTTAAGTATAAATTCAGATAAAGAAACAAAAGACCTATATATAGAAAACTATAAAACACTGATGAAAGAAATCAAAGAGGACACAAATAGATGGAGAAATATACCATGCTCACGGATCAGAAGAACTGATATAGGGATAGTAAGTATACTACTCAAAGCAATTTATAGATTCAATGCAATCCCTATTAAGCTACCAACAGCATTATTCAGAGAATTAGAACAAATAATTTCACAATTTTATGGAATTAAAAAAAAAAACTTTGACTAGCCAAAGCAATCTTAAGAAAGAAGAATGGAACTGGAGGAATCAACGTGCCTGACTTCAGGCTATACTACAAAGCTACAGTCATCAAGACAGTATGGTACTGGCACAAAGACAGAAACATGGATAAATGGAATGAAATAAAAATCCCAGATAAATCCACACACCTATGGATACCTTATCTTTGACAAAGGAGGCAAGAATATACAATCATGAAAAGACAATCTCTTTAACAAGTGGTGCTGGGAAAACTGGTCAACCACTTGTAAAAGAATGAAACTAGAATACTTTCTAACACCATACACAAAAACAAACTGAAAATGGATTAAAGATCTAAATGCAAGACCAGAAACTATAAAACTTCTAGAGGAAAACATAGGCAAAACACTCTCTGACATAAATCATAGCAGGATCCTCTATGACCCACCTCCCAAAGTAATGAAAATAAAAGCAAAAATAAACAAACGGGACCTAATTAAACTGAAAAGCTTTTGCACAACGAAGGAAACTATAAGCAAGGTGAAACAACAGCCTTCAGAATGGGAGAAAATAATAGCAAAGGAAGCAACTGACAAAGAGTTAATCTCAAAAATATACAAGCAGCTCATGCAGCTCAATTCCAGAAAAATAAACAACCCAATCAAAAAACGGGCCAAAGAGCTGAACAGACATTTCTGCAAAGAAGACATACAAATGGCTAGCAAATACAGGAAAAGATGCTCAACACCACTCATTATCAGAGAGATGCACATCAATACCACAATGATGTACTATCTCAAGCCAGTCAGAATGGCTGCTATCCAAAAGTCTACAAACAATACATGCTGGAGAGGGTGGGGAGAAAAAGGAACCCTCTTATGCTGTTGGTGGGAATGCAAAGTAGTACAGCCACTATGGAGAACAATGTGGAGATTCCTTAAAAACTGGAAATAGAACTGCCATATGACCAGTAATCCCACAGCTGGGCATACACACTGAGGAAACCAGAATTGAAAGAGACATGTGTAACTCTATGGCTGATTCATATCAATGTATGACAAAACTCACTGAAAAATAAAAAAAAAAAAAAGAGACATGTGTACCCCAATGTTCATTGCAGCAGTGTTTACAATAGCCAGGACATGGAAGCAACCTAGATGTCCATCAACAGACGAATGGATAAGAAAGCAGTGGCACATATACACAATGGTATATTACTCAGCTATTAAAAAGAATGCATTTGAATCAGTTCTGATCAGGTGGATGAAACTGGAGCTTATTATACAGAGCAAAGTAAGTCAGAACGAAAAGCACCAATACAGTATATTAACATAAACATATGGCATTTAGAAAGATGGTAACTGTGAGGCAAGCAGAAGTAACGCCATGGCAGGCAGTTTAGATTAGGAGCAGGCCTTCCTACTTCTGGGTGGTAAGATTATCAGGCCACCTGGATACAATCAATCAGCTTTTGCTTAAACACTGACTGCTGTTTGCCAATTAGGAAATTAGGAACAGGGCAGAAACCCCCAGGAAAGTCCCACACATGCGAAAGTTTTGACCAATGAAATTGCTTTGCAAACTTGTAACCAATCCGCTTAAACCAACTACCAACGGCGTGTGCTCACCCTATAAATTTGTGTAACAGCTTGGGCTCGGAGCTCTTTGACCCGCACCACTGCGTTGGATGCGGTAGGAGCCCTGACCCGAGTCAGCAATAAACTTCCCTTTTTGTGAGTTGCATTGTCTTGGAAGCCTTCTCTCTTCCCGCTCGGGGATTCGGACATCGGGCATAACATTTGGGGGCTCGTCTGGGATCCCTTGACCTGGGGAAGAGAACACTTCCAGGACAGGGGGGAAGGATAGATAATAGCACCGGTGCTCAGGCAGGACAGGAAAGTCCAGTGTAAATCCGAGGCCCTGCTGTGAAGCAGGAAGATATCTGGCACAGGAGAAAGCTTTCTATAAAGGGGGGAATGGATTAAATGTTCCAGCCGGTGTAAGGCCAAGGCCAGCGAGCGCTCTGGAAGGCAGCTGGCTCTGCAAGAAGGAGAGTTTCTCTCCTGATCCCGAGTCTGGTGAGCAGTGGACGAAAACTCAGGGGGCCCAAAAACCTAGCGCTGTGTTGTCAGCTGACGTTTGTCTGTCTGTGTGTTTGTCTTCAGTTCTCCGTGTTTGTGTGTGTGCTGGCATTGTCTCTGGTCTCGTTCTCTTCTGGTGCATCATTCTCTTCCTTCCCCCCTTCTTCTCTGATCTGCCCTCAACTCCTACTCTTTTCAGGAGTTTCAGTGAACAGGCAAACGGTTGTGGGGGCAATTGATGAGTCCCGGCCAGGGCTACACTATGGCGGACTCTGAAGGCCCTACAATAAGTGAGCCTCAGTAACTAGAGCCCGAGCGGGTGAAACTCTCCTTTAACATTCTTAACTGAGGACGTGGCCTAAAATTCTTTGTGTGGGCACGGGTCAGGCACTTAAAGGCCATTAGGGCGCCTGCCACTTGAAGTCTCCCGTGAGAGGATAAGGGGGTCACGGAATGGGCTAGAAGCCCCTAGGGTGCCCGCCCCCAGCAAGGAAACTTCCGTGCAATGATGCAGGCACATAAACAGTTTCAAAAGCATACCATAAGCCCAACCTCTTGGCCGCCGCCAGTCCCGGTAGGATTTTTGGTGGTCGTTCTCAGTGACTTCCTCTCTCCCTCTCTCTTCCCACTCACAACTCCACCTGGGATGATTATAAGCAGCTGTTGCAGGTGCTTTTCACCACATAAGAACAGGAGCGAATTCTGGCAGAGGCGCGGAAACGGGTCCCAGGGGCCGATGGGAGGCCAACCGCCCAGCCTCATCTCGTGGACGAGGGGTTTCCTCTGTTGCGGCCTAACTGGGATTTTGAGTGAGCAGAAGGTAGGGAGTGTCTCCGAGTGTACCACCAGACTCTGATGGCAGGCCTGCGGGCTGCAGCAAGAAAGCTGACAAATTTGGCAAAGGTAAATTTAATAAAGGCAAGAGCCCACTGAGAGCCCGGCAACCTTCCTAGAGAGGCTGATGGATGTTTTCAGGCAATATACACATATGGATCCCCAGGTTGAGGAGTCACACGCTGCAGTTCTATTAGCGTTTGTAAATCAGGCAGCCCCAGATATTAGGACGAAATTACAAAAGATAGAGGGATTGGGAGAACAGATGATACAGGATTTACTGAAAGCAGCTGAAAAATTATTTAATAATAGGGAGACCCTAGAAGAAAGGGAAGAACGAATTCAATGGGAGGAAAGGGAATTAGCTGAGAGGATCAGGAAGGAATATAGAGAACATAGAGCGAGGGAAAACCGGAAGAACCAGAGGGAGCTAGCCCAGATTCTTTTTGTGGGGATAAAGGCCGAAACAGAATTGAGGGAACCTCGAGACCCCCGGACAAAAGAAAAAGAGAAACCAAAAAGGCAGGCCCTAAAGAAAGACCTCTATGAATATCGGACTTGCAACCCAGAGGTCATTCTGCTACAATATGTAGATGACCTTATGTTGGCTGGAACCACCGAGGAGGCATGCAACCGTGCCACTGGTGACCTCTTACGGACCCTAGGCACCTTGGGGTATCGTGCTAGCACAAAGAAGGTGCAAATAGCCCGGGAAGAGGTCACCTATTTGGGGTATAAGATCAGGCAGGGGCAAAGGTGGCTAACCCAGGCCATGAAGGAAACAATATTGCAGATACCAGAGCCCAAGACCCCCCGCCAGGTGAGAGAGTTTCTGGGGGCTGTTGGATATTGCAGACTGTGGATCATGGGGTTTGCTGAGAAGGCCCGGCCCTTGTATGAGGGGAGTAAAGAGACCCCAAACTGGACTTGGACTGAGCCAATGAAACAGGCTTTCCAGACACTCAGACGGGCCCTACTAGAAGCCCCAGCCCTTGCCCTGCCTAACCCAAATAAGCCATTCCAGCTGTTTGTAGATGAAAAGCAAGGAATAGGAAAGGGGGTCTTGACACAACAATGGGGACTGTGGAAGTGGCCGGTGGCATACCTTTCGAAGCGATTAGACCCGGTGGCTGCTGGGTGGCCCCCTTGCCTTTGCATCATCACAGCCACTGCCCTCCTCGTCCACGACGCTGACAAGTTGACGTATGGACAGCAACTCTTGGTTTACACCCCCCATGCCATTGAAGGGGTTTTGAAGCAGCCACCGGGTAAGTGGATCTCCAGTGCCCGCTTGACACATTATCAGGCCTTGCTGCTCGATGCTCCATGGGTGTGTTTTCAGACCTCTTGCTTCCTGATTCTGGTCACGCTCCTACTCAACCCAGAGAAAGATCGCCCTCTCCATGATTGCAGTGAGATACTGTCTGAGGCCTTGGCGGCACGAAAAGATTTAACTGATGTACCCCTAGACAACAGTGAGCTAGTATGGTTCACCGATGGGAGCAGCTATGTAAAAGATGGGCAAAGGAAAGTGGGAGCCGCCATAGTTGATGATTCAGGACAGACGATATGGGCTGAGACACTTCCCCCAAACACTTCTGCACAAAGAGCAGAACTGATTGCCCTAATACAGGCTCTGGAGCTAGCCAAAGGGAATAGAGTTACCATTTTTACTGACAGTCGATATGCTTTCAGCACTGCCCATATTCAAGGTCCAATATACCAAGAAAGGGGATTTCGGACAGCTGAGGGAAAGGAGGTCAAAAATTTGCCCAAGATTCGCAGCTTCCTGGAAGCTGTCCAGCTGTCCGGGGCAGTAGCAATAGTACATGTCCCCGGTCACCAGAAAGGAGAAGACCCTAAGGCGCGGGGAAATCATGCCACTGATGCTCAAGAAGCGGCTAGCCAGGACTACACCACCCCCACATTAGCCGTGGGACTTCCACCTCCTGGTATGGAGACCTTGCCACCAGTTCCCTAATATTTCCTCCCTGATATCGCCTGGATCAACGAGGATACCACCCTCCAGAAGGATGACAAAGATGGATGGTACCGAAATCAAAACAACGACCTGATATTGCCTGCCATCCTGGGTCGTCACCTATGTGAACACCTGCACACAACTACACACTTGGGAGAGAAAAGACCTTAACACTTCTCCAGATGGCCTGCCTGAGGTTCCCTCAACAAAATGCAACTGGACGAGAGATAATCCAGGCTTGCAAAGCATGCCAGCTGATGAGGACAGGGAAAAAGCAGCACACGGGAATGAGGTACTGAGGGGAAGAGCCAGGGCAACACTGGGAGATAGATTTCACTGAGGTAAGGCCAGGCAAGTATGGGTATCGCTATCTGTTGGTTCTGGTAGATACTTTCTCGGGGTGGGTGGAAGCCTTCCCCACTAAGGGAGAGACAGCAATAGTGGTTGTTAAAAAGATCTTAGAGGAGATAGTGCCTAGGTACGGGATGCCAGTGACTATATGCTCTGATAACGGACCTGCCTTTGTGAGCCAGATTGTACAAGGGCTGGCCCAAGCTCTGGGGACGAAATGGAAGTTACATTATGAATATAATCCCCAGAGCTCAGGACAGGTTGAGAGAATGAATCAGACCCTAAAAGAAACTTTGACAAAGTTGGCAATAGAGACTGGTGGGGACTAGGTGATCCTCCTTCCCTTCGCACTCTTTTGGGTGTGTAACACCCCTTATAAGCTGAATCCTACCCCTTTTGAGATTCTGTATGGAAGACCACCTCCTGTGTGTCCTATTTTTGAAGGAAAATACCTGCCACCTCCTCTGTGTCTTGGTTGCTCTAATGCCAAAAATCTTATACCACTCTGAAGAGGTTATGTACTCACATTGGGACCGGGAAATGCTAAGACAAAAGAGAGAGCCAATCAGTGTGATCACCATAGCAACCTTGTTCAGTCTTGGGCTGGCAGGAGCAGGACTTTGGGACAATTCCAGCAAACTCTGATGGCATTAAGTAAGGTGCGTAACCATGTTTGGAAATTGATTCGAGAGATACACGAGGGTCAAAATAAGGGGGCCATATATTGACCCAGGTGATTGGGTTTGGGTAAAATGGCACCAATCTGAAGTATTAGAACCTAGATGGAAAGACCCTTATGTTGTTCTCAATCAGTCACTTAGAGAAGTCTTTGACTTCCTTGTCTGAGGTGGTCTTGCAGAATAAGAGAGGATTAGACTTGATTTTTCTCCAACAGGGTGGGGTCTGCATGGCTCTGGGAAAAGAATGTTGTTTCTGTGCAGACCATACAAGAGTGGTAAGAGAATCTATGGCAAAAATGAGAGAGGGACTGGCGCAATGAAAGAGAGAAGAGGAAGCCCAGCAGAGATGGTTTGAATCTTGGTTTCAATGCTCCCCCGGCTGACTACCTTAATTTCCAACCTCCTGGGTCCACTTAATCAGCCAGTGGCCCAAGATGGAAAAGAGGAAGATTCTTCTACTTGAACAACAGACAGGGGAGAATGTGAGGCAAGCAGAAGTAACGCCATGGCAGGCAGTTTAGATTAGGAGCAGGCCTTCCTACTTCTGGGTGGTAAGATTATCAGGCCACTTGGATACAACCAATCAGCTTTTGCTTAAACACTGACTACTGTTTGCCAATTAGGAAATTAGGAACAGGGCAGAAACCCCCAGGAAAGTCCCACGCACGTGAAAGTTTTGACCAATGAAATTGCTTTGCAAACTTGTAACCAATCCGCTTAAACCAACTACCAACGGCGTGTGCTCACCCTATAAATTTGTGTAACAGCTTGGGCTCGGAGCTCTCTGACCCGCACCACTGCATTGGATGCGGCAGGAGTCCTGACTCGAGTCAGCAATAAACTTCCCTTTTTGTGAGTTGCATTGTCTTGGAAGCCTTCTCTCTTCCCGCTCGGGGATTTGGACATTGGGCACGACAGTAACGATGACCCTATATGAAAGACAGCAAAAGAACAGACTCTTGGTCTATATGGGAGAAGGCGAGGGTGGGATGATTGGAGAGAATAGCATTGAAACATGTATATTAACGTATGTGAAATAGATCCCCAATCCAGGTTCGATGCATGAGGCAGGATGCTCAGGGCTGGTGCACTGGGATGACCCTGAGAGATGGGATGGGGAGGGAAGTGAGAGGGAGGGTCAGTATGAGGAACACAGGTACACCTATGTCTGATTCATGTGAATGTATGGCAAAACCACCACAATAGTGTAAAGTAATTAGCCTCCAGTTAAAATAAAAAGAAAAAACATGTATTTTAAAAAAAGGCAAAAAAGAAAATTAGATGAAAGTTTTACTGAGCATAGCCCCGCCCAACAGAGCAAAACCCAGATTCTCCCACAGCCAGTCCCTCTCATCAGGAAGTTTATACAAGTCTCCTATCTTTATCTATCAAGAGACAGACAGAATGGAAACCACAAATAGAGAAAACTAACCAAACTGATCACTTGATTGCACCCTTGTCTAACTCAATGAAATGAATGAGAATAGGCCATCAAAGAGGGACAGGTCAAGGTGTGGAGTCTGACAAAACGTGGTGCACTGGAGGAGGGAAAGGCAAACCACTTCAGTATTCTTGCCTTGATAACCCCCTAAACACTATGAAAAAGCAAATAGATGAGACACTGAAAGATGGACTCCTCAGATTGGTAAATGCCCAATAAGCTACTGGAGAAGAGTAAGGAAAAACTCCAGAAAGAAAGAAGAGGTGGAGCCAAAGAAAAAACAATGCCAAGTTGAAGATTGTGACTGGTGATGGAAGTAAAGTCTGTTCCTGTAAAGAACAATATTGCGTAGATTTGGAATATTACGTCCATGAATCAATGTCAATTGGAAGTGGTCAAACAGGAGACGGCAGGAATGAACACTGACATTTTAGGAATCAGTGAACTAAAATGGGCTGGAATGGGCAAATTTAATTCAGATGACCATTATATCTACTACTGTGGGCAAGAATTCCTTAGAAGAAATGCAGTAGCCCTCATAGTTAACAAAAGAGTCCAAAATGCAGTACTTGGGTGTAATCTCAAAAACGAAATAATGATCTCTTCTATTCATTTTCCATGGAAAACCATTCAATGTCACAGTAATCCAAGTTTATGCCCCAACCACTAAAACTGAAGAAGCTGAAGTTGAATGGTTTTATGAAGACTGACAAGACCTAGAACTAACACCCAAAGAAGATGTCCTTTTCATTATAGGGGACTGGAATGAAAAAGTAGGAAGTCAAGAGATACCTGGAGTAACAGGCAAGTTTGGCCTTGGAGTACAAAATGAAGCAGGGCGAAAGCTAACAGAGTTTTAACAAGAGAAGGCACTGGTCATAGAAAACACCTTCTTCCAACAACAAAAGTGATGACTCTACACATGGATATCAGCAGATGGTCAGTACCAAAATCAGATTGATAATATTCTTTGCAGCCAAACATGGAGAAGCTCTATATAGTCAGCCAAAACAAGACCAGGGACTGACTGTGGCTCAGAACATGAACACCTTATTGCAAAATTCAGACTTAAATTAAAGAAAGTAGGGAAAACCGCTAGACAATTCAGGTATGATCTAAATCAAATCCCTTACAATTATATAGTGAAAGTGACAAATAAATTCAAGGGATTAGATTTTATTGACAAAGTGCCTGAAGAACTGTGGATGGAGGTTTATAACATTGCACAGGAGACAGTGATCAAAATCATCCTCAAGAAGAAGAAATGCAAAAAGGGAAAATGATTGTCTGAGGAGGCCTTACAAATAGCTGAGAAAGGAAGAGAGGTGAAAGGCAAAGGAGAAAAGGAAAGATATCCATCTGAATATAGAGTCCCAAAGAATAGAAAGGAGAGCAAAGCAAGCCTTCCTAAGTGAACACTGAAAAGAAATAGATGAAACAACAGAATGGGAAAGACTGGAGATCGCTTCAAGAAGTTTAGAGATACCAAGGGAATATTTCATGCAAAGATGGGAACAGTAAAAGGTAGAAATGGTATAGACCTAGCAGATGCAGAAGATATTAAGGAAAGGTGGCAAGAAGAAACAAAAGAACCATACAAAAATAATCTTAATGACCCAGATAACCACAATGGTGTGATCACTCACCTAGAAACAGACATCCTGGAGTGCAAAGTCAAGTGGGCCTTCAGAAACATCACTACAAAGCTAATTGAGGTGATGGAATTGCAGCTGAGCTGTTTTAAAACCTAAAAGATGATGCTGTGAAAGTGCTGCAGGCAATATGCCAACAAATTTGGAAAACTAAGTAATGGCCACAGGACTGGAAAACGTCACTTTTCAATTAAACCCAAAGAAAGACGGTGCCAAACAATGTTCAAATTAATTCACAATTGCACTCATCTCACACACTAGAAAAGTAATGTGCAAAATTTCCAAGCTAGGCTTCAATAGTATGTGAACCATGAGCTTCCAAATGTTAAAGCTAGATTTAAAAAACAGAGAGGAACCAGAGATAAAAGTGCCAACATCTGTTGGATCATCCAAAAAGCAAGAGAGTTCCAGAAAAGCATCTACTTCTGCTTCATTGAGTACACTTAAGCCTTTGACTGTGTGTTTCACAACAAACTGGAAAATTCTTAAAGAGATAGGAGTAACAGACCACATTAGCTGCCTCCTGAGAAATCCGTATGCAGATCAAGAAGCAACAGTTAGTCCCAAACATGGAACAGTGTACTGGTCCCTGTTGGGAAAGAAGTACATCAAGGCTGTATATTGTCACCCTGTTTATTTAACTTATATGCGGAGTACATCATGTGAAATGCTGGGCTGGATGAAGCACAAGCTGGAATCAAGATTGCTATGGTTTTACCAGTACTCATGTATGGATGTGAGATGTGGACCATAAAGAAGGCCAAAGAATTGATGCTTTTGAACTGTGGTGTTGGAGAAAACTCTTGAGAGTCCCTTGGACTGCATGGAGCTCAATCCAGTCAATTCTAAAGGAAATCCACCCTTAATGTTCATTGGAAAGACTGGTGCTAAAGCTTAAGCTCCAATACTTTGGCCATCTGATGTAAACAGCCAACTCATTAGAAAAGACCCTGATGCTGGGAAAGATTGAAAGCAGGAATAGAAGTGGATGACAGAGGGTGAGATGATTGGATGGTATCACTGACTCAATGGACATGAGTTTGAGCAAGCCCTGGGAAATGGTGATGGACAAGAAAGCCTGGTGTTCTGCAGTCCATGGGGTCACAAATAATCGGCCATGATTGAGTGACTGAGAAACTGTCAGGGAGTATTTGACGGGAGGATGCCTACGTGCTGTCTCTCATGAGTCCTTTGTCTCTCTTCAAGAAGAACAGCACACTGCTTCCAGGGACTGAGGTCATTGTGTGAGGCAGACTTGGGTCTCCTTTAGTAAACATTCTCTTTTTGACAAATTGCTTAGTCTTGCTCCCCCTTCATGAGATATGGATTGTCTCCTGACCTTGTGACTAGGATTACCCCTTGTTCCCTTGGTAACGGTTAGTGTATGGTTGGTTTTCTGATCCCTATCTTTCCTGAAAGAAGTTTCTTATACTGCAGCCTATATATACTCATAGAAAAATCATTAAAGCACCTTTGCTTCATCAGAGCTTAGGTCCCCGGTCTTTTTTGTCTCTCTCTCTCTCTCTCTCTCTCTCTCTTTTTCTGGCTGACTCTCTGGAGCGTGGAGACCCGTCATGCTAACTTTTCTGCCCGGGCTTCTAAGATCCCCTCGAGAGGGCACCTGGTGCCTTTGTGAGCAATGTAAGTCCTCTGTCAAGGGCTTTATTGGTCCTCTGCGTAAACCAAGGGATATCAGCCTCTTTCTCTCTTTCATTTTCTTATCGTCGACTCCGTACCACCAGGTTCCGGTCCATTAAAGGACCCCAACAAGTGGCGCCAAGGAACAGGGACGCTGGTATACGTGGCATATTGGGTGGAGTGACTCAGGGACCTATTGAGGTCGGTAAGTACTAAGGCATGGGTCAAACGGCTGGAAAGCCCCATCATTTTTCTACTTTACTTCACCATTTGTTTAAAGTTCAGGGACTTATTGTTTCACGCCAACGAATAGAAGCTTGCCTTCAAACAGTAGTTGAACATAATCCCTGGTTCCCTGATGAAGGCAGTTTTGATTTAAAAATTTGGCACCGGGTCAAAGAAAATTTTGAACGAGCCGCCGGGCAAGGAGAAAATATTCCAATTGATTTTTGGCCCTTATGGGCTCTCATTAAAGCTGTAATGCTACCATTTCAAGGTAATTCTAGCCCTCACGATATTCGACAACAGACAGAACATTTATTGCATGAATATGAATTAGATGATGAAACTTTACAAAAGGCTCAACTGGAACAACATAAAATATTTCAAAACTTTCCTACTAGCCTTGCCCCGGCTGCTAAAACTCCTCCTCCTCCTTCTCCTCTGCCAGCAGGCACATATCCAGAGGTCTCTCCTTTGTTAAAACTTAATGATTCTGATAATGACTCTCCTGAGGCATTTATTGATACCAAAACTGGCAACGCTCTTATGGATAATTATGATAAGTCCTTGATGTAGACTCATGCTTACAAAAAATCAGCACTTATCCACTTTTCTCAGCAACAGAGGCTCTCTGATTTACTGACTTTGCAGTCACAAGTTTCTGATGCCAATGGTTTTTCCGTCTTTCCAGTTTTAAGAAATTCTGACACTCAAGGGCACATAATATCTCAATATGACAGTATTAATCTTTTTCACATGCAACAAATGAAGAAGGCTATAACTATGTATGGCCCACATTCACCTTTTACAAGAGAGCTTCTAAATGTTGTAACATCTTCTATTGAAAACTTTATTCCCTATGATTGGCAAACTTTAATAAAAGCTCTCCTTAAACCCAGAGAATATCTTCAATGGACAATGTGGTTTCATGATATAGTCAGAGATCATGCTAACAAGAATGCTCGAGCTGGCTCTCCTCAAAATCAAATTACTTATGAAATGTTAACTGGCTCCGGACAATTTGATACTATAGAAGCTCAAATACAATGCCCTCCTTTGTTGCATGAACAATTAAAAACAGTGGCCCTTGAAGCTTGGGATCGAATTACTCCTCAAGGAGAGCCTACAAGTAGTTACACTAAAATATTACAAGGACCTAATGAAAGTTATGCTGATTTTTTGGCTAGATTAGAAACTGCTATTTCCCACACTGTAATCGGTAAAGAAGCTAAAAGGCAGCTAGAGAGATTACTTGCTTATGAGAATGCAAATCAGGAATGTCAAAGAGCTATTGCTCCAATTCTTGAGACTGGAACTATTATTGATTATTTGAAAGCTTGTCGCAATCTAGGATCAGAAACTCAAAAGATGCAAATGCTGGTTGAGGCAATGGCTGCTACCATTAGAAAGGGAAATGAAGGATGCTTTAATTGTGGAGATAAAAATCATTTAAAAAGGGACTGCCCTAAGAAAGCTAATAAAATACCAAAAATTTGCCCTCGCTGCCGTAGAGGAATGCACTGGGCCAAAAGTTGTAAATTTAAATTTGATATTGATGGAAAACCTATTCCGGGAAACTCCAAGTGGTGACCCCCCAGGTCCCCTACAACAAAAACCAGGGGCAAATTCTATCTTTTCCCTCAAACCCTCAACATCCGGCAGTGCTGCCGTCGATATACCAGCCCTAAATGATTTTTTCCTTTACCCTCAAGCAGTCCCTAGTAGAGTGCCTACTGGACTTTTTGGACCCCTGCCCCCACAAACATTCGGTCTTTGCTTGGCCAATCTAGTCTGACGTCTAAAGGAATTACTGTTTACCCTGGAATAATTGATTCAGATTATAAAGGAGAGATTCAAATTCTGATGTCATCTGAGATTCTATGGCAATTCAAAAAGGGGGACAAAATTGCTCAATTACTTATTTTACCTTACATTTCTATTAATTCCTCTAATAATGTACGGACATGTGGGTTTGGCAGTACAGGTCAAAAACAATCTATATGGACATCGTTAGTATCTGAGTATGCCCAACCAAATATAAATATCAAAATTAATGGTAAAAGATTTTCAGGTCTCCTCGACACTGGATCTGATATTACTATTATTTCCAAACATTTATGGCCCAAATCCTGGCCTGTACAAAAGGTCTTTTGCCAAATTGCAGGAATTTCTCAAACTAAAGTACAAGAAGTTTATCAAAGTGTTCAAATATACTCATGTGAGGGACTAGAAGGCCAACCTGCAACATTAAAACCTTATGT
Organism: Muntiacus reevesi; assembly: GCF_963930625.1. Lineage (NCBI taxonomy): Eukaryota > Metazoa > Chordata > Mammalia > Artiodactyla > Cervidae > Muntiacus > Muntiacus reevesi. The sequence continues at coordinate 44,802,028 of NC_089271.1, forward strand.
GATAAATCTACCCTTTAATCTAATAGGAAGGGACTTACTTATGCAATGGCAAACTCAAATATACATTCCACATTTTTCTTAGGGATCACTGCTCATTTAACAAACAAAGCAATTATTTAAATAATTTGGAAGAATGATGAGCCTATTTGGACAGAGCAGTGGCCCCTTACAAAGGAAAAATTACAGGCTGCTAAAAAACTTATAGACACACAATTATACTCTAAAATATATATATGTATATGAAATTTGCTTTAAAAATTGGGCTTTTCCTGTACATCTATGTCTCTTTTTCTGTTTTCCATATAGGGTTATTGTTGCCATCTTTATAAATTCCATATATATGTGTTAGTATACTTGGGGCTGGTGTACTGGGAAGACCCAGAGGGATGGGGTGGGGAGAGAGGTGGGAGGGGGAATTGGGATAGGGAATACATGTAAACCCATGGGTGATTCATGCCAATGTATGGCAAAAACCACTACAGTATTGTAAAACAATTAGCCTCCAACTAATAAAAATAAATGAAAAAAAAAATACTCTACCTAAAAAATAAATAAATAAATAAATAATAAAAATTGGGCCTTTGTTTTGAAAGGTAATAGTAGATTATAAAAACAAAAATCAAAGGAGTAATAGAAGACATAAAAATAAAAAAATAAAAATTAAAAAATGATAATAGTAAAAATATGTCTAAGAATTTCTCTGGACTTTTTTTTTTTATTCACTTTTATTAGTTGGAGGCTAATTATTTTACAATATTGTAGTGGTTTTTGCCATACATTGACATGAATTTCTCTGGAACTTTGAGGGCAGTGTGTGGTCAGTTCAGTTTCTGATAGTTCCTTGATCCGACTTTATACTTCTCAAGATCTATAGGCCCCTTCCAATGTAGTCGGTCCTAACTACAGGGTTTTAATCTGTTGCACCTGTCACTTCCAAAGTGGTTCCGTTTGGGTTTTTTAGCTTGTTTGTTGGTCTCTTCAGTGTTTAATTTCCACCCTGACACAAGGGGGCGGAGGTGGTCACTTATTTAGGCTCACTTTTTCAGTCATGCTGTGAGGGAGGGAGAAACATTGCAAACAAATATCACTGGCATGTACTCACAGTGTTTCAGGTGCACTGGGTTTGCCCCACTCATGATGTGTGTGCTTTCATAGTCTATACTTCTCAGGCTCTAGGTTGCTCTGCCGGGAACTGTCTGAGGCAGGCCCTGGGTTGTGTGCTCTTTCCAGGTCTAAGCCGCTCAGTTTCAGGTTCTCAAGTACTCCCCAAATGCACAGACTGGGTTGGGCCTGTGTTTTTTGCCCTTTCCAGGTCTGAGCAGCTCAGGTGACCAGGTACTTGGTGAGCACAGTCACCTCCAGGTGGGCGGTGTTTCTTATTGCCTCCCCCATTCCAGCTGCTCAGTTTTCTGGGTGTAAAATGGGCATGCCTTCTCAGGTGTGCTGTGTGTCTCTTCTGGGGAGCCGATCTCTGGCTGTGACCCACACAGTGGATGTCAACTGTCCAGAATCCCAAGAACTCTTGGTTAGCAATGGAGCTTGTTTGCAATTTGGTAGAGGATGCCTCTCTGGGGCCGCAATTGCACCTTTCTGGCTCTGGCTTCCCCCGACCTGCTTGTCTCTGGCAGGGAATGGGCCGGTTCACAGCCTGCTAAGTCTCCTCTGGTGTTTGCTCAGTCCTTTGTTCTGTGAGTGGGCCTGGCAGTGCCTCAGGTTAGGGCTTTTTGAAAGATGGTTCTCTCTATCTCTTTATTTCTCTCTCTCTCTCTCTCTCTCTCTCTCTCTCTCTCTCTCTCTCTCTGGCTACCCACAGTTTGAATTGCTATCTCACATTAGTTCCCTCGGATTGCCCTCAGGGCATTCAGGCCTGGTCCTTACCATAAGCAGTGCAGCCCACATCTCCCTGTTCAGTCCCTGCTTGCTGGTGGCGGCTGCAAGCACTGGGAGTTGCTGTTAGGCATGTAATCTGTGGTTTTTAATTATTTATTTATTTATTTTTCCTCCCAGTTATGTTGCCCTCTGAGATTCTAAGTTTCCCCACAGACCCACAGGTGAGAGTGTTTTCTGGTGTTTGGAAACTTCTCTTTTAAGACTCCCATCTTGGGATGGATCTCCATCCTTACTTCTTTTGTCTCTCTTTTTATCTTTTTTTATTTTGTCCTGCCTCCTTTCGAAGACAATGGGCTGCCATTCTGGGTGCCTGATGTCCTCTGCCAGCATTCAGAAGCTGTTTTGTGGAATTTGCTCAGCGTTCAAATGTTCTTTCGATGAATTTGTGGGGGAGAAAGTGGTCTCCCCATCCTATTCCTCTGCCATCTTAGGACGCCATTTATGTCTTTAATCCATTTTGAGTTTATCTTTGTGTATGGTGTTAGGAAGTGTGCTAATTTCATTCTTTTTTGTGTAGCTGTCCAGTTTTCCCAGCACCATTTATTGAAGAGACTTTCCTTGCCCCACTGTATATTCTTGCCTCCTGTGTCAAAAATAAGGTACACATAGGTGCATGTGTTTTCTTCTGGGTTTTCTATTTTGTTCCATTGGTCTATATTTCTGTTTTTGTGCCAGTACTATATTGTCTTGATGACTGTAACTTTGTAGTATAATCTGAAGACAAGAAGGTTGATTCCTCCAGGTCCATTCTTATTTCTCAACACTGTTTTGGATATTCAGGGTCTTTGTGTTTCCATAATAAATGTGACATTTTTTTCTTCTAGCCCACTCACTAGTTCTGTGAAAAATGTCATTGGTAATTTGATAGGGATTGCATTGAATCTGTAAATTGCATCTGGTAGTATATTCTTTTTCACAATATTGATTATTCCTACTCAAGAACATGGAGTAACTCTCCATCTGTTTATGGCGTCTTTGATTTCTTTCAATATTGTTATAATAGCCTCTGTACTATCTCAGGAGGCCTTACAAATAGCTGTGAAAATAAGAGAATTGAAAAGTAAAGGAGAAAAGGAAAGATATTCCCATTTGAATGCAGAGTTATAAAGAATAATAAGGAGAGATAAGAAAGCCTTTCTCAGTGATCAATGCAAAGAAATAGAGGAAAACAACAGAACGGGAAAGACTGAGATCTCTTCAAGGAAATTAGAGATACCAAGGGAACATTTCATGCAAAGATGGGCTTGATAAAGGACAGAAATTGTGTGGACCTAACAGAAGCAGAAGATATTAAGAAGAGGTGGCAAGAATACACAGAAGAACTATGCGAAAAAGATCTTCAAGACCCAGATAATCACGATGGTGTGATCACTCACCTAGACATCCTGGAATGTGAAGTCACGTGGGCCTTAGAAAGCATCACCACGAACAAAGCTAGTGGAGTTGATGAAATTCTAGTTGAGTTATTTCAAATCCTGAAAGATGACGCTGTGAAAGTGCTGCACTCAATGTGCCAGCAAATTTGGAAAACTCAGGAGTGGCCACAGGACTGGAAAAGGTCAGTTTTCATTCCAATCCCAAAGAAAGGCAATGCCAAAGAATGCTCAAACTACTGCACAATTGCCTTCATTCACATGCTAGTAAAGTAATGCTCAAAATTCTCCAGGCTTCAGCAATACGTGAACCATGAACTTACAGATGTTCAAGCTGGTTTTAGAAAAGGCAGAGGAACCAGGGATCAAATTGCCAACAACCGCTGGATCATCAAAAAAGCAAGAGAGTTAGAGAAAAGTATCTATTTCTGCTTTATTGACTATGCCAAAGCCTTTGACTGTGTGCATCACAATCAACTGTGGAAAATTCTTCAAGATATTGGAATATCAGACCACCTGACCTGCCTCTTGAGAACCTGTATGCAGGTCAGGAAGCAACAGTTAGAACTGGACATGGACCAACAGCCTGGTTCCAAATAGGAAAAGGAGTACATCAAGGCTGTATATTGTTACCCTACTTATTTAACTTCTATGCAGAGTACATCATGAGAAATGCTGGGTTGGAAAAAGCACAAACCATAATCAGGATTTCCAGGAGAAATATCAATAATCTCAGACATGCAGATGACACCACCCTTATGGCAGAAAATGAAGAGGAACTAAAAAGCCTCTTGATGAAAGTGAAAATGTTGGCTTAAAGCTCAACATTCAGAAAACTAAGATCGTGGCATCTGGTCCCATCACTTCATGGGGAATAGATGGGGAAACAATGGAAACAGTGTCAGACTTTATTTTTGGGGGCTCCACAATCATTGCAGATGGTGATTGCAACCATGAAATTAAAAGACGCTTACTCCTTGGAAAGAAAGTTATGACCAACCTAGATAGCATATTAAAAAGCAGAGACATTACTTTGCCAACAAAGGTCTGTCTAGTCAAGGCTATGGTTTTTCCAGTAGTCATGTACGGATGTGAGAGTTGGACTGTGAAGAACGCTGAGAGCTGAAAAATTGATGCTTTTAATCGGTGGTGTTGGAGAAGACTCTTGAGAGTCCCTTGGACTGCAAGGAGATCCAACCTGTCCATCCTAAAGGAGATCAGTCCTGGGTGTTCATTGGAAGGACTGATGCTGAAGCTGAAACTCCAATATGTTGGCCACCTCGTGCGAAGAGTTGAGTCGTTGGAAAAGACCCTGATGCTGGGAGGGATTAGGGGCAAGAAGAGAAGGGGACGACAGGCGATGAGATGGCTGGATGGTGTCACTGACTTGATGGACATGGGTTTGAGTAAACTCCGGGAGTTGGTGATGGACAGAGAGGCCTGGCGTGCTGCGATTCATGGGGTCGCAAAGTGTCAGACACGACTGAGCAACTGAACTGAACTGATAGTACTTTTGTTTCCTTAGATAAGTTTATTCCTAGATAATTAATTCTTTTCATTGCTATGGTGAATGAGATTGATTCCTTAATTTCTCTTTGTGATTTTTCATAGTTAGTATATAGAAATGCAAGTGATTTCTATGTGTTGATTTTGTATCCTGCAACTTTTCTAAATTCACTGATTTTCTCTAGTAGTTTTCTGAAACTATCTTTAGGGCTTTCTATGTATAGTATCATGTCATCTGCAAACAATGAGAGCTTTACTTCTTTTCTGATCTGGATTCCTTTTATTTATTTTTCTTCTCTGATTGCTGTAGCTAGGCCTTCCAGAACTATGTTGAATAATAATGGCAAAAGTGGACACCCTTGGCTTGTTCCTGATCTTAGGGGGAATGCTTTCAGTTTATCACCACTGAGAATAATGTTTGCTGTAGGCTTGTCATATATGGCCATTCCTATGTTGAGGTAGGTTTCTTCTATGCCCAGTTTTTGAAGAGTTTTAATCATAAATTGGTGCTGAATTTTGTCAGTCTTTTTCTGCATGTATTGGGATGATCATATGGTATTTATCTTTCAATTTGTTAATATAGTGTATCACATTGATTTGCATATATTGAAGAATCCTTAACTCCCTGGAATAAACCCAACTTGAACCTGGTGCATGAGATTTTTGATTGGTTGTGGAGTTCTGTTCGCTAAAATTTTGCTGAGGACTTTTGCATCTGTGTTCCTCAGTGATATTGGCCTGTAGTTTTCTTTTTTTGTGTTGTGTTTGTCTGGTTTTGATATCAGTGTGATGGTAGCCTCATAAAATGTATTTGAAAGTGTTCCTTCCTCTGCAATTTTTTGAAAGAGTTTTAGAAGGAGAGGCATTAGCTCCTCTTTAAATGTTTGATACAATTCTCCCGTGAAGCCATTTGTTCTTGGGCTTTTATTTTTGGGGAGGGTTTTAATCACAACATCAATTTCAGTGCTTGTAATTGGGTTGTTCATAATTTCTATTTCTTCCTGATTCAGCCTTGGAAGATTGAACTTTTCTAATAATCTGTCCATTTTTTCCAGATTATCCATTTTATTGCCATGTATTTGTTCATAATAGTCTCTTATAATCCTTTGTATTGCTGCATTGTCTGTTGTAACCTCTCCTCTTTCATTTCTTATTCTGTTGACTTGATTCTTCTCTCTCTTTTTTTTTTCTTCATGAGTTTGACCAAAGGTTTGTCAATTTCATTTATCTTCTCAGAGAATGAGCTTTTAGTTTTATTAATCTTTATGATTGTATCTTCCTGCTCACTCATTCTTCTGCTTCAGATATTCTGTTATTGATTTCTTCTAGATAATTTTTAGTTTCAGTAATTGTTTTGTTTGACTCTATATGTTTATGCTTTAATTCTTCTAGGTCTTTGTTATTTTATGTTTGCATTTTCTCCATTTTGTTTTCAAGGTTTTTGATCATCTTTACCATCATTTTTCTGAATTTTTTCAGGTTTTTTGCCTATTTCCTCTTCATTTATTTGGACTTCTGTGTTTCTAATTTGTTCCTTCATTTGTGTAGTATCTCTCTGCCTCTTAATTATTTATTTATTTTTTACTTACTGTGTTTGAGGTCTCCTTTTCCCAGGCTTCAAGGTTGAATTCTTTCTTCCTTTTGGTTTCTGCCCTCCTAAGTTTGGTCCAGTGGTTCGTGTAAGCTTCGTATAGGGTGAGAGTTGTGCTGAGTTTTTTTGTTTGTTTGCTTGCTGTTCCTCTGATAGGCAAGGCTGAGTGAGGTGGTACTCCTGTCTGCTGATGATTTGGTTTGTAGTTTTGCTTGTTCTTTAGATGAGGCATCATGCACATGGTGCTACTGGTCGTTGGGTGATGCTGGGTCTTGTATTCAAGTGGTTTCCTTTGTGTGAGTTCTCATTATTTGATACTCCCTAGGGTTAGTTCTTTGGTAGTCTAGGGTCTTAGAGTCAGTGCTCCCACTCCAAAGGTTTAGGGCTTGATCTCTGGTCAGGAATGAAGATTCCACAAGTGGTTTGTTATGGCATTAAGTGAGATTAAAACAAATACCTGAAAAGGAGAAACCAAAGATGAACCCCAGACAAATGGCAGTTACAAAATCAGTCAAAGAATAATTAAAATAATGCAATATACACACATACAGATACATCCATAAGCAAAGTCTAAACAGTCAAAGAAAAATAAAGTAGAGTAGATAGACCCAACAAACAAAGGAAATAAAATATCATATTTACCAGTTGAGAACAAAGCTAATTAAGGCACAAACCAGAAAACAAATCTAAAGCAAGGTGCCAAATGGGGAATAAAGCAATGAAACAAAACTGACAAATATGTTGGGAGGAAATAAAAAAATGAAAAGAAAGCAAGAATAGATATGCAAAGTTAAATATAGGTAGATGAAGAAGATTTATATATATATATATATATATATATATATATATATGAGAAAAGAAAAATAGGAAGCAGAAAGAGAGAAAGGAAAATTCTACAGGACTGCAAAAGTCCAACATAGAGGCAGAGGCTTATAATAATAAAAAGTGTGACTGAATATACACAAATACATATACACACACAAGCAAAATCAGAACAGTTCAACAAAAATAAAGCACAATAGATTGACCCAGCGAACAAAGGAAACCAAAAAGTGTATCTACTAGTTGAGAACAAAACTAACTAAAGAACAAGCTAGAAAACAAAACTAAATCAATGGACCAATTGAGGAATAAAGCAATGAAAATAAAACTAACCAGTATGTTGAGAGGAGAGGAAAGAAAGAAAAGAAAGAAAGAATAGATATGCAAAGTTAGAGGTAGATAAAGAAGATTTATATACATTAAAGTTTAGCTGCAAGGGGAATAGAATAGTAGGGAAAGCAAACAAAGGAATAAATGTAGAAAAAATAACAATAGCTTAGAAAATTTAAAGCTATAAAAAGAGAAAAGGAAAAAAAAAAGAAAAGAAAATTCCACAGAACTGCAGAAGCCCAACGTAGAGGCAGAGGTTTATGACAACAATTAAATATGTGACTGAGGGAGAAAAAAAAGCTCAAAAGCTTAATTAGATTTCATAGTGTGAATAAAATTGACAACTACAACAGAGGGGGAGAAAAGGACAAAAAGAAAAAGAAAAATTTCCAAAAGAATCTATAGAACAAGTGAAAACAAGAATAATGAATATTTTTCTTGAGTCACTGCTGTCAGAGTCCTTTCCAGCGCTTGGAGCCACAGTCCACCTTACCTCCCTAGAATGTCCTCCAACACTGTGATAATCTCTGGACCTGCTGTGGGGGCTGCTCAGATTCTAATCTTGTCCTACTCCTGTGTGTTCTTGTCTCCAATGTCCACAGCTGTCAGAACTAGTGCGTTTTCTTTTATGGCAGCTTTCAAAGTCCTTTTATATATTCCATAGACACAGAGTCTGCCTAGTTGAGCATTTGGATTTAATTTTCAGCTTGTACAGCTGGTGGGAAGGTTTTGGGTCTTCTTCCTTAGTTACACTGCCCATGGGTTTCAATTGTGGTTTTATTTCCACCTCTGGATGTGGGTCATCCACTGGGGGTTGCTCCTGGAGCTGTCCTGGAGGACTTGGGTTTGCCCCTGTGAGGGCCAGGTGTGGAGGTGGTGCAGCTGCTTGGGTCGTAGGGGTTCTGGCAGCACCAGGTACTCAGGGGAGTTGGTGGCTAGGGCCACAGGAAATGCAGTGCTCTAGAAGGGTATGGCAACCAGTATTGGCCAATACGTTCCAGTATTTTTGCCTCAAGAACCCTCCTAACAGAGAAGCCTGGCAGGCCACAGACTACAGGCTCACAAAGAGTTGGAAAGTACTGAAGTGACCCTGCATGTATTGATGCAAGATTTGTTTGTTTTGCCTGTGGCAGCTCTGCCCCAGTGAGAGTTGAGCGTGAAGGTGGTGCAGCTGCTTGGCTTGCAGGGACCCTGGTGGTGACAAGTGTGCAGGGACACGGACTGCCTCTGCCCCAGGAGTTATGGCCCTATCTGAGTCTTTTTTGGTGGGCTTTTGTAGCTGACAATCAGAAGGGCTCTTTGGCCATCTTCCTCTGTAACTCCACCCTTTTAGGCACTTAGAGGGCCTCCTTGCCTGGAGTCCTTCTCTGTTGTTTGGCGTTTCAGGCATATAGAGGGGCCCCCTGGCTGGGGTCCTACTCTGTAGTTCGACACATCAGGCACTTAAAGGACACCTTGGGTGGGGTCCTACTCTGTAGTTCAGTGTGTCACGCATTAAATGGACCAGCCTCTCTATTGTTCAGCTGCTGATGTTGGTGTGTGGGACGAGAGAGGCTATGGTGATGGCTCTACCCCCTATGTGTGACTCAGCAGTATTGCCTTACTTGCAAGGCTGCCCAGCTTTCCTCCACAGGCATTTCACACCACAATCTCCTCCCTAACATCCCCTCAATCCATCTCTCCACAGTCAACAGCAGGCCTCACCTTGGGATTGCTCCACAGTCCCTAAATTCCAGCCCCCAGCCACTGAGCCTTCCAGGGGACCTGTGTCCCTGTCTGGGGTATGAATTGCTGTGGCAAGGACTGTCTGATTCTCATTACACCTAGGCTGCCACAGATCAGCTGTTTCACTCTCACCCTTAAATGTTTCTCCTTTGACTCAGACAATTGCACCAATGTGGGGATGCTCAGGGAAGGTCCAGTCCTAGTAACACTCCTGTTTTTCCCCTCATTCCTTCATCCTACCGTGTTTTGCATGGTACTATATACACTTTTCTACTGGTCAGGTACTCCTGTCTGGTCTCAGCTGATGTTCTGCATGCACTTCCTCATTATAGTTTTGATTTTCATTTCTCTAATAATGAGTGATGTTGAACATTTTTCATGTACTTGTTAGGTATCTGTATATTTTCTTTGGAGAAATGTCTCTTCAGTTCCCTTTCCCATTTTTTGATCAGTTTGTTTACTTTTCTGGTATTGAGTTATATGAGCTGCTTGTATATTTTATAAGTTAATTCTTTGTTATTTGCTTCCTTTGCTATTGTTTTCGCCCATTATGAGGGTTGTCTTTTCACCTTGTTTGCAGTTTCCTTTGCTGAGCAAAAGCTTTTAAGTTTAATTAGGTCACACTTGTTTACTTACTTTTTATTTCAATTACTCTAGGAGGTGGGTCAAAGAAGATCTTGCTTTGAATTATGTCATCAGGGGTCTTTTGTGGTTCTGAATAAATTATGAAATATTTTATACTAGTTTTGTGAAAAATGGCATTGGTAATTTGATAGGGAATGCATTGAATTTGGACATTTAATTTGATTCAGTTCAGTCACTCAGTCATCCGGCATTTTTGCCACCCCATGGACTGCAGCACACCAGCCTTCCTTGTCCATCATCAACTCCCTGAGCTTGCTCAAAGTCATGTCCATTGAGTCAGTGATGCCATCCAACCATCTCATCCCTATCACACCCTTCTCTTTCTACCTCCCATCTTTCCCAGCATCAGGGTCTTTCCAATGAGTCTGTTCTGTGAATCAGGTTGCCAAAGTTTAGAGTTTCAGCTTCAGCATCAGTCTTCCCAATGAATATTTAGGACTAATTGCCTTTTGGATAGGACTGGTTGGATCTCCTTGCAGCCCAAGGGACTCTCAAGAGTCTTCTCCAACACCACAGTTCAAAAGCATAAGTTATTCGGTACTTAGCTTTCTTTATAGTCCAAGTCTCACATCCATACATGACTACTGGAAAAAAACATAGCTTTGACTGGTCAGCCTTTTGTTGGCAAAGTAGTCTCTGCTTTTTAATATGTTGTCTAGGTCACTTATAACTTTTCTTCCAAGGAGCAAGTGTCTTTTAATTTCATGGCTGCAGTCACCATCTGTAATGATTTTGGAGCGCAAGAAAATGAAGTCTCTCACTGTTTCCATTGTTTTCCTATCTATTTGCCATGAAGTGATGGGATTGGATGCCATGAACTTACTTTTTAGAATGTTGAGTTTTAAGTCAACTTTTCCACTTTCCTCTTGCACTTTCATTAAGAGGCTCTTTAGTTCTTCTTTGCTTTCTGCCATAAGGGTGGTGTCATCTGCATATCCAAGATTATTGATATTTCTCCCAGAAATCCTGATTCCAGCTTGTGCTTCATCCAGCCTGGCATTTCACATCATGTACTCTGCGTATAAGTTAAATAAGCAGGGTGACAATATACAGCCTTGATGTACTTGTTTCCCAACTTGGAACCAGTCTGTTTTTCCATGTCTGGTTCTAACTGTTGCTTCTTGACCTGCATACAGATTTCTCAGGAGATAAGTAAGGTGGTCTGGTATTCCCATCTATTGAAGAATCTTCCACAGTTTGTTGTGACCACACATTCAAAGGCTTTGACATATTCAATAAAGCAGAATTAGATGCTTTTCTCAGTCATTTTCAACTCTTTGCGACCCCATGGACTATACAGTCCATGAAATTCTCCAGGCCAGATTACTGAAATGGGTAGCCTTTCCCTTCTCCAGGGGATCTTCCAAACCCAGGGATCGAACCCAGGTCTCTCACATTGCAGGCCAATTCTCTACCAGCTGCTCCTCAAGGGAAGACCAAGAATACTGGAGTAGGTAGCCTTTCTCTTCTTGAGGAAGATCTTCCCGACCCAGATGCAGGAATCGAACCAGGGTTCTCCTGAATTGCAGGCAGATTCTTTATGAACTGAACTCTCAGGGAAGCGCTTGTTGGAAGTATAGTCGTTTTCACAGTCTTGATTCTTCCTACCCAGGAACATGGAATATTTCTCCATCTCTTTATGTCATCCTTGATTTCTTTCATCAGTATCTTACAGCTTTCCACATACAGGTATTTTGTATCTTTAGGTAGGGTTTTTCCAATATATTTTACTATTTTTGTTGCAGTGGTGAATGGTATTGGTTCCTTAATTTCTCTCTCTGATTTTTCATTGTTACTATAAAGAAATGCAAGTGATTTCTGTGTATTGACCTTGCATCCTGAAACTTTGCTGAATTCACTGATTAGCTCTAGTAATTTTCTGCTAGTTTTCTTTGGTTTGGGCTTCCCTGATAGCTCAGTTGGTAAAGAATCCACCTGCAATGCAGGAGACCCCATTTCAATTCCTGGGTTGGAAAAATCCTCTGGCAAACGGATAGGTGACACACTCCTTTATTTTGGGGCTGGTAAAGAATCTATCTGCAATGCAGGAGACTTGGGTTTGATCCCTGGGTGGGAAGATCCCCTGGAGAAGGGAAAGGCTATTCATTCCAACATTCTGTCCTAGAGAATTCCATAGATAATATAGTCCATGGGGTCTCAAAAAGACAGACACGACTGAGACACTTTCACTTTTTTTCCTTTGGGTTTTCTATGTATAGTGTCATGTCATCTGCAAACAGTGAGAATTCTACTTTTTCTTTTCCAATCTGGATTCCTTTTATTACTTTTTCTTCTCTAATTGTCATAGCTAGGACTTCCAAAACTATGTTGAATAATAGTGGTGAGAGTGGACACCCTTGTCTTATTTGTCATCTGAGAGGTAATGCTTTTAGTTTCTCACCATTGAGAATAATGTTTTCTGTGGCTTTTCACATATGGCCTTTACTATGTTGACTAAGGTTCCTTCTATGACCATTTTTTGGAAGTGTTTTCTGTCATAAATGGATGCTGAATGTTGTTGAAGGCTTTTTCTGCATCTATGGGGATGATCACATGGTTTTTAATCTTTCAATTTGTTAATATGGTGTATCACATTGATTGATTTGCATATATAGAAGAATCCTTGCATCTCTGGAGTAAACCCGACTTAATCATGGTGTGTGAACTTTTTAATGTATTGTTGAATTCTATTTGATAGAATTTTGTTGATGATTTTTGCATCTATGTTCATCACTGATATTGGCCTGTTATTTTCTTTTTTCATGTTGTCTTTGCCTGGCTTTAGTATCAGGGTGAGTGACCTCATAGAATGAGCTTGGAAGTGTTCCTTCCTCTACAATTTGTTGGAAGAGTTTCAGAAAAATATGCATTAACTCTTCTTTAAATGATAGAATTCCTTGTGAAATCATCTGGCACTGGGTTTTTGTTTTGGGGGAGACTTTTTATCATTATTTCTATTTCAGTGTTTGTAACTGGGTTGTTCATAGTTTCTTTCTTCCTGGTTTGGTCTTTGAAAGTTGACCTTTTCTAAGGATCTGTCCAATTCCTCTAGGTTGTCCATTTTATTAACAGAGAGTTGCTTATAATGTTCTTTCATGATCCTTTGTATTTCTGTGTTGTCTTTTGTAACCTCTCCTTTTTCATTTCTAATTTTGTTGATTTGAGTTTTCTCCCTTTTTTACTGATGAATCTGGCTAGTGGTTCGTCAATTTTGTTTATCTTCTCAATGAAACAGCTTTTACTTTTATTAATCTTTGCTATAGTTTTCTTCATTTCTTTTTCATTTATTTCTGCTCTGATCATTATGATTTTTTTCCTTCTGCTGACTTTGGTGATTTTTCTTTTTTCTTCTTTTTCCACCTGCTTTATATGTAGAGTTAGGTTGTCTATGCAATGCTTTTCTTGTTTCTCAATGTATGATTGTATCAGTATAAAATTCCCCCTTAGAACTGCCTTTGCTGAACCCCATAGGTTTTGGATCATCGTGATTTCATTTTCATTTGTTTCTAGGAATCATTTGATTTCCTCTCCTATTTCTTCAGTAATCTCGTTATTTAGCAATGTACGTTTAATCTCCATGAGTTTGTGTTTTTTGCAGTTTTTCCCCTATAATTGATATATAGTTTCAAAGTGCTGTGGCCAAAGAAGATACTTGATAGAACTTCAATTTTCTAAAATTTACTGAGGCTTCATTTGTGGCCCAAGATGTGGTCTATACTGGAGAATGTTCCATGTGCACTTGAGAAGTAAGTGTATTCTTCTGCATTTGGAGGGAAAGTCCTAAAGATATCAGTTAGGTCCATTTGGTCTAATGTTTAATTTAAGGTTTTTGTTTCCTTATTGTTTCTCTGTTTTGATGAGCTGATCTGTCCATTTGTGAAAATGAGGTGTTAAAGTGCCCAACTATTATTGTGCTGTTGTCGATTTCCTCTCTTATGCCTGTTCAGTACAGTTCAGTTGCTCAGTTGTGTCCAGCTGTTTGTGACACCATGGACTGGAGCACACCAGGCTTCCTTGTTCATCACCAATTCTTAGAGCTTGCTCAAACTCATATCCACTGAATCAGTGATGCCATCCAACCACCTCATCCTCTGTCGTCCCCTTCTCTTCCTGCCTTCAATCTTTCTCAGTATCAGTGTCTTTTCCAATGAGTCAGTTCTTTGCATCAGGAGACCAAAGTACAGCTTCAGCATCAGTCCTTCCAATGAATATTTAGGACTGGTTTTCTTTTTTTTTTTTTAATTTATTTTTTTATTTTTCAGTGGGTTTTGTCATACATTGATATGAATCAGTCATAGAGCTACACGAATTCCCTGGTTTTCTTTAGGATGTATTGGTTTGATCTCCTTGCAGTCCAAGGGACTCTTGGGAATCTCTGACACCACAGTTCAAAAGCATCAGTTCTTCAGTGCTCAGCTTTCTTAATATTCCAACTCTTACATCCATACATCACACTTGGAAAAAACATAGTTTGACTAGATGGACCTTTGTTGGGAAAGTAATGTCTCTGCTTTTTAATATGCTGTCTAGGTTGGTCATAGCTTTTCTTCCAAGGAGCAAGTATCTTTTAATTTCATGGCTGCAGTCACCATCTGCAGTGATTTTGAAACCCCCCAAATAAAGTCTGTCACTGTTTCCATCATTTCCCCATCTATTTGCCATGAAGTAATGGGACTGGATGCCATATTATTTTGTTGAATGTTGAGTTTTAAGCCAGTTTTTCCACTCTCCTCTTTCACTTTCATTGACAGGCTCTTTAGTTCCTCTTCACTTTTTGCCATAAGGGTGGTAACATCTGCATATCTGAGGTTATTGATATTTCTCCCAGTAATCTGATTCCAGATTGTGCTTCATCTAGCCCAGCATTTCACATGATGTACTATGTATATAAGTTAAATAAGCAGGGTGACAATATACAGCCTTGATGTACTCATTTCCCAGTTTAGAACCAGTCTGTTATTATATGTCCAGTTCTAACTATTGCTTCTTCACCTTCATACAGATTTATCAGGAGACAGGTAAGGTGGTCTAGTAATCCCATTTCTTGAAGAATATTCCACAGTGATCTACACAGTCAAAGACTTTGGCATAACCAATAAAGCAGAAGTAGATGTTTTTCTCGAATTCTGTCTTTTTCCAACGCAAGTTAGCAATTTGATCCCAGGTTCCTCTGCCTTTTCTAAATCCAGCCCCTCCCACCCCACACCTAGTCAGTCTCTCCCAATAGGAAACTTCCATAAGCCTCTATCCTCATCCATCAGAGGACAGACAGAATGAAAACTAGAATCACAGAAAACTAACCAAACCGTGTCTGCCTTATGTATTTAGATGCTCCTATGTTGGTTGCATAAATATTTATAATTGTTATGTCTTCTTCTTGGATTGATCCCTTGATCATTATGTAGTGTTCTTCTTTGGCTCTTATAATATTCTTTATTTTAAATTTGATTTTTTCTGAAATTACGTTTGCCACTCATTTCACTCAGTAAGAATTGGTTTTCTTTTGGCTTCCATTAGCATGGAATATCTTTGTCCATCCTTTTACTTTCAGTCTATATGTGTCTCTATGTCTGAAGTGGGTCTCCTGTAAGCAGCATATATATGGATCTTGTTTTTGTATCCATTCAGTCACTCTGTATCTTCTGGTTGGTGTATTTAATCCATTTACATTTAATGTAATTATTGATATATTAGACTTCCCTGGTGGCTCAGAAGGTAATTAAATCATCTGCCTACAATGGGGGAGACCCAGGTTCGATCTCTGGGTCAGGAGGATCCCCTGGAGAAGGAAATGGCAACCCACTCCAGTACTCTTTCTGGACAATCTCATGGATGGAAGATCCTGGTAGGCTACAGTTCATGCGGTTGCAAAGAGTCAGACACGACTTCACTTTCACTTTCTTTCATTGATGCATATGTTCTTATTGGCATTTCCTTGATTGTTTTGGGATTGTTTTTGTAGGTCTTTCCTTTCTCTTGTGTTTACTAACTATACAAATCCCTTTAGTATTTGCTGCATGGCTGGTTTGGTGGTGCTGAATTTTCTTAACTTCTCCTTGTCTGCAAAGCTTTTGATTTCTCCGTCAATTTTGAGCAAAATCTTTGCCAGGTATAGTAATCTTGGTTGTAGATTTTTCTTTTCCAGTACTTTAAATATATCCTGCCATTCCCTTCTGGTCTGCTGATTTTCTGCTGAAAGATCTGCTATTAATCATATGGGTTTTCCCTTGTAGGTTACTTGTTGCTTTTCCCTTGCTGCTTTTATATTCTTTCTTTGTGCTTAATCTCTGTTAGCTTGATTAATATGTGTCTTGTTGTGTTTCTTCTTGGGTTTATCCTTAAGGGTCTCTCTGTACTTCTTTGACTTGATTGACTGTGTCCTTTCCCATGTTCAATTTCAATTATATTTTCTTCAGGAATTTTCTCAGTGCCTCTTTTATTTTTTTCCTTCTTCTGGGACCCCTATAAACTCGAATGTTGGTGCATTTAATATTGTCTCAAAGGTCTCTAAGGCTATCCTCAATTCTTTCCCCTTTATTCTGTTCTTCAGCAGTTATTTCCAACATTCTATCCTCCAGCTTACTTATCCGTTTCTCTGGCTCAGTTATTCTGCTATTATAATCCACACAGTCACAGGCTTTAGCAAAGTCAATGAAGCAGATATTCTTACGGAACCCCCTCACTTTCTTCATGTTCCAGTGAATGTTGGCAATTTGATCGCTGGCTCCTCTGCCTCTTTGAAACCTACCTTGTATATCTGGAAGCTACCAGTTCATGTACTACTGAAGCCTAAGTAGAAGGATTTTGAGGATTACCTTGCTGCTGCTGCTGCTGCTGCTAAGTCACTTCAGTCGTGTCCGACTCTGTGCGACCCCACAGTCAGCAGTTCACCAGGCTCCCCTATCCCTGGGATTCTCCAGGCAAGAACACTGGAATGGGTTGCCATTTCCTTCTCCAATGCATGAAAGTGAAAAGTGAAAGTGAAATCACTCAGTCGTGTCTGACTCCCAGCGACCCCATGGACTGCAGCCTACCAGGCTCCTCAGTCCATGGGGTTTTCCAGGCAAGAGTACTGGAGTGGGGTGCCATTGCCTTCTCCAGGATAAACTTGCTAGTGTGTGAAATAATCACAATTGTATGGTAGTTTGAACATTCTTTGGCATTGCCCTTCTTTGGAATTGGGCAAAGACTGGATCTTTTCCAGTCTTGTGGCCACTGCTGTGTTTTCCAATTTTGCTGACATATTTAGTAAAGCACTTTAATAGAATTATCTATTAGGATTTTAAACAATTCAGCTAGAATTCTATCACCTCCATAGCTTTGTTTGTAGTAATGCTTCCTAAGGCCCCCTTGACTTCACAGTCCACAGTGTCTGGCTGTAGGTGAGTGACTACACCATCATGGTTATGTGGGTCATTAAAACCTTTTTTGTATAGTCCTTCTATATGTTTTTGCTACTTAATCTCTTCTGCTTCTGTTACGTTCTTTCCACTTCTGTCTTTTATCATGCCTATCCTTGAATGAAATGTCCCCTTGGTATCTCTAATTTTCTTGATGAGATCTCTAGTCTTTCCTACTCTATTTGCCTCTGTTTCTTTGTATTGTTAATTTAAGAAACCCTTCTCTTTCCTTGCCATTCTCTGGAACTCTGTATTCAGTTGGGTATATGTTTCCCTTTTCCCCTTCCCTTTCACATCTCTTCTTTCCTCAGCTATTTGTAAAGCTTCCTCAGACAACCACTTTGCCTTCTTGTATTTCTTTTTCTTTGGGATGGTTTTGGTCAATGCCTCCTATACAGTTATATGAATCTCCATCCATAGTTCTTCAGGTACTCTGTCTACGAGATCTAATCCCTTAACTTTATTCTTCATTTCTACTGTATAATCATAAGATATTTTATTTAGGTCATATCTGAATGGTTTTCCATACTTTTTGCAATTTCAGACTGAATTTGCAGTAAGGAGCTCATGATCTGGGCCCCAGTCAGCTCCAAGTCTCATTTTTACTGATAGTATAGAACTTCTCCATCTTTGACTGCAAAGAACATAATCAATATGATTTGGTATTGACAATCTGGTGATGTCCATGTGTAAAGTTGTCTCTTGGGTTGTTGGAAAAGGGTGTTTGCTATGATCAGTATGTTCTCTTACCACTGCTGTAGCTCAGCGGTAAAGAATCTGCCTGTCAAGTAGGAGACCTGGGTTCGATCCCTGGTTTGTGAAGATTCCCTGGAGAAGGGAATGGAAACCCACTCCAGTATTCATGCCTGGGAAATCCCATGGACAGAGGAGCCTGGTGGGCTACAACCATGTGTTCGCAAAGAATCAGACACGACTGAGCAATTTAGAACAGCATGTTTTCTTGGCAAAAGTCTGTTAGTCTCTGTGCTGCTTCATTTTCTTAGTAGAAACTTGAATGTTACTCTTTTCTTCCTACTGACTTTCTATTCTTTTCTTCCTCTTGACTTCCTACTTTTGTATTCCAATATCCTATGATGAAAAGGAAATCTTTTTTGGAGTTAGTTCTATAATGCATTGTAGGTCTTAATAGAACAGGTCAACATCAGCTTCTTTTGTATCAGTGGTTGGGGTCTAGCCTTGAATTACTGTGATATTGAATTGTTTGCTTTGGGAATTAACTTAGATCATTCTGTTGCACCCAACTACTTAATTTTGGACTCTTGTTGACTATGAGGGTTACTCAATTTCTTCTAAGGGTATCTTGTCCACAGTAGTAGATATAATAGCCATCTGAATTAAATTATCCCATTCCTGTCAGTTTTAATTCACTGATTCTTAAGATGACAGTTCACTCTTGTCATCTCCTGTTTGACTACATCCATTTTACCTTGATTCATGGACTTAACATTCAAGGTTCCTATGCAATACTGTTCTTTACAGCATTGGATTTTACTTTTACCACCAGATACATACATAACTGTCATTTCCACTTTGGCTCAGCTGCTTCATCCTTTCTGGAACTATTAGTAATTGCCCTTCCCTCTTCTCCAGTACCATACTGGACACTTTCCAACCTGGGGGGCTGATCTTCTGGTGTCATATATTTTTGCCTTTGCATACTATCTATGGGATTCTCCACACAAAACTAGTGGAGTGGTTTTCATTTCCTTCTCCAGTGGACCATATTTTGTCAGAGCTCTTCAATATAATTCATCTGGCCTGGGTTACCCTGTATGGCATGGTTCATAGCTTCATTGTGTTATGTTATATACTATGCAATATATATGAAAGTTCATTCTAATTCCAAGAAATGAAAGAAGGCCTGTGTAGCAAGACTATATTCATTTGGCAAGAAGTGATAACTGCAGATATAAGAAATTTGGACTTTATTCCAAGACTAAAAGGAAGAAACTGAAGGGGGTTGGACAATCAGCGATGAGAGAAGATTTATGCTTGAGTGAGTTAATTTTAGCTGCTTTGTTAAAGTAAATTGGGAGTCAGTGACACAGGTTAAGAATGTATGGTAGGAACCCAGCCTAAGGAAAACTGCATTGACTCAAGAACGTGGCATTAAACATGAAGAAGTGTGGACACTTCCTAGAAATAGTTATAATATTTAAGTAACAGAACACGATGATAGTGAAAGGGAGGGGGAATGGAAAGGAATTCCAGTAATTGTGGTGTACAGATTTTTGGCTTGGTCAACTTGGAGACCTAATGTATATAACAATAAATAAAATTAAAATATTTGAGTAGGACATGTTCATCTTGAATATGCTAAGATTGCAGTATTTGTTTGACATGTAGGCTTGGATAAATGACAGTGGTAAGGCAACACAAAATGTATTCATTCAAGTAATACATTATTCTAAAATAACTAAGTTGGTAAAAAGCTTTAGAATTATAGAAAAATTTAGATATATATTTTAGTTTAGTACAAGTTTAGCACAAATGTATTCTCAATATATATCATAGAATCATTCCATTACATCAGTATTGGCATTTATTCAGGCTCATGTGATAGAGCCTAAGATCTTTGCAGTTAATCTGACAAAGTTAAATGCATTTTGGTTTTAAATTTCTATTCTTTTACTCTTTATATTTGTACATATGATCATATTTATTTGTGAACATTTTTAGACATAAAGAACAAACTACTGACTTCAGGTACTTGTTAAAATCTGTATAGTAACTGACGTTAGAATTGGGAACTATTTTAAAGAATTAATGTATGTTAAAATTTAATGTTGAAAAGTATAAAATATTAAACAGTTATATATTTTAATATATTATTAAATGTTATATTTATAATATAAATATGTATAAATTTATAATATTCATTATAATATACATTTATATGCCAATATATTATATTTACAGTTATACATTATATCAGTTTTATAATACAGTATAACTGTATCATACAGTTATACAGTAAATATCATATGCAAAATAATTTGTTGCACATAAATTGATAAAAACAGAAGTTGATTAAACACTGGGATTTATATGAAATTCAATGAAATTTGATTAATTCAGCAGTCATCTATCTTGGGTAAAATTTAAGATCCTAAACACGTCTACTCTATTCATCTTTAACTGGAGCCTGGGAAAGCCCAGAATGCTACAATCTTCTAACACAAAGGAAATAAGTAATTATTAATCTGAATACTTAAAACAGGCGATCAACCATGTTTCTTTGGTTTATTTCTAAAGCAAACATCCTGAAATAATCCCTAGGATTAAAACAAAATGTAGATTATAGAATAGCCAGGTGTCCTGGCCATATATTCCAAGGTTATCAAGAGTAGTGTGAAAAGTTTTTCTGAAAACGCTTTAGTTAATAATATTTTATGTAATAACTTTATTTCAATATACCACTTAAACTTGTAAATAATTCTCTCTCATTGCATTTATACCAAAAAAATCACAATAAAAAATCCTCTGTTTTAAGAAATCTTCCCATTGTTACACAAAAGAATGATTTCACCAGAATCTTTGTTCATAACTTCAAGACCACATTTTCCTTAAATTTAATGAGGGATATGAAAATTTCAAGTGAAAAGTAACTTATATACATCTTATTAACATTATCTACAGACTGAGAGAAGACATACTTTTCAAATACTATATTGCATAAAAAAGGAAGAAAGGACTAGAAATATGTGTAAAAATATCAATAGTTTATAAAATTATTTCCATAAAATATGAATTGGAATTTTAAATGCATTAACAGACATACTCAGAAAAAATAGGGAAACTGTTTATTGCTATTCAGCACTTAACCAAAACTTTGGGCAAATTTTAACTGAAACACCAAATATCACAATTTCACAAATGATCTTGAAGATCAAATAATGCATCAAATTAATGAATAAAATAATTTTTTAAAAGGTAAAAGAACTGTGAAAAAAAGAGTTAATATTGACATGTGTCAAGACCAAATAATATCCTGCAACTTTACTATATTCATTGATTAGCTCTAGTAATTTTCTGGTAGAGTTTTTTTTTTTCTTTTTCATTTATTTTTATTAGTTGGAGGCTAATTACTTTACAATATTGTAGTGGTTTTTGCCATACATTGACATGAATCAGCCATGGATTTACATGTATTCCCCATCCCGATACCTCCTCCTACCTCCCTCTCTACCCGATCCCTCTGGGTCTAACCAGTGCACCAGGCCCGAACACTTGTCTCATGCTTCCAACCTGGGCTGGTGATCTGTTTCACCCTAGATAATATACATGTTTTGATGCTGTTCTCTCGAAACATCCCACCCTCGCCTTCTCCCAGAGTCCAAAAGTCTGTTCTGTACATCTGTGTCTCTTTTTCTGTTTTGCATATAGGGTTATCATTACCATCTTTCTAAATTCCATATATATGTGTTAGTATACTGTAATGGTCTTTATCTTTCCAGCTTACTTCACTCTGTATAATGGACTCCAGTTTCATCCATCTCATTAGAACTGATTCAAATGAATTCTTTTTAATGGCTGAGTAATATTCCATGGTGTATATGTACCACAGCTTCCTTATCCATTCGTCTGCTGATGGGCATCTAGGTTGCTTCCATATCCTGGTGATTATAAACAGTGCTGCGATGAACATTGGGGTGCACGTGTCTCTTTCAGATCTGGTTTCCTCAGTGTGTATGCCCAGAAGTGGGATTGCTGAGTCATATGGCAGTTCTATTTCCAGTTTTTTAAGAAATCTCCACACTGTTCTCCATAGTGGCTGTACTAGTTTGCATTCCCACCAACAGTGTAAGAGGGTTCCCTTTTCTCCACACCCTCTCCAGCATTTATTGCTTGTAGACTTTTGGATAGCAGCCATCCTGACTGGCGTGTAATGGTACCTTATTGTGGTTTTGGTTTGCATTTCTCTGATAATGAGTGATGTTGAGCATCTTTTCATGTGTTTGTTAGCCATCTGAATGTCTTCTTTGGAGAAACGTCTGTTTAGTTCTTTGGCCCATTTTTTTATTGGGTCATTTATTTTTCTGGAATTGAGCTGCAGGAGTTGCTTGTATAATTTTGAGATTAATCCTTTGTCTGTTGCTTCATTTGCTATTATTTTCTCCCAATCTGAGGGCTGTCTTTTCACCTTGCTTATAGTTTCCTTTGTTGTGCAAAAGCTTTTAAGTTTCATTAGGTCCCATTTGTTTAGTTTTGCTTTTATTTCCAATATTCTGGGAGGTGAGTCATGGAGGATCCTGCTGTGATTTATGTCAGAGAGTGTTTCGCCTATGTTCTGCTCTAGGAGTTTTATAGTTTCTGGTCTTACATTTAGATCTTTAATCCATTTTGAGTTTATTTTTGTGTATGGTGTTAGAAACTGTTCGAGTTTCATTCTTTTACAAGTGGTTGACCAGTTTTCCCAGCACCACTTGTTAAAGAGGTTGTCTTTTTCCATTGTATATCCTTGCCTCCTTTGTCAAAGATGAGGTGTCCATAGGTTCGTGGATTTATCTCTGGACTTTCTATTCTGTTCCATTGATCTATATTTCTGTCTTTGTGCCAGTACCATACAGTCTTGATGACTGTGGCTTTGTAGTATAGTCTGAAGTCAGGCAGGTTGATTCCTCCAGTTCCACTCTTCTTTCTCAAGATTGCTTTGGCTATTTGAGGTTTTTTATATTTCCATTCAAATTGTGGAATTGTTTGTTCTAGTTCTGTTAAAAAAACTTTCTAACACCATACACAAAATAAACTCAAAATGGATTAAAGATCTAAATGTAAGACCAGAAACTATAAAACTCCTAGAGCAGAACATAGGCGAAACACTCTCTGACATAAATCACTGCAGGATCCTCCATGACCCACCTCCCAGAATATTGGAAATAAAAGCAAAACTAAACAAATGGGACCTAATGAAACTTAAAAGCTTTTGCACAACAAAGGAAACTATAAGCAAGGTGAAAAGACAGCCCTCAGATTGGGAGAAAATAATAGCAAATGAAGCAACAGACAAAGGATTAATCTCAAAATTATACAAGCAACTCCTGCAGCTCAATTCCAGAAAAATAAATGACCCAATCAAAAAATGGGCCAAAGAACTAAACAGACATTTCTCCAAAGAAGACATTCAGATGGCTAACAAACACATGAAAAGATGCTCAACATCACTCATTATCAGAGAAATGCAAACCAAAACCACAATAAGGTACCATTACACGCCAGTCAGGATGGCTGCTATCCAAAAGTCTACAAGCAATAAATGCTGGAGAGGGTGTGGAGAAAAGGGAACCCTCTTACACTGTTGGTGGGAATGCAAACTAGTACAGCCGCTATGGAGAACAGTGTGGAGATTTCTTAAAAAACTGGAAATAGAACTGCCATATGACCCAGCAATCCCACTTCTGGGCATACACACTGAGGAAACCAGATCTGAAAGAGACATGTGCACCCCAATGTTTTTCGCAGCACTGTTTATAATCGCCAGGACATGGAAGCAACCTAGATGCCCATCAGCAGGCGAATGGATAAGGAAGCTGTGGTACATATACACCATGGAATATTACTCAGCCATTAAAAAGAATTCATTTGAATCAGTTCTAATGAGATGGATGAAACTGGAGCCCATTATACAGAGTGAAGTAAGCTGGAAAGATAAAGACCATTACAGTATACTAACACATATATATGGAATTTAGAAAGATGGTAATGATAACCCTATATGCAAAACAGAAAAAGAGACACAGATGTACAGAACAGACTTTTGGACTCTGGGAGAAGGCGAGGGTGGGATGTTTCGAGAGAACAGCATCAAAACATGTATATTATCTAGGGTGAAACAGATCACCAGCCCAGGTTGGAAGCATGAGACAAGTGTTCGGGCCTGGTGCACTGGGAAGACCCAGAGGGATCAGGTAGAGAGGGAGGTGGGAGGAGGTATCGGGATGGGGAATACATGTAAATCCATGGCTGATTCATGTCAATGTATGGCAAAAACCACTACAATATTGTAAAGTAATTAGCCTCCAACTAATAAAAATAAATGAAAGAAAAAGACCAAATAATATATTGTAATAGGAGAAAAAAAGACTTTAGAGTCATTCAGACTCATGCAAATCTGTACACAGAAATCTATATGTATGCATACACATGTGTACATATAGGGCTTCTCTTGTGGCTCAGCTGGTAAAGAATCCACCTACAATTTCGGAGACTTGAGTTCAATCCTTAGGTTCAGAAGATTTCTTGGAGAAGGAAATGGGAGCCCACTCCTGTACTCTTGCCTGGGAAATCCCATGGACAGAGGAACCTGGTGGGCCATAGTCCATGGGGTTGCAAAGAGTCGGACATGACTGAAGCAACTGAACACGCATGCAGTAATTGACAAAATGAACACTGCATAACAATGATGTCAGGATAGTGTTTTTAATAAATAAGTCGAATAAACTAGATAACCAAATGGAAAAAAATTAATTTTTTGCAGGTTATCTTATGCCATTTTTGAAAATTAATTCCAGGTAGAATATGGTTAGAAATGTGAAAAGAAAAATGCGACAGAATTTTTCATAATCTTGGGATACGCAACAGTGTTTTTAAAGACAAAAAGCAGAAATCAAAAAGAAAAACATTGTAAAAATGACCTATATTATAATTAAAACTTCTCTTCATCTAGAGATATAATTTAAAAGAGGAAAAAGAGGATACTATCTTTCCCATATAACCAACCAATAAGTGCTCTTGTCCTGCATATATAAAGAAATTCTAAAAATCAGTAGTAAAAAAAAGTCAAAACACTCAATTAAATAAGCACAAGAACAAGAAGAGAACAGGCACTTTCAAAAGAAGATACCCAAGTATCCAATAAAATATTTCAAGTTCATTAGTCATCAGAGAAATGCAAGTTTAAAAACAAAATGGTAGGTGGCTTCAAGATGGCAGAGGAATAAGACAGGGAGACCAACTTCTCTCCCACAAATACATCAAAAGATCATCTCTATGTGGAACAACTCCCACAGAACAACCTCTGAATCCTGGCAGGGGACCACAGACATGCAGAAAGGCAAACCAATCTCCTTGGAATGAGGTAGAACAAAAGATAAAGACAAAAAAGGGAGACAAAGTATTTCAAAACAGGGATCATTGTCTTTGGGGTGGGGAGCCCTGAAGGAGAAGAAACTTCCAAACAAAAGGAAACCCCCTCACAGGTGGGGTCAGGAGGGAGCTTAGGAACATGAGAGGGAAGCATAATGAGACAAAATGGAGAAAATTCAACACAGAGATCTTGTCAAATAGCAATTTCCAGCTGAGAAGCAGCACACATGCTTGTGTCTACCTGCAGCAAATGGAGACGGTGCAGAGTTTTGGGCTGCAGGGGTCAGTCCTCAGAGACAGGACTGGGGTTGAATGTCATGAAGCTACTCTGAGGGGGTTAATGTTACACAGCACAGGCAGAACAGGGAAAACCCTGTTACCTCCAGAGAAATAAAAGTTTACTCCCATGGGACGGCTCTAATGCCACACTCTAACTCCTGATGTGCTCATAGAACAAAGGACTGTGTGGGCAAGCCAGCTATAGTCTTTGGCTCCAGAGGAAGAGAAGGAGGTGCATAACTGCCAGAGGTGGGAGGCAAGGGGCTGCTACAGTCAAGGCCCCAGACATCACATCTACTGCCAAGACATGAGCAGTTTCATGCTGCTACCCATAGCTTCCTGGGATCCTGAGCAGGTTGAATCTGCCAAGGGTGTCACAACACGAGACAAACACCCCTGAGGAAGTATGTGGCCAATCTAAGACTGTGGCAACACCTCTGCATGGCCCAGCTGGAAGCTCAAGTGGCTTGGTTTTGTCAAGAGTTCCACAAACCAGGACAAATTACCCTGGGAGGTGCATGGCACACCTCAGGCTGTGGCAATCCCCTTATGTGATCCAGGCTTAGTGAGTGCTCTCCACTGGCCAGCAGCATTTGTATTATCCCTCTTTCTTCACAGCAAAACTGAGCAAGGGAGCCTAAATAAGCAGGCACTTTCATCCCCCTCCCCCACCCTGTCAGGTTGGAGATCAGACACTGGAGAGAGACTTGCAAGGAGAGGCAGGTAAAAATCAAAGTGCAAGCTTGAGCAAAAGAAAGAAGGGGGAACCACCCCAGAAGTTGCAGGTGCAGCAGATCAAAATCCCACAATTAATCTGAGACTGTGCACTTTAGTGGAAACTGTAGACTTTGAGAACAACTATAAGCTGGAGCAAATGCAGATCCAAGTCTAAACTAACACCACATTGCCCACAACAGTTCCAGAGACCTTTGTAGATATCCTGGAGGACTTTCTGATAGGCAAATTGACTGAAAGAGGAAAATGGAGGAGCCACACGTACATTCCTCTCACTACCACCTTAATACTTCCTGTCCCCCAAATTTTCTTCCTTTTATTTTTCTTAATTTTACTTTTAAAAAAATCCCCCTTTTTCATACTATACTAGTCATTTTAATTAATTAATTTAAATTGGAGGCTAATTACTTTATAATATCCTGGTGGGTTTTGCCATACATAGATATGAATCAGTAATGGATGTACATGTGTTCCCCCATCCTGAACTCCCTTCCCACCTCCTTCCCCACTCATCCCTCTGGGTTGTCCCAGAGCACTGGTTTAGAGTGCCATGCTTCATACATTGAACTTGCCCTGGTCATTTATTTAACATATGTTAATATACATGTTTCAATGTTATTCTGTCAAGTCATCCTACCCTCTCCTCCAACATAGACCAAAAGTCTTTCCTTTATATCTGTGTATCTTTTGCTGTCATGCATATAGGATCATCATTACTATCTTTCTAAATTCCATATATATGCATTGATATACTATATTGGTGTTTCTCTTTCTGACTTACTTCACTCTGTATAATAAGCTCCAGTTTCATTCATCTCATTAGAACTAAATCAAATGCATTCCTTTTTGTAGTTGAGCAATATTCCATTGTGTATAGTACAACAAATTCCTTATACATTCTTCTCCCGATGGACATCTAGGTTTCTTCTATGACCTAGCTATTATAAACAGTGCTGTGAAGAACATTGGGGTACATGTGTCTCTTTCAGTTCTGGTTTTCCTCAGTGTGTATGTCCAGCAGTGGAATTGCTGGGTCATATGGCAGTTCAATTTCCAGTTTTTAAAAGAATCTCCACACTGTGGCTGTATTGATTTGCATTCCCACCAACAATATAAGAGGGTTCCCTTTTCTCCACACCCTTTCCAACATATATTGTTTGTAGACTTTTTGATGGCAGCCATCTGACTGGCGTGAGATGGTACCTCATTGTGGTTTTGATATGCATTTCTCTAATAATGAGTATGCCAGAGCCTTTGACTGTGTAGATCACAATCAACTGTGGAAAATTCTTCAGGAAATGGGAATACCAGACCACCTGACCTGCCTCTTAAGAAACCTGTATGCAGGTCAGGAAGCAACAGTTAAAACTGGACATGGAACAACAGACTGGTTCCAAATAGGAAAAGGAGTACGTCAAGGCTGTATATTGTCATCCTGCTTATTTAACTTATATACAGAGTACATCATGAGAAATGCTGGTCTGAAGAAGCACAAGCTGAAATCAAGTTTGCTGGGAGAAATATCAATAACCTCAGATATGCAGATGGCACCACCCTTATGGCAGAAAGTGAAGAAGAACTAAAAACCCTCTTGATGAAAGTGAAAGAGGAGAGTGAAAAGGTTGGCTTAAAGCTCAACATTCAGAAAAGCTCAATATTCAGATCATGGCATCTGGTGATGGGGAAACAGTGAAAACAGTGTCAGACTTTATTTTTTTGAGCTCCAAAATCACTGCAGATCGTGACTGCAGCCATGAAATTAAAAGATGCTTACTCCTTGGAAGGAAAGTTATGACCAACCTAGATAGCATATTAAAACGCAGAGACAATACTTTGCCAACAAAGGTCCGTCTAGTCAAGGCTATGTTTTTTCCAGTGGTCATATATGGATGTGAGAATTGGATTGTGAAGAAAGCTGAGTTCCGAAGAACTGATGCTTTTGAATTGTGGTGTTGGAGAAGACTCTTGAGAGTCCCTTGGACTACAAGAAGATCCAACCAGTCCATTCTAAAGGAGATCAGTCCTGGGTGTTCATTGGAAAGACCGATGCTGAAGCTGAAACTCCAGTACTTTGGCCACCTCATGCGACGAGTTGAGTCATTGGAAAAGACCCTGATGCTGGGAGGGATTGGGGGCAGGAGGAGAAGGGGACGACAGGCAATGAGATGGCTGGATGGCATCACCGACTCGTTGGACATGAGTTTGGGTGGACTCCGGAAGTTGGTGATGGACAGGGAGGCCTGGCATGCTGTGGTTCATGGGGTTGCAAAGAGTCAGACACGACTGAGTGACTGATCTGAACTGAACTGATTCATATAACTGATTCATATAACTGTGAAATCCCCTCACATCTCCTTCCATCATCCCACCCCTCTAAGTTGATACAGATCCCCTGTTTGACTTTCTTGAGTCATACAGCAAATCCCTGTTGGCTGTCTATTTTACATATGGTAATGTAAATTTTCATATTATTCTTCCCATACATCTCACCCTCTCCTCCCTTCTCCCCATATCTATAAGTCTATTCTCTATGTCTTTTTCCCCATTGTTGCCCTGTAAATAAATTTTTCAGTACCATTTTTCTAGATACTATATATTTGTTTTAGAATACAGTATTTATCTTTCTATTTCTGACTTACTTCACTCTGTACAATAGGTTCTAGGTTCATCCACCTCAACAGAACTGACTCAAATGCATTTGTTTTTATGGCTGAGTAATATTCCATTGTGTACATATATCAAAACGTCTTTATCCACTCATCTGTCAATGGTCATATAGGTTTCTTCCGTATCCTAGCTATTTTAAATAGTGCTACAATGAACAATGTGATACATCTGTCTCAATTTTGGTTTCCTCGGGGTACATGCCTAGGAGTGGGATTGCTGGGTTATATAGTAGTTTTATTCTTAGTTTTTTAAGTAATCTCTATACCATCTTCCATAGTCACTGTATCAATTTACATTCCCACAAACAGTGCAAGTGTGTTCCCTTTTCTCCACAACTTCTGCAGCATTTATTGCTTGCAGACATTTTGATGAATGCCATTCTGAATGGTGTGAGGTGATATCTCATTGTAGTTTTTATTTGCATTTCTCTAATAATGAGCAATGTTGAGCATGTTTTCATATGTTTGTTAGTCATCTGAATGTCTTCTTTGGAAATATGTCTGTTTAGGTCTTTTTCCCAATTTTTGATTGGGCTTTTTTTTTTTTTTTTTTTTTTTCCTGGTATTGTGTTGTATGAGCTGCTTGTATATTTTGGAAATTAAACCTTTGTCAGTTGTTTCATTTGCTATTATTTTCTCCCATTCTGAAAGTTTTCTTTTCACCTTGCTCATAGTTTCCTTTGCTGTGCAAAAGATAAGTATAATCAAGTCCCACTTCTTTTTATTTCCGTTAGTTTAGGAGGTTCGTCAGAGAGGATCTTTCTTTGATTTATGTCATAGAGTGTTTTGCCATTGTTTTCCTCTAAGACTTATAGTTTCTGATATTTCATTTAAGTCTTTAATCCATTTTGAGTTTATCTTTGTGTATGGTGTTAGTAAGTTCTAGTTTTATTCCTTTACATGTAGCTGTCCAGTTTTCCCAGCACCATTTATGGAAGAGGCTACCTTTGCCCCATTGTATATTCTTGCTTCCTTTGTCAAAAATAAGGTACCCATAGGTGCATGGGTTTATTTCTGGGCTTTCTATCATATTCCATTGGTCTATATTTCTGTTTTTGTGCCAGTACTATACTGTCTTGATGACTGTAGTTTTGTAGTATAATCTGAAGTCAGGAAGCTTTATTCCTCCAGGTCTATTCTTGTTTCTTAAGACTGCTTTGGCTATTTGGGGACTTTTGTGCCTTTAAATTTATTTTTTTATCACCAAGATCAACAAAATTTATTAATGATAACTGACATTGACCAAATTCTTACTATATGTTTTCTAAGGCTGTCCTCATTTTATTTTCATTTTTTAAATTTATTGTCAATGTATGGCAAAACCACTACAATATTGTAAATAGTCTCCAATTAAAATAAATAAATAAATTGATCTTTCAATTTATTAATATGTTGTAGCACATTGATTTATTTGAGTATATTGAAAACTCCTTGCATCCCTGGAATAAAGCCAACTTGAACATAGTGTATGAGCTTTTTGATGTGTTGCTGAATTCTGTTTGCTAAAATTTTGTTGAGGATTTTTGCATCTATGTTCATCAATGATATTGGCCTGTAGTTTTCTTTTATTTGTCTTATCTTTGGTTTTGGTATCAGGGTGATGGTGATCTTGCTGAACGAGTGTGGAAGGGTTCTTTCCTCGACAATTTTTTCAGAGTTTCAGAAGGATAGCTATGAGCTCTTCTCTAAATGTTTGATACAATTCTCCTGTGAAGCCATCTTCACAGGGTGTGGGGTTTTGTTTTTTGGGAGATTTTTTAGCACAGCTTCGATTTCAGTGCTTGTAACTGGGTTGTTCATAATTTCTATTTCTTCCTTCTATTTCTTCCTAAATCCCAGTCTTGGAAGATTGAACTTTTCTAGCAATCTGTCCATTTCTTCCAGGTTATATATTTTATTGCCATATAGTTGTTCATAATAATCTCTCATAATCCTTTGTATTTCTGCATTGTCTGTTGTAATATCTCCTTTTTCATCTCTAATTTTGTTGATTTGGTTCTTCTTTCTTTTTTTCTTGATAAGTCTGGTTAAAGGTTTGTTCATTTTGTTTATCATGTCAAAGAATCTGCTTTTAGTTTTATTAATCTTTACTAGTGTTTCTTTCATGTCTTTTTCATTTATTTCCACTCAGATCTTTATGATTTCTTTCCTTCTACTAATTTTAAGTTTTTTGTTGTTGTTGTTCTTCTTTTTCCAGTTGCCTTAGGTGTAAAATTAGGTTGTCTATTCGATGTTTTTCTTGTTTCTTGAGGTAGGATTGTATTGCAAAAAATTCCCTCTTAGAACTGCTTTTGCAGCATCCCATAGGTTTTGAGTTGTCGTGTTCTCATTTTCATTTGTTTCTAGAATTTTTTTTATTTCCCTTTTGATTTTTTCAGTAATCTGTTGGTTATTTAGAAACGTGCTGTTTAATCTCTATATGTTTGTGTTTCTTACAGTTTTTTTCCCCGTAATCGATATCTAATTTCATAGTGTTGTGATCAGAGAAGATCCTTGATATGATTTCAATTGTCTTAATTTCACTGAGGCTTGATTTGTGACCCAAGATGTGGTCTATGCTGGAGAATGTTCCATGTGCACTTGAGAAGAAGGTGTATTCTGCATTTGGGTGGAATGCCCTGAAGGTATCAATGAGATCCATCTCATCTAATGTATCATGTAAGACTTGTGTTTCCTTATTAATTTTATGTTTTGGTGATCTCTCCATTGGTGTGAGTGGTGCTACTGTCAATTCCTCCTTTTATATCTGTTAGTGTTTGTCTTATGTACTGAGGTGCTTGCTCCTATGTTGGGTGCATAGATATTTACAATTGTTATGTCTTCCTCTTTGATTGATCCCTTGGTCATTATGTAGTGTCCTTCCTTATCTAGTGTAATCTTCTTTAATTTAATGTCTATTTTGTCTGATATGAGGATTGCTACTCCAGCTTTCCCTTGCTTCCCATTTTTATGGACTATATTTTTCCATCCCCTCACTTTTAGTCTATATGTGTCTTGAGGTCTGAAGTGGGTTTCTTGTAGCCAGCATATGTATGGGTCTTGTTTTTGTATCCATTCAGCAAGTCTGTGTCTTTTGGTTGGAGCGGTTAATCCATTTACATTTAAAGTAATTATTGATATATATTTTCATATTGCCATTTTCTAATTCTTTGGGGTTGATTTTGTAGATCTTTTTTCTCCTATTGTATTTCTTGACTATAGAAGTCCATTTAACACTTGTTGTAAGGCTGATTTGGTGGTACTGAATTCTCTTAAAATTTCCTTGTCTGAAAAACTTTTTATTTCTCCATCAGTTTTGAATGAGATCCATGCCGGGTAAAGTAATATTGGTTTTAGATTTTTTCCTTTCAGGACTTTAATTATATCCTGTCATTCCCTTCTGGCCTGAGGAGTTTGTGCTGAAAGATCAGCTGTTAAGTGTATGGGGTTTCCTTTGTATGTTACTTTTTGATCCTCCCTTGTTGCTTGTAATAATATTTCTTTGTGTTTAGTCTTTGTTAGTTTTTTCTTAGTCTTTTTAAAAAATTATTTTAATTGGAGGCTAATTTCTTTACAATATTGTGGTGGGATTTGCAATAAGTTCACATGAATCAGCCATGGGTATACAGGTGTTCCCCATCCTGACCCTCCCTCCCCCCACCCCCATCTCATCCCTCAGGGTCATCCCAGTGTACCAGCCCTGAGCACCCTGTCTCATGCATCGAACCTGGACTGGCAATCTATTTCACATATGATAATATACATGTGTCAATGCTATTCTCTCATATCATCCCACCCTTGTTTTTTCCCACAGAGTCCAAAAGTCTGTGTTTACATCTCTGTCTCTTTTGCTGTCTTGCATATAGGGTCATCATTACCATGTTTCTAAATTCCATATATATGTGTCAATATACTGTATTGGTGTTTTTCTTTCTGATTTACTTGACTCTGTATAATAGGCTCCAGTTTCATCCATCTCATTAGCACTGATTCAAATGCATTCTTTTTAATATCTGAGTAATATTCCATTGTGTATATGTACCACAGTTTTCTTATCCATTCGTCTGCCTATGGACATCTAGGTTGCTTCCATGTCCTGGCTATTGTAAAGAGTGCTGCGATGAACACCGCTTTTTGGTATTTGCTATCAATTCCCTACCTTTAAGAATCCAATCTTCAGTACCCATTTTTACTTAGGAGTGTGATTACTGGCTTGACTGCTCTCTCCCCTTTTGACTCTCCTTTTTCTACCCCAGGTCATCTCTATCTCCTCCCTCCACCTTCTCTTTTCTACTTAGCTCTGTACATCTCTTTCAGTGTTCCAGGCTTTGGAGAACACTTAGTGAACTGATCACAGGCTAGACTGGTCTTTCTCCATTTGACTCCCCTTCCTCTCCTCTAGGTCACCTCTAACTCTTTCCACCCTCTTCTCTTCTCTATGGGACTCTGTGAATATCTCTGAGTGTTCCAGACTGTGGAGGACAAATAAGGAATTGATTGATGGCTAGATGGCTCTCTCCCCTTTTGGTTCCCCTTCTTCTCCTCCTGGTCACATCTATCTAATCTATCTACCTCTTCCCTCTTGTCTTCTTCATGCAACTCTCTGAACCTCTCTGGGTGTCCCACATTGTGGAGAATCTTTTCACCATTAACCTGGGTGTTTTATCATCAGTGCTGTACAGATGGAGAAGTCTTGAGGCTACTGTAAGAATAAGACTTAAAGCCAGAGGCAGGAGGCTTAAATCCAAAACTTGAGAACACCAGAAAACTCCTGACTCCAGGGAACATTAATCGACAAGAGCTCATCCAAAAGCCTCCATACCTACACCGACACCAAGTTCCACCCAAGAGCCAACAAGTTTCAGAGAAAGATATACCAAGCGAATTCTCCAACAATGCAGGAACATAACCATAAACACAAAAATACAAGCAGCTAAAAGTCACACCAAAGCCATAGACACCTCAAAACTCATTATTGGACACTTCATTGCACTTCAGAGAGAAGAGATCCAGCTCCACCCAATGGAACATTGACACAAGTTTCCCTAACCAGAAACCTTGACAAGCCACCCGTCCAACCCCACACACAGGGAAGAACCTCCACAATAGAGAGGAACTGCAAAATTCCAGCATACAGAAAGTCCACCCCAAAGACAGCAATCTAAACAACACGAAAAGGCAGATAAAAACTCAGCAGGTAAAGAAACATGATAAAAGCCCACCAAACCAAACAAAAGAGGAGGAGATAGGGAGTATACCTGAAAAATAATTCAGAATAATGATAGTGAAAATGATCCAAAATCTTGAAAACAAAATGGAGTTACAAATAAATAGTCTGGAGACAAGGGCTGAAAAGATGCAAGAAAAGATTAACAAGGTCCTAGAAGAAATAAAAAAGAGTCAATCAATAATGAATAATGCCATAACTGAGATCAGAGCACTCTGGAGGAAACCAACAATAGATAACTGAGGCAGAAGATAGAATAAGTGAGGTAGAAGATAAAATGTTGGGAAAAAATAAAGCAGAGAGGAAAAAAGAAAAAAAGAATTAAAAGAAATGAGGACAACCTCAGAGACCTTTGGGACAATGTTAAATGCCCCAACGCTCGAATCACAGGGGTCCCAGAAGAAGACAAAAGGAAAGGCCATGAGAAAATATTTGAGGAGAGAATAGTTGAAAACTTCCCTAAAATGGGGAATGAAATAGTCACCCAAGTCCAAGAAACCAAGAGAGTCCCAAACAGGATAAACCCAAGGTGAAACACCCCATGACATATATTAATCAAATTAACAAAAATCAAACACAAAGAAAAAATATTAAAAGCAGCAAGGGAAAAACAACAAATAACCCACAAGGGGATCTCCATAAGGATAACAGTTGATCTTTCAATAGAAACTCTTCAAGCCAGTAGGGAATGGCAGGACATACTTAAAGTGATGGAAAAGAAAAACCTACAACTGAGATTACTGTACCCAGCAAGGATCTCATTCAAATATGAAGGAGAAATCAAAAGCTTTACAGACAAGCAAAAGCTCAGAGAATTCAGAACCAGCAAACCAGCTCTTCAACAAATGCTAAAGGATCTTCTCTAGACAGGAAACACAGAAAAAGTTTATAAACTCGAACCCAAAACAACAAAGTAAATGGCAACAGGATCATACTTTGCAATGTTACCTTAAATGTAAATGGTTTGAATGCCCTAACCGAAAGACAAAGACTGGCTGAATGCATACAAAAACAAGACCCCATATATGCTGTCTACAAGAGACCCACCTTAAAACTAGGGACACATGCCGACTGAAAATGAAGGACTGGAAAAAGATATTTCACACAAATGGAGACCAAAAGAAAGCAAGAGTAGCAATACTTATATCAGATAAACAGACTTTGAAATGAAGGCCATGAAAAGAGAAAAAGAAGGACACTACATAATGATCAAAGGATCAATCCAAGAAGAAGATATAGCAATTATAAATATATACGCACCCAACATAGGAGCACCACAGTATGTAAGGCTAATGCTAACAACTATGAAAGGCGAAATTAACAGCAACACAATAATAGTGGGAGACTTTTATACCCCACTCACACCTACGGATAGATCAACTAAACAGAAAATTAGCAAGGAAACACAAATATTAAATGATACAATAGACCAGTTAGACCTAATTGATATCTCTAGTACATTTCACCCTAAAACAATGAATTTCACCTTTTCTCAAGTGCACGTGAAACATTCTTCAGCATAGATCACATCCTGGGCCATAAATCTAGCCTTGGTAAATTAAAAAAAAAAAAAAAAAAAGAAATCATCACAAGCTTGTTTATGATCACAATGTGGTAAGATTAGATGTCAACTACAGGAAAAAAAAAACTTTTAAAAATACAAAATATGGAGGCTAAACAACACACTTCTGATTAACCAACGAATCACAGAATAAATAAAAAGAGAAACCAAAATATGCATAGAAACGAATGAAAATGAAAACACAACCATCCAAAACCTATGGGATTCAGTAAAAGCAGTGATAAGGGGAACGTTCCTAGCAATACAAGTCTACCTCAAGAAACAGGAGAGAAATCAAATAAATAACCTAACTCTACACTTAAAGCAACTTGAAAAAGAAGAAATGAAGCACCCAAGGGTTAGTAGAAGGAAGTAAATCTTAAAAATTAGGGCAGAAATATATGCAAAATAAAAAAAAAGGAGACCATAGCAGGCATCAACAAAGCTAAAAGCTGGTTCTTTGAGAAGATAAAAAGACAAACCATTAGACAGACTCATCAAGAAAAAAAGGGAGAAGAGTCAAATAAAAAAAATTAGAAGTGAAAATGGAGAAATCACAACAGACAACACAGAAATACAAAGGATCATAAGAGACCACTATCAGCAACTATATGCCAATAAAACGGGCAACTTGGAAGCAATGGACAAATTCTTAGAAAAGCAAAACATCCCAAAACTGAACCAGGAAGAAAGAGAAAATCTTAACAGATCTATCACAAGCACAGAATTAGAAACTAATCAGAAATCTTCCAACAAACAAAAGCCCAGGAACAGATGGCTTCACAGCTGAATTCTACCCAAAATTTAGAGAAGAGCTAACACCTATCTTACCCAAACTCTTCCAGAAAATTGCAGAGGAGGATAAACTTTCAAATTCATTCGATGAGGACACCATCACCCTAATATCAAAACCAGACAAAGAGTCCACAAAAAGAGAAAACTACAGGCCAATATCACTGATGAAAGTAGATGCAAAAATCCTGAACAAAAGTCTAGCAAACAGAAGCCAACAACATATCAACAAGATCATACATCATGACCAAGTGGGTTTCATCCCAGGGATACAAGGATTCTTTGATATTTGCAAATCAATCAGTGTGATACACCACATTAACACATTAAAAAATAAAAACCATATGATTATCTCAATGGATGCAGAGAAAACCTTTGACAAAATTCAACATCCATTTATGATTAAAAAAAAAAAACCCTCCAGAAAGTAGGCATAGAAGGAACATATCTCAACATGATAAAAGCTATATGTGACAAGCCCACAGCAAACATTATGTTCAGTGGTGAAAAATTGAAAGCATTTCCCCTAAAGTCAGGAAGAAGACAAGGAGGCCCAATTTCACCACTACTATTCAACATAGTTTTGGAAGTTTTAACCACAGCAAATAGAGAAGAAAAAGAAATCAAAGAATCCAGATTGGAAAAAAAGAAGTAAAACTCTCCCTTTTTGCAGATGACATGATCCTCTACATAGAAAACCCTAAAGACTCCACCAGAAAATTATTAGAGCTAATCAATGAATATAGTAATGTTTTAGGATATAAAATTAACACCCATAAATCCCTGGTATTCCTATACACTAACAATGAGAAAACAGAAAGTGAAATTAAGGAAACAATTCCATTTAGCATTGCAATATGGATGTATTTAAATAACCATTTAAAAGAATAAAATACTTAGGAATAAATCTACCTAAAGAAAAAAAAAGACCTATATATAGAAAACTATAAAACACTGATCAAAGAAATCAAAGAGGACACAAATAGGTGGAGAAATATACTGTGTTCATGGATTGGAAGAATCAATATAGTGAAAATTAGTGTGCTACCCAAAGCAATCTATAGATTCCATGCAATCCCCATCAAGCTACCAATGGTATTTTTCACAGAACTAGAACAAATAATTTCACAATTTGTATGGAATTACAAAAAGCCTCAATTAGCCAAGCAATCTTGAGAAATAAGAAAGAAGAATGGAACTGGAGGTATCAACCTGCCTGACTTCAGGTCATCAAGACATCAAGACATCAAGACAGTATGGTACTGGCACAAAGAGAGAAATATAGATCAAGGGAACAAAATAGAAAGCCCAGAGATATATCCACACACCTATGAACACCTTATCTTTGACAAAGGAGGCAAGAGTATACAGTCATGAAAAGACAATCTCTTTAACAAGTGGTGCTGGGGAAACTGGTCAACCACTTATAAAAAGAATGAAACTAGAACACTTTCTAACACCATACACAAAAGAAACTCAAATGGATTAAAGATTTAAATATAAGACCAGTACCTATAAAATTCCTAGAGGAAAACATAGGCAAAACACTCTGTTGTAAGCCATCGCAGGATCCTCTATGATCCACCTCCCAGGGTAATGGAAATAAAAGCAAAAATAAACAAATGGGACCTAATTAAACTTAAAAGCTTTTGCACAATGAAGGAAATTATAAGCAAGGTGAAAAGATAGCCTTCAGAATGAGAAAATACTAGCAAATGAAGTGACTGACAAAGAACTAATCTCAAAAATATACAAGCAATTCCTGCAGCTCAATTCCAGAAAAAAATTAGTGACCCAATTAAAAAATGGGCCAAAGAACTCTACAGACATTCCTCAAAAGAAGACATACAGATGGCTAACAAACACATGGAAAGATGGTCAACGTTACTCATTATCAGAGAATTGGAAATCAAAACCACAATGAGGTACCATCTCACACTGGTCAGAATGACTGCTATCCAAAAGTCTACAAATAATAAATGCTGGAGAGGGTACAGAGAAAAAGGAACCCTCTTACACTGTTGGTGGAAATGCAAACTAATACAGGCACTATGGTGAACAGTGTGGAGATTACTTAAAAACCTGGAAATAGAACTGCCATACGACCCAGCAATCCCACTGCTGGGCATACACACTGAGGAAACCAGAATTGAAAGAGACACGGGTACCCCACTGTTGTCTTTGTTAGTTTGATTAATATGTGTCTTGGCATGTTTCTCTTTGGGTTTATCCTATATGGGACTCTGTGCCTCTTGGACTTGGATGGCTATTTCCTTTTCCATGTTAGGGAAATTTTCAACTATAATCTCTTCAAAAATTTTCTCATACCCTTTCTTTCACTCTTCTTCTTATGGGACCCCTATAATTTGACTTTTTTGTGCATTTTATATGGTCCCAGAGGTCTCTGAGACTTTCCTTAGCTCTTTCATTCTTTTTACCTTTTACTGCTCTTCAGAAGTTATTTCCACCATTTAATCTTCCAGCTCACTGATTCGTTCTTCTGCTTCAGATATTCTGGTATTGATTCCTTCTAGAGTATGTTTAATTTCAGTAATTGTGTTGTTTGTCTCTGTATGATTATTCTTTAATTCTTCTATGTCTTTATTAATTGATTCTTGAATTTTCTCCATTTTGTTTTCAAGGTTTTTGATCGTCTTTATTATCATTACTCTGTATTCTTTTTCAGGTAATTTTCCTATTTCCTCATCATTTATATGGACTTCTGTGTTTCTAGTTTACTCCTTTATTTGTGCAGTGTTTCTCTGCCTTTTCATTTTTTTTTTTAAAGTAGTTGTGTTTGTGGTCTCCTTTTCCCAGACTTCAAGGAAAGTTGGATTCTTTCCTTGAAGAAGGTTGAATTCTCTCTTCATTTTGGTTTCTGCCCTTCTAAGTTTGGTCCATTGGTTTGTGTGAGCTTAGTATAGCATGAGACTTGTGCTGAGTTTTTGGTTGGTTGGTTGTTTTTCCTCTGATTTGTAATGCTGAGTGAGGTGGTACTCTAGTCTGCTGATTGGGTTTTTATTTTTGTTTTGCTTGTTGTTTAGATGAGTCATCCTTCACAGGGTGTTACTGATTGTTGGGTGATGCTGGGTCTTGTATTCAAGTGGTTTCCTTTGTGTGAGCTCTCACTATTTGATACTCCCTTGGGTTAATTTTCTGGTAGTGTAGGGTCTTGGAGTCAGTGCTCCACTCCAAAGTCTCAGGGTTTGATCTCTGGTCAGGAACAAATATTCCACAAGTGGTTTGTTATGGCATTAAGGGAGAGTAAAACAAATATCCAGAAATGAGAAACCAGAGATGAACCTCAAACCAATGGCAGTTACAAAATCAGGCAAATAATAATTAAAATAATGGAATATACACATATACATACACACCCATGAGCAAAGTGAAAACAGTTCAACAAAAGTGAAGTATAGTAGATTAATTAGGCAAACAAATGAAATAAAAAAGATTATATTTACCAGTTGAGAACAAAACTAACTTAAGCACAAACTGGAAAGCAAAATTAAAGCAAGGTGCCAAGTAGGGAATAAAGCAATGAAAACAAAACTAACAAATACTTTGAGAGGAAAGGAAAGAAAGAAAAGGAAGAAAGAATAGATCTGCAAATATAAATATAGGTAGATAAAGAAGATTTATATACATTAAAGATAAACTTCAAGGAGAAAAGAACAGTTGCAAAGGCAAATGAAGGAAGAAATGTAGGAAAAAATATAATAGGTTTAAAACAATTAAAAATTAAAATCATAAAACAGAGAAAAGAGGTAAAAACAGAAGAAAGGAAAAAAAAGGGGGGGGGGGCGGAGAAAACCCTACGGAACCGCAAAAGGCCAATATAGAGGCAGAGGTTTATGACAACTATGAGAAGTGTGACTGAATATACACATATACATATACACACATAGGCAAAATCAAAACAGTCCAACAAAAATAAAGTATGATAGTTTGACCCAGCAAACAAAGGAAACCAAAAATTATATCTACCAGAACAAAGCTAATTAAAGCACAAACTGGAAAACAAAACTAAAGCAAGTTGCCAATTGGGGAATAAGCAATGAAAATAAAACTAACAAATATGTTGAGACTAAAGGAGACAAAGAAAAGAAAGAAAGAATAGATATGCAAAGCTAAATAGAAGTAGATAAAGGCAATGGCACCCCACTCCAGTACTCTTGTCTGGAAAATCCCATGGATGGAGGAGCCTGGGGGGCTGCAGTCCATGGGGTTGTGAAGGATCGGACACGATTGAGTGACTTCACTTTCACTTTTCCCTTTCACGCATTGGAGAAGGAAATGGCAACCCACTCCAGTGTTCTTGCCTGGAGAATCCCAGGGATGGGGGAGCCTGGTGGGCTGCTGTCTATGGGGTTGTACAGAATCAGACATGACTGAAGTGACTTAGCAGCAGCAGCAGCAGCAGCAAAGCAGATTTATATATATTACAGATGAACTGCAAGGGGAAAAATAGGAAAAACAGAGGAATACATGTAGAAAAAGTAATAATAGGTTTAAAAAATTTAAAAAGGGGAAAAAAAAAAAGCAGAAAACTCCACAGAACTGCAAAAGCCCAACGTAGAGGCAGAGGTTTATGACAACAGTAAAAAATGTGACTGAGGGTTAAAAAAAAAAAAAAGCTCAAAAGCTTAATTGGTTTTCTAAGTGCCAATAAAATCAACAACTACATCAGAGGGGGAAAAAGGGGAGGGGGAGATAAACATCCTAAAGAATCTACAGAACAAATAAAAAATAATAATACTAAATGCCTTTCTTGTGTCACTGCTGTCAGAGTCCTTTCCCGTGCTGGGAATCACAGTCCACCTTACCTCTTTAGAACACCATACAACACGTGCTAATCTCTGGACCTGCTTTGGGGGCAGCTCAGATTCTAATCTGGTCCTACTCCTGTGTGTTCTTGCCTCCAATGTTCACAGCTGTCAGAGCTAGTGCATTTTCTTTTGTGGGAGCTCTCCATGTCGTTTTATATATTCCATAGACACAGAGTCTGCCTAGTTGATCATGTGGGTTTAATCTGCCACTTGTACAGCTGGTTTGAAGGTTTTGGGTCTTCTTCCTTAGTCACACTGCCCCTGGGTTTCAATTGTGGTTTTATTTCCACCTCTGCATGTGGGTCGTCCACTGGGATTTAGCTCCTGAGGCTGCCCTGGAGGGCTTGGGTTTACCCTTGTGAGGGCCAGGTGTAAAGGTGGTGCAGCTGCTTGGGTCGCAGGGGTTCTGGCAGCACCATGTATTGTGAGGGGTTGACATCTATGGCAGCAGGAAATATAGTGCTGTAGAAGGCTATGGCAATCTGTATTGGCCAATACACTCCAGTGTTCTTGCCTGGAGAAACCCCTCTCTGACAGATAAGTATGGCAGGCCACAGTCTACAGGGTCACAATGAGTTGGACTGGACCAAAGCGACCATGTGCACATAAACACAAGACTTTTTTGTTTGTTTGTTTTTTGCCTGTGGCAGCTCTGCCCCAGTGAGAGTTGAGCATGAAGGTGGTGCAGCTGCTTGGCTTGCGGGGACCCTGGTGGAGCCAGCTGTGCAGGGACACAGACTACTTCCACAGCAGGAGTTATGGCCCTATCAGAGTCTTTTTTACAGCCTCTTGTAGCTGGCAATCAGAAGGCCTCTTTGGCCAGTCTTTCTCCATAGCTCCACCATTCAGGCACTTAGAGGGATCCCTTGCCTGGGGTCATTCTCTGTTGTTCCGCGGGTCAGGCACATAGAGGGGCCCCCTAACTGGGGTCCTACTCTGTAGATCAGTGCACCAGGCACTTAAAGTGGCACCCTGGATGGGGTCCTACTCTGTAGTTTAGTGCATCATGTGTTTGATGGGCCAGCCTCTCTATCTTTCAACTGCAATGCTGGAGTGTGGGGAGAAAGAGGCTATGGTGATGACTGCTGCTGACGCTGCTAAGACACTTTAGTCAAGCCCGACTCTGTGCGACCCCATAGATGGCAGCTCACCAGGCTCCCCCATCCCTGGGATTCTCCAGTCAAGAAAACTGGAGTGGGTTGCCATTTCCTTCTCCAATGCACGAAAGTGAAAAGTGAAAGTGAAGTCGCTCAATCATGTCCGACTCTTAGTGACCTCATGGACTGAAGCCTACCAGGCTCCTCCATCCATGGGATTTTTCCAGGCAAAAGAGTACTGGAGTGGGGTGCCATTGCCTTCTCCAATGGTGATGGCTCCACCCCCTATGTGTGATTCAGCACTATCGCCTTGCTTCCAAGGCTGCTGCAACAGCTTTCCTTCACAGGCATTTTGCACCACAATCTCCTTCACATATCCTCGATCCATCTCTCCACAGTCAACAGCAGCACTTGCCCTTGGATTGCTCCACAATCCCTAAACTCCAGCTCCCAGGTTCTGCCTCTTTCAGGAGACTCATGTTCCTGCCTGGCGTATGTATGGCTGTGGCAAGGACTGTCTGATTCTCATTCCATTTAGGCTGCCACAGATCAGCTGTTTTACTCTCAGCCTTAAATGTTTCTCCTCTGACCCAGTAATTGCCCCAGTGTGGGGATCAGATCCCTGCTTCAGTTCCCCCACCTGCAGAGGGCAGGTCCAGTACTACTAGCACTCCTGTTTCTCCCCCTAGTTCCTTAGTCCTACTGAGTTTTGCACAGTTCTATATATTCTTCTCCACTTGTCAAGTACTCCTGTCTGCTCTCAGCTGGTGTTTTGCATACACTTCTGTGTCTGAAGGTGTATTCCTGATGTATCCATGGAGAGAGATGTACTCCATGTCCGCCTACTCCTCCACCACCTTGTTTTTCCTACTTTTTATAGTTTTTATCCTGTAGTTGATATCTAAACTTACCATATTATAATAAGAAAATATGCTTGAAATGATTTCAATTTTTAAAAATTTACCAAGGCTAGTTTTGTGGCCCAGAATGCGATCTATCCTTGAGAATGTTTCTATTGAAAGTTTCTATTGAAACATCAGCTGTTATCCTTATGGGGATCCCCTTGTGTGTTATTTGTTGTTTTTCATTTACTGCTTTTGATTAATATGTGCCTTGGGGTGTTTCACCTTGGGTTTATCCTGTTTGGGAATCTTTGCAATTCTTGGACTTGGGTGGCTATTTCCTTCCCCAGTTTAGGGAATTTTTCAAGTATTATCTCAAGTATTTTCTCATGCCCTTTCTTTTTGTCTTCTTCTGGGACACCTACAGTTCAAATGTTGGAGCATTTAACTTTGTTCCAGAGGTCACTCAGTTGTCTTCATTTCTTTTTATTCTTTTTTTTCTTTTTCCTTCTCTGCTTCATTTATTTCCACCATCCTATCATCCACCTCACTAATCCTCTCTTCTGCCTCAGTTATTCTACTGTTAGTTCCCTCCAGAATGTTTTTAATTTCAGTTTTTGCATTGATCATTATTGATTGATTCATCTTTATTTCTTCTGGTTTTTGTTAAGGAGTTTTGCATCATCTCAATCCTTGGCTCTAGTCTATTTGTCTATAACTCCATTTGGTTTCAAGATTTTGGATCATCTTTACTATCATTATTCTGAATTCTTTATCATGTAGACTCCCTATCTCCTTCTATTTTATTTAGTTTTGCGGGTTTTTATCATGTTCCTTCACCTGTTGAATATGTCCCTGCCTTTTCATTTTGTTTATATTGCTGTGTTTGGGGTAACCTTTCTGTAGGATGGAAGTTTGTGGGTCCTCTTAATTGTGGAGTCTGATCCCTGTGCCTGGGGTTGGACCAGTGGCTTGTCAAGGTTTCCTGGTTGGGGGAGCTTGCGTCTGTGTTCTGGTGGGTGGAAGTAGGTCTCTTCTCCCTAGAATGCAATGAAGTGTCCAATAGTGAGCTCTGGGGTGTCTATGGGTTTGGTATGGCTTTGGGCAGGTTGTCTTTTAATGTTCAGGGTTATGTTCCTGTTTTGCTGGATAAATATCATGGTGTGTCTTGCACTGTAACTTGTTGGATCTTGGGTAGCAGCTGGTTTCAGTGTAGGTATGAAGACTTTTGCATGGGCTCTGGTTTATTAATGTAAACTGGAGTAAGGAGATCTCTGATGTTCTAAAGTTCTTAAGTTGAGCCTCCTGCCTCTGGGTTTTGGTCAAGGCTTCTCCATCCATACAGCACAGAAGATAAAACCCATAGGTTTATGGTGAAAGAACTCTCCACATCCAGAAAGACCCAGAAAGATTCCGAGAGTTATATAGAGGAGAGGGAGGAGGGAGATGGAGGTGGTGAGGAGGAGAAAAGAAAGTGTCAAAGGGGGAGAGAGCAATCAAGCCAGTAATCAAATCCTTGTGTTTTCCACAGCCAGTAACAACCAGAGAAA
Source organism: Muntiacus reevesi (assembly GCF_963930625.1). Taxonomy (NCBI): domain Eukaryota; kingdom Metazoa; phylum Chordata; class Mammalia; order Artiodactyla; family Cervidae; genus Muntiacus; species Muntiacus reevesi. The sequence continues at coordinate 44,846,973 of NC_089271.1, forward strand.
TTCACAGACTTATATAGAGAAAAGAAGTGGGAGCAAAGAGATAGAGGTGACCCAGAGGAGAAAAGGGGGAGTGAGCAGTCAAACCAGTAATCAAATCCTTAAGTGAAAATGCATACTGAAATTTAGTCCTCACAATACAAAGCTGATAACAAATATCAAAAAGCAAAGATTAAAAACCTAGAATAGAGGTTAGATTCTCAGAAGTACAATACAAAAAATACAAATCAAAATTGATCATGAAAATTAATATATATATTAACTATATATATAAAGAATTAATAAATAATACAATAATATATTATATTATATATTATATATATTTATTATATATATAATATATAATTTATATATATTAATTTTCATGATCAATTATATATTATATTATATATAAATATTTATATATATTTATATACATATTTATATATATTTTTTTTTATATATTTATATTTATATATTATATATACAATATAAAATATTATATATATTATAATATGATATATTATATTATATATTGTATTTAATATATAACATAATATATATAATTATATATATATATAATATAATTATACATATATAATTTGTTTTAAAGTAGTAGGTTTTAGAAAGGTAAAACCTGGCTACAAAAATGAAAATTAAGGGAATAATAAAGAACTAATTTAAAAAAAAATAAAAAGTGATAATAGTAAAAATTTATCTAGGAATTTCTCTGGGGCTGTTGTGGGCAGTGTGGGGTCAGTTCAGTGTCAGATAGTTCCTTGTTACAGTTTGTATTTGTTGTCAAGGTCTATCGTTCACCCTCTAATGCACAGTCTTAGCATTAACTGCAGAGTTTTAATCTGTTGCACCTGTCACTTCTGGGGCGGTTCCCCTTTCTTTGTTTATTTTGGCTTCCTCTGTTTAAAAATCTCTTCAGGGCAAAGGTGGCCACTTATTTAGGCTCACTTTTCAGTTGTTCTGTGGGGAGAAAGGGGCACTGCAAATAAATGCTGCTGGCATGTGTGGGAAGTGCTCGAAGTGGATGGACTACACTGAGTTTGCCACAGCCCAAGGCAGTGTGTACTTCCTGGGTCCACCCTGCTCAGGCTCCAGGGTGCTCTGCAAGGGCACAGATCCAGATAGGCTGTGCGTTTTTTGTCCTTCCCATGTCCAAGCCACTCAAGCGACTAGGTGCTTGGCGAGCATACTATTCTAGGTAGGCCGTGCATCTTATGCACCTCCTCAGTCCTGGCTGCTTAGTTTCCCATGTGCACAGTGAGGGTACAGTCCCAGGTGTGCTGTATGTCTCCTCTGGAGAGCTGATCTCAGGCTATGACAGTCATGGCAGATATGAACCATCCAGGATCCCAGGGAGATGTCATTAATCACTGACAGCCTGTTCACAGTTTGATGGAAGAAGTGGTCTCTGGGGCCAAGACTGTAGCAGCCCTGGCACTGGCTGTTGCACACCTGCCTCCAGGGAGGGAGGGCCCTAAACAGCAGCTGGCTTACTCTCCTTTGGTATTTGCTAGGGCACAATTCTTTGTTCTCTGAAAGGTCCTTTTTTTTTTTTTTTTTTGGTCTCTCTGATGATCTTACGGTTTGGGTTGCTATGTCATATTAGCTCCCTCAGATTGTCCTCAGGGCATTCAAGTACAATCCTTACCCTAAAGACCAATGATGCAGCTCATGCTTCACTGCCTAGCCTCCATTTTCTGGCAGACACCATCACATGAGCTGCTTCTCTGCGAGTATTTACAATTAGGCACATAATCTGTGGGTTTTCTTTTTTTTCCCCCCAGTTATGTTGCCTTCTGAGATACCAAAGCTCCTCACTGACATACCTGTGAGAGGGTTTCCTATTGTGTGTAAACTTCTCCTCCTTCACGACTTCCTCCCCAGGACAGGTCTCCATCCCTAAATCGTTTGTCTCTGTTTTTGTCTTTTATATTTTGTCCCACCTCCTTTGAAAGAGATTGTGCTGTTTTTCTGGGTGCCTGGTATCCTCCACTAGCATTCAGAAGTTGTTCTGTGGAAGTTGCTCAACATTTAAATGATCTTTTCATGAATTTTTTTCTGGGAGAAAGTAGTCTCCCCGTCACATTCCTCTGCCATCTTGGCACCCAAAATAATATGGTGCTTTATGATTCATTTAATTTTTATAACCTACTTTTACCTTTTGTAAGAAGTGAAAAACACTTTTTAAAAAATAAATTCCTTATTTTTTATGCTTATGTTTGATATTTTTATGATTTTCTACTTTTTTTAGAATCTAATTTTATTCTAGCTTTTTAATTTTTGCTTTTTGATATTTTGTTATTAATTTTGCATCTTTGAGAGTCTAGTTTTTAGTTCCCACATCCACTTAGTAGTTTGATTATCCCCTTTCAGTGCTCTTTTCCCTTTTGACTCTCCCCTTTATCCTTTTATACCACCTTCTTCTCCTTTCTCACACTTCTGTTCTTTATATAAATCTGTCAAACTCTTTAGGTGTTCCTGGCTGTTCTCATTAAGCCAGGGGTTTTGTTGTCAATTGTGCTGTGTGGCCTGAGAAATCATGATGCTACTGTAAGAGGTTAGATTTGAACCCCAGAGGGAGGAGCCTAAACTGCAGGACTTTGGAACATCAGACAACTCCCGACTCGATGGAAAATTAATAGACAAGAGCCCACCCAAAGGCCTCTATATCTACACTGAGACCAAGCTCCACCCAAGCACCAGCAAGCAGGACCTCCACCCCCCCACCCCAAGCCAATCCCTCAGCAAAACAGGAACACAACACTGCACATTAGCAGACAGGCAGCCCAAAACCATACCAAACCCATAGACACCTCAAGACACTAGTGGACACAGCACTGCCATTCAGAGAGATGAAATCCAGCTCCATCCAACGGAACACAGGCACACATCCCCAGTCAAGCAAACTACACAATACACTGGTCCAACCCCACCTATGGGGGGCAGAATCCACAATTAAGAGGAATTACAAGCTTGACAGCACAGGAGCAGTAGCCGAGAGGAACTACCCCACCCTGGAGGTCAGGGGCCCCACCCGAGAGGAGTTACCCCACCTCCAAGGAGCAGTTGCTGCAGGGGCGCAGGAGGGCCAAGAGGAGCTACTCCACATTCAAGGTCAGGAGGGGTGGCCGTGAGAAGATACCCCTCATCCAAGGTTAGGAGCAGCAGCTGCGCTTTGCTGCAGCAGCCGTGAAGAGATACTCCACGTCCAAGGTAAGAGAAACCCAAGTAAGACGGTAGGTGTTGCAAGAGGGCATCAGAGGGCAGACACACTAAAACCATAATCACAGAAAACTAGCCAACTTGATCACAGGACCACAGTCTTGTCTAACTCAATGAAACTAAGCCATACCATGTGGAGCCACCCAAGACGGTCGGATCATGGTGGAGAGGTCTGACAGAATGTGGTCCACTGGAGAAGGGAATGGCAAACCACTTGAGTATTCTTGCCTTGAGAGCCCCATGAACAGTTTGAGAAGGCAAAATGATACAATACTGAAAGAGAAACTCCCCAGGTCGTTAGGTGCCCAATATGCTACTGGAGATCAGTGGAGAAATAACTCCAGAGAGAATGAAAGGACGGAGCCAAAGCAAAAACAATGCCCAGTTGTGGATGGGATTGGTGATAGAAGCAAGGACCGATGCTGTAAAGAGCAATATTGCATAGGAACCTGGAATGTTAAGTCCATGAATCAAGGCAAATTGGAAGTGGTCAAACACGAGATGGCAAGAGTGAATGTCAACATTCTAGGAATCAGCGAACTAAAATGGACTGGAATGGGTGAATTTAACTCAGATGACCATTATATCTACTACTGTGGGCAGGAATCCCTTAGAAGAAATGGAGCAGCCATCATAGTCAACAAGAGTCTGAAATGCAGTACTTGGATGCAATCTCAAAAACGACAGAATGATCTCTGTTCATTTCCAAGGCAAACCATTCAATATCATGGTAATCCAAGCCTATGTTCCAACCAGTAATGCTGAAGAAGTTGAAGTTGAATGGTTCTATGAAAACTTACAAGACCTTTTAGAACTAACACCCAAAAAACATGTTCTTTTCATTATAGGGAACTGGAATGCAAAGGTAGGAAGTCAAGAAACACCTGGAGTAACAGGCAAATGTGGCCTTGGAGTATGGAATGAAGCAGGGCAAAGGCTAATAGAGTTTTGCCAAGAGAACGCACTGGTCATAGCAAACACCCTCTTCCAACAACACGAGAAGACTCTACACATGGACATCACCAGATGGTCAACACCAAAATCAGATGGATTATATTCTTTGCAGCCAAAGATGGAGAAGCTCTATACAGTTAGCAAAAGCAAGTCTGGGAGCTGACTGTGGCTCAGATCATGAACTCCTTACTGCCAAATTCAGACATAAACTGAAGAGAGTAGGGATAACCACGAGACCATTCAGGTATGACCTAAATCAAATCCCTTATGAATATACAGTGGAAGTGAGAAATAGATTTAAGGGACTAGATCTGATAGAGAGCCTGATGAACTATGGACGGAAGTTCATGACATTGTACAGGAGACAGGGATCAAGACCATACCCATGGAAAAGAAATGCAAAAGGGCAAAATGGTTGTCTGAGGAGGCCTTACAAATAGCTGCGAAACGAAGAGAAACTAAAAGCAAAGGAGAAAAGGAAAGATATTCCTATTTGAATGTATAGTTCCAAAGAATATCCAGGAGAGATAAGAAAGCCTTCCTCAGTAATCAATGCAAAGAAACAGAGGAAAACAACAGAATGGGAAAGACTAGAGATCTTTCAAGAAAATTAGATATACCAAGGGAACATTTCATGCAAAAAATGGGCTCGATAAAGCACAGAAATGGTATGGACCTAACAGAAGCAGAAGATATTAAGAAGAGGTGGCAAGAATACACAGAAGAATTGTACAGAAAAGATCTTCATGACCCAGATAATCGCAATGGTGTGATCACTCACCTAGAGTCAGACATCCTGGAATGTGAAGTCAAGTGTGCCTTAGAAAATATCACTACGAACAAAGCTAGTGGAGGTGATGGGATTCCAGTTGAGCTATTTCAAATCCTGAAAGATGATGCTGTGAAAGCACTGCACTGAACATGCCAGCAAATTTGGAAAACTCAGGAGTGGCCACAGAACTGGAAAAGGTCAACTTTCATTCCAATCCCTAAGAAAGGGAATGCCAAAGAATGCTCAAACTACCGCACAATTGCACTCATCTCACACGCTAGTAAATTAATGCTCAAAATTCTCCAATTCAGGCTTCAGCAATACATGAACCATGAACTTCCAGATGGTCAAGCTGGTTTTAGAAAAGGCAGAGGAACCAGAGATCAAATTGCCAATATCTGCTGGATCATCGAGAAAGCAAGAGAGTTCCAGAAAAACATCTATTTCTGCTTTATTGACTACACCAAAGCCTTCGACTGTGTATCACAAGAAACTGGAAAATTCTGAAGGAGATGGGAATACCAGACCACCTGACCTGCCTCTTGAGAAACCTATATGCAGGTCAGGAAGCAAAAGTTAGAACTGGACATGGAACAACAGACTGGTTCCAAATAGGAAAAGGAGTACGTCAAGGCTGTATATTGTCACCCTGCTTATTTAACTTCTATGCAGAGTACATCATGAGAAACGCTGTGCTGGAAGAAGCACAAGCTGGAATCAAGATTGCCGGGAGAAATATCAATAACCTCAGTTATGCAGATGACACCACCCTTATGGCAGAAAGTGAAGAGGAACTAAAAAGCCTCTTGATGAAAGTGAAAGAGGAGAGTGAAAAAGTTGGGTTAAAGCTCAACATTCAGAAAACTAAGATCATGGCATCTGGTCCCATCACTTCATGGCAAATAGATGGGGAAACAGTGGAAACAGTGTCAGACTTTATTTTTGGGGGCTCCAAAATCACTGCAGACTGTGACTGCAGCCATGAAATTTAAAGATGCTTACTCCTTGGAAGGAAAGTTATGACCAATCTAGATAGCATATTTAAAAGCAGAGACATTACTTTGTCAACAAAAGTCCGTCTGGTCAAGGCTATGGTTTTTCCAGTGGTCATGTATGGATGTGAGAGTTGGACTGTGAAGAAAGTTGAGGGCCGAAAAATTGACGCTTACGAACTGTGGTGTTGGAGAAGACTCTTTGGACTGCAAGAAGATCCAACCAGTCCATCCTGAAGGAGATAAGTCCTAGGTGTTCATTGGAAGGACTGATGCTGAAGCTGAATCTCCAATACTTTGGCCACCTCATGCGACGAGTTGAGTCATTGGAAAAGACCCTGATGCTGGAAGGGGTTGGGGGCAGGAGGAGAAGGGGATGACAGAGGGTGAGACGGCTGGATGGCATCACCGACTTGATGGACATGGGTTTGAGTAAACTCCGGGAGTTTGTGATGGACAGGGAGGCCTGGCGTGCTGCGATTCATGGGGTCGCAAAGAGTCGGACACGACTGAGTGACTGAACTGAACTGAACTGAAACCTCAGAAAGGAGACCCCCAAACACAGTAACCTAAACAAAATGAAAAGATAGAGAACTATGTAGCAGGTGAACGAACAAGGTAAAAACTCCCCAAACCCAACAAATGAGGAGGAAATAAAGAGTCTATCTTGAGGAGAATTTATAATAATAATAATAATAGTAAAGATGATAAAAAATCTTGAAAACAAAATGGAGGCATGGGAAATATACTGGAGGCATGGATTGAAAAAAGTAAGAAATGTTTAAAAATGACCTAAAAGAATTAAACAATCAACAATACAATCAGTTCCATTCAGTTGCTCAGTCGTGTCCGACTCTTTGCAACCCAATGGACTGCAGCATGCCAGGCCTTCCTGTCCATCACTAACTCCCAGAGTTTACTCAAACTCATGCCCATTGAGCCGGTGATGCCATCCAACCATCTCATCCTCTGTTGTCCCCTTCTCCTCCTGCCTTCAATATTTCCCAGCATCAGGATCTTTTCAAATGAGTCAGCTCTTTGAATCTGGTGGCCAAAGTATTGGAGTTTCAGCCTCAACATCATTCCTTCCAATGAATATTCAAGACTTATTTCCTTTAGGATGGACTGGTTGGATCTCCTTGCAGTCCAGGGGATTCTCAAGAGTCTTCTCCAACACCACAGTTTCAGAGCATCGATTCTTCGATGCTCAGGTTTCTTTATAGTCCAACTCTCACATCCATACATGACTACTAGAAAAACAAACAAACAAACAAACATACCTTTGGCTCAACAGACCTTTGTTAGTAATGTAAAGTAATGTCACTGCTTTTTAATATGCTGTCTAGGTTGGTCATAACTTTTCTTCCAAGGCTTAAGTATCTTTTAATTTCATGGCTACAGTCACCATCTGCAGTGAAATAACTGACAAAGAATTAATCTCCAAAATATATGTGGCTCATACAACTCAATACCAGAAAAACCAAACAACCCAATCAAAAAGTGGGCAAAAGACCTAAACACACATTTCTCCAAAGAAGACATACAGATCACTAGTAATCACATGAAAAGATGCTCAACATCATTCATTATTAGAGAAATTCAAATCAAAACTACAATTAGATACCACCACACACTGGTCAGAATGACCATCATCAAAAAAGCCACAAAAAATAAATGCTAAAGAAGGTGTGGAGAAAAGGGAACCCTCTTGCAGTATGGTGATTCCTTAAATAACTAGGAATAAAACTACCATATGACCCAGTAATCGCACTACTAGGCATATACCCTGAGGAAACAAAATTGAAAAACACATACCCCAGTGTTCACTGCAGCACTATGTACAATAATGAGGACTTGGAAGTAACCTAGATGTCCACTGACAGATGAACTGAATGGATAAAGAAGCTGCGTTACATGTACACAATGGAATATTACCCAGCTATAAAAAAGAATGCATTTGAGTCAGTTCTAATGAGGTGGATGAACCAAAAAGAATGAAAATTAGTTGACAATCTGGGACAATGTAGGTAAAGCAAATTTACCATTAAATACAGCCTAATTCCTAATTCATGCTCCTTCTTTGATTTTTCACTATTTTTCTTCCACTCTTTTTAAGGTTATCTCTTTACTGTATAAAGCAATTATAAAATGGAAAAACAATGATAGGGGTTCTCATGACTACATTCTTATGCCACCACTTGCCTCTCAATTTTCTCTAGTGACAGATGTAACTCTGGCTACGGAGCAACAAGCCAATCTCACAAAGATCCAGTCATGTTGGACTTTGATGATTCTACTACTAGCCTGTTCCAACTGAGACAAATGCAGGTAAAACTCACTTCAGAAAATAAAATTTTCATGAAGAATTGCTCAAATTCATAGTAACAATTCATCAAATTGTGGCAGAGTCTGTGATAATACTTAAATCATTTTACCCTAAATATATAATAGAATAACTACTAAACCTTAAGCACAGTAGTAGAAAAGATACTCAATGCACAGCAGAGATTGAATAACTCATTTTGATGTGGAGTAGTCTGGAGAGGTAATGCTACATCCAGATTGGTGCTTTCCAATAGAAACTTAATAAGAATAATATATGTAGCTTTTAATTTTTAAAACATTTTAATTGCTATAATGCATAATTTAAAATTTCCCATGCCCACATTTTTAAAAGTAAAAAATGATTAGGATTAATTTTACTGTTATATTACTTTAAGCAAATATATTTAAAATATAATGTTCTCACCCCTCAAAAATGAATAAATATGTAACTTGATGGATGTACTAAGTAACTAGACCCTAGGAATAGGGTCTAGTTAGTTAACACCTCTCACAATGTATACAAATATCAAACCACCACAATGTACATTTTAAATATTTTACAATTTTATTGTCAATTATACCTCAATAAAACTGAAAAATATTCAAATGTTATTCAATGTGCAATCAATAAAAAATACTATGAAACATTTTTGTGTACTAAGCCTTCAAACTTATGTTTGTATTTTACAGTACATCTCAATTTGGATGTTAAAATTTCAATAATTAAAATGAAATTTAATCCTACTAAAACAGTAAAGTTGTGTTTAACAGAAAATATTTTAAACTGTTTCAGATTCAATTTTAATTAATTTAATTAAAAATTCAGTCTTATATTCTTAATAGGCCCATTTCAAATTCTCAATAGCCATGTAAACTAAATAGTAACCATGTTGTTCAGTGTCTCACTCAAGACAAGGTGAAGAGGCCTCTCATAATTGAAAGGGAAATAAAAGGATCAGAACTGTATAGGTAGTTCTAAGAATGCCTGAGGGAACTAAGAAAGAGGAAGTGGCCCTCAGTTGCTGTTTAGAAAGCACGTAAAGCACAATATGGATAATTTATGCAGGAATAACAATTATTTAAAAATTATCATTTAGCTAAACACCATCTTAACACACTCATTTCCAAAAAAGACTTTCTTACTTACTTCACTATTAAGTGAAAATGATTATTACAGTCCCCAAGGAAACTTGAGTTATTTCTAATTTTCTATGATGCTAGCTATCTCCCTAATGTCTGTTCCTTCTTGTCATTTCTCACTGACAACATCTAGTCCAGGGTTCATGTGTCATCATAGAACACCTGCACTGTTGCAAAAGCTTTCTCACTGGTTTTCTATTCAGTCTCTACCATCTAATTCAGGCTTCCCAGGGGTCACTAGTGATAAAGAACCCACCTGCCAATGCAGGAGGCATAAGAGATGTGGGTTCGATCCCTGGTTCGGTAAGGTCCCCTGGAGGAGGGTATGGCAACCCACTCCAGTATTCTTGCCTGGAAAATTCCATGGACAGAGGAGCCTGGTGGGCTCCAGATCATAGGGTCACACAGAGTTGGACATAACTAAAGCAACTTAGCATGCACACATGCACCATCTAATCCATATTGTACACTTCCATTATATTAATGCTCTAAGATATCATTTTCATGATCTGACTCCTGTATTTAAACATGTTCACTGGCTCTCATCTGTGTTCAGAATAAACTCATTACTCTTACTGCTTTTCTTTTTTCACCTGCCAGTCATTTTGGTACCAAATTAAATTTTCCTGTTTCTCTTCTCCATTTAATCTCTTTTCTGTCTCCCATAAACTGTAATCTTCACAAACGTCAGAGTTGAATATTACTCTTCTCATAGAGCCCTTAATATGTTACATTGTATTTTGCACAATGATGCTTAATAAGTATTTATTAACTTGGAATAAATACAGTGGTACCTCCAGTTAATATATTGCCTTCTTATATGCTTCCTGGATAAGAACATGAAGAGACAAATAAATTTCATAATTTACCCACAATTAACTCCTGCTATTCAGCATTGTGTTATATTTATTACATTACTTGGTAAAAATGCCAAGGCCAGTATATTTTTAACATGATCAATAGAGTACCCAGAAATAAACCTGTTTTAAGCCATTATATTATTATGCTTCTAACTGGAAAATTTTTTAATAAACCAAATGGAGGAGAAGCAGAAAGGAAATAGGATTAAATTGTGTACAATTATTTAAAAGGAGTGATGGCAATTTTAAACCATCAACAGAAATTCAACTTCATACCTTTAAAGTATAAAAAGGTCCACCATTTTTTTAGAAAATGGAGTTGAAAGGGAATTATTTGAACGAATTTGTTCAATGAAATCCTGTGAACCCATGAGGAAAGTTAACATCTGTCCTTTGAAAATTCAATGAGTAGGAAAAAGTATAATGATTTTTTTATTGGATGGAACTTGGTTTAAGGAATTCAAAAAAAGCAATCACAGTATAAATTCTCTTCATGTGTAAGTAATTTATTTGATGTTTGTTATTTGTGTGTTCATTCCAATCCTCGACACACGTTAACTGCCAGATATGCAATATAGTGGTCAATTTAAGAGTCCTTAATGAATTACAATATTTTTAAATGTGCTTTATGAATACAAATATTTCTAAAGCAAAGAGAGAAAACACTGAGTAGACACAATGAAATTCTGAGCACTTTTCTGATTTACAAAAGTATGTCTACTTTTTATCACTAAATGAATAAAACCACTTTAAAAATATATTTATGTGGATGTGTGTGTATACCCCCTTACACACAGTACATAAACATTTCAAAGTGACAATTTTTGGGTGCACTTCCAAAGCGCTACAATAAATGTCATCCATGGACATTCACATGCAAACAATACTGGGCTAGTACACTACAGCAAATAAAGAGTTTTAACTGAATTCCTTGGCAAAAACTTCTTAAAAATGGAAATAATGAAACAGAAATTCATTTCTTGTCTGCACAATATAGAAAATAATGTCTTATATCATCTGAGTCATATATATACACACAGGATTATTTAAGCTCAGAAAATAACTTCTTACTATGCACACAACTGCAGTGTACACTCAGCAAATGTTATCAATAGAAGAAAATGTCTATGAGGAGATCTGAGGAATAGTGGCAAGAAGAGATCTATCCATTAAAAAATAAAAAGTAAGGCATGGCAAGGGCTGGGATGCACTTACAAGGACGGGGCAGAAAGTAAACAGAAAGTAACATAAACCAATTAAAGTGGAAAATAGCAGCTAGTTATGACACAGTAATAAATCATGAAACTTGGAGGAGTGGGAAGGGAGAGGTGAAAAGAATTTATCTTCTTTGTTTTAGGCTATATATAGAACTGTCAGTCACTAGCCAAAGTTCATTTGGAATGTGCATTTGCTAAAACGCCATGAGTCACAGCAGACTGTGTCAAAACCACCACATGGGGTTGCTCTGAACAACAGTTGTGAAGATATTCCACAAAATTCAAAATGCCACACTCATGTAAGACAGACATTTTACACAATATTCAGCTTCAACCTTTCCTTTCAACTCTGGGAAAATGCAATGAGCTCTTCAAACCACAGAGAGGAGGAAACTTTCTCTGCTCCATTATCAATTTCATGCACAAGTGATTTTGCAGTTTCAGCAAAGTCTAACTCTGAAAGACAGCAAAGATGGTGACAGATTGGTCTAATGAATAGGGATGCAGATATACCTGTGAGTAATATTTCCACTTCTGGCATTAGCCACAGAAATTCCTGGAGGGGAGGAAATAAAATAGTGGAGGGAATAAAGAGATTTCCCCATCTTGCTTCACCCTAACTCTCACAAACCTTATTGTCTATACAGGAACAGGATCAAATTATCCCAATTTCTTCTTTATAGTTAGGAGGATTGAGAGGGTGAGAGGACTGTATAAATTCAACAAGATAAGCCAAAGCATGTAATATTTTTCCTTACCTATTAAAAACTGGAAAGAATTAAAAGTCCCAGCTGTGTTAGCTATGTATGTGCATTGCTATGATCATTTGACAGCTAGGAACCTGAAGCTTAGTGAAACTAATTTATTCAAGGCCACTTATTCAACATGAATCTGACCCTGGTTCTGTTTCATGTCAGGCTTCCCTAGTGGCTCAGATGGTAAAGAAACTGCCTGCAATACAGGAGACCCAGGTTTGAGACCGGGGTCAGGAAAATAACCTGGAGAAGGGAATGGCTACCCACTCCAGTATTCTTGCCATGGAAAATCCCATGGACAGAGGAGCCTGGCGGGCTATAGTCCATGAGGTCACAGAGTCGGACACAAATGAGTAACTAAGCAAGCACATGCTGTTTCATGTCAAAGTCCTGACTGGCAATTTCTATAAAAACAAACCTTCTCATCATCAAAGGAGACGAGGAAGATAAATGGTAAGCAGAGTCAACACATTTTTTGTTACCTTTTTCTCCTTGTTAGTTCTATCTTCAAGAAAATATTTTGTCATTGAATATATTTCTAATGAATTTTTATATATGCCCTCAGCAGCATTTCTTCCTCCACTAATAGTAACTCTACAAGAACAATTCATGCTATCAGAAGCAAAGGTAATTATGAATTAATGCACTGATCACTGGCAGCTGCAAATATCCAAGAGAAAACCAGACATTTTGTGCCACATGTTAAAAGAACACAACACATGAAAAATTCATGGCCCCCAAATCATATTTCCATTCTGACCAAGTCTCTAGATCCAAACACCGAATTAAGGAAATAGAGTGTAGAGGAATGTGACACCACATGGATATAATCACAAAGACTTAAGACTGTGACAAGCTCTACATGTGAAATATCCTTTCTTCAATGAATTAAATGCAAAGAGACAACAGGGTAACATACAGATTAAAAAGACACTTAAGAGGCTTACTCGGATTCTAACTGTTTAAATGTTAACAACAAATAGCACTTATGAGACAATTATAAGTTGGAATGCTGACAGTATCAAGGAATTACTGCTAACTTTAAGTATGATAATGGAATTAAAGATTTTTCCAAAAGAGCCCATGCTTTTCAGAACTATATATTGCATATTTATGGTTGAAATTATGTGATACCTTGTATTTATTTCAAAATAATACTGGAAGAGGGTATGAATGGAGATTAGATAAACAAGAATATTCATGAATTGATAATAGCTGAAATTGGGTCTCATGTACATGAATGTTCATCATATTATGTGTATATTATGCATGTTTGAAAAAAGCACATGCAACATCACTGAAAAAATGTTCTAATTTTTTTTTAAGGAAAGAAGCATATTATCAAGGAATCATAGAGTTGAAAAGACCTTAGAAACAATCTATTCAAACCACTTCATCTTATAAATAAGGAAATTAAGGCTCAGATAGGATAAGTGACTTGTTCAAGGTCACAAAACCCGCAAGTTCCAGACTCAAGATCAGGATTTAAATCTCCAAACTTGTAGCCCAGGGCTCTGTTCTTCTTCAGACCTATAAGAAATGACTGTATTTAAGCATTCAGTCCAGAATATTCTCAAAATTGAGAGTCATCAATAAAAGTAAGCCATGTGGCAAGGAATGAACAGAGTTTAGTTCATACCAAAAATGAGCTGCCAGTCACTGTGATAAGATCTGTTTCTTTCTGAGACCCATGGTTTCCTGCTGGATTGGAGAATCCAAACTGGGTTTCTTCCTCCTGTGCAAAGAAGTCAGAGTCAGGATGTACATTCCATTCTGTTTTGGTTGGTGGCAGTAGTTCTGAGACACTGTTTTCACAAAGGGTGCTTGAAGGAGTCAGAGCATCTGTGTCTACTGTTAGCTTACTACTAGGGGTCAAAGCTTGGGGCTCTTGACTCGAGTTTTTCACAGCCAAAGAGCTCAGAGATGCCAACGGCCCCGCACTTAGACTTGAGACATCATCCATATCTAAGGGACCCTGCTGAAAACCTGCTGCTGTCGTTCCAAAGAAGAGTGAGGTATCCAAACTTTGAGGAAGGTCACTGGTGGCCATCAAGGCCTGAGGGTCCACCGCCTGCCCTAAGGAATTATTATTATTAGCAGGGAGGTTTCCTGCCAGAGTTGAGTTCACAGAAGCCACATCAATAGTCAAGATCCCAGAGTTCACCAATGCCGTGTCCAGTACTGCAGCAGAACTATTACCAGGCACATCAGAGAAGAGAGACACAAGCTCAGCATCACTGAGGTCACTCTGCCCCTGGCTCGTAAGTTCACTGCTGGGTGTAAGAGAATTTGCAGCTTCCAGCTGAGCTAAGAGATCCTGGCGCAGGTTGTGCCTTTTGGCCATGTGGGTCTTCATGCTGTGCTTGGACGTGAAGAGTTTATTACAAGTGGCGACTGGGCACCGGCTTTTCCAAGTGTCCACATCCTGCAAGTGTTTCTTCGAGTGAATGTAGAGACTACTGCGAGCAGAGAACCTGGCACAGCAACCTTCCACCGGGCACACAAAAGGCTTCGTGCCCAGGTGGGTTATGCTGTGGCCTTTCAGATGTTCAGCCCTTGTGAAAGATTTCCCACAGCCTTCCACGGGGCACATGAACCTCCGGTCATCGTCGTGCTTCCGTTTGTGCCTTAGGAGTTTGGACATGCTAGTGAAGTTCCAGCCACAGCCCTCAAAGTCACAAAGGAACGGTCTCTCACCAGTGTGGCTCCGAAGGTGAATTTTCAGCCTACAAGCCTTGTCATACTGCTTACTGCAGCCGGGAAAGGAACAGGAAAAGAGTTCCTGTTCCCTGAAGTGGGCGCGGTTATGGGAAAACAGGGCACTCACTGTGATAAATGTCTTCTTGCAGCTGGAAAACGCACACTGGTAGGGCCTCTCAGGCTCGAAGTGGCTGCGCTGGTGGGCGCTGAGTTTGGCCTGCGTGGGGAAGGTCTCCTCACACACCTCACATTTGAATGAGTTCTCCTGCTCGTGGCCCTTCATGTGTGCTTTGAGGTTATACACGGTGGTGAAGCTCTTGCCACAGCCCTCTGCTGGGCAGCCAAAGGGCCTCAGTTTGTCGTGTGACTGCAGGTGCCTCTTTAGCTTGTAGGAGGTGGTGAAGGTCCACCCGCAACCACCCAGGGGGCACTTGAAGGGCCGCTGGCCCTGGCTGCTGCTGTGTGTCAGCAGGTGCACCTTCAGCTGGTGCTTCTTGGCAAAGGTTTGTCCGCACTGCACCTCAGGACACAGGTACAGCAACACGCCCTGACCAGGGCCTGGCGGCCCGCGGGGGCTCTCAAGAGCAGCCGGGCCCTCCGCCTCCTCCTCAGGGGCTGGGGCAGGCGCAGGTTCTGCCCGCTCCGCCAGCAGGAGGTCGGGCGGCAGCTCCGGACAGTCTCCAGGCTGCGGGGCGTGCGGGATCCCAGCTTGCGGGGCTATCAGACCCCCGGGCTGCGGTGGGGGCGTGGCTAGAGTGAGGACGCCGTTCTCCAAGCGCAACAGCAGGTTTTGGTTGTGAATGGTGACAGTGCCTGCGAAGGCCGCGGCAGGGCCCAGGCCTGGAGCGGGGATCGGGGCCAGGGCCGGGACTGGAGCGGGGATAGCCGACAGGCAGCTGGGGCCCAGCGCAGGACGGCCCTCAGGGTTCGCGCCGCTTTCGCCCCCCAGGAGCCTTGGGCCCAGCCCGGCCTCCTCCCTCCACACGGGCCCTGTGGCCTGGCCAGCGCCCGCGGTATCTACGTCTCCACCCACCGGGTCCAGCAGCACCAGGAAGAAGTCATCGCCGCCGCCGCCGCCGCCGCCGCTGCCACAGCCGCTAGCGTGATCTGGCCTCAGCGCCAACGGGCTCGGGCCCGGGCCTGGGCACGAAGAAGCCGCGCTGGCCTCCTCACGCCGCCGCCCGGGCCCGCCATCTTGGGGGCCCCGGAGCAGCAGGAGGCGGCGCGCCGGGGCCTGACCGGCCCGCAGGTCAGGACCTTCGCGGATCCGGCCGCCGCCTTCGGGGCTGCCAGCCCCTCCGCCTTGTCGCATCCCGCGAGCCGGGAGCATCCTCGGGATTTCCGTCTCTGCGTCCGTGAAGCTCCACTGGAACCAGATCCGCGGAGGAGGCGCGATCCCGCCCCCTGCCGCGGGCCCGAACACGTTCTTGAAAGAGGAGAAAAAAAAAAAAAAAATGTGCACTGCGCAGAAACTGGCCCTATCAGATATTAAAACGTGTTTAACGCCACCGTGATTTAAATATTCTTGTACAGGGTCTCTAGAAAAGAATAGAACGCCCAGGGGCAGAGCCTCCTATACCTATATAAGTTCCACTGTTAATATTAGTAGGAAATCAAGGAGGTCTTCAGAGATACAAGGGAAACGGCAATTCACTTCAGTAAAAAGTGCTGGAATGAATACCTTAGGTATCTATCTACTAAATGGCAACAGAAACCGGAACCTCACGGTATGTACCAAAATAAACACACACACCCCAGTCCCTCCCAGTGCTAAGCATGGCAGTTAGCACTTACCATGTGTTAAACACTGTGTATTGGATGGCTGGATGGCTGGATTGATAGGTGACAGAAAATTCCTGAGAGAATACACTATGGAAGAGGATGTCTTTTTAAAAATTTTCCTGGAGACTTCCATATTCAGAACTGTCTTGAGCAATGTCCTCAAGAAAATTTATCCCATAGTTAATTTTTTCGTCCTGCTGGTGCAGAGACTAGAATGAGTAAGAGGTGGGGTCAAAACAGATTAGCACTGTTGAGCCTAGAAATGCAAGGCCTGGAGGATGAAGTAATTTATATTGAAATCTGGAAGACACAACCTACTCCTGGGTTCTCACTATAAGGTGCACAACCTAAACCAACTCTTTGCTCTTCCAGCTTTGAGTACACCACGGTAAATTTCATGTCCAATCTCACAGCATGATGAGGACATTCCTCAGCTTACTCCCAATTCTCCAGCACGTGGAGGTCTCTGGATAGCAGTACTGGTGAAATGTGGTAAGGTTAAACCCTAAGTTACTGTAGTGGACTCTCCTGAGAAAAAGGCGCAGATGCCTTTTGCCTGCCCAGGAGCCTTGGTGTGCCTGCTTACATTTAAGTGTGGTGGCCTAGTCTCACTGTAATGGATTTGGCCTGTGATGCCTAATGATCTTATTAATGTTGATGATGATCCTCCAATTTGTTAGTCATCAATGAGTTGGGAATTGATATAGGGTGAATTATCAGGCAAGAGAAAGGTTTCAAGTGCTGACTAGATTATGGGTCACCTATAGTTTAAATAGGCTTCCCTGGTGGTTTAGTGGTAAAGAATCATCCTACCAATGCAGTAGATGCAGGTCCATCCCTGGGTCGATAAGATTCCCTGGAGGAGGAAATGGCAACCCTCTTCAGTAGTCTTACCAGAGAAATCCCATGGACAGAGGAGCCTGGCCAGCTCTAGTCCATGGGGTCCCAAAAGAGTCAGATGTCTTTAGTGACTAAATGAAAGTTTAAATAATCCTTTTTTTTGCCTCTTCTAATGATAATGAACACTTGCTGCTCTCTTGATTAAAAGATCAAGTTTTTGGTCCATACCTGTTCAAACCTCATCAAAATTTCTACATCACACATTTTTCTTTCTTATGTTTTTGGAGAAAGCATTTATTTTTTCAAATCTAAGGCACAGAGACGTGCATATAACGTAGCTGCCAGGTTTAGATAATGCCAGGGAAACCCCTTGTAAAAGCAAACACACATAACCAGGACCAAGGTCAAGAAATAGAACATTCCCAGCCTTCCAGAATACAGCCACTGGTATTCCTCCCAATCACAACCCACACCCTCCCCTATGGATATAGTCGTTATCTTAACTTTATGATAATCATTTCTAAAATGCTTTTTTAAAAACATGACTTTACAACTTTTGTATGCATTCCTAAGCAATACAGTTTATTTGAAGTTGTGTCAATGGAATCATACTGCATGCTCCCTTTTATGGCATGCTTCTTTCATTCTATATCATATTTATTTGAGAGATTCATCCATCTTGTGCCTAGTAGCCTTAGACCTTTTGTCTCCATCATTGACTAGCATTCCAACGCATGATTTTAGCAAAGTAATTGTGATATGATTGTATCATTCTACACTGGATGAATACTGGGGCTGTTTTTAGCTTTTAATCATGAACAATGGTGCAATGAACATTCTTGGGCATTTTTCATGGAACCCATGTTTAAAAGTCTCTTGGGTATACAGGCAAGAACAGAATCACTGGCCCATAGTGTATACATATCTTCAGCTTTTCCACATGGTGCCAAATTGTTTTCTGTAGTGGTTGTACCAACTTATAGTCCCAGCAGCAACATAGAGTGTTCCTCTGCCTGCACATCTTCATCTACACCAAGTATTGCCGATATTTAATTTACTTGTTTTCCTCTACTATTAAGTTTTTACACATTCTCATGTTTACGAACATTTTGGACATTCTCTCCTATGAGAAGCCTATTCATGTTCAACTCTTTCATCATTTTTCTATTCTATTTCCCATCTTGTTTTTACTGATACAGTGAGTTATTTATGTGTTTTAAATACCAATCCATCAGTGGTTATGTGTGGCTAAAATAATCTTTCACTTTGTTGTTTGCATTTTCTTTTCTGTGCTGTGCTTTGTGAACAGACTTTAATTAAGGCATGCTTAATTATATAACATAATGATAGCATAGTCAAAATTTATCATTCTTTTCCTTATGGCTAGTGCTTTTCTGTTTCAAAAAATCTGTCCCTGCCCTGGGGCCATGAAAGTATTCTCTATATTGTCTTCTGAAATATTTATGGTTTTGCCTCTCACAGTTAGGTCAAAATCCACCTACAAGTGATGTTTGTGTATAGTGTTGAGTAGGGTTTCTTTCTTTCTTTTTTAATGTGGATATCTGATTGTCTCAGTGAACCACTTATTGAAAAGTCTGCCTTTTTCTGACTGATTTGCAGTGCCGCATGTATCATAAATCAAACATCTACCTATGTATGGGCTAGTTTGTGTACTCTCCATTAAGTACCGTGGCTCTATTTATCTGTCTACTTAAAATACTACAAATTCATCCCTACCATTCTACAGCCAATTCTGATATTTGGATAAGGCCACTCAACTCTACCTTGTTCTTCAAGAATGCCTAGGTTATTTTTTGCCTCTCTTGAATCCTTTTCAAATATCAATTCATCGGAAAAAATTCAACCAAAATCCCATTTAGGGTTCTAATTGGGACTGCATTGCACTTTTAGATTTGATTTCTTGTCTATAATATAGAATGCTATTGAATGGATATGGTGTGCCTTTCCTTTTAATAAAAACTTCATTAATATGTCCCAATAATATTTCATTTTCTTCCCATAAGAGAGCATTTTATCCTAGGCACTTCATATTTTACAAATACTGCCTTTGAAAATTTCATTTTGTGAATGTGTTGCTGGTAAATAGAATAAAACTGACTTCTGTATGTTAATATTTTATCCTATAAATAGCCACCTAAACTCTTTTATTGATTCTACCAATTTGTCTGTAAATACCTGTAGAATTTAGTGTACAGAATCATATCATCTGCAAATAATGCCCATTTCACATCTTCCTTTCCAAGCACTTTATTCCTTCTTTTGCCACCTACTATACTTTCTGGGTGATAGTGGACATTCTTACTTGATGAAACTCTCAAAAGAAAGCTTTCAGTAATTCCAAGAATTATGTTTGCTGTAGGTGTTGTGTTCTGTAGCAATCTGGATCCAATCAGGAGATGGAAAATAGACAGTGGACAGGAGAAATTTAACATAAAATTAAACATAATATTTAAACATAAAGAATTATTAAATATGACACATGTAGAATATATAGGATATAGGAAAACTCTATATGGTATCCTGGGTTTGAGAAGCATGCCCAAAGAAAGACAAACTTGGAATGGGGATTCCTCCCCAAGGCTAGAGATCACACCTCATTGGAGAAGGTGTAGCAGACCCTACTGGATGGCAGAGAAGTTTGCTAATTTACCAATGCCAGAGCCAGTGTGTGGAACCAGAGCTAGTCTACAGTGGCAGAGTAAACAGGAAGATATCCTCTGGAGCACATCAGTGTGGGAAAGCCACAGCTTGTGGCCAGCATGTGGACATGTAGTAGGAACAAGGGACCTGTTGGAGTTGGAGGCCTGGAACTAGCAATGTCCTATACATAGGATCAGGAGGGCCTCAATGTTATGAGGGCTGCAGCCTTGGGATAAGTACAGGAAATAAACCTAGTGGTGGGTAAAGTGAGGAATGAGTGCAATCAGGTAGGGAGAATCAGTGGGTAGGTGGCTTGGAGCACAAGATATCTCTATGAAGAGGCCCACAGAAAGCTAATGACCAGGCCACACTATTTCTGCACAATCAATGAGGGCAGTTTTTCTGGGCCCATGCTTGGAGCAGAACATCTAGGCTATCGTTACACTCACACTTCTGACAGGCAGAAGTCACAAGAGAGCTACTTCCTCCTTCAATGTCCATCCAGTGTTTTCTAATTGAGAAAACAGAACATCATGATCACTCTGAAGGAGAGATTCTTATAGTAATCTATCCATTATCAGAGAACTTATCTTAAAGGGTGAAATTAGAACAGGGAGGCAATACATTAATAATTGGCTTCATATCCTTTATCAGTTTAGGGGAGTCCCTTCTATTGTTACTTTGCTACATGAATCATAGGCATCCTGTTGTTCTCCAGTCACTAAGTCATGTCCGACTTTGCACACCCATAGACTGTAGTTCACCAGGCTTCCCTGTCCTTCACCATCTCCCGGAGTTTGCTCAAATTCATGTCTATTGAGTCAGTGATGCTATCTAACTGTCTTATCCTCTGTGGCCCCCTTCTCCTCCTGCCCTCAATCTTTCCCAGCATCAGTCTTTTCCAGTGAGTCAGCTCTTCGCATCAGGTGGCCAAAGTATTAGAACTTCAGCCTGAGCATCAGTCCTTCCAATGAATATTCAGGGATGGTTTCCTTTCATTTCTTGCATCTTCTCAATCCTTGTCTCTCTGCTATATATCTATAGCTCCATTTTGTTTTCAACATTTTGAATCATCTTTACTATCATTATTCTGAATTATTTTTCAAGTAGTCTCCCTGTTTCCTCCTATTTTGTTAGGTTAAGTGGGTTTTTATCATGTTGCTTCACCTTCAAAATAATTCTCTGCCTTTTTGTTTTGTTTACATTGCTGTATTTGGGGTGCCCTTTCTGAATGCTGAAAGTTCATGGTTCCTCTTAGTTGTAGAGTCTACTCCATTTGGTGGGGTTGAACTAATGGCTTGTCACAGTTTCCTGGTTGGGGGAGCTTGTGTCTGTGTTATGGTGGGTAGAGCTGGATCTCTTTCCTCTGGAGTACAATAAACTGTCCAGTAGTGAGTTTTGGGTTATCTATGAGTTTGACATGGCTTTCAGCAGCCAGTCATTTAATTTTCAGAGTTGTGTTTCTATTTTGCTGGAAAATTAGCATGGTTTTTCTCGTACTGGAACTTGTTGACTCTTGGGTGGAGCTTGGTTTCAGCATAGGTATGGAGACTTCAGGTGAGCTATTGTCTATTCACTGGAATCAGGAGTTCTCTGATGTTCTAAAGTTCTGGAGTAGGCCTCCTACCTCTCGCTTTCAGTCCTTCACTTACGGTACCTTTAAGACTTCTCCATCCATACAGCACAAAAGATAAAACCCCTAGGTTAATGGTGAAAGCATGCTCCACAGTCAAGAACACCCAGAAAAATTCACAGTTATATTGAGAAGACAAGAGGGAGGAGGGATATACAGAGGTGATCAGGAGGAGAAAAGGGAAAGTCCAAAGGGGAGAGAGCAATCTAGCCCTTATTCAAATCCCCAAGTGATCTCCACAGCCCAGGACACCCAGAGAGATTCACAGAGTTATGAGTGAAAATGGAGGAAGAGGATAGTGGTGACATGGAGGAGAAAGGGAGTGTCAAAAGGGGAGAGAGAAATCAAGCCATTAATTAAATCCCTAAGTGAAAATGGATACTGAAGATTAGATTCTTAAATGTACAGAATAGATAACAAATAACATAAAGCAAGATTTAAAACCTAGAATAGAGGTTAGATTCTCAAAACTACAAGACAAACTTGATCACAAAGATTAAAATGATATATATGGAATTTGTTTTAAAAAATAGTTTTTTAAAGGTAGTAATAGGCCATAAAAATGAAAGTTAAAGGAGTAATAAGAACAATTTTTTAAAAGATTAAAAAGTGATAAAGTAAAAATATATCAAGGGATTTCTCTGTATCTGTTGTGCATAGTATGGGGTCAGTTCAATTTAAGCTAGTCCCTTGTTCCAGCTTGTAGTTGTTCTCAAGGTGTATAGTTAACATTCAAATGCACGGTCTCAGCATTAACTGCAGGGTTTTAATTTGTTGTACCTGTCACTACCAGAGTGGTTCCCTCTTATTTGTTTATTTTTGGCTTCCTCTGTTTGCAAGTATCTTCCTTGTCTAATTTCTGCCCTGACACGTGGAGGAAAAGGTTGCCACTTATTTAGGCTCACCTGTTCAGTTGTGCTCTAGGGAGGGAGGAACACTGCAAACAAATACCTCTGGAGTGTGTGGGGAATGCTCACAGTGGATGGACCACACTGGGTTTGCCACAGCCCAAGGTGACATGTACTTTCCAGGTCCATACTGCTCAGGTTCCAGGGTGTTCTGCAAGGGCACTGTCCCAAGTGAGCCTTGCGTTTTGTGCACATCCCAGGTCTAAGCCACTCAGGTTCTCTGGTGCTCCACTCCACAAGGATGCAGACAGAGATGGGCTATGCACTTTGTGCCTTTCCCTAGTCAAATCAGCTCAAGCCACTGGGTGCTTTGTGAGCACACTGTCCCAGGGGCCCATGGATCTTATGCACCTCCCAGTCCCAGTTATTAAATGGTCCCAGTTATTAAGTTATTAAATGCTTAATTTCCCAGGTATGCTGTGAGGGCACAGGACAGGTGTGCCACATCTCCTCTGGGGAACTGATCTCAGGCTGTGACACTCCTGGCAGATGTGAACTGTCCATAATCCTAGGAAGATGTGGTTAACAACTGGCAGTCTGCTCACAGTTCGGTGTAATATGCGGCCTCTGGGGTCGAGACTGAAGCAGCCCCTTGCTTTATGGCTCTAGCTGTCACACACCTGCCTCTCTGTCTCCAGGCAGTGAGGGTCCTATAAGACAGCTGGCTTGCTCTTCTTTGGTATTTGCTCAATCATTTGTTCTGTGAGCACACCAGGCGTCACTGTAGAGATTTAAAGCTTTTTGTGGGAACATTGTTGTTGTTGTTTTGGTCTTTCTGGAAATCCCACGGTTTGGGTTGCAGTCTGACATTAGCTCCCTCAGATTGTCTTCAGAGCATTCAGGGATGGACCTTACTCTAAGTATCCTCAGTGCAGCCCATGCCTCCCTTCCCAGCCCCCACTTGCTGCTGCTGGATGCAAGGTTATGTGCTACATCTCTGATAGTAATTGCAGTTAGGCATGCATTGTGTGTGTGTGTGTGTGTGTGTGTGTGTGTGTGTGTGTGTGTGTGTGTGTGTGTGTGTGTGTGTGTGTATGTGTGTGTGTTTCTCCTGGTGATGTTGCCCTTTGAGATTCCAAAGCTCCCCACACAGACACAACTATGAAAGGGTTTCTTACTGTATGGAAGATCTGTATGGACAGGTCTCCATCCCTAAACATTTGTCTCTGTTTTCATCATTTACATTTTGTACTACCTTCTCTCTAAGAGATTGGACTGCCTTTCTGGGTTCCTGGTATCCTCCAACAGTGTTCAGAATTTGTTTTGTGGAAGTTGCTCAACATTCATAAGATCTTTTGATGAATTCGTGTGGGAGAAAGTGGTCTTCCTATCCTATTCCTCCACCATCTTGGGACTGTCCCCTCAAAAATAACCATTTTCAACAACACAAGAGACAACTTTACACATAGACATCACCAAAGGGTCAATACAAAAATCAAATTGGTTACATTCTTTGTAGCCAAAATGGAGAAGCTGTATACAGTCCATGAAAACAAGACCTGGAGCTGACTCTGGCTAAGATCATCAGCTTCTCATAGGAAAATTCAGGCTTAAACTAAATAAAGTAGGGAAAACCACTAAGCTATCCAGGTACCACTGAAATCAAATCTCCTAAGAATATGCAGTGGAGGTAACCAATAGGTATCAGGGATTAGATCTAGTTAGCAGTGTTCCTGAAGAAATATGGACAGAGGTCCATAATAATGTACATGAGGCAGTGAACAAAACAATTCCAAAGAAAAAGAAAAACAAGAAGCAAAATGGTTTTCTCAGGAGGCTTTAAAAATAACTGAAGAAAGATGAGAGATGAAAAGCAAGGGATTGAGGGAAATGTACATCCAACTAAACAAAGAGTTCCAAAGAAGAGCACAAAGAGACAAGAATGCCTTCTTCAATGAACAGTGCATAAAACTAGAAGAAAACAGCAGAAAGGGAAACACTGTAGATCTCTTTAGGAAAATTATAAATATCAAGGGAACGTTTCACCCCAAGATGGTCACAAGTAAAGATAGAGACCAAGTAGACACTGAAGAGTTCATGAAGTGATGGACAGAATACATGGAAGAACTGTATGAGAAGATCCTAATGAACTGGATTTTTATGATGGTGTGGACGTTCATTCAGAGCCAGACATTTTGGAGTGTGAAATCAAGAGGGCCTTAGGAATCACTGCTGTTATTAAAGTTAGTGGATGTGACACAATACCAGTAGAACTAATCAAAACCCTAGAGGATGTTATCATCATGGTGTTGCATTCAACATGTCAGCAAATCTGGAAGATAAAGCAGTGGCCACAGGAGTGGAAAATGTCAATCGTTATCCCAATTCCCAAGAAGGGTAGTACTAAAGTATGTGCTAACCATCAGGCAATTGCACTCATCTCCCACATAATAAGGTCATGCTTAAAAACTTGGATGCTAGTCTTCAGCATTATACAAACCAAGAATTTCCAGATGTCCAAGATGGATTTAGAAAAGGAAGAGGCAGCAGAGATCAAATTGACAACCTTTGCCGGATCATAGATAAAGAAAGGGCATTGCAAAAGAACATCTAATTCTGTTTCATCGACTATGCTAAAGCCTTTGCCTGTGTGGATCATAACAAACTGTGGAACGCTCTTAAAAAGAAGGGAATAACAGACCATCTTACCTATGCCCTGAGAAACTTGTATGTGGGTCAAGAAGGGACTATGGGACAACAGATTGGCTCAAGATTGAGAAAGGTGTACAGCATGTCTGTCTGCAGTCACCTTGTATGTTTAACCTGTATGCCGAACACATCATGAAAAGTGCCACGCTGGATGATTTACAAGCTGGAATCAAGATAGGCAGGAAAAACATCAACAAACAGAAATATGCACATGACACAGTCTAATGGCAGAAACCTAAGAGGAACAAAAGAGCCTCTTGATGAGGGTGAAGGAGGAGAGTGAAAGAGCCAGCTTAAAACTAAATATTAAAAAAATAGAAAAACAATAAGATTATGGCCTCTGGCTCCATTACTCAATGGAAAAAAAAAGGGTAAAAAGGTGAGTGTAATGACAGATTTCCTTTTCTGGGTCTCTAGGATCACTGTGGATATTGATGGAAGCCATGAAATCAGATGATTGTTTCTTGGTAGGAAAGCTATGACAAACCTAGACAGTGTATTGAAAAGCAGAGACATTACTCTGCCAACAATGATCTGCATAATCAAGGCTATGATCTTCCTACAGGTTATGTAAAGTTGTGAGAGATGGACTGTAAAAAGGCAGAGCACTGAAAAACTGACACCTTGAACTGGGGTGCTGGACAAGACTCCTGAAAGGCCCTTGGACTTCGAGGAGATCAAACCAGTCAATCTTTAGGGAGATGAAACCTGAATACTCATTGGAAGGACTGATATGAAAGCTGAAGTGCCAGTATTTTGGTCCTTTGATGCCAACAGCCGATGCTGTGCTGGGATAGATTGAGGGCAGAAGGAGACAAGAGCATCAGAGGATGAGATGGCTGGGTGGCATCACCGATGCAATGGAAATGTACTTGGTCAAACTCTATAGATGTTGAGGAATGGGGAAGCCTGGTGTGCCACAGTCCATGGGGATGCAAAGAATCGGAGGTGACTGGGTGACTGAACAACAGCAGTGACAGTGAGATATAGAAATGTTATTTTTATACAGCTCCACCTCCTCTTCTGCTTCTTTTGTGTCACCTTTGCTCTCCATCAAAACCTGTACTTCTTTATAGTATGCTTAGCCTTGAACTTCCACAGTCTCCATTCCAAATAAAGTTAGTCTCTTCTGGGAGAGCTACAGACCTCTGTTCTTAGGGCCTACCTCTCACCCTCTGCAGAATCACTGTGCTACTTCTCTAGAGATGGGAAAATAACTTTTATTCTTGCAGTGCCATTCCTATACAAGCAAGACTCTAGGCTGAGGGACAGGAGGGGATGTGGCATCACCGGTCTTCTTCATTTTTCTCTCCCAGTATGGAGTCTCTGCCCTACAGAGAACCTGGGGAAAAAGATTATTGAAACCTAGTATCCTTAGATTACTATGCCTGAGATAGAATATCTGTACTATGGATGTAAGCTGGTGGAGGAAGGGAATCTTTGATCTCTCTTGCCTGTAAATACCTTCTGTTTAGAACTGGCAAGGATTAAAGCGTGATTAATGTCTTAAAACTTTGGGGAAAAAAAGCAAGTATTGTGTAATTAGCTATACCAACCTGAAATAGAGTTTCTGTTGCATTGATCTGGGAAAGTTGGGAGATGGGGAATAGGGCACGGTTCAACTGCCATAGACTCTAGCTGATCTTACCAAGTTTTACTATATTTTCTTGAATAAATGTTTCCCCAGAGCCTTCCCTGGTGTTGCTATGGTTAGGAATCTGCCTACCAATGCAGGGCACACATGTTCGACCTCTGGTCCTGCTCTAGGAAGATCCCACATGCCAGGAAGCAACTAAGACTGAGTACCACAACTTCTGAGGCCTTGCTCTAGAGCCAGCATACTGCCACTACTGAAGCCTGCAGGCCTAAAGCCAGTGTTCTGCAACAAGAGAAGCCACCGCAATGAGAAGCAAGCACCACATCAAAGAGTACACCCTGTTCGCTGCAACTACACAAAGACCCAGAGTAACAACAAAGACACAGAGCAACAAACTTAAAAAATTAAATAAAAATAAATTATTAAAAAAAAGTTTCTCCTTGTGCTTTAGACTTTGAAGCTATTTCTAGATATATTAAATGTCTGCTTGCTTGTTTTAATTTACCAGTTACTGTTGTTTTGCTTATAGAGCAGATCCTTGGAGCTTCTCATGAAGTCACAATTCTAGAAGTTATCTTTATTTTTATTTTATTTTATTTTTTAATGTGGAAAGGTTTTGTGTTTTTTTTTTTTTTTAATTTTTTTATTAGTTGGAGGCTAATTACTTCACAACATTTCAGTTGGTTTTGTCATACATTGACATGAATCAGCCATGGAGTTACACGTATTCCCCATCCCGATCCCCCCTCCCACCTCCCTCTCCACCCGATTCCTCTGGGTCTTCCTAGTGCACCAGGCCCGAGCACTTGTCTCATGCATCCCACCTGGGCTGGTGATCTGTTTCACACTAGATAATATACATGCTGTTCTTTCAAAACATCCACCCTCACCTTCTCCCACAGAGTGCAAAAGTCTGTTCTGTACTTTTGTGTCTCTTTTTCTTTTTTGCATATAGGGTTATCGTTACCATCTTTCTAAATTCCATATATATGTGTTAGTATGCTGTAATGTTCTTTATCTTTCTGGCTTACTTCACTCTGTATAATGGGCTCCAGTTTCATCCATCTCATTAGAACTGATTCAAATGAATTCTTTTTAACGGCTGAGTAATATTCCATGGTGTATATGTACCACAGCTTCCTTATCCATTCATCTGCTGATGGACATCTAGGTTGCTTCCATGTCCTGGCTATTATAAACAGTGCTGCGATGAACATTGGGGTGCACGTGTCTCTTTCAGATCTGGTTTCCTCGGTGTGTATGCCCAGAAGTGGGATTGCTGGGTCATATGGCAGTTCTATTTCCAGTTTTTTAAGAAATCTCCACACTGTTTTCCATAATGGCTGTACTAGTTTGCATTCCCACCAACAGTGTAAGAGGGTTCCCTTTTCTCCACACCCTCTCCAGCATTTATTGTTTGTAGACTTTTGGATAGCAGCCATCCTGACTGGCGTGTAATGGTACCTCATTGTGGTTTTGGTTTGCATTTCTCTGATAATGAGTGATGTTGAGCATCTTTTCATGTGTTTGTTAGCCATCTGTATGTCTTCTTTGGAGAAATGTCTGTTTAGTTCTTTGGTCCATTTTTTGATTGAGTCATTTATTTTTCTGGAATTGAGCTTCAGGAGTTGCTTGTATATTTTTGAGATTAATCCTTTGTCTGTTTCTTCATTTGCCATTATTTTCTCCCAATCTGAGGGTTGTCTTTTCACCTTGCTTATAGTTTCCTTTGTTGTGCAAAAGCTTGTAAGTTTCATTAGGTCCCATTTGTTTAGTTTTGCTTTTAATTCCAGTATCTTTAAAGTAACTTATTTTTAGAGTGATGAACCTAGGGCTGTTCTGAGCATGAAAATAATAATGAGATCCCATTCTAGTTTTAATACCTTAAATGTATTATTGTAAAGTAATTAGCCTCCAACTAATAAAAATAAATGGAAAAAATAAAATAAATGTATTATTTAACCTAAGTTTTTCCTCACTTATAATATGGGTGATTTGTATACCTCTCTCATAGATGTGGTGAGGATTGAATGTCTATGAAGATAGTGTTATATAAAGCACCTAGAATAGAAGTTATCTCCTGGTAGTCATTTAAGAAATATCACTTCTCTCCCCTTACAGCAAATTACTGTCTCAGGCTGTATAGCTATTTTTGTTACCATCATGGTGTCTGGAATATGGTTTATGTGTGCAATAAATGTTGAACTGGATTTAAGGATGGACAGATGACTGGGTGTATGGGTGGGTGGTAAGTGATTTCTAAGGTTCTAATTATTCATTAACCAATATTAAAAACCAGAGGTGATGTTCTAAATATTTTTATGTTACATCCTGAGCAGAATAGAATTGCATCCTGAGCATCAATTAGAATTGATGTTGGATCTCAAGAATGTCTACAGAATACACAGAATATAGTAATAATAAAGTATGGGTTCCCTGCTTCAAAAAGATTCAAAATTTCAAGATGATGACAGCAGGTCATTAAACCAAGGTTGAGGCCATTCCAAGCATCCAAGAATATGGCCCTGTGTAATTGCACAGAACACATACCCATCAAGTCCATCCTCACTCACTTTTGCCCATGAGTAGTATCCTAGGGAACTCCTCCTGCTATTCCTTAGTTGCTCTGAGAATCTAAGGGAAGGAGTTCAAATTCAGGGGCTACGGCAGCCTTACATGAAAGAAGACAGATGGCCAAGAGGTGGAACACGGCTTAAGGCATTGTGTATATACCAAGCATTTGGGAAATATTCATTTACCTTAAAGCTCTATCATAATGCAAAACAAATTTTAAAAAGTGGGATTAAAAAATTCAATTTTAGAAAAGTTAGGATCACATTACCTAAAGTTTAATAAACCTATACAGTTAGGGTGTCAAGAGTTCCAGAGGTCCTTTGGCAAGTTCCAACTCTGTAGATTTGGTGCCACAATCAGACATAGCCAGTTTATTGGCACAATTCTGGTAGGGACTTCTAAGTTTATGGCAGGGAGTCCATACATCTTTGGTTTAACACACTTGTTATGCATGTTCTGAACTGGAGAATAGAAATACTAGGGCCCAAAGACCCATTCAGCCTTCAAGTATGGGGTTGCCTACCATTTCCCTGTCTATGGGGACATCTCTGTGTTCTAATTTTCTTATATGATTTTGTTTTAAATTTGTCTTTCTAAATATTTCATAATATCAAAGTGGTAAACAATTAGCATAGTGATTAGATAAACACACTTTATATATCTAAGCTCTCAATAAGTCAAATGTTGATATCATACAATGCTCTAGTGAGTGAAAGTTGGTCATCAATAAAAGTCTCAGTGCAAATAATGGAGCTAGTCTTTTAAAGTCATGTTTTTAAAGTTGTCTCACATTCTGGAGACAGAAGAAATGAATTTTTCCTTAGGTTTCATTTTTTTTTTCTTTTTAGGAATGAAGTTTTAAGGCATCTTCTGCATATCAATAACCTCAGATATGCAGATGACACCACCCTTATGGCAGAAAGTGAAGAGGAACTAAGCAGCCTCTTGATGAAAGTGAAAGAGGAGAGTGAAAAAGTTGGCTTAAAGCTCAACATTCAGAAAACTAAGATCATGGCATCTGGTCCCATCACCTCATGGGAAATAGATGGGGAGACAGTGGAAACAGTGTCAGACTTTATTTTTTGGGCTCCAAAATCACTGCAGATGGTGACTGCAGCCATGAAATTAAAAGACACTTACTCCTTGGAAAGAAAGTGATGGCCAACCTAGATAGCATATTAAAAAGCAGAGACATTACTTTGCCAACAAAGTAATCTGGTCAAGGCTATGGTTTTTCCAGTGGTCATGAATGGATGTGAGAGTTGGACTGTGAAGAAAGCTGAGCACCGAAAAATTGATGCTTTTGAACTATGGTGTTGGAGAAGACTCTTGAGAGTCCCTTGGACTGCAAGGAGATCCAACCAGTCCATCCTAAGGGAGATCAGTCCTGAGTGTTCATTGGAAGGACTGATGCTGAAGCTGAAACTCCAATACTTTGGCCACCTCATGCGAAGAGTTGACTCATTGGAAAAGTCCCTGATGCTGGGAGGGATTGGGGGCAGGAGGAAAAGGGGACGGCAGAGGATGAGATGGCTGGATGGCATCACTGACTCAATGGGCATGAGTTTGAGTAAACTCCGGGGGCTTGTGATGGACAGGGAGGCCTGGCGTGCTGTGATTCATGGGATTGCAAAGAGTCAGACATGACTGAGCAACTGAACTGACTGACTGACTGCATAGCAAGTGTTCCCCTGGTGGTTCAATTGGTAAAGAGCCTACCTGCAATGTGAGAGAGCCAGGTTTGAGCCATAGGTTGGGCAGATATCCTGGAGAAGGTAATGGCAACCCATTCCAGTATTCTTGCCTGGAGAATTCCAGGGACAGAGGAGACTGATGGGTTATAGTCCATATGGTCCCAAAGAGTCAGACATAACTGACTGAATGACTAACACTTTCACTTTCAATGCAAAGCAAGAAATGAGCAATCACTAGACAAGTTTAAAAAGTACACAAGGCTTGTCCTTTCAAAACTAGTATCTCCCACCAATTTTTGATATACAATGGAACATCTTGAATCCTAGGCCTAAACCTATACACAAAACTGTCTCGGTTCCTATATTTTCCTGGTGTCTTATTCCCTTAGGATTTTATTTTCTACTAAAAACTTACTGAAATAATACACTAGGTTCAGGTAAGTGTTACAAGGATATAATCCAGAGAAATGACTAGTGGTATGAGCTTTTTGGCATGCAAAATTAACAGCGGGAAAATAGGCTTATTTCCCGAAGTTCCAGAATTATTCCCAAATAGGGTATGTTGTCATTTTCCAAAAAAATAATGTGTTATTTTTCTATAACTCAAAATATCCAATAAGAAATATGCAAAAAAAGAAAGAAATGTGCAAAAGACCTAAGACCACGTGCATCTCAGGAAAGTCTTCATTTCTAATCTCAAACTTACTAAGATTCTACCAAGTGATAGCTATCAGGGCAAAATAAATCTGTCTTCAACAACACAGTTAAGTTTCCATATAAAAAGTTTCAAAAAGCAACAACATCAATGTTGTAAATCAAATATGTGCTGTTCTTAGTCACTCAGTCATGTTTGACTCTTGCAAGACCATAAGCTGTATTTCAACCTTAAAAAAGAAGATTGTGTGTAAAATACACAAAATAATGTACATTTTGAGGATGTGGCTAAAAACTCACCATGTCTACTTTACACAATGCCTTGACTAATAACAAGTTATAATTAAGATCATGACTTTCCTTTATTACACAAAAGTGTAAAACATAGAACGGATAAGTGTTATTTCTGATTCCATGTATCTTAACTAATTGAGTTAGTTCTCTTTCTGCAAGGTTTTGCTTCATAGCCCATAGTGATTTTGCAGTGTATTTGGCTTATTTATTTATTGTCTATCTCTGCCTAAATTTGGAGTAAAATATAAATTCAATGAGGACAAAGCTTTGTTTTCTTTTTTTAATGCTGTATATCCAGTGCCTGAAACATTCTGACATATATTAGGTGCTTAACAAACAACTGGTGTATGAAAGAGAACAATTCCAGTATATCAATAGGGAGATACTAAGCACAGTTTCCATTATCATGGAACAACATAAAAGGAGATGAAGAATTGATAGAAATGCCATTACATGGTTCTGTCTATATCTGCTATGTATTTATATGCCTTTATGTGAAAGAGCAATGCAGAGTTAATTTCCTTCAATTTCAAATAATGACTAATTAATATTGATAAAGCTATTATATTGTGCAGTACAATAATATCTTACCTCATTATGTAGGAGACCTGGGTTTGATCCCTTGGTTGGGAAGATCCTTTGAAGAAGGGAAACACTACCCACTCCAGTATTCTCACCTGAAGAATCCTAGTCTGTACAGTCCATGGGGTCTCAAAGAGTCAGACACGGCTGAGTGACTTTCACTTTCAAATTTTTTTCAGTTTATTGCTATTTTTGTCTTCTATGAAAATTTGCTTTCTTCTTTTCTTTTATATTGGAGCATAATTGGCTAACTATGTTGTGTTAGTTTCAGGTGTACAGCAAAGTGATTCATTTATTCATATATATACATATATGTGTATATATGTATTCTTTGTCAAATTCCATTCCCATTTAGATTATTAAAGAGTATTGAGCATAGTTCTCTGTGGCATACAGTAGGTCCTTGTTGGTTATCCATTTTAAATATTGCACTGTGTACACTTCAATCCCAAACATATTTAATTAAACATGCCATTTCTCATAAGTCACTTTAAATCAGTGTTGGAAGTAAACAGAATGTACATTTTACTAATGATAACATATCAATTAGAAAAATATTCATTAGGCACAGTACCAGGCACTTGAAAACAAGTATCTACTTTAAGATTTCTCTTCTCTTGAAAATAAAAAACATTGGAATATATTTTTAAAAATAGTGTTCCCCCAAGAGAACTAGCACCTTCTCTTTACTGACAGAAAAAACAATATGGATAACTGAACAAGACTGAGTTAAACTAGTTAAAACCAAACATTAGATCTTCTAGAAACCTATGTTCAATTGAATTGCTAACTAATTTATCTTCTTTGTTTATGGACTATATGAAAAAGCATTTGGACATTTGTAATTACAAAATACACTGTGAAAAAATTCCATTTGCTGATTTTAAATAGCAAATAGTATAGCTATTCTTCTTTTTGAAATATATTTCCTTCAGTAACAATGTCAACATATTTTATTTTTGTTACATCTTTCTAGCACTATATGAGGATTCATTTGAATATCAGTAGAAAAGAGGCACGAACTATAAAAATACTTGAATAATGGACATTTCGTTTTTCAAAATCATGTAAAGGAGACACATAATAAAGTCAAGATTCTGATAAAATAAATATATGCTTGTAAGTAAAACTTCATAGTAAATGTACAGCTGCAACTGGTACTAATACAGACTTTCTTTAACACCTAGTATGTATATAAAAATATCAAAACAAACAAACAAACAAAAACGGCTTTCATGCTGAATTTAAACTTTGGGGTGGAGACACTAAACATTAGTAGGCAAAACAGTACTCAGGAAAATAAAATGTGTTTAGTGTTGTTCAATTAAAAATAAATATTTTCCAATATACATGATATAAAGTTATGAGTCCTTCATGAAGAGATTATTAGAAGACTAATTTAACAAAGTAATCACTGATGGTATAAACAGCAGCAGAAATTTTGCTGAGCAGATCTATTTAAACTTTAGATTAAAGATAAAACACCTGAGGAATGTAAGATAATAAAACACAATGTAAATATGGAAATAAGATAACATTTTATAGTAGACTGGTGAAATCAATGAGACACCTACTACACACTTATTGGTATGGCCAAATACAAATTCTGACAAAATAAATTACTGGCAAAGATGAGGAGCCATAGGAACTCTCATTCTTCATTATGGGAAATGAAAAATGATACAGTCACTTTAGAAGCAATTTTTTTACGTAGCTAAACATTGCCATACCGTATAATCTAGCACTTATGCTCCTAGATAGTTCACCAAATGAAATGAAAGCTAATGACCACACAAAAACATGTACATGCATTATATAACAGTTTAACTACTACTCTATTTCTCTGTCTCACACACACACACACACACACACACTCAAATTGGAAGCCTGCAAAATGTCCTTTAATAGCTGAATGGATAAACAAGCTATTGTATATCAATATAACAGAATATTATTCAAGAATAAAATGAAATGAGCTATCAAATCACAATAAGAAATGTATGAAACCTGCATGAATGTTATTAAATAAAAGAAACTAGTCAGGAAAAGGTTATACACTGCATGATGCCAATTATAGGGCATTCTGGAAAGGGTAAAACTGTAGATTCAATTATAAATATCAGAGGTTTTTCCTTTTGCTTAAGAATAGTTTTATTAGTTTGAATACATTTTGTCAACTCTCGAATTTTCATCTCCTACTTTGACACACAAGTACACTCAATTGGAGTCTTTGTTGCCCCATAGCCTATATATTGTAATGCTATTGTGTGCATCTTCACACACCTTGAAATAGGGAAGGTTTGGGACTGATTAGAATGAGACTGATTATTCCATGCTGATTTTGTATTGTGCATGTATTGAAATGATTTGCTAGTTGATTTTTTTTTTTTTGCCTAGCCTTCAGGGTCTTCTGAACAGATTCTCATGTCATCTACAAACAAAGGCAATTTTACTTCTTTTCCATTTTATTTCTAGTTCTTGTCTAATTACATTGGCTGGGATTTTGGATACTATATTGAATAGAAGTGGTGGGGAGGGCACCCTTTTCTTGTTCTTATCTTAGAGGAAAAGCTTTTAGATTTGCATCACTGAATATGGTGTTCGATGTATACCTGTCGTCTAAGGATTTTTCACTTCTAGGTTCATTCCTTCTATATTTAATTGGTTGAGAGTTACTATTATGAAAGGGTGTAGAATTTTAACAGATGGTTCTTTCTGCATCTGTTGATGTGATGCTATGATTTCTATCCTTTATTCTGTAAATGCAGTGTATAGCATTTATTGAGATTTGTATGATGAACCATCCTTGCATCCCAGGGGTTACTCTCACATGATCTCTATGTAGATTCTTTGAATGTGCTTTTGAATTTGGTTTGCCAATATTCTTGAGAAAATCTGCATGTACATTTCATAGGGATATTGTTGTGTAATTATTCTTTCTTGTATTGGCCTCACCAGCTAATATGTCAGAGTATGGTTGGGCCCAAGAAGCTTTTGACGTAATTCTCATCTTCAATTTTCAGGAAGTGTTATCATCAATTTTTGTTGAGTAGAATTCATTAATTCTAATAAATGTTTAGTAGAATGCACTAATGAAGCTGCCTAGTCCTGGACTTTCATGTGTGTGTGTAAGGGTGGGTGTGGAATTTTCATTATGGACTCAATTTCCTTACTAGAATTAAATCTAATCATATGTTCTTTTTTTTTTTTTTTTTTCATGATTTCGATCTTGGTAGATTTTATGTTTATATCACTATATCATTTTCTTCTAGGCTATTAAAGCTTTTGACATTTTAAAAATTCATATTGGGCTTCCCTGGTAGCTCAGCTGGTAAAGAATCCACTGTAGGAGGAGGAGCTAAGATGAGGGAGGAATAGGACGGGGAGACCACTTTCTCCCCCACAAATTCATCGAAAGATCATTTGAATGCTGAGCAAGCTCCACAAAACAATTTCTGATCGCTAGCAGAGGACATCAGACACCCAGAAAAGCAGCCCACTGTCTTTGAAATGAGAGAGAAGGAATCCAACTCCACCCACCAGAACACCAATGCAAGCTTCCCTAACCAGCAAACCTCGACAAGCCAAACGTCCAGCCCCACCCACTGGGAGAAACCTCCACAATAAAAAGGAACCACAGACTACCAGAATACAGAAAGGCCACCCCAAACACAACAATCTAAATAAGATGAAAAGGCAGAGAAATACCCAGCAGGTAAAGGAACATGAAAAATGCCCACCAAGCCAAACAAAAAGGAGGAGATAGGAAATCTACCTGAAAAAGAATTTAGAATAATGATAATAAAAAAGATCCAAAATACTGAAAACAAAATAGAGTTACAGATAAATAGCCTGGAGACAAGGATTGTGAAGATGCAAGAAATGTTTAAAAAGACCTAGAAGAAATAAACAAGAGTCAATTAAAAATGATTAATGCCATAAATGAGATAAAAAAACACTCTGGAGGGAACCAACAGTAGAATAACGGAGGAAGAAGATAGGATAAGTGAGGTAGAAGATAAAGTGGTGGAAATAAATGAAACAGAGAGGAAAAAAAGGAAAAAAAGAGTCAAATGCGGACAACCTCAGGGACCTCTGTGACAATGTGAAATGCCCCAACATTCGAATCACAAGAGTCCCAGAAGAATAAGACAAAAAGAAACGCCATGAGAAAATACTCGAGGAGATAATAGCTGAAAACTTCCCCGAAATGGGGAAGGAAATAGTTACACAGGTCCAAGAAACCCAGAGAGTCCCAAACAGTGTAAACCCAAGGCAAAAACACCACAAGACACATATTAATCAAATTAACAAAGATCAAACACAAAGAACAAATATTAAAAGCAGCAAGGGAGAAACAACAAATAACACACAAGGGGATTCCCATAAGGATAACAGCTGATCTTTCAATAGAAACTCTTCAGGCCAGAAGGGAATGGCAGGACATACTTAAAGTAATGAAAGAGAATAACCTACAACTCAGATTACTGTACCCAGCAAGGATCTCATTCAGATATGAAGGAGAATTCAAAAGCTTTACAGACAAGCCAAAGCTGAGAGAATTCAGCACCACCAAACTAGCTCTTCAACAAATGCTAAAGGATCTTCTCTAGAGAGGAAACACAGAAAGGTTGTATGAACGCGAACCCAAAACAGCAAAGCAAATGGCAACGGGACCATTCTTATCAATAATTACCTTAAATGTGAATGGATTGAATGCCCCAACCAAAAGGCAAAGACTGGTTGAGTGGATACAAAAGCAAGACCCCTATATATGCTGTCTACAAGAGACCCACCTCAAAACAAGGGACACATACTGACTGAAAGTGAAGGGCTGGAAAAAAATATTCCATGCAAATGGAGACCAAAAGAAAGCAAGAGTCACAATACTTATATCGGATAAAATAGACTTCAAAATAAAGGCTGTGAAAAGAGACAAAGAAGGACACTACATAATGATCAAAAGATCAATTCAAGAAGAAGATAGAACAATTATAAATATATATGCACCCAACATAGGAGTACCGCAATATGTAAGGCAAATACTACAAGAATGAAAGGGGAAATTAACAATAACACAATAATAGTGGGAGACTTTAATACCCCACTCACACCTATGGATAGATCAACTAAACAGAAAATTAACAAGGAAACACAAACTTTAAATGACACAATGGTCCAGCTAGACCTAACTGATATCTATAGGACATTTCACCACAAAACAATCAATTTCACCTTTTTCTCAAGTGCACATGGAACCTTCTCCAGAATAGATCACACCCAGGGCAATTAATCTAGCCTTGGGAAATTAAAAAAATTTGAAATCATTCCAGTCATCTTTTCTGACCACAATGCAGTAAGATGAGATCTCAATTATAGGGGAAAAAAAACTATTAAAATTTCCAACATATGTAGGCTAAATAACACAACTCTGAATAACCAACAAATCATAGAAGAAATCAAAAAGGAAATCAAAATATGCATAGAAATGAATGAAAATGAAAACACAACAACCCAAAACCAATGGGACACTGTAAAAGCAGTGCTAAGGGAAAGGTTCATAGAAATACAGGCTTACCTCAAGACACAAGAAAAAAATCAAATAAATAACCTAACTCTACACCTAAAGCAACTAGAGAAGGAAGAAATGAAGAACCCCAGGGTTAGTAGAAGGAAAGAAATCTTAAAAATTAGGGCAGAAATACATGCAAAATAAAAAAAGGAGACCATAGCAAAAATCAACAAAGCTAAAAGCTGGTTTTTTGAAAAGGTAAATAAAATTGGCAAACCGTTAGCCAGACTCATCAAGAAACAAAGGGAGAAGAACCAAATCAACAAAATTAGAAATGTAAATGGAGAGATCACAGTAGACAACACTGAAATACAAAGGATCATAAGAGACTACTACTAGCAGCTATATGCCAATAAAATGAACAACTTGGAATAAATGGACAAATTCTTAGAAAAGTATAACTTTCCAAAACTGAACCAGGAAGAAATAGAAGATCTTAACAGAACCATCACAAGCACAGAAATCGAAATGCAAGGATTCTTTACTATCCGTAAATCAATCAATGTAATATACCACATTAACAAATTGAAAGATAAAAACCATATGATTATCTCGATAGATGCAGAAAAAGTCTTTGACAAAATTCAACATCCATTTATGATAAAAACTCTCCAGAAAGCAGAAATAGAAGGAACATACCTCAACATAATAAAAGCTATATATGACAAACCCACTGCAATCATTATCCTCAATGGTGAAAAATTGAAAGCATTTCCTTTAAAGTCAGGAACAAGACACAGGTGCCAGCTCTCACCACTACTATTCAACCTAGTTTTGGAAGTGTTGGCCACAGCAATCAAGGCAGAAAAACAAATAAAAGGAATCCAGATAGGAAAAGAAGTAAAACTCGCACTGTTTGCAGATGTCATGATCCTCTACATAGAAAACCCTAAAGACTCGACCAGAAAATTACTACAGCTAATCAATAGATACAGTAATGTTGCAAGATATAAAATTAACACACAGAAATCCCT
This sequence comes from Muntiacus reevesi, assembly GCF_963930625.1. NCBI lineage: Eukaryota > Metazoa > Chordata > Mammalia > Artiodactyla > Cervidae > Muntiacus > Muntiacus reevesi. Next base: position 44,886,318 of record NC_089271.1, read on the forward strand.
TGCATTCCTATACACTAACAATGAGAAAACAGAAAGAGAAATTAAGGGAACAATACCATTCACCATTGCAACAAAAAGAATAAAATACTTAGGAGTATATCTACCTAAAGAAACAAAAGACCTATACATAGAAAACTATAGAACACTGATGAAACAAATCAAAGAGGACACAAATAGATGGAGAAATGTACCGTGTTCATGGATTGGAAGAATCAATATTGTGAAAATGACTATACTACCCAAAGCAATCTATAGATTCAATGCAATCCCTATCAAGCTACCAATGATATTTTTCACAGAACTAGAACAAATAATTTCACAATTTGTATGGATATACAAAAAAATCTCAAATAGCCAAAGCAATCTTGAGAAAGAAGAATGGAACTGGAGGAATCAACCTGCCTGACTTCAGACTATACTACAAAGCCACAGTCATCAAGACAGTATGGTACTGGCACAAAGACAGAAATATAGATCAATGGAACAAAATAGAAAGCCCAGAGATAAATCCACGAACCTATGGACACCTTATCTTCGACAAAGGAGGCCAGGATATACAATGGAAAAAAAGACAACCTCTTTAACAAGTGGTGCTGGGAAAACTGGTCAACCACTTGTAAAAGAATGAAACTAGAACACTTTCTAATACCATACACAAAAATAAACTCAAAATGGATTAAAGATCTAAATGTAAGACCAGAAACTATAAAACTTCTAGAGGAGAACATAGGTGAAACACTCTCTGACATAAATCACAGCAGGATCCTCTATGACCCACCTCCCTGAATATTGGAAATAAAAGCAAAAACAAACAAATGGGACCTAATTAAAATTAAAAGCTTTTGCACAACAAAGGAAACTATAAGCAAGGTGGAAATACAGCCTTCAGAATGGGAGAAAATAATAGCAAACGAAGCAACAGACAAAGAATTAATCTCAAAAATATACAAGCAACTCCTGCTGCTCAATTCCAGAAAAATAAATGACCCAATCAAAAAATGGACCAAAGAACTAAACAGACATTTCTCCAAAGAAGACATACAGATGGCTAACAAACACATGAAAAGATGCTCAACATCACTCATTATCAAAGAAATGCAAATCAAAACCACAATGAGGTACCATTACACGCCAGTCAGGATGGCTGCTATCCAAAAGTCTACAAGCAATAAATGCTGGAGAGGGTGTGGAGAAAAGGGAACCCTCTTACACTGCTGGTGGGAGTGCAAACTAGTACAGCCATTATGGAGAACAGTGTGGAGATTCCTTAAAAAACTGGAAATAGAACTGCCATATGACCCAGCAATCCCACTTCTGGGCATACACACCGAGGAAACCAGATCTGAAAGAGACACGTGCACCCCAATGTTCATTGCAGTACTGTTTATAATAGCCAGGACATGGAAGCAACCTAGATGCCCATCAGCAGATGAATGGATAAGGAAGCTGTGGTACATATACACCATGGAATATTACTCAGCCATTAAAAAGAATTCATTTGAATTATTTCTAATGAGATGGATGAAACTGGAGCCCATTATACAGAGTGAAGTAAGCCAGAAAGATAAACACCAATACCGTATACTAATACATATGTATGAAATTTTAAAAGATGGTAACAATAACCCTACATACACAACAGAAAAAGAGACACAGCTGTACAGAACAGACTTATGGACTCTGTGGGAGAAGGCAAGGGTGGGATGTTCTGAGAGAATAGCATTGAAACAAGTATACTATCAAGGATGAAACAGATCACCAGCCTAGGTTGGATGAGACAAGTGCTCAGGGCTGGTGCACTGTGAAGACCCAGAGGGATGGAATGGAGAGGGAGGTGGGAGGGGGTTCGGGATGGGGAACACGTGTAAATCCATGGCTGATTCATGTCATTTTATGGCAAAAAACACTACAATATTGTAAAGTAATTAGCCTCCAACTAATAAAAATACATGGAAAAAATTATTTCTTTAATTAAAAAAAAAGAATCCACTGTAATGCAGGAGACCTCAATTTGTTCAATTCTTGAGACTGGATGGTCCCCTGGAGAAGGGATAGGCTACCCCCTCCAGTATTCTTGGTCTTCCCTAGTGGCTCAGACAGTAAAGAGTCCACCTGCAGTGTGGGAGACCTGAGTTTGATCCCTGGGTCTGGCAGATCCCCTGGAGGAGGGCATGGCAATATACTCCAGTATTCGTGACTGGAGAATCCCCAAGGACAGAGGAACCTGGTGGGCTGCAGTTCATGTTGACACAAAGATTTGGACACAACTGACTGACAAAGCATGCACAGATTGTTCATCTCTCTATACTATGGTCCTTTGTACTTATGCATTATCAAATTATTGCTTCTTCTTTCATTTTTAAATTTATTTATTCACATTTTCTCTCTTATTAATCTACCTGAGAGTTTATCAATTTTGCTTATTTTTATGAGAAACAAAATATTTTGCTTCACTGAATTTTCTATTGATTTTCTAGTCTGTATTTCATTTACTTCTGTCTTGAACATAAAAATGTATGCATACTCATTCATATCTGACTCTCTGCAACCCAGTGGACTGTAGCCCACCAGGCTCCTTTTTACCTGGAATTTTTCAGGCAAGAATACTGGAGTGGGTTGTCATTTTCTACTCCAGGGCATCTTCCTAACCCTGGGATCAAACCTGTGTCTCTTGAGTCTTCTTAATTGACAGGTGAATTCTTTACCACATAGTCACCTGGGAAATCCTGGAACAAAGTGTACTATGAAGGAAATATGTATGGTATAATACAACAGAGGAATGACAGGATAAACCTACTTAAATGAGGAAATAAGAGAAAAGGGAAAACCTATTTTAGGAAGAAACATTTTCTTTTTCTTTTTTCTTTTTAGGAAGAAATATTTTCAGCATGATCTGAGGGCTAAGCAGCTATCCACCAGCAGAAAAGTGAAAGTGTTAGTCATTCAGTTGTGTCCCATTCTTTGGGACCCCATGGACTGTAGCCAGCCAGAACCCTCTGTCCATGGAATTCTCCAGGCAAGAACACTGGAGTTGATTGCCATGGCCTCCTCCAGGTGATTACCTGTATGTCTTCTTTGAATACACACTTGTCCAAAATACAACCCAGAGAAGACCATCTGTACTCCTTCTGGACATTTGAAACTGCCTAATGGAGATTTCAGGAACTAGATTCCTGAACAAGATTCAGGAATAGGATTTCTTACAATTTCCTCAATCTCATGGATATGCTTTAGTCATGGTCAGTATGTTTTCACATTGGACTGAAGCCTTCCCTTGCAGACAGGCTACTGGCTCTTCTGTGGCTAATGTCCTTTTGGAAAAGATAAAATCTATCTGGGGAATTCCTCTCAAATTTCATAATGATCCAGGAATTTATTTATTGCTTGATTACTTTGGCTAGTTTTATAACACATTCACTGAACTCAACTCCCTCAGTCCTCTGATTTAGTCAAACACACGAATGACATTTATTAAGATTCAGTTGGCAAAATTTGTTGAGCCCCTCCAATTGCCTTTGTGAAAAGCATTGCCATTGATCTTGTTGAATAACATATTCACCCCTTTTGGAACACATAATCTCTTGCCCTTTGAGATTGTCAAATGATAGCTGCTTGTCTCTTGCCACTTTTGACTCACAACTGATAAAAGGAGAGGTGCTGTGATATTTCAACACATCTTGCAAACTGGAGATTTCCTCTGTTGGAAGAAACACTTCCAGAAGGACCCTCTTCAATGTTGCTGGAAAGGTTCCTATCAGTGACTGCTAACCAACCCTTGTGCCACCAAGCTCCAGGAAATAGTGTCTTGGATTTGCGTGGCACACCTAAAGAAAGAACCAATCCTGACTGAACTTGCACATCATCTGGTAATCTGAAAGTAAAGATTTTCTGAAATTGAAGAAGATGATATCTGATAAGACAGCTTTCCCAAGATACTCAGATTAGGTCTGCTGAAAGTGTATCTGGCAAACCTCTGATGGTAGCACAATGCTAAGATTGTCTCCAATGACTATGATCTTCATAACATGAACTTTAGATAAAAAGTACCTGAGAGTTCTCCCTCTTACTTCTTCTTGTTACTCTAATGTGGCTTCATTATGCTTGGAAACTGTGGACTATCACTCTAACATGGGATACTACACCCAGGAAAGGTCCTTCCTGCACTGGGAGTGGGGGCAAAAAGCTATTGAAAATGGAAAAACCTGGATCTTGATCAGTTATGATTTCAGAGAAAGATCTTGATCAAAGGGGAGAAGTGTAAAAATTAAGAGAAACTTCAGTTAAAATAGAATTGGGAGGCCAGAAGGAGAGGTTTCAGAAATGATAGGAAATCAGGAAGAAGAAAAACTTCCTCTTCTTGCCTGGCAAGATCTCAGTCAATGAGAGACTTTCAGGATTCAGCCAATGAAAAGCCACCACCCTTCAAACCCTCAGCCTCTCATGCACACATTGCTTAGTGTCGCCTTCCTAACCTTCCTTTCTTTAAGAGAAAGTTATCTTCCCCCTCTCAGGGAGACTTGCATGTGGCTCATCATGGTTGCAGACCCTGAATGGCAATTCTTTGTAGATCTAGAATAAACTTATTTTTGTTGGAGCAATATGTAACAGTCTGTTTTAAGTCAAGACAATCTTAACACTAGTCTGGATAAATCTACACTAGTTTTGTGTCCTCTCAGTACTAGTATTCTAGGTCTGGCAGCCTTCCTTTGTCTCTGTGAAGTAAAGCAAAAACAAAACAAACAAAAACCACAGTAAGTTTGCTTGAATGCACCTTAAAATCATGCAGATTTTCCTCTTGCCTAAAGTTACAAAGAATGTGTGATGCACATAGAAGGAACACCAGAGGTGGGAAGAGAAGCATGGAATTATGAGAGAATATTGAAAGAGTGCCCATAAAAGGTTATGAGTCTCCCCAACCAAGGATGAGGAATGGAAAGTGGGTCCTCTCCTTACATCCACTCAAGCAAGCAAGAAGATGTTCAATCCCCCTCACTAGAACTTCAAGTGTGCCCCCTCTCCACCATGAACTAGAAGGTACTCAGACATGGTGGCAGGAACCCCAGGGCCAGGTGCATTTGACCCACCCTACAGCTTGAGCCCCAAATAGGACACACCCCCACCGATTTAGACCTCACCATCACCATGGTAACCATTGTTAGGTCTGCATCCTGTTTTCCCAGGAGATGCCACAGGCCTCTCTGAGAGTCCAAGACTACAGTCAGAGAGCCCTTGGCCTTAACCCATGAACCTCCAAAAGAGAGGTTCCTGCCTCCAGCCCAAGCCCCTTTCCCCCACTTCCAAATTCAGAGGGACAAAATTCCCTCTTATTCTCTGGCAAATGAGAGCAAGGGTGGCCTCATGAGTGCTGCAGGTGAGGCTACCCTCATAGAGCTGGCTGAGTCTGTCTTCTGTTAAGTTGGGCAGAAACACCTGGCATCTTTGGGAGGCGGAGGTCCACCCTTAGCCCTAGATGGGGGAAACATCCGAGGGAATGTGATCCACAAGGCTACTGCTTCTGGTGCCAAGGGAAAGGTGCCCACAAAGGTCATTGCTAAGAGTGTGCAAGTCTTGCTCAAGTGGTTGAGCGTGAAGAATGTGTATGGCTTCATCAGTAGGCAGGATACCCAGGAAGATGTGCTCATTCACCAGACAGCCATCACTTGGAACAACCCTGGCAAGTACCAACTCATCTTGGGTGACACCAAAAGGGTGAAGTTCAACGTGGTGCAGGGCAAACAGTGTACAGAGGCCGCAAACATGACCAGGCCAGCAGGTTAGCCTCAGTGAAGGGAAGCTGCTACACTGCCAACTGACCCCAATTTCAGTGGGGCTTCTACATCCACCGCTGTGCTGCCACAAGGCAGTTCCAAGGGCACCAAGGACAATGTTGATGAACAGGAGGGCAGCGGTGAAGGATTCATCACTGCCCAGGGTGTCAGAAGCCATCTGCCTGGGCACCCCCAAGACCAATGACTGAAGCGCTTCCCACCCTTTTGTATGGCCCCAGCTGTCACCCACCACCCATCGATCCCGTCTATAACCTGCTGCCCCCGATCTGACCACCTGCCTGGGTCTGCCCTCACTGAAAGGCTGGAGGCCCATCCTCAGCAAGTCTGAGCCCAGCTACCTGCTGAGTGGTCCTAGGGTCCTGGACAACACTCCTGGTCCAAAACGGTCACCAGGCATCTCTGAGGAGCTGGAGACAGAGCACAGAGAGAGCGGATGTAAGCCAGCAGCAATTCACAACAGACAACCCCTCCAGGACATTGATATCACCGCCCGAATAACCCGCATTGCCACTTACATCAAGGGCCAAGGGCCAGGACCCCTAGGAAGGAGAGGGCAAGATCAAGAAGAGCCCCACTGAAATACCTGCTTCTATCGCTGTGGCCAAGAAACAAGTTTCTCAGGAGAACCTCTTGGTCATGGATGCCCCTTCTGCCGCCTGGACTGAGTAACAGTTCAGCTCCCTCACCAATGACTCCCTAGCCTGGGTTACGGGTGATGGCCCCTTGAGGAAACGATGCCCTTGGTTACAGCTCAGTCCAAACATCCACGTTGACTGTTAGATTTGGACCCTGAAAAATACACATGGTCTTTATTCAAGGTGTGAAGATAAATCACAAGATCTGTGTACTTTTAAATTCTCTCATACCATCTGCTTTAGTAGTTCCTGTACACACACACTCACCCACATACAAACACACTCACACACACTTCTGAATCTATTCTTTTTAAAGATCTAGCCAAAACCACAGCTATTATTCTGAACCCCCAGGTGAATTAGATAAAGCAAATTTAAAAATTGTGTTTTTTCCCTATTTTTAATACAAAAATGAATATTACCTCAGACTAAAGATGATCTGACATTGCTGTTGTGATATTACTCACCTGAGTGGTCATTTTCTCAATAAAATCTTTCCTGTTGCTTTCATCTGTTATCACTGTTGTCTGAAATTTTTTAAAGCTTACTAGCCCATAATTTTACTGAGACCTTCCTTTCAATGTTTTCTTAGAATGAGTTTTAGCAATGATCATGCATATTGATCTGTTTACAAGTTATGAATTTAAGATGAATTCTAGACTTGGAGGTTGAAACCCTAAGGGTATTCTAAAGGGTAAGAATGCATAACACAGAAGTACCCCAAACTCTTTTGTTTTCATCTTCTTCCCCCTGCACTGGAAATGTAGCAATAAATTCCCAGTGTGTGCATAGGTACCCACACTGACTGATTATATAGTACTTCATGAGGCAAAAAGAAGAAAAACTGAGTAAAACATCATGACAAATAAAACATGTGTCGCCCTGAAAGCAGAATTCACCTCTTTTGTATTTTCTTTCTTTTAATGGACACAATTTAATACAATTTAAGTAAATAAATAAAGTGCTCATGAGGGGCTAGGGTGGTGAAAAATGGAGAGATGCTCATCAAAGGGTACAAAATTTCAGGTGTAAGATGAGTGAGTTCTGAAGACCTAATGTACAGTATGGAGACTATAGTTAAGAGTAAGTTATTGTATACTTGAAAGTTACTATGAGAGTAGAGCATGAACATTCCCACCATGACAACAAAAACAAAATGCTAATTATATGAGGTGAGTTCAGTTCAGGTCAGTCACTCAGCCATGTCCAACTCTTTGCGACCCCATGGACCAAAGCACACCAGGCCTCTGTGTCCATCACCAACTCGTGGAGTTTACCCAAACTCATGTCCATTGAATTGGTGATGCCATCCAACCATCTCATCCTCTGTCATCCCCTTCTCTTCCTGCCTTCAATCTTTCCTAGCATCAGGGTCTTTTCAAATGAGTCAGCTCTTCATATCACGTGGCCACAGTATTGGAGTTTCAGCTTTGACATCAGTCCTTCCAATGAAAACTCAGGACTGTTCTCCTTTAGGATGGGCTGGTTGGATCTACTTGCAGTCCAAGGGCCTCTCAAGAGTCTTCTCCAACACCACAATTCAAAAGCACCAATTCTTTGACACTTAGCTTTCTTTATAATCCAACTCTCGCATCCATACATGACTACTGGAAAAACCATAGCCTTAACTAGACAGACCTTTGTTGACAAAATAGTGTTTCTGCCTTTTAATATGCTGTCAAGGTAGGTCATAAGTTTCCTTCTAAGGAGTAAGCATCTTTTAATTTCATGGCTGCAATCACCATCTGCAGTGATTTTGGAACCCTAAAAAATAAAATCAGTCACTGTTTCCACTGTTTCTCCATCTATTTGCCATGAGGTGATAGGACTACATGTTATGATCTTAGTTTTTTGAATTTTGAGAAGTCTACTACTGTGGGCAAGAATCACTTAGAAGAAATGGAGTAGCCATCATAGTCAACAAAAGAGTCTGAAATGCAGTACTTGGATGCAGTCTCAAAAATGACAAAATGATCTCTGTTTGTTTCCAAGGCAAACCATTCAATATCATCATAATCCAAGTCTATGCCCCAACCAGTAATGCTGAAGAAGTTGAATGGTTCTATGAAGACCTACAAGACCTTTTAAAACTAACACTCAAAACAGATATCCTTTTCATTATAGGGGACTGGAATGCAAAAGTAGGAAGTCAAGAAACACCTGGAGTAACAGGCAAATTTGACCTTGGAGTACAGAATGAAGCAGGGCAAAGGCTAATAGAGTTTTGCCAAGAGAATGCACTAGTCATAGCAAACACCCTCTTCCAACAACACAAGAGAAGACTCTACACATGGACATCACCAGATGGTCAAAATCAAAATCAGACAAAGGTGGAAGTCAGGAGGAGAAGGGAACAACAGAGAATGAGATGGTTGGATGCCATCACAGACTCAATGGACATGAGTTTTAGCAAGCTCTGGAATTTGTTGGTGGACAGGGAGGCCTGGTATGCTGCAGTCCATGGATTCACAAAGAGTTGAACATGACAAGAGAGACTGAACTGACTGACCTTACTTGGGAGTAAAGCATATATATTTAATAAGATCAAGGATTTTTTTTTTAAGGCTGTAACTCCAGCAACTGAAACACTCTGACAAACAACAGGTGCTTAACAAATATCTGGTGTATGAAAGAGAATGATTCCAGTATATGAGTAGAGAGATAAAAAGCACAGGTTCTATTATCATGGAACAACATAAAAGGAGATGAATGATTGATAGAAATGCCATTATGTTTCTATCTATCTGTATATGTATTTTATGCCTTTATATGAAAGAGCAATACTGAGTTAATTTCCTTCAATTTCAAATGAAAACTAATATTTATATTGATAAAATTATTATACTGTGAAGTACAATAATATTTTGCCTCATTATAAATGTTTTTTAGTTTATTGCTATTTTGTCTTCTTTGACATTTTATTGTGTTTTTTAAATATTTTCTTCTGTATTGGAGTATAATTGGTTAGCAATGATGTGTTAGTTTCAGGTGTACAGGAAAGTGATTCATTTTATATATATATATATATATATATATATATATATATATATATATATATTCTTTTTCAATTTTGATTTCCATTTAGGTTATTACAGAGTATTCACCAGCATTACAAGTTGTGTACAGTAGGTCCTCGTTGATTATTAATTTTAAATACAGCAGTGAATACAATCCCAAACCAAGTTAATTTAATATATTTTTTAGGAAGTCTCTTTAAATCAGTGTTGGAAGTAAATATCATGTACATTTTTACTAATGATAACTTATTAATTGGAAAAATACCTATTAAGCACAGTACCAGACACTTAAAAACAAAATATTGATTAAAATGGTGTCCCCCCCAAGAGAACTAACACATTCTCTTTACTGACAGAAAAACAAGGATGTTGATAACTGAACTATATCAAACCTCTGAGTAAAACTAGCTAAAAATGAACATAAATCTAAGTTTGATTGAGGCACTTGCTAATTTATCTTCTCTGTTATAGGCTATTTTAAGAGTATTTGGACTTTCATAGTGACAGAATTGCTGATAGAAAATTAATTTTGCTGGAAAATAGTTTAGTCACTGCTCTTTATAAAATATATTTCATTACAACTGGTCCCTTTTTCTATCATTATATAAGTGGAATCTTTTGAATCTCAGTAGAGAAGAGGCACAGACTATAAAATACTTGAATAATGAACATTTAGTTTTTCTATATATGGACAACACCAGATGGCCAACACCGAAATCAGATTGATTATATTCTTTGCAGCCAAAGGTGGAGAAGCTCTATTCAGTCAACAAAAACAAGACCAGGAGCAGACTGTGGCTCAGATCATGAAAGCCTTTATTGCCAAATTCAGACTTAAAGTGAAGAAAGTGGGGAAAACCACTAAACCATTTGGGTATGACCTAAATCACCCTTATGATTGTGCAGTGGAAATGAGAAGTAGATTTAAGGGACTAAATCTGATAGACACAGTCCCTGATGAACTATGCGCAGAGGTTCATGACATTGTACAGGAGACAGGGACCAAGATCAACCCAAAGAAAAAGGAAATGCACAAAAGCAAAATGGCTGTCTGAGGAGGCCTTACAAATAGCTGTGAAAAGAAAAGAAGCAAAAAGTAAAGGAGAAAAAGAAAGATATACCCATTTGAATGCAGAGTTCCAAAGAATAGCACGGAGAGATAAGAAAGCTTTCCTCAGCAGTCAATGCAAAGAAATAGAGGAAAACAGTAGAATGGGAAAGACTAGAGATCTCTTCAAGAAAATTAGCAATGCGAAGGGAACATTTCATGCAAAGTTGGGCTCAATAAAGGGCAGAAGTTGCATGGACCTAACAGAAGCAGAAGATAATAAGAAGAGGTGGCAAGAATATACAGAAGAACTATACAAAAAATATCTTTATGAACCAGTTAATCATGATGGTGTGATCACTCACCTAGGGCCAGATATCCTGGAATGTGAAGTCAAGTGGGCCTTAGGAAGCATCACTACAAACAAAGCTAGTGGAGGTGATGGAATTCCAGTTGAGCTATTTCAAATCCTGAAAGATGATGCTGTGAAAGTGCTGCACTCAATATGCCAGCAAATTTGGAAAACTCAGCAGTGGCCACAGGACTGGAAAATGTCAGCTTTCACTTCAGTCCCAAAGAAAGCAATGCCACAGAATGCTCAAACTACTGCACAATTGCACTCATCTCATGCACTAGTAATGCTCAAATTTCTCCGAACCAGGCTTCAGCAATATGTGCACTGTGAACTTCCAGATGTTCAAGCTGGTTTTAGAAAAGGCAGAGGAACCAGAGACCAAATTGTCAACATCTGCTGGATCATCAAAAAAGCAAGAGAGTTCCAGAAAAACATCTATTTCTGCTTTATTGACTATGCCAAAACCTTTGACTGTGTGGATCACAATAAACTGTGGAAAATTCTTCAAGAGATGGGAATATCAAACAACCTGACCTGCCTCTTGAGAAATCTGTTTGCAGGTCAGGAAGGAACAGTTAGAACTGGACATAGAACAACAGACTGGTTCCACATAGGAAACAGAGTACATCAAGGCTATATATTATCATCCTGCTTATTTAACTTATATGCAGAGTACATCATGACAAATGCTGGACTGGAGGAAGCACAAGCAGGAATCAAGATTGCTGCGAGAAATATCAGTAACCTCAGACATGCAGATGACACCACCCTTATGGCAGAAAGTGAAGAGGAACTGAAGAGCCTCTTGATGAAAGTGAAAGAGGAGAGTGAAAAAGTTGGCTTAAAGCTCAACATTCAGAAAACTAAAATCATGGTATCCAGTTCCATCACTTCATGGCAATTAGATTGTGAAACAGTGGCTGACATTATTTTTTGGGTCTCCAAAATCAGTGCAGATGGTGATTGTAGTCATGAAATTAAAAGACACTTACTCCTTGGAAGGAAAGTTATGACCAACCTAGACAACATATTGAAAAGCAGAGCCATTACTTTGCCAACAAAGGTCTGTCTTGTCAAGGCTATGGTTTTTCCAGTAGTCATGTATGGATGTGAGACTTGGACTCTAAAGAAAGCTGAGCACCGAAGAATTGATGCTTTTGAACTGTGGTGTTGGACAAAACTTTTGAGAGTCACTTGAACTGCGAGGAGATCCAACCAGTCCATCCTAAAGGAGATCAGTCCTGGGTATCCATTGGAAGGACTGATGTTGAAGCTGAAACTCCCATACTTTGGCCAACTGATGTGAAGAGCTGACTCATTGGAAAAGACCCTGATGCTGGGAAAGATTGAGGGCAGGAGGAGAAAGGCATGACAGAGGATGAGATGGTGGGATGGCATCACTGACTCAATGGACATGAGTTTGGGTAGGCCCTGGGAGTTGATGATGGACAGGGAGGCCTGGCGTGCTGCAGTTCATGGGGTTGCAAAGAGTCAGACACGACTTAGTGACTGAACTGACTGACTGACTGACTGAGTTTTTCAAAATCATGTAAAGGAGACACATAATAAAGTCAAGAGTGTGAGGAAATATATATGTGCTTGTAAGTAAACTGCAGAGTAAATGTACAACTGCAACTGATACTAATACAGATTTGATTAAAACCTAATAAGTGAATAAGAAAATATTAAATGAAGAGACATTCATGCTGAAATTAAACTTTTGTGTGGGACACTAAACATTAGTGGACAAAGCAATACTCACGGGAAAAAAATGTGGTTAGTGTCATTCAATTAAAAATAAATATTTTCCAATATCCAATATCATGGTCTAAAGTTATGAGCCCTTAATGAAAAAATATTAGAGGATTAATTTAGCAAAGTATTAATTGATGGCTTATGAGCAGAGGAAGTTTTGCTGAGCAGAATATCTGATCAAACCTCAGATTAAAAATAAAACAAATGGGGAATTTATGGTAATAAAATACAAGGGAAATAGTACAATAGAAATATGGAAATGGCTTTTGAAAGTAGAGTGGTGAAATCAATGAGACACCACTGCACACTTATTGGAATGGCGAAACACAGAAATCTGATGATATCAAAAATTGGCAAAGAAGAAGACCAACAGGAACTCTCATTCGTTGTTATGGGGAATGGAAAAGGATAGTCACTTTGGAAGCAATTTCTCACATAGTTAAATATTACCATACTGTATGATCTAGCAATTATGATCCTAGATCAGCAAATGATTTGAAAGCTAATGCCCACCCAAAAACATGCACAAGTACTATCAGTTCAGGTCAGTTGCTCAGTGGTGTCTGACTGTTTGCAACCCATTGGACTGCAGCACTCCAAGTTTCTCTGTTCATCACCAACTCCCGGAGCTTGCTGAAACTCATGTCCATTGAGTTGGTGATATCATCCAACCATCTTGTCTTCTATCATCTCCTTCTCCTCCTGTTTTCAATCTTTCCAAACATCAGGAGCTTTTCTAAGCAGTCAGTTCTTCACATCAGGTGGCCAAAGTATTGGAGTCTCTGCTTCAGCATCAGTCCTTCCAATGAATACACAATATTTCATTTCCTTTAGGATTGACTGGTTTGATCTCCTTGCTGTCCAAGAGACTCCCAAGAGTCTTCTCCAACACCACAGTTCAAAAGCATCAATTCTTTGGTACTCAGATTTCCATATAGTCTAACTCTCACATTCATACATTACTACTAGATAAACCACAGCTTTGACTAGATGGACCTTTGTTGGTAACATAACGTCTCTGCTTTTTAATATGCTGTCTATGTTGCTCATTACTTTTCTTCCAAGGAGCAAACACCTTTTAATTTCATGGCTGCAGTCACCATCTGCATTGATTTTGGAGCCCCCAAAAATAAAGTCTGTCACTTTTTCCATTGTTTCCCCACCTATTTACCATCAAGTGATGAGGCGAGATGCCATAATCTTAGTTTTCTGAATGTTGAGTTTTAAGTCAACTTTTTCACTTTACTCTTTCACTTTCATCAAGAGGCTCTTTAGTTCTTCTTTGCTTTCTTCCAGAAGTGTGGTGTCATCTGCATATCTGAGGTTATTGATATTTCTCCCGGAAATCTTGATTCCAGCTTGTGCTTCATCCAATCCAACATTTCTCATCATGTACTCTGTTGCTGCTGCTAAATCACGTCAGTCGTGTCCAACTCTGCGTGACCCCATAGACAGCAGCCCACCAGGCTCCCATCCCTGGGATTCTCCAGGCAAGAATACTGGAGTGGGCTGCCATTTCCTTTTCCAGTGCATGAAAATGAAAAGTGAAAGTGAAGTCGCTCAGTCGAGTCCGACTCTTCGCGACCCCATGGACTGTAGCCTACCAGGCTCCTCCGTCCATGGGATTTTCCAGGCAAGAGTACTAGAATGGGGTGCCATTGCCTTCTCCGTCATGTACTCTACATATAAGCTAAATAATCAGGGTGACAGCATATAACCTTGATGTACTCCTTTCCCAATTTGGAACCAGTCTGTTGTTCCATGTCCGGTTCTAACTGCTGCTTCTTAATCTGCATACAGATTTCTCAGGAGGCAGGTCTGGAAAAACCACATCTTTGACTAGACGGGACTTTATTGTCAAAGTAATGTCTCTGCTTTTTAATATACACTGTCTAGGTTGGTCATAGCTTTTTTTCCAAGGAGCAAGTATCTTTTAATTTCATTGCTTTAGTCACCATTTGCAGTAATTTTGGAGTCCACGAAAATAAAGTCTGCAACTGTTCCCATTGTTTCCCAATCTATTTGCTGTGAAATGGTGGGACTGGATGCCATGAACTTCGTTTTTGGAATGCTGATTTTTAAGCCAATATTTTCACTCTCCTCTTCACTTTCATCTGGAGGTTCTTTAGCTCTTCTTCACATTCTGCTGTAAGTGTGGTATCATTTGCATATCTGAGATTATTGATATTTCCCCAGAAATCTTGCTTTCAGCTTGTGTTTCATCCATCCTGACATTTTACATGATGTATTTGGCTTATAAGTTAAATAAACAGGGTGACAAAATACAGACTTGATGTACTCCTTTCCTAATTTGGAATCAGTCTGTTGTTCCATGTCTGATTCTAACTGTTGCTTCTTGACCTGCATACAGATTTCTAAGGACACAGATAAGGTGATCTGATATTCCCATCACGTTAAGAATTTTCCACAGTTCGTTGTGATCCACACAGTCAAAGGCTTTGACACAGACAATATAGTAAAAATAGATGCTTTTCTGAAACTCTCTCTCTGTTTTTTTTTTTTTCTATGTTCCAACAATGTTGACAATTTGATCTCTGGTTGCTCTGCCCTTTGTAAATCCAGCTTGAACATCTGGAAGTTTTTGGATCATTTACTGTTGAAGCCTGGCTTGGAGAATTTTGAACATTACCTTGCTAGCATGTTAGATGAGTGCAATTGTGCAGTAGTTTGAACATTCTTTGGCTTTGCCTTTCTTTGGGATTGGAATGAAAACTGACATTTTCCTATCCTGTGGCCACTGCTGAGTTTTCTAGATTTGCTGGTATATTGAGTGCAGCACGTTCCCAGCATCATCTTTTAGATTTTGAAATAGCTCAACTGGAATTAATCATCTCCATTAGCTTTTTCATAGTAATGAGTCCTAAGGACCACTTGACTTTGGACTCCAGGAAAATGGGCTCTAGGTGAATGATCACACCATCACAGTTATCTGGATCATGAAGATCATTTTTTGTATAGTTCTTCTGTGTATTCTTGCCACCTCTTCTTGGTATATTCTGCTACTGTTGGGTCCATATGATTTCTGTCATTTATTTTGCCCATCTTTGCATGAAATGTTCCCTTGGTATCTCTAATTTTCTTGAAGAAATATCTAGTCTTTTCCATTCTATTGTTTTCCTCTATTTCTTTGCATTGATCACTTAGGTAGGTTTTCTTATCTCTCCTTGCTATTCTTGATACTGTGCATTCAGATGGGTGTATCTTTCCTCTCCCCCCCACCCCCACACCCTTTAGCTTCTCTTCTTCTGTCAGCTATTTGTAAAGCTTCCTCAGAAAACCATTTTGCTTTTGTGTTTCTTTTTCTTGGGGATGGTCTTGATCACTGCCTCCTATTTAATGTCACGAACCTCTGTCCATAGTTCTTCAGGCACTCTGTTTATCAGATCTAATCCCTTGAATCTGTTTGTCACTTCCACTGTATAATCGTAAGGGATTTGATTTACATCACACCTGAATGGTCTAGTGGTTTTCCCTACTTTCTTCAATTTAAGTCTGAATCTTGCATTAAGGAGTTCATGATCTGAGCCACAGTCAGCTCCCAGTCTTGGTTTTTCTGAATCTATAGAAATTCTCCATCTTTGGCTGCAAAGAATAGAATCAATCTGATTTTAGTATTGGCCATCTGGTGATTTCCATGTGTAGAGTCATCTCTTGTATTGTTGAAAGTTGGTGTTTGCTGTATGACCAGTGCATTCTCTTGACAAACTCTGTTAGTTTTTGCCCTGCTTCATTTTGTACTCCAAGGCCAAAATTGCCTGTTACTCAAATATCTCTTGACTTCCTACTTTTCCATTCCAGTCCCCTGTGATGAAAAGGGCATCTTTTTTTTTTTTTTTTTTTTTTCAGTGTTAGTCCTAAAGTTCTTGTAGGTCTTTGAAGAACCTTTCAACTTCAGCTTCTTTGGCATTAGTGGTTGGGGTATAGCCTTGGATTACTTTGATACTAAATGGATTTCCATGGAATTCAACAGAAATCATTCTGTATATTTTAGATTGCACCCAAGTACTGCATTTTGCACTCTTTTGTTGACTATGAGAGCTACTCCATTTCTTCTAAGGGATTCTTGCCCACAGTAGCAGATATAATCATCATCTGAATTAAATTATCACATTCCAGTCTGTTTTAGTTCACTGATTCCTAAAATGTCAATGTTCACTCTTGTAATCTCCTTTTTGACCACTTCCAACTTAACTTGATTCATGAAACTAGCATTCCAGGTTCTTATGCAATATTCTTTACAGTTTCATAGTTTGCTTCCACCACTAGTCACATCCACAACTGGTTGTTGTTTTTCCTTTGGCTCTGTTTCTTCGTTCTTTCTAGAGTTATTTCTCCACTCTTCTCCAGTAGCATATTGCACACCTACTGACCTGGTGAATTTGTCTTTCAGTGTCATATCTTTTTGCCTTTTCATGCTCTTCATGGGGTTCTCAAGGCAAGAAGACTGAGGTGGTTAGATATTCCCTTATCCAGTGGAACACGTTTTGTCAGAACTCTCTACCATGACCCGTCCATCTTGGGTGGCCCTATAAAGCATGACTCATAGTTTCACTGAGTTAGACATGGCTGTGATCTATGTGATTAGTGTGGTTAGTTTTCTGTGATTGTGATTTTCAGTCTGTCTGCCCTCTGATGGATAAGGATAAGAGGCTTATGGAAGCTTCCTGATGGGAGAGACTGACTATGGGTGAAACTGGGTTTTGTTCTGATTGGAGGCTGTGCTCAGTAAACCTTTTTTCCAATTTTCTGTTGGTGGGAAGGGTTTGGTCCCTCCCTCTTGTTTGACTTTAGACCAAACTATGGTAAGGGTAATGAAGATAATGATGACCTCCTTCAAATGGTCTTGTGCATGCTCCGTTCTCTTCAGTTCCCCTGACCCTTTAGCAGACCTCTGTTGTCCCACGTCTCTGCTGGAGACTCCTGGACACTCACAGTCAAGTCTTTGTCAGTCTCTTGTGATGTCACTGTCCCTTTCTCCTGGGTCCTGGTGCACACAAGGTTTTGTGTGTGCCCTCCAGGAGTCTGTTTCCCCAATCCTGTGTAAGTTCTGTAATCAAATCCCACTGGCCTCCAAAGTCAAATTCCCTGGGGGTTCAGTACCTTTGCCAGATCCCCAAGTTGGGAAATCTGCTGTGCATCCTAGCACTTTCTTAACAGTATGATAACTTATTTGGTATAGTTTTCTGAAGTTTTATGAATCACTTGCTCAGCAACTCTATGGTGGGGTTAATGGTGACCTCCTCCAAGAGGGTTTATGCCACACAGTGTGACCCAGGTCTGCTGCACCCAGAATGCTTGCCCCTGCAAGGGGCATGCCACTGCTGATGCATGTCTCCTCAGGAGACACTCAAATACTCAAAGGCAGTGGCTCAATCTCGATGGGGTCTCTGAGTCCTGGTGTGCACAAGGTTTTGTTTGAGCCCTGTGAGCATCTCTGGTGGGTATGGGGTTTGATTCTAAACTTGATTTCACACCTCCTACCATCTTGCTTGGACTTCTCCTTTGCCATTAGAGGTGGGATATCTATTTTTGGTGAGATCCAACATTCTCCTGTCAATGGTTGTTCAGCAGCAAAGTTGCAATTTTGGAATTCTTGCAGGACAAGGTAAGCGCACATCCATCTACTCTATCATCTCTCCTCCTTCTATGACATGTATTGTATAGTATCTTAATTCCTACTCTCACTCTCTCGCTCACACACATAGAGAAATTGGAAGCCACCAAAATGTCCTTTAATAGCTGAATGGATTAAAAAAACTAAGGTATATCAATATAATACAATATTATTCAATAATAAAAAGAAATTAACTCTCAAATCACAAAAATAAGTGGATCAAATCTGAAGGAATGTTATTAAGTAAAATGAGTGAGACTGGAAATTGTTGTACACTGAATGATGTGAATTATAAGACATTCTGGAAAAGTTAAAACTGTAGAGTCAGTAAAAAATATCAGAGATCTTTTTTTTTTTCTTTCAAAATAGTTTTATTAGATTGAATATCATTTGACAACACTCAAATTTTCCTCTCCTACTTTGACACACAAGTTCACTCAATCAGATTATCCATTGCCACATAGCTCATATACTACAATGCGTATGTGTGTCTTCAGGCACCTCAAAACTGGGAAATCTGGGTTGCTGTTGGTTGCTGTGGTGAGTTTCAGATTCCACAACCTGAACACAAATTTTAAAGGTCCATCTCGAGCTACATTAAGGTATTGAAACTAGAATTTTTGTTTGGGGAAGTAGTTTATTTTTCTTTCCTGGAAAGTCAAATGAATAGCCTTGAAGAGCAGGAGGTGTCTACACCTTTCTCTCATATTGACTAACTGGAAACTTCAGTATTATGTACATCAAAATGAGGAGAAAAAGTCAGTGTGACTTTCTTCCAAGTGAGCCTTGTGCATGCTTTGGTAGATTCTGCCAAATTTGAAAGTGCCTTCTATAGGGCAACTTCCCGAGACTTCCTTGGGTTCATCTCTCAGACAAGAAAACAGAAAGGCATAAAAAGAGGAGAAACAAACAGAAAAAGAACCACTTCAGGGACCAAATGGTGAGCAGAGAGAAAGTGGCTCCTGGTGTTTTGGTTTTCCCTGGCACCTAGAGACTGAGGACCAGGCAGAGTTGGGCCATAGCCAATGTCACAGAGGGCCCTGCACTATCTAGAATACATCTGACAATTGTGGTGACTTCAGGTCAGAGGATATGGAGACTTATGGGGGTCACCTGGGAATAGTATGTAAAGGGAAGTAGTGATATTTCCCACAGGCAATTGAGATAGAGGTATGGAGTGATAGAATGCCATCTCTTTGCAAGTTTATTCTTCCTGAACCTGGTGCTCTACTGGCAGGGTAGGTCCAGCTTTTATTTTTATTTTGTCTGGATTGAATCCAGACACTTGGTGAGCAGAGAAGACTGGCAGGCAAGAGCCACTGTGGATCCTAGAGACAAGTGGGAAAGAAAGATATTAAACCAAAGAACACAAACAAGAAGCCACTGATTTGATTTGTGTGGCCTACTGTGTTCCTTGAGAATAGACTTATGGACATGGGGAGAGGGGAAGAGAGGGTGAGATGTATGGAGAGAGTAACATGGAAGCTTACACTACCATATGTAAAATAGATAGCCAATGGGAATTTGCTGTGTCTCAGGAAACCCAAACAGGGGCTCTGTATCACCTAGAGGGGTGGGATGGGGAGGGAGATAGGAGGGAGGTTCAAAAGAGAGGGGATATATGTACCTATGGCTGATTCATGCTATCGTTTGACAGAAAGTTACAAAGTTCTCTAAAGCAATTATCATTCAATTAAAAAATAAATGCATTTTAAAAAAAGATCATGCTTAGTTTTAAGTCCTGTCTGACTCTTTGACACCCCATGGATTCTCATCCGCCAGACTTCTCTGTCCATGAGATTTCCCAGGCAAGAATACTGGAGAGGGATGCCATTTACTTATCCAGCCCTAGAGAGTATTTTAGGGCAATGAATTTATTCCTGTATGATGTTATGGTAAATACATGACACTATATGTTTGTCAACCTTACAACACAAAAAGTAAATCAGTGTATGCATATTAAATAAATATGTGTTGACAAAAATAATGGAATGCAGAATTTGACCAAAAATCTAATTATATTACAAATGTACTAAACCACCTCACTAAGATCCCCTGGCTTAAGAACCGTTGGAAATGAATGGATTTGCAAAACAAAAGTCAAAAGCAAGACAAACAAACAAAAAAATCTAAAAAACAAACAAACAAAAAACTGTAGTCTAGTTGATAGTGCTCTTTCTCATAGGGGTAAGGTTAACAATCCCAATACTGTTTTACATGTATGCTTTAACTGAACAATTGAATAGATGGTACATGAATATGCATACATATATTTCTCTGCTCTGTTAGCTGAAAAGGTCTAAAAGAAATAATACCCTGAAATCTGAACAAAAGCAATGACATAGAAGGAAGCACAGATCTTGGTTGCCAATACTGTTTTCCAATGAAAGAAACCAGGCTTCTTGGAGGAATGACTGATCGTAGGGCTTGGAGAGGAAACGTAGAAGAGAAGTCTGGATGATCTTATTGTGTCAAAAAGGAAGTGTTAAAAAATGAAAGAGCCCCACGTTAATGGGGTTATGTCAAAGAAGGCAGGCATGAGCTTGCAATGGCCAAAACTATAACAAGATGAGCAATGAAATAAATTAAGTAAGTCATCACTTGGGATTATATCCCAAAGTATAAAATTAATATCTATGAGTCAATACTGATATAAATAAATGATTGAATACATGTGAGAGAGTAGACCAATTTCCCATGCAGACTAATTTCAAATAATTGACATAGGCAGTTTGGTTCTCAGGGAGGTGGAATGTAACTCCCTATTCCTTAAGAGTGAGTTACGCATAATGACCTCCTTCCAAAAAATACAGCCATATGGAAAGGGAGAAAAAGAGTAGCTTAACAGTGGAATGACCTGACAAACACTATTTTAGCCAGGTAGTCAAGGTCAACATTAAGATTTATAAGGAATGTTAGTAGTATCACAGGATGATAAAGACATTCCACTTCTGCAGTCTTCCTTCCCTTAAATCCATAGTCCCAGGATAACAGTAAAAACATCAGCCAAATTCAAGTTGAGGAACATTTTATTAAATACCTAACTAGAACTCAAAACTATCAAGATCATAAAGATAAGGGAAGTTGGAGAAATCGTCACATCCAAGAAGAGCCAAAAGAAACATGGCTACTAAATGCAATGTGGGATCTGGGATGAGCTTCTGGAACAAAAAAGTGACATTAGGTAAAAACTAAGAATATCTTAATAGAAAAATTCTTAGAAATGAAGTATGCGCTCTAGTTAATAACACTAGTTGTGATTTATGGGAAATTTCTGGTATATAAGAATTATCATTGCTTTTTTGTAAATCTAAATTTGTTCTAAGTTGGTTTTTTTTTTTTTTTTCACGTGTCTGGTGGTCATTGTCACAAGCATGCATCCCTTACAGGTGGTTGTGCTTTTGTGTACTTTGCTGTAGAGTATTGTATAGACTACATTAGTACAATACCTTTATTTCTAGCCCAGGATGTCCAGACATCTGTGTAAAAGCAGCAGTATATAGACAACTCTGATAGTTGGGTTCTAAGGCTAAATCTGTTGGACTTATGAACAAACTGGATTTACAAACGCACTCTAAGAATGGAACTCATTCATATGTGTGAGATAGCCTATGTGACACAAGTCTGCAAATCAGAAAAGGGCCCTTATCTTGTCATGCTTGTACTCTGATATTGAACCTCTATCCTATAAAAATGTGAGAAATAAATTTCTGTTGTTCAGAAGCCCCTCTGTGCATGGTAGCTTCTTATACCATCCCAAGTGAACTAGAATACATAAACACACATAAAAATCAATGATAGAGGTGGAAGGTGTCATTTTACACTAGGAAATGAAAGATTGTCCAACAAATTATGACGCAACTATTTAGTAACCTTCTGGAAAAATATAAACTTGAAGAATTCTTTCTCTATATCCACATTTCACATATAAGTTCCCTACCTGAAATGTGGTTTATATATCTTTGATTGACAATACCCAATTATTTTTCAAAATTTAATTCAAAACTCCCCCTCCCTTCCCCTTGTCTCTCTTGCTGAGAAATTCATCATAAAGCAAATAGGTGAGATTGGCCAAGACAGGAATTTATGACACAGGGGCATGGAACCATAGTGGGTCAGAGTGAGATATTAGAGGTCAAGTAGGAGTAAAGAAGATATACATGCCATCAGAGTAGCCTAGTATAGGGAGTCAGAACTCAAATAGGGTGAAGTGATATGATCCACAAAAGCAGGGAAGGGAGGTGTGTTGCATGAGATGTCAGAGCTTGAGCAGAGAGAACAGAATATTCATGCTAGGACTTGTCATGGGCAGTCATTCCCAAAGTGGGATTAAGAGGCATTCACAGAGAAGAGCAACTTGCCGTGAAAGGCCCATTAATTCTTCAAGATAGTAACTAGGAGGCTGGCCTGGCATACAGAACAAAAGTTTAAGTCCTGAAAGGTTGTTGCTGAACCATGAAAGACACTGGGATTCTTGGTCTCTGGAGGAGAGGAATTCAATCAGGGGCCAGTAATGAGGCTTGATCACTCAGAACTTTTGTGTAATAAAGTTTTATTAAAGTATAAAAGAGATAGAGAAAGCTTCTGACATAAATATCAGAAAGGGGTTAGAAAGAGTGCCCCCATGCTAGTCTTTAGGAGTATGTTATATGCCTGTCAGCAAGCTGTTAATTAGAGAAAGGAGATGTATCAAAACTCTGAGTGGCACCAGGCCCGTCACCCACAACATGCATTTTCAGATAACACTGGCACCAGGTGAGTCACCCCAGGCCATAAAATGATCGACACGAATCTTGAAGAAAGACAGATTTCCAACTAAATACATAGTTTCATTAACATAGATTAGGAGAACAATGTATGAGTAATACATACAGATTTGTTGAGGCTTTATTGGTTCTGAGTCTTAAGCAGAACCTACTTGAAGAAAGAGTCTAAGGTAAATATGTTATGTTCATTAACATAACTTAAGAAAAGCATTTCCATAAGAAAAATGCATTGGTTAGCTCAAGGTTTGAGAAAAGTTAAGTTCAGGTGGAACCAGGTGTTGTCATGGCAACACAGAATTTTAAGAGATACCTCCTTTTAATTTTGTATAGAGAAGGGAAAAAACAATCTGACACTTGTAGTTTGTTTCCTCCTGCCTCTTAAGAGAGAGATAAAAAACATCTGATACTTGCTGCCTATTCCCTCCATTTGAAGACCCTGGCCTTCCTTCCTGGTACTCTTGCAGTCTGGAGAAGAGGAAATCCATAAGAAGGAGGTAGTTTTGTATAGAAAGTCAGAGGTCAAGCAAGAGCAGGAGGGCCTCCATGCCAGAAGGCGGGACAGTCCTGTGTGTGCAGTAAAAGGCTGAGTAGAACAAGGATATCAGTATATGGGGGTGTTCCAGTGAAGTGTATCAAAGCCCAAGCAGGGTAAAGGGGTCATGTTTATCAAAGTGTTGCATGGAATGGGTGTAAGAGTCTAAGCATGTTGAGAAAGACATTAACAAGTTTTGCAGATAATCCAGCATTTTGTGATATCAGAGCCTGAGGTATATAGGGAGGATACACACAGGCATTTACATGCATATGTACCCTTTCCAAACTCTGTCTAATGAGGGGAACTGGTAAATAATGAGAGTATATAGGCCTCACACATTGGATTCTAAATTCTATTTTTGAATAAAAATAATTGGACATTCTTAGAGAAATTGTTAATTCAATAACTAGTGCAAGGAAAGTACAAGATGAGCCTTGAATATCTTGTACCAAAAACATCAAATTGGCCAAAGAATGATGGGGAGACATGAAAAGGGCAGAGAAGCCAACTTAATATGTTTCCCACCACCCAAGGCTAGAACACAGTGAATCTCAAAATAAATAATGATAGTGAGAGATCATGATTCCTTTAGTAAAATAGACTATTGATCAAATAAATATAAATGAATTAATAAACCTAAAGCTTGATGAGAAATAAAATATTTACAACATTAAAATGCAAAAAAAAAAAATTAATTACAAGATAGAGGAGAGTAACTTGACAGCGGAGAAGCTTGATTGCAATCACTTCAATCAAGTGATCCAAGCGAACGTCATCAACAATGGTACACACTGAGATCATGATCCACCTGAAAGAAAGAGTGAGATGATAATAACACAGTATCATTTTCATCATTTTCCTGTCAATGATGGAAAACATGAAATTCATCGTGAACAAATAATGGATAAACCAAAATTGAGAAGAATTCTACAAAATAGCTGGACTCTACTTTTGGCATCCGAGTAATACTGGCCTCATAGAATGAGTTGCAAAATGTTCCTTTCCAATTCTATTGATACATTTGGAATGTGTGTATGGAGAATTGGCACGACTTTTGATTTGAGTATTTGGGAGATTTCACCAGCAAAGTTATCTGGGTCTAGGTGTCATAGGGGGTGCTTTTGGGAGGTCGCTATTCAGACTTTTATTTTCTTCTTGAGTCAGTTTCAGTCATTTGTGTATTTCTAGAATTTTGTCCATTTCATCTGTGTTTTTTAACCTGTACCATGGTATTCCCTTGCAATTATATTTATCTAAAGTTAGTAGTAATTTTTCCTTTTTCCTAATTTTAGTAATTTGTGTCATCTTCTTCCTCCCATTGATCATTATTATTAAAGTTGTGTCAATTTGATGGTCTTCTAAATAACCAACTTTTGATTTGTTGATTTTCTCTGTGATTTTTCTCTTCTCTATTTCATTTATTTTGATCCTATGTTTATTGTTTATTATGTCTGCTTAATTTGATTTTAGTTTGCTATATCCCATAACTTAGGAGTGCTGAGTTTTTATTTTCATACTTCTCAAAGTACAGTTGTCCCTTGAACAAGAGGATTGTTAATTGTGAAGATCCACTTATAGAAAGATTTTTTTTTCAATAATAAATACTAGAGCACTACACGACCTGCAGCTGGTTGAATCTGCAGAGGTCAAATCCCAGATGTGGAAGAACCACATAGATGGAGGCTTGACTATAATTTACTCACTTATTGCCACCTGAAGAAAAGGTTGTTGCCCTAAACTCCACATTGCTTGAGGGTCAACTGTATTGTCTACCATTTCTTATGATTCTTTCTTTGATCCTTTCATCATTTAGGAGTATGTTGCTTAATTCACATATTTGTTTTTCAAATTTTTTTGTTTCTAATTTCATTATATTCAGAGGACAAAGTTTATATGACCTCAACCCTTTAATATTTATTTAAGTTTTCTTATGTACTAGCATATAAGTATCATGGAAAATATTTCATGCACTCAAAAAAGAATGCATATATTGCATGGGATAAATTGCTGTATAGATATCTCTTAGGTCTATCTGGTTTATATTATCATTTAAGTTTTCTATTTCATAGTTGATCTTCTGCCTAATCTTTCCACCTTTGAAAATGGATTAGTAAAGTCTAAGGATTATTGTTGGATTGTCTATTTCTCTCTCCAATTCTATCAGGTTTTTTTCCCCATGCATTTTTGGGTTTTCTTGTTACGTGCATATGTAATTGTTACATCTTCCTAAATGTTTCATGTTGGTTTCATCAGTACTATCTGACTGTTTGCCAATGCCACGAACTGTAGCTCACCAGGTTCCTTTGTCCCTGGAATTTTCCAGGCAAGAAGAGTGGAGTTTGTTGCCATTTTCTACTCCAGGGGATCTTTCTAACCCAAGGATTCAACTCTCTTCTCTTGCATCTTCTGAATTGGCAGGTGGATTCTTTACCATGGAGCCACCTGGGAAACCCTGGAACAAAGTGTACCAAGAAGGAAATATACACGGTACACTAAGACAGAGCAACAGCAGAATAAACCTACTCAAATGCTGAAATAAGAGGAAAGAGAATACCTATCAGAGGAGGTAACATTTAAGCCATGATCCAAGGACTGAGGATCTATCCATCAATATAAAAATGAAAGTGTTAGTCACTCAGCTGTGTCCAGTTCTTTGTGACCCCATGGACTGTAGCCCACCAGTCTCCTCTGTCCATGGAATTTTCCAGGTAAGAATACTGGAGTGATTGCCATACCCTCCTCCAGTTGATTACCTTTACATCTTCTTTGAATATACCCTTGTCCAACTTGTCCAAAATACAACCCAGAGAAGACCATCTATAATCCTCCTGGACATTATAAACTGCCTAATGAAGCATTCAGGCACTGAGAATAAGATTGTTTCCCACTTTTTCCACCTCATGGATGTTTTAGTCATGGTCAGTATGTTTTGACATTGGACAGGTGCCTTTCCTTGCAGACAGACTACTCCCTCTTCTGTGGCTAAAGTTCTTTAGGAAAAGATTAAACCTATCTGGGGAACTCCTCTCAAACATCATAATGATAAGGACACCCATTATACTGGTCAATTACTTTGCATAGTTTTTCAGCATTTTCACTGCACTTATCACCCTCAGTCTCTGTATTAGTCAAATGCAATAAAATATTCATTAAGACTCAGTTGGCAAAATTTGTTGAGGCCCTCCATTTACCTTGGCCAAAAGCATTGCATTGGTCCTTCTGAAACACAGATCCACCCTTTTTGGAATTCATAAACTCTTGCCCTTTGAGATAGTCACAGGAGAGCCACTTGGCTCCTTCCACATTTGACCCACAACAGATGAAAGGAGAGGTGCTCTGATATTTCAACACATCTTTCAACCTGGAGATTCCCTCTGTTTAAAGAAAGATTCCAGAAGAACCCTCTTCAATCTTGCTGGAAAGACCCTATCAGGTACTGCTAATCAACCCTTGTGCCACCAAGCCCCAGGGAATAGACTTGGATTCACATGACACATCTAAAGACAGAACCTATCCAGACTGGACCTGCACATCATCTGTTGATCTGAAAGCAAAGATTTTCAGAAATTCAACCATATGATATCTGATAAGACATATTTCACAAGATATTCAGATCTGGTCTTTTGAAAGTTTGTCTGTCAAACTTCTGATGTTGGCACGATGCTTCAGATGATCTCCAATGTCTATGATCTTGATGACATGAATTTTAGATAAACAGGGCCTCAGAGTTTTCCCTCTTACCCCTCCTTGTTACTCTAATGTGACTTCAATATGCTTCCAAACTGCATTTTAATTCTAACATGGGACACTACACTCGGGAAAGGTCCTTCCTGGCAATGGATGTGTGGGGTGGGGGCACACAAAAGGGTGATGAAATTGGAAAATTTGACTCTTGATCAGTGATGTTTTCAGAGAAAGATCTTGATCAATGGGTAGAAGTGCAAAAATTAATAAAGAGAAACTTCCATTAAAATAGAGTTGGGAGGCCAGAAGGGAGAGCTCTCAGAGATGACAGGAGAGCCCAACAGGAAGAAGCAAGACTTCCTCTCCTTGCCTGGCAAGAGCTCAGCCAATGAGAGACTGTCAGGACTCAGCCAATGAAAAGTCACACTTCAAACCCTCAGCCTCCCATGGACACATTACTTAGTGTTGCCTTCCTAACTTCCTCATTCTTTCTTTAAAATAATTATCTTCTCTCTGTTAAGGGATATTTGCATGTGGCTCACCATTTGCATACAGACCTTGAATTGGAATTCCTTGTTGAAGTGGAATGGACTCATTTTTGTTGAAGCAATGCCTGACAGTCTATTTAAGTCAACATAATCTTAACGCAAGTTTTGATAAACCTGCGCCTTTTTAGTGTCTGCTCAGTACTAGTATTCTAGGCCTGGCAGCCTTCCTTTGTCTCTCTGAAGGAAAAAGCAAAACAAACAAAAGCCACGGTAGGTTTCTTTGAGTGGGGCTTAAAATCATGCAGTTGTCATCTTTCCTCTAGTTACACAAAATGCATGACCCCATCCACACTAAGGGTCCCAGAATAACCCATGCCACAGCTGGCAGAGGGCACCTGGCGCCCAGGGCCAGGATTCCGAGGGAGGAGAGGGCAAGATCAAGAAGAGCACCACTGAAATACCTGCTTCTGTCGCTATGGCCAAGGAGAAGGACACCCCTGAGGAGGAGAACCCATTAGTCATGGATGCTCCTTCATCCACCTAGGGTGAGTAACATCTCGGCTCCTTCCCCAGGGATTCCCAGGCCTGGGCTACAGGTGATGTCCCCTTGAGGAGATGATGCCCTTTGCTGCAACTCAGTCCACACATCCACACTGTTAGATTTGGGCCCTGAAAAAAAAATACATGCCCTTTACCCAAGGTGTGATCTTTGTACTTCTAAATCCCCTCATACCATTTGCCTTGGTAGTTTCTGTACATATACACATACGCAGACTCACTCACACAGGCCACTGAATTTATTCTATATAAAGATATGACCAGGACCACAGTTGTTATTTTACATCCCCTGGTGAATTAGGTGAAACAATTTTAAAAATTGTCAATGTGTGGCAAAAACCACTACAATGTTGCAAAGTAATGAGCCTCCAATGAATAAAAATAAATGGAAAAAAAATAAAATAAAAATTGCTTTTTATTTTTAATGCTAAAATGAAGATTATCTCATACTGAAGATAATCTGACATTGCTGTTGTGATATCACTCACCAGAGTGGTCATTTTTTCAATAAAACATTTCATGTTGCTTTTATCTGTTATCACTGTTGCTTGAAATTTTTTAAAGCCTACTAGACAATAATTATACTGAGACAGTTCTTTCAATCATTTTTTAGAATGAGTTTTAGCAAAGATCATGCATATTGATCACTTTAAAAGTGAAGAATTTAAGACTAATTCTGGACTTACATGTTGAGTGTCTCAGGCAATTCTAAAGGGTAAAATATAATAAAAAAAAAAAATAAGAAGAAGAAGAAGCATCCTGATCTCTTTAATTTTCATCCTTTCCCCCTGCCCTGGTATTGGACCAATAAATTGGCAGGGTGAGAGCCTAACTATCCACACTTACTGTTTAGGTAGTATGTTATGATGCAAAAAGAAGAAAAACTGAGCAAAGCATCATGGCAAGGAAAAAGTAAGGCTATTTGCAAACAGAATTCACCTCTGCTATGTATTTTTTTTTATTTTAATGGGCTCAATCTAATACAATTTAAGTATAGAAAATAAAGTGGGCATGAGGGGCTGGGGTGGTGGAAAATGGAGCGATGCTCATCAAAGGGTACAAATTTTCAGTCTTAAGATGCGTAAGTTCCGAGGAACTAATGTTCATCATTCAAAGTACTATATTGTATACCTGAAAATTACTATGAGCATAGAGCAGGAATGTTCTCACCATGAAAATCACAACAAACTGCTAATTATGTGAGGTGAAGAATATGCTATCTAACCATATTCCTGGAAACATTTTACAATATATACTTATATAAAAATGACCACATTGTACATCTGAAACTTACACTATATCTCAATAAATCTGAAGGAAAACATTAAAGGAAGAATAGTGAACAGAGAAGCAGGTATAACTTTTGTTGTGCATATCTCTGGAGCTGGAGAGAAACATCTAGTGCATAGTTCATGGACTCTAATGTACATGGACTCAGTAACTGTGGTTCCCAGGCTCTAGAGCCCAATTTCAATAGATGTGTTGCATGGACTTAGTTGTTCTGCAGCATGTGAAATTTTCCAGCATTGGCAGGGAGATACTTTCCCACTGAGCTACCAGAGAAATTCTGGAGTTACTGTCTTTTTCTCTTTCAAATTTTTTCATTTAGTGTTACTACCGGTTGCTATAGCACGTTTCCAATTCTGCACCCAGGCCACAAATTTCACAAGGTCCATCTCAATCTAGGTTAAGTTATTGAATGTTGAGTTCTTGTTGGGGCTGCATTTTTATTTTTTATTTTTCTTTCCAGGAAAGCCAAATGAACAGCTCCAAAAGCAAGAGGAGTCTGCACCTTACACTCGTCATTGTCTGCTGGAAACTTCAGTATCACTTACAGCAAAACAAGGAGAAAAAGCCAGTGCCACTTGCATTGAATGCAGTGAATACATGCATTGAATGCAATGAATTGAATGACTGAATACATGTGAGAAAATAGACCAATTTCTCATGCAGACAAATTTCACATAATTAACATAGGTAATTTTGCTCTCAGGGAGGTGGAATGTAACTCCCTATTCCTTAAGAGTGAGTTACACATAGTGACTTTTTTCCCAAACAAATACAAGAATATGGAGACAGAGAAAAATTGTAACTTGACAGTAGAATAAGCTGACAAACACATACTTCAGCCTGGTGGTCAAGATCAACACTAATAAGGATAAGGCATGTTGATAGTATCACATGATGAAAAGGACACTCCACATCTGCAGTCTTCCTCCCCCAAAGTCCATAGTCCCTGGCTAATAGTAAAAAATCAGACAATCCAAGTTGAAGAACATTTTGTAAAATACCTGACTAAAACTCTTCAAAAGTATGAAGATCACAAAAATAAGGGAAGTCTGAGAAATTGTAACATTCAAGAGGCTAAAGAGACATGGCTACTAAATGCAATGTGGGATCTGGGATGAGTTCCTAGAACAGAAAAGACATTAGGTAAAAACTAAGAAAATTTTAGTAAGAAAAGTCTTAGAAATGAAGTAGGCACTCTACTTAACAATATGTATGATTTATGAAAAATTTCTTACATATGGGATCTATCTTTGCTTTTTTGTAAATCTAAAATTGCCCTAAGATGCTTTAACGTTTTGTTTTGTTTTTTAAGTGTTTGGTGGACATTCTCTCATGTGTGCATCCTCTACAAGTGGTTGTGTTTTATGTACTTTACTGCACAGTAGATTTTAGAGTACATTAGTACAGTACCTTTATTTGAAGCCCAGGACGTCTGGAAGCATGTGTAAAAGCAGCATTATGTAGCTGAATCCATTAGTCAGGTACTAAGGCTAACTTTGTTGGGCTTATGAGCAAATTGGACTTACAAACACATTCTCAGAATGGAACTTGTTCATATGCAGCGATGTCCTATAGGAGACAAGACAGTAACTCAAAAAAGGGCACTCATCTGGCTATACTGGTACCCTGATCTGCTACCTCTAGCCTCCAGGAATGTGAGAAATAAATTTCTGTTGTTCACAAGCACCTCCATGCACAGTATTTTGCTGTACTGGCCCAAATGAACTATGATATATAAACAGAAATACACACAGATGATAAAGGTAAAGGTGTCATTTCACACCGGGAGAAGAAACTTTGTTCAACAAATTGTGATGCAACTATTTAGTAACATCCTGAAAAAATATAAAATTGAATAATTCATTTTTACACCCTATAATTCATATGAAAATTCTCTACCTGAAATGTGGTTATCTATCTTTGATTGGCAATGTCCACTTATTCTTCAAAATTTAACTCAAGACTGCCATCCTGCCTTCCCCTTCTCTCTCTTGCTGAGCAACTCATCATAAAGCAATTATGTGAGGTGGATCAAGACAGGCATCCATGACAGGGGGTCATGGAGACAGTGTGCCAGAGTGAAATGTTAGAGGTGACGTAGGGGTGAGGAAGATATCCCTGCACTCGGAGTAGCCTAGTATGGGAAGTCAGAACTCAAAGAGGGTGAAGTGATAAGATCCACGAAAGCAGAGAAGGGAAGTGTGTTGCATGAGATGTCAAAACTTGAGCAGGGAAAATAAGATATCCCTGCTAGGACTTGTCATAGACAGTCAGTGCCAACGTGGGATTAAGAGGCATTCACAGAGAAGAGTAGCTTGCTACAACAAGGCCATTTAGTCCAAAACATATTACAAAAGAGGCTGGTCTGGAATGCAGACTAAAAACCTAAGTCTGGAGAAGATGAAATCCAGAAGGAGGTGGCAGTTTTGTGTAGAAAGTCAGAGGCCAAGCCAGGGGAGGAGGGGATCCATGAATGGATGCAGGACAGCCTTATGTGGGCAGTTAGAGGCTGAGTAGAACAAGGAGAATATCTGCATGTGGGGGTGTCCCAGTGCAGAGTATCAAAGCCCAAGCCGAGTAAGGGGTGCATGTTTATAAAAGGGTTGCCTGAAGTGGGTGTCAGAGTCTGAATATGTTGGGAAAGGCATTCACATATGTTGGGGAAAATCCAGCATTTTGTGATATCAAAGCCTGAGCTACATAGGGAGGATACACACACACACACACACACACACACACAGAGGCATGCACACATACAGGTTCCAAACTTTGTCTAATGAGAACTGGGAAATAATGAGTACATATATACCTCATATTTTAGTTTCTCAATTCTGTTTTCAATGAACAATAATTGGGCATTCTTGGAGAAATTGTTAATTCCAAAATGGAATTAACAATGGCAGGGCAAGTATAAGATGTACATGGAATATCTTGTACAAAAAGCATCAAGTTATGCAAAGAATGATGGGGAGATGTCAAAGGGATAGAGAAGCTAACTTAAAGATGCTCACCCGTCCAAGGATGGAACAACATGAATATCTAAATAAATAATGATAGAGATCATGATTCATTTAACAAAATAAAATAACATTAGTCAAATAGATAGAACTGCATTAATAAATACAAAGCTTGATCAGAAATAAAGCACATGCTTTAAAATACGAAAAATGAATTAATTACAAGATAGTGGTGAGTAACTTGATAGTAGGGAAGCTGGACTGCAACCACTTCAATCAAGTGATCCAGGTGATCATCATCAACAATGGGATACATTGAAATCATGAAACACCTGATAAAATGAGATGATATGAACATAATATCATTTCCATCATGTTCCTGTCAAATATGCAAAACATGAAATTCATCATGAGCCAGTAATGGGTAAACCAAAATTGAGGCGAATTCTACAAAATAACTGGCCTCTAGCTTTGGCATCTGAGTAATACTGGCATCACAGCATGAATTGGGGAATGTTCCTTTCCACTTTTATTGATACATTTAGAATGCATGTATGGACAATTGGCTTGACTTTTGATTTAAATATTTGGTTGAATTCACAAGCAAGGTTATCTGGATCTAGATGTGGTGGGTGGGATTTTTGTGAGGTTAGTTGGGAAAGAAGTTTAAAAATTACTAATTATGTGTCCTTGCTATTCAGATTTTTATTTTCTTCTGTTTTATTTCAATCATTTGTGTATTTCTAGAAATTTGTGCATTTCATCTAAATTTTCTAATTTGTGCCATGGTATTCCCTTATAACTGTATTTATTTCTCTAAAGTTGGTAATAATTCTTCCTTTTTTATCCTTAATTTTAATAATTTGAATCTTCTTCCTCTTTTTGATCAATATTGTTAAAATAGTGTCAATGTATTGATCTTTCTAAAGAAGCAATTATTGATTTGCTGATTCTCTCTGTGGTTTTCTCTTGTCTAATTTATTTTGCTCCTATATTTATTTTTCACTATGTCTCCTTAATTTGTGTTTATTTGCTATATCCACTAACTTGGTGTGGTGTCTTTTTGTTTTCATTCTTCTCAAAGTTCTGTTGACTTTTGAACATTAGGAGTGTGAACTGTGAAGGTCCACTTATACAAAGATTTTTTTTTTTTTTCAATACTAGAGCAGTACACAATCTGCAGCTGGTTGAATGTGCAGAGGTGAAATCATGGATATGGAAGAACCACATAGATGGAGGGCCAACTATAATTTACACACGAATTGTCAACTGCAGAAACAATTGGTGGCCTAAGCTCCACATTGTTCAAGGTCAAATGCATTGTCTTCTATTTATTGTGACTCTTTCTTTGATCCTTTGATTATTTAGGAGTATGTTGCTTAATTTCCAAATATGTGTATGTTCCTCAATTATTTAATGTTTTCTAATTTCATTATATTCAGAAGATGTAGTCTATATGATTTCAACACTTTAATAATTACTTAGGTTTGTCTTATGTCCAAATATATAAGGTATCCTGCAAAATGTTTCATGCATTCTTGAGAAGAATGTATATCCTGCAGTAGATAAATTGATCTCTAGATGTCTGTTAGGTCCAGCTGGTTTATACTGTCATTCTAGTTTCTATTTCATAATTGGTATTCTGCCTAGTCTTTATATCCCTTATTGAAATTTGATTAGTAAGGTCTAACAATTATTGCTGAATTGTCTATTTTTCTTCCCAATTCTATCATTTTCTTTTCCTCCATGCCTTTTTGAGTTGTCTTGATAGGTGCATACGTTATTTTTATGTCTTCCTAATAGAGTACTCTTTTCATCATTATAAAATGTCCTTCTTTACCCCTAGTAACAATTCTTAATAAAAATTATTTTTGGTTGACATTAGTACAGTATAGCCAATTTTCTCTTCGGTTGATATTTGTATGATATATGGTTTTTAGTCATTTCACTTAAAATCTATATCTTTTACTTTAAATTTTGTCTCCAACAGATAGTATATAGATGAATGATTTTTTGTCTCCTAATGTCTGCTTTTTTATTAGATTGTTCAATTCATTCATATTTTATATCATTATTAATATGAGCAAATTTTTACCTGTTAATTTTTCTTTTGTTTTGTTTTTAAATTCAGATATTTGTCCTTTTTATCTTTATTGCCTTCATTCATGAATGAATGTTTTCAGTGTAACATTTGGTTTGCTTTCATAATACATTTTAAATTTTATTTTCTTAATGACTACACTAGGCTTTTCTCTATACATATTAACTTACTAGCTCTAATTGATTTATACTAACTTAATGAAAAGAATGCAAA
This sequence comes from Muntiacus reevesi, assembly GCF_963930625.1. Lineage (NCBI taxonomy): Eukaryota > Metazoa > Chordata > Mammalia > Artiodactyla > Cervidae > Muntiacus > Muntiacus reevesi. The sequence continues at coordinate 44,921,144 of NC_089271.1, forward strand.
ACAGCAAAATGACTGTCTGAGGAGGCCTTACAAATAGCTGTGAAAAGAAGAGAAATGAAAAGCAAAGGAGAAAAGGAAAGCTATTCCCATTTGAATGCATAGTTCCAAAGAATATTCAAGAGAGATAAGAAAGCCTTCCTCAGTGATCAGTGCAAAGAAATAGAGGAAAACAACAGAATGGGAAAGACTAGAGATCTTTCAAGAAAATTAGAGATACCAAGCAAAGATGGGCTCGATAAAGGACATAAATGGTATGGACTTAAAAGAAGCAGAAGATATTTAGAAGAAGTGACAAGAACACAGAGAAGAACTGTACAAAAAAGATCTTCATGACCCATATAATCACCATGATGTGATCACTCACCTAGAGGCAGAGAGCCTGGAATGTGAAGTCAAGTGGGCCTTAGAAAGCACCACTACAAACAAAGCTGGTGGAAGTGATGAAATTCCAGTTGAACTATTTCAAATCCTGAAACATAATGCTGTGAATGTGCTGCAATCAATATACCAGCAAATTTGGAAAACTCAGGAGTGGCCACAGAACTGGAAAAGGTCAGCTTTCATTCCAATCTCAAAGAAAGGCAATGCCAAAGAATGCTCAAACTACCACACGATTGCACTCATCTCACATGCTAGTAAAGTAATGCTCAAAATTCTCTAAGCCAGGCTTCAGCAATACGTGAAATGTGAACTTCCAGATGTTCAAGCTGGTTTTAGAAAAGGCAGAGGAACCAGGGATCAAATTGCCAACATCCACTGGATCATCGAAAAAGCAAGAGATTTCCAGAAAAAAAAATCTATTTCTGCTTTATTGACTATGCCAAAGCCTTTGACTGTTTGGATCACAATAAACTGTGGAAAATTCTTCAAGAGATGGGAATATCAGACCACGTGAATTGCCTTTTGAGAAATCTGCATGCAGGTCAGGAAACAACAGTTAGAACTGGACATGGGACAACAGACTGGTTCCAAATAGGAAAAGGAATACGTCAAGGCTGTATATTGTCACCCTGCTTATTTAACTTCTATGCAGAGTACATCATGAGAAACAATGGGCTGGAAGAAGCACAAGCTGGAATCAAGATTGCTGGGAGAAATATCAATAACCTCATACATGCAGATGATACCACCCTTATGACAGAAAGTGAGGAGGAACTAAAAAGCCTCTTGATGAAAGTGAAAGAGGAGAGTGAAAAAGTTGGCTTAAAGCTTAACATTCAGAAAACTAAGATCATGGCATCTGGTCCCATCACCTCATGGGAAATAGATGGGGAAACAGTGTCAGACTTCATTTTTCTGGGCTCCAAAATCACTGCAGATTGTGATTGCAGCCATGAAATTAAAAGACACTTACTCCTTGGAAAGAAAGTTGTGACCAACCTAGATAGCATATTAAAAAGCAGAGACATTACTTTGCCAACAAAGGTGCGTCTAGTCAAGGCTATGGTTTTTCCAGTGGTCATGTATGGATGTGAGAGTTGGACTGTGAAGAATGCTGAGCACTGAAAAATTGATGCTGTGGTGTTGGAGAAGACTCTTGCTCCAACCAGTCCATCCTAGGGGAGATCAGTCCTGGGTGTTCACTGAAAGGACTGATGCTGAAGCTGAAACTCCAATACTTTGGCCACCTCATGCAAAGAGTTGACTCATTGGAAAAGACCCTGATGCTTGGAGGGCTTGGGGGCAGGAGCAGAAGGGGACGACAGAGGATGAGATGGCTGGATGGCATTACTGTCTTGATGGACATGAGTTTGGGTAATCTCTGGGAGTTGGTGATGGACAGGGATGCCTGGAGTGCTGCAATTGATGGGGTCGCAAAGAGTCGGACACGACTGAGTGACTCAACTGAACTGAATGACAGTGAGAATAAATATTGATACCCTGGAAACAGGGAACTAAAATGGACATGAATTGTTGAATTTAATGCAGATGACCATTATATCGACTACTGTAGGTAAGAACACCATAGAAGAAATGGATTAGCCCTCATAATCAAAAAAGAGTCTGAAATTCAGTACTTGGGTGCAACTCCCAAAATAACAGAATAATCTCACTTTGTTTCCAATGCAAGCCATTCAACATCACAGTAATTCAAGTCTAAGTCTCTACCTTCACAGAAGCCAAAGAAGCTGAATTTGGTCAGTTCTATGAAGGAACAAATGACCTCCTAGAACTAACACCAAATACAGATGTTCCATTCATAACTGGAGATTGGTACATAAAAATAAGAAGTCAAGAGATAAGTGGAAAGGTGAAAAGACAGCCCTCAGATTGGGAGAAAATAATAGCAAATGAGGAAACAGACAAAGGATTAATCTCAAAAATATACAAGCAACTCCTGCAGCTCAATTCCAGAAAAATAAATGACCCAATCAAAAAATGGACCAAAGAACTAAACAGACATTTCTCCAAAGAAGACATACAGATGGCTAATAAACACATGAAAAGATGCTCAACATCACTCATTATCAGAGAAATGCAAATCAAAACCACAATGAGGTACCATTACACGCCAGTCAGGATGGCTGCTATCCAAAAGTCTACACGCAATAAATGCTGGAGAGGGTGTGGAGAAAAGGGAACCCTCTTACACTGTTGGTGGGAATGCAAACTAGTACAGCCACTATGGAGAACAGTGTGGAGATTTCTTAAAAAACTGGAAATAGAACTGCCATATGACCCAGCAATCCCACTTCTGGGCATACACACTGAGGAAACCAGATCTGAAAGAGACACGTGCACCCCAATGTTCATTGCAGCACTGTTTATAATAGCCAGGACATGGAAGCAACCTAGATGCCCATCAGCAGATGAATGGATAAGGAAGCTGTGTTACATATACACCATGGAATATTACTCAGCCATTAAAAAGAATTCATTTGAGTCAGTTCTAATGAGATGGATGAAACTGGAGCCCATTATACAGAGTGAAGTAAGCCAGAAAGATAAAGAACATTACAGTATACTAACACATATATACGGAATTTAGATAGATGGTAACGATAACCCTATATGCAAAACAGAAAAAGAGACACAGTAGTACAGAATAGATTTTGAACTCTGTAGGAGAAGGTGAGGGTGGGATGTTTCAAAAGAACAGCATGTATATTATCTATGGTGAAACAGATCACCGGCCCAGGTGGGATTCATGAGTCAAGTGCTCGGGCCTGGAGGGCTGGGAAGACCCAGAGGAATCGGGTGGAGAGGGAGGTGGGAGGGGGGATCGAGATGGGGAATACGTGTAACTCTATGGCTGATTCATATCAATGTATGACAAAACCCACTGGAAAAAAAAAAAAAAGAGAGATAAGTGGAGTGTCAGGCAAGTTTGGCCTTGGAGAACAAAAGGAAGCAGGGCAAAGGCTAACTGAATTCTGCAAAGAGAATGCATAGGAAATATCCCTTTACAACAACAGAATAGACTACTTTACACATGAACATCACCAAATGGTCAGTGCTAAAATTAAGTTGATTGCATTATTGTAGCCAAAGTTGGAGAAGCTCTATACAGTCAGCAAAAAGACCTGGAGCTGACTATGGCTCAGATTATCAGCTTTTCATAGGATAATACAGGCTTAAACTCAAGAAAGTGGGGAAAATCACTAGGCCAACCAGGCACCACTGAAATCAATCCACTATAAATATGCAATGATGGTAACAAATAGATTCCAGGGATTAGATCTAGCTAATTAACAGCTTGTCTGAACAATGATGGACAGATGTCCATAATACTGCACAAGAGGGAGTGGACAGAAGCATCCCAAAGAAAAAGAAAAGCAAAAAGACAAAGTGGTTATCATACAGAGTGAAGTAAATCAGAAAGAAAAACACAAATATAGTATACTAGAGCACATATATGGAATTTAGAAAGATGGTAACAATGACCCTATATGTGAGACAGCAAAAGAGACACAGATGTTAAGAACATCTTTTGGACTCTTTTGGAGTCTTTTGGACTCTGTGGGAGAAGGCAAGGGTGGGATGATTTGAGAGAATAGCATTGAAACATGTATATTGTCATATATGAACGAAATAGCAACCCACTCCAGTATTCTTGCCTGGAGAATCCTATGGACAAAGGAGCCTGGTGGGCTACAGTCCATGGAGTCGTAAAGAGTCAGACATGACTGAGTGACTAACACACACATCATATATGAAACAGATAGCTAGTCCAGGTTCGATGCGTGAGACAGGGTGCTCAGGGCTGGTGCACTGAGATGACCCTGAGGGATGGGATGGGGAGGGAGGTGGGAGGGGGGTTCAGGATGGGGAACACATGTACACCCATGGCCCATTCGTGTCAATGTATGACAAAAACAACTACAATATTGTAAAGCAATTAGCCTCCAAGTAAAATAAATTAATTAATTAAAAAAACAAACAAAAAAAATAGCTGAACAAAGAAGAGAGTGAAAAGCAAGAGCAAAAGGGACATGTACATCAAACTAAACGCAGAGTTCCACAGAAGAACATGGAGAGACAGGAAGTCTTTCTTCAATGAACAGTGCATAAAACTAGAAGAAACCAGCAGAAGGTGAAAGAAAAAGGACCTCTTCAGAAAAATTGGAAATAGCAAGGGAACATTTCACTCAAAGAAGGGCACAATAAAGGACAGAAATGGTAGAGACCTAGCAAACCCTGGAGAGATCAAGAAGAAATGAAAAGAATACACAGAAGAAATGTATGAAAAGATCCAAGTGATCTGGGTTATTATGATGGCATGTTCAGTCACCCAGAGCCAGACATTTTGAAGTGCGAATCAAGAGGGCCTTAGGAAGCACTGCTGTTAATAAAGCTAGTGGACACTATGCAGTTCCAGTAGAACTATTAAAAAACCCTGGAGGATGATGTCATCATGGTGTTACATTCAATTTGTCAGCAAGTCTGGAAGACTCAGCAATAGCCACAGAACTGGTCTGGACACAGGACAGGCCACAGGTCACAGAACTCGACACAGGAGAGTCCACAGGTCAATCCTCTTCCCAATTCCCAAGAAGGGCAGCACTAAAATATGTGCTAACCATGGGACTACTGCACTTTTCTCCCATGTAGTAAGATCATGCTGAAAAGCTTGCATGTTAGGCTTCATGCTAGGCGAACCAAGAAATTCCAGATATCCAAGCTGGGTTTAGAAAAGGAAGAGTGACCAAAGATCAAATTGACCACCTTTGCTGCATCATAGATAAAGCAAGGGCTTTCCAAGATAATATTTCCCTCTGTTTCATCAACTATTCTAAAGTCTTCAACTGTGTGGATCATCACAGACTGTAGAAAGGTCTTCAAGAGGTGGGAATAGCAAACTATACTACCTATCCCCTGAGAAACCTGTGTGTGGTTCAGGAAGCAACTGTTAGAACCCTCTAAGGAACAACTGATTGGTTCAAGATTGAGAAAGGTGTATGACAGGGCCATATGCAATAACACTGTTTGTTTAACATGTATGCTGAGAACATCATGAGAAATGCTGGGTTGGATGATTAACAAGCTGGGATCAAGATAGGCAGGAGAAACTTCAAAAACCTCATATATCTGGATGATAGAACTCTAAAGGCATAAAGCAATGAAGGACTAAAGAGACTCTTGATGAAGGTAAAGGAGGAGAGTGAAAGAGTTGTCTTAAAGCTAAATATTTAATAAAACAAAGATTATGTCATCTGGCCCCATTACTTCATGGCAAATCATTATGGAAAAGTGGAAGTAGTGACAGATTTCATCTTCCTGGGCTCTAGGATCACTGAAGATGGTGGTGGCAGCCATGACATCAGAAGACGATTGCTTGTTTATAGGAAAGCTACGAAAAATCTAGCCAGTGTGTTGAAAAGTAGAGACATTACTCTGTCAACAAAGGTCCTCATAGTCAAGGCTATGGTCTGCCCAGTGGTCATGTAAGGTTGTGAGAGTTGGACCTTAAATATCCAAAGCACCAGTGAAATGACTCCTTGAACGCTGGTGCTGGGGAAGACTCCTGAAAGTCCTTTGGACTGCAAGGAGATCAAACCAGTCAATCTTAAAGGGGGTAAACCCTGACTATTCGTTGGAAGAACTGATGCTAAAGCTGAAGCTAAAGTATTTTGGTCATCTGATGGGAATAGATGACTCATTGGAAAAGTCCCTGATGCTGGGAAAGATTGAGGGCAGAAGGAGAAGAGGGCATCATAGGATGTGATGGCTGGATGGCATCATTGATGCAGTGGACATGAACTTGGGCAAACTTCAGGGCATGGTGAGGGACAGAAAAGATTGGTATGCTGTAGTCCATGGGGTCACAAAGAATCGGGCATGACTAGGTGACCAAATAACAGCAGTGAGATATAGAAATGTTATTCCTATGCAGCTTTATCTCATCTTCTGTTTTTTGTGTAACCTTTGCTTACCAGCTAAACCTGCACATTTTACAGCACCCTTAAATTTGAACTTCCTCAGTATCTTTTCCAAATAAAGACTGTCTCTTCTGGGAGAGCTACACAGCTCTGTTCTTAGGGTCTGACTCTCACCCTCTGCAGAATCTCTGTGCTACTTCTTAAGAGATGGGACAGGAAGTTTTATTCTTGTAGGGTCATTTCCATACAAGCACATCTCTAGGCTTGGGGGGCAGGAGGGGATGGGGCATCGCTATCTTCTTGGTTTGTCTCTCCCAATATGGAATCTCTCCCCTATAGAGAACATAGCATAAAATTATTGAAGCCTAGTATTCTCAGTTTATTATGCCTGGGGTAGACTTTCTGTCCTATGGTTGTGAGCTGGTGGAGAAAGTGAGTCTTGGATCTCTTGCCTCGTCAGAGTTTCTACAATAGAGCTTAGAAGGATAAAGGGTGCTGAAGCCATCCCAACTGGAAACAAATCATTGTCTTCAACTAAACTCTGAAAAAAAGCAAGTTCTGTGTAATTTTCTACACCCACCTGGAATAGAGTTTTCGTTGCACTAAACTGGGAAAAGTGGGAGGTGGGGAATAGTGAGAGTCAATTCATAGGCAGGTTGATAAGAAGTCTGGGGGTCCCCGAGGAGAGAGGGATCTGAAATTCTCAAGGAGAAGGAAGGGACAAACATTTTTTTTTCCTCTACATTCCTAGTCTTAGTCACATAAAATGTTTTTATCTTTAAGCCTTGAACTGATGATTACACAACAAACAAGTCAGTTTAAACTCTGTACTAAGGATTATATAACAGCGATGTATCCTACTTGAGGACAGTTTCTCCTTCCTGAAAACCTTCTGGCTCATCCTGTTATCTTAAAAATGTAAATTATGGGAGTGGGTCTAGTAAGATCTTTACAACCTCCAGACATTCTTTTAATTCATTGTAATAACTAGTTAAAAAGTATATAACTCCATTGCTAACACTAGTGAGGGGGCACTCTTTCTGCCCCCTTCTGATCTCTATGTCAGAAGTTTTCTCTATCTCTTTTGTACTTTAATAAAACTTTATTACACAAAAGCTCTGAGCAATCAAGTCTCGTCTCTGGCCCTGGATTGAATTCTTCTCCTCCAGAGGCCAAGAATCCCGGTGTCTTTCATGGTTCAGTAACAACCTTTCAATAGGTCATAGTTCAAATGCCATAGACTCTAGCTGATCTTACAAAAACTTACTAGATTTTCTTGAATAAAAATTTACCCAGAGCCTTCCCTGATGGTGCCATGGATAGGAATATGCCTACCAATGCAGGGGATAGGTTCAATTCCTCGTCCTGGTCTAGGAAGATCCCACACACCACGGAGCAACTAAGAATGTGTGCCACAACTACTGAGCCACTGCTCTAGAGCCCATGTACTGCAACTTCTGAAGCCTGCTGGCCTAGAGCCTGTGCTCCACAACAAGAGAAGCCACCACAATGAGACGCCCCAGCACCACAACAAAGATGGCCCCTTCTTGCTGCAACTAGTGAAAGTCTGGGCATATCTACAAAGGCCCAGGACAACCAAAATAAAGAAATGAAAGAAAATATATTATTTGAAAAAGTTTCTCCATTTGCTGTAGGTTACAGAGAGATTTCTATGTATACTAAATTTTTTTTTTTTTTATAAAATTTACCAGCTATGACTGTTGTGCTGATAGAGGGGACCCATGGATCTTCTTATGATTCCACAATTCTAGAAGTGTTTTTTCAAATAACTTATTTTTACAGTGAATGAATCTAGGACTGTTCTGAGCATGAAAATAATAATAATAATGAGTTCTCATTCCAGGTTTATCACTTTAAATATATTATTTAACCTAAAATGTTCCTCATTTATAATATGGGCAACCTGTATACCCCTCAGATTGTGGTGAGGATTGAAACAGTATTATATAAAGCTTTGAAGTTGATTCATGCAGACACTTAATAGATGTCACTTCTCTGCTCTTAATGCAAATGACTGTCTCAGGCTAGATAACTATATTGGTAACTGTGACAATGTCTGGAATATGGTTTATGTGTGCAATAAATGTTGAGCTGGATTGAAGGATGGATAGATGACTGGAAGAATGGGTGAATGGTGAGTGATGTGTAAGGTTCTTATTATTGATTTACCAATATTATAAACCAGGATTTGTGTTCAAATAATTTTAATGGTACATCTTGAGCAGTCTAATTAGAATTGATGCTGGATCTAAGGAATGGTTACATAATAAACAGGATACAGTAAGAATAAAACATCAGTCCACTCCTTCAAAAAATATTCAAAATTTCAAGTTGGTGACAGCAGATGATTAAACTATGGTTGAGGCCCTTCCAAGCATCCAAGAATAGGGCCCTGTGTAATTGAGCAGAACACATACCCATGAAGCCCATCCTCACACACTTTTTCCCAAGAGTAGTATCTTAGGGAACTCTTCCTGTTACTCCTTAGTTGTTCTTAGAGCCTAAATGCAGGAGTTCAAAGTAAGGGGCAAGGGCAGCCCTAGATGGCAGAAGACAGATGGCAAAGTAGGAGACTGTGGCTTAAGGCACTATGTATATATCAAGCATTTGGGTAATATTCAATACCTGAAAGCTCTATCATAATGCAAAACAAACTTAAAAAAGAACAATTAAAATTCAATTTTAGAAAATTTAGGGTCACATTACTTAAAGATTAATAAACCTATATAGCTAGTGGGTCAGGAGTTCCAGGAGTTCTTTTGCAAGTTCAAACTCTGTGTAGATTTGGGACCACATGGTTGGCATAGCCAGTTTATTGGGACAATTCTAGTAGGGACTTCTAAGTTTATGGCAGGAAGTCCATAATTATTTTATTAGAAGAGCTTGTTATGCATGTTCTGAACTGGGGAATGGAAAAATTAGGTCCTAAAGACCCATGCAGTCTCCAATGATGTGGTCCCTTAATATTTCCCTGTCTATAGGAAAGTCCCCCCATTCCTATTTTTTATATGATTTTGTTTCAAATTTCCCATCTGCATTTTTCATAATTAAAAAATGATAAAGGATTAACAGTGATTACTCATGATACGAATTCTGAACTTACAGGTTGAACATCTCAGGTAATTCTAAAGGGTAAGAATGCATAAAAAAAAGAAGCATCCTGATCCCTTTTATTTTCATTCTCTGCCCCTGCCCTGCAATTGGAGCAATAAATTGGCAGGGCGGGCCCAACTACCCACATTTATTGATTAGGTAGTACTCTATGAGGCAAAAAGAAGAAATACTGAGCAACATATCATGACAAGCTAAAAACATGACTCTCTGCAAGCAGAATTTGTCTCTTGTATTTTTCTTCTTTTAATGGACACAATCTAATACCATTTAAGTATATAAAAGAAAATGGGAATGAGGGGACAGGGTGGTGGAAAATGGGGAGATGCTCATCAAAGGGTACAAACTTTCAGTTGTAAGATGATGAAGTTCGGAGGAACAAGTATATAGCATGGAGACTATAGTTAACATACTGTATTGTATATATGAAAGTTTCTATGAGAGTAAAACATGAATGCTCTCACCATGTCAACAATAACACAATGCTGATTATGTGAGGTGAAGGATGTGTTAGTTATCCTTGTTGTGGGAAAACTTTTACAATATATACTTACATAAAAATGATCACATTGTACATCTTAAACTTGCACTATAACTCAATAAATCTGAAGGAAACCACTGAAGGAAAAAAGGGAACAGAAAAGCAGTTATAATTTTTGCTGTGTATACCTCTGGAGCTGAAGAGAAATATCTAATGCATAGTCCATGAACTCTAAGGTGCATGAACTGTGGTTCCCAGGCTCTAGAACACAGATTCAATAGTTGTGTTGCATGGGTTTTTTGCTCTGGAGCATGTAGAATCTTCCACGACCAGGGATTTAACTCACATCTCCTACATTGACAGGACGATTCCTTCCCACTGAACCACCAGGTAAACTCTGGAGTTAGTTTCTTAATTTCTGTCCCACATTTTTAATTGTTAGTGTGTAGAAAAAGGACTGATTATTCCTTGTTGATTTTGTATTCTGCAGCTTACTGAATGAATATGTTAGTTGATGTATTTTTGACTTAGTCTGCAGGATTTTCTTTACAGATTCTCATGTCATCTATCTACAAGCAGAGGCAATGTTACTTCTTCCTTTCCAATTTATTTCTTTTCTTGCCTAATTGCTCCGTGTGTGATTTTGGATGCTATATTGAAAAGAAGTGGTGAGGAGGGCACCCTTTTCTTGTTCTGATCTTAGATGAAAAGCTTTTAGAGTTGTATCACTGAGTATGGTGTTGGATGTGTAGTTGTCATATATGGCCTTTTCATGTCTAGGTTCATTCCTTTTGTATTAATTCATTGAGAGATATTATTATGAAAGGGTGAAGAATTTTAACAGATTTTTTTATGCATCTGTTGAGGTGATGCTATGATTTCTATCCTTCATTCTGTCAATGCAGTGTGTAGCATTTATTGTGATCAGTATGATGAACCATGCTTGCATCCAAGTGGTGCATCTCATATGATCTTGATGTATATTCTTTGAAAGTGCTTTTGAATTTGGTTTGCTCATATTTTGAGAATATCTAAATGCACATTTCTTAGTGATATTTTTCTTCTTGCATTGGCCTTATCAGGTATTGTGTCAGAGTAAGTCTGGTCTTATGATGATTTGGGCAGAATTTGTTTTTCTTCAATATTTAGGAAGGGTGATCATTAATATTGATTGAGTGGAATTCCCTATTTCTACTTAATGTTTAGTAGAATTCACTAATGAGGCCACCTAGACCTGGGGGTTTCATGTGTCTGTGTAAGGATCCTTGTAGAATTTTCATTATGGACTCAATGTCCTTACTAGATTTAAATATGTTCAGATGTTCTATTTCTTCATGATTCAGTCTTGGTAGATTCTGTTTGTAACACTGTATCATTTTCTTCTAGGTTAATAAACTGCTGGCATTTGTTATTCATATTGTAATTTCCTGGTAACTCAGTTGGTAAAGAATCTGCCTGCAATGCAGGAAACCCCAATTCATTCAATTCCTAGGTTGGGAAGATCCACTGCAGAAGGGATCTGCTACCCAGTCCAGGAATCTTGGGCCTCCCTGTTGGCTCAGACAGTAAAGAATCCTCCTGCAATTTTGGAGACCTGGGTTTGATCACTAGGCTGGGAAGATCCCATGGAGGAATGCATGGCAACCACCTCCAGTACCCTTGCCTGGTGAATCCCCATGGATACAGGAGTCTAGTGGGCTGCAGTACATGGCATTGCAAAGAGTTGGATATGAATGAGTGACTAAGGACACACCCATTGTTCATCTTAGTCTACTATGGTCCTTTGTATTTATGTATTATAAATTATATTCTTCTTTCATTTCTGATTTTATTCACATCATCTATCTTCTTTTATTAGTCAGTCTAGATGAGATTGTGTCAATTTTGTTTACTTATATCAATGTATGACAAAACCCACTGAAATGTTGTGAAGTAATTAGCCTCCAACTAATAAAAAAAAAAGAAACACAATATTTTTTCACTGATGATTCTGTTGATTATCTAGTACATATTTCATTTATTTCTCTTCTTAACATGAACATGAACTCATGGTCTGTCATATATGATTCTTTGCAACCCCATGGACTGTAGCCTGCCAAGCTCCTTTTTATCTGGAATTTTCCAGGCAAGAATACTAGAGTGGGTTGCCATTTCCTATGCAGGGGAACTTCCTAACACCGGGATAGAGGCTGCATCTCTTGGTCTTCAGAATTGGCATGGATTCTCTACCATGGACCCACCAGGGAAACCCTGGATCAAAGTGTACCATAAAGGAAATGTATATGGTACATTAAGACAGAGCAACAGTGCTTGCTTCAGCAGCACACATACTAAAAAAAGACAGAGCAACAACAGGATAAAACTACTTTAATGGGAAAATAAGAAAAAACAGAAAACCTATCTGGAAAGATACCAAGAGGTATCACATGAGGTAACACTTAAGATATGATCTGAGGGCTGAGGAGCTATACACCAGCATGAAAATGAAAGTGTTAGTCACTCAGTTATGTCTGATTCATTGCTACTCCATGGACTGTAGCTTGCCAAGCTCCCCTGTCCATGGAATTCTCCAGACAAGAATACTGGAGTGGGTTGCCATGCCCTTTTCCAGGGGATTACCTGTATATCTTCTTGTCTCACTTGTGCAAAATACAATGCAGAGAACATTCATACTCATCCTGGATATTTTAAGCTGCCTAATGGAGCATTCAGGCACTGGGAATAGGATTCCTTACAACTTCTTCCATCTCTTGGAAATGTTTTAGTCATGGTCAGTATGTTTTCATATTGGACTGAAGCTTTACCTTGCAGACAGGCTACTGAAGCTTTTGTGGCTAAATTCCTTTAGGAAAATATTATCCCTATCTGGGGTACTCCTCTCAAACTTCACAATGATCAAGGCACCCATTTCATTGGTCAATTACTTTGGCTAGTTTGACAACACTTTCACTGTGCTTACCACTCTCAGTCCTCTGGGTTAGTCAAATGCACCAATGACATTTATTAAGACTCTGTTGGCAAAATTTGTAGAGTCCCTCCAATCACCTCAGCCAAAAGCATTGCCACTGTCCCTTCTGAATCATAGATCCACCCTGTTTGGAATTCATAAACTCTTGCCCTTTGGGATAGTCACAGGAGAGTCACATGGCCCATGCGCCTTTTGACCCACACATGAAATATTTGAGTTGCTCTGATATTTTGACACATCTTGGAACCAGGAGATTTTGTCCATTGGAAGAAACACTTCTAGAAGGACTCTCTTCAATCTTGCTGGAAAGGCCCCTATCAGGGACTGCTAACCAAAACTTGTGCAATCTATCTCCTATCTTTCTTTAGGTGTATCTCACATGACACACCTAAAGAAAGAGCCGATCCTGATTTGACCTGTATATCATCTGGTGATCTGAAAGTAAATATTTTCTGAAATTGAAGCTGTTGATATCTGAAAAAACAGCTTTCCCAAGATATTCAGATTAGGTCCATTGAAAGCTTTTTTGCCAAACCTCTGATGGTGTCACAATGCTTTTGATGATCTTCAGTATCTATGATCTTGATAAAACGAACTTTATGTAAAAAGTGCCTGAGAGTTCTCCCTCTTACATCTCCTTGTTACTCTAATGTGGCTTCAATATGTTTTCAAACTGTGCACTTTCACTTTAACATGGGATACTACACCCAAGAAATGTCCTGTTTGGCTTGGGTGGGAGGCAAAAAGCTATTGATACTGTAAAATCTGACTCTTGATCAGTGATGTTTTCAGAGAAAGATCTTGATCAAAGGGGAGAAATTAATAAAGTAAAAATTAATGAAGAGAAACTTACATTAAAATAGAGTTAGGAAGCCAGAAAGGAGGTCTCTCAGAGCTAACAGGAGAGCCCACCAGGAAGAAGCAAGGCTTCCTTTTCTTGCCTGAGAAAAGAGACTGAGAGCTCAGCCCATGAGAGACTGTCAAGACTCAACCAATGAAAAGCCACCACATTTCAAACTCTCAGCCTCCCATGGACACATTGCTTAGAGTAGCCTTCCAAACTTCCGTTCTTTCTTTAAAAAAGTTATCTTATGCCTGGTAGTGAGACTTTCATATGGCTCAACATGGTTACAGACCCTGAATTGCAATTCTTGGTTGATCTGTAATAAACTCATTTTTGTTGGAGCAATACATTACAGTCTGTTTTAGGTCAACCCAATCTTAAGAGTAGTCTGGATAAACCTGCACTAATTTAGTGTCTTCCCAGTACTAATATTCTAGGTCTGACAGGCTTCCTTGTTCTCTCTGAAGGAAAAAAAAAAATAAAACCAACAAAAAGCACTGTAGGTTTCTTTGAGTGAGTCTTAAAATCATGCGGGTTTTCATTTTGCCTCAAGTTACACAAAATGCATGACCCACACAGAAGGCACACCAGGGGTGGGAGCAGAACCAAGGATCTATGAGAGAATATTGAGAGACTTCCCTTAAAAGGCTGTGAATCTCCCCAACCAAGGAAGAGGTGTGGAAAGTGTGTCTTCTCCTCACACCCATTCCAGCAAGCAAGAGGGTGTTCAAGACCACTTCTTAGAGCTTCTAGTGTGCTTCCTCCCCACCATGAACAAAACGGTACTGTGATGTGGTGGCAGGAGCCCGGGTCTGGGTGAATTTGCCCAGGCCTACAGTTTGAGCCTCACCTAGGACACACCCCCACACCTTGAAACATCACCATCATCATGGTAGACAGTTTGGTCCAGTTCCCCTTGTCTCAGGAGAAGCCACAGGCCTCTCCAAGAGTCTCAGACTAGAGGCAGAGAGCTCTTAGCCCTAACCCACAAACCTCCCAGAGAGAAACTGCTGCCTTCTGCCTGAACCCTGCTCCCCACCTTTCAACCTCAGAGGGAGAAATTTCCCTCAGAATCTCTGAGAAAGGAGAGCAAGGATGGCCTCATGGGTGAGGCAGGAGAGGCCACCCTCATGGAGGTAGCCTCTTCCTTCTCCCCTCAAGCAAAAGGGAAACACCCGCCATCCTTGGGAAGTGGAGATCCGCCTCTAGCCCTAGATGCAAGCAACCTGAGCAGGGACGCATAGCCCAAGGACACCACTGCAAGTTGCAAGGGAAATGTGCCTAAGAATTTAACCGCTAAGAGAGTGTGAGGCTCTAACAAGTCGTTTAATGTGAAGAATGGGTACGGCTTCATTAGCAGGCAGGATGCCGAGGAAGATGTGTTCATTCACCAGACGGCAATCACCAGGAACATTCCCCGCAAATACCAACAACGCATGGGTGACAGTGAGACAGTGGAGTTCGACATGGTGCAGGGCGAGTTGGGCACCGAGGCCACTAACCTTACTGGGCCACCAGCTTAGCCCCAGTGAAGGGAAGCCACTATGCTACCAACAACCAGCTCTTCCGCTGGTGCTTCAAAATCCGGCTGCGTGTGTGGCCACCACACAGTCCTAAGGGCGCCAAGTACAACATGGATGAACCAAAGGCAGTGGTGAAGGGTTCAATGTGGTCAAGGGCATCAGAGGCCATCTGCCTAGCCACCCTCAAGACCAATGACTGAGGCACTTCCCGCCCTTTCTCATTGTCCCAGCTGTGACCTGCCACCGAGTGGATCTTGGCGACCACCAGCTGCCCCTGGTTTGACCACCTGCCTGGGTCCATTCCCACCGAAAGGCTGGAGGGACATCCTTAGTGTGGTCCTGGCCCCAGCTACCTGCTGAGTCACCCTAGGGCCAGAGGCACCACTCCTGGTAGAAGACGCTTACCAAGCATCACTGAGGAGCCCGAAGCAGAGCACAGGGAGAACGCGTGCAACTCCAGCAGCAATCCACACCAGAGGCCTCCTCCACGCTATGGATCTCGCTGCCCAAATAACCTGCTCCACCGCAGGCAACAAGCACCTGGAGCCCAGGGCCAGGATTCCGAGGGAGGAGAGGGCAAGATCAAGAAGAGCCCCACAGAAACACCTACCTCTCTCACTGTGGCCAAGGAAAACAATGCCACTCAGGAGGAGAACCCCTTGGTCATGGATGTACCCTCTGCCGCCTGGGCTGAGTAACACCTCAGCTCCCTCTCCAGGGAGTACCTGACCTGGGCTACAGGTGATGTCCCCTTTAGGTGATGATGCCGTTTGTTGTAGCTCAGTCCAATCATCCACATGTACTGTTAGATTTGGGCCCTGAAAAATGTACATACCCTTTACCCAAGGTGTGAGGATAAATTAAAAGATCTATGTACTTCTAAATTCCTTCATACCATCTGCCTTGGTAGCTTCTGTACACACATTCTCACACACACACACACACTGACACACTGGCACACATCTCTGACTCTATTCTTTTAAAAGATCTGACCAGGACCACAGCTATTAGTCTACATCACAAAGTGAACTAGGTGAAATAATTAAAATTTTTTTAAAATTCTTAACACAAAAACAAAGGTTATCTCATACTGAAGATGATCTGACATAGCTGTTGTGATATTACTTAATTGATTGGTCATTTTCTCAATAAACTATTTCATGGTGCTTTCATCTGTTATCACTGTGGTCTGAAATTTTTTAAAGCCTACTTAACCATAATTGCATTGAGACAGTCATTTCAATCTATTTTTAGAATGAGTTTTAGCGAAGATGATACACATTGATCTGTTTACAAGTTATGAATTTAAGACTAATTCTGGACTTAAAGGTTGAACATCTCAAGGTACTCTAAATGGTAAGAATGCATGAAAGAAGTACTCTGATCTCTTTTATTTTCATCCTTGTCCCATGGCCTGGAATTGGATCAATAATTGGACAGGGTGGGCCCAACTACCCACAATTACTGTTTAGGTAGTGCTCTATGAGGCGAAAAGATGAAACACTGAGCAAAAAATCATGGCAAATGAAAAATGTGGCTCTCTTCAAGTAGAATTCACCTCTTTTGTGTGTTTTTCTTTTAGTGGACACAATGTAATTCCATTTAAGTATATAAAAGTAAATGGGTGTTTCTCTGTACAAACATGGCTGATTCATGATGATGCATGGTGAAAAGTACCACAATATTGTAAAGTAATTAGCCTCCAATTAAAACAAATAATTTAATAAAAATAAGAGAAAATGGGCATGAGGGGTTGGGGTGGTCAAAAATGAAGAGATGCTCATCAAAGTGTACAAACATTCAGTGGTAAGATGAGTAAGTTCTGAGGACCTAATGTACAGCATGGAGACTAGGGTTAACAGTACTGTATTATATACTTGAAAGTTGCTATGAGAGTAGTGGATTAAAGTTCTCACCATAACAACAACAACAAAATGCAAATTATATGAGGTGAAAAAAGTGAAAGTGAAGTAGCTCAGTCGTGTCCAATTGTTTGCAACCCCATGAACTGTAGCCTACCAGGCTCCTCCATCCATGGGATTTTCCAGGCAAGAATATTGCAGTGGGTTGCCATTTCCTTCTCCAGGAGATCTTCCTGACCCAGGGATGGATGTGCTAATTAACTTTATTGTAGGATACAATTTAGAATATATACTTGTATAAAAATTATCACATTGTACATCTTAAACTTACACTATATCTCTATAAATCTGATGGAAAACACTGAAGCAAAAAAGTGAGCATAGAAGCAGGTATAATATTTGTTGTGCATACCTCTGGGGCTGAAGAGAAATGTCTTGTGCATAGTCCATGAGTTCTAGGGTGCATGGGCTCAGTAACTGTGGTTCCTGGGATCTAGATCACACATTCAATAGTTGTATTGCATGGTCTCAGCTGCTCCACAGCATGTGGAATCTTCCAGGACCAGGAGTCTAACCCATGTCTCTTACATTGATAAGGATATATTTTCTCACTGGGCCACCAGGAAAACTCTGGAGTCACTTTGTTAATTTCTCTTTCATAATTTTCATTGCTAGTATTACTGCCAGTTTCCCTAGAAAGTTTCAAATTCTGGACCCTGGACACAAATTTTACAGGGTCCATCTTGTGCTGGGTTGAGGTATCGAACATGGGAGTTTTTGTTGGGATTTTTTTTTCCTGGAGAGTAAAATGAACAGCCCCAAAGAGCAGGTGGAATCTGCACCTTAATATCATCACTGTCTCTTGGAGAATTCAGTATCGCATACATACTGTGGAACAAGGAGAAAAAGTCAATGCAACTTGCTCCCAAGCAAGCCTTGGACATATTCTGGTAGATTATGCCAAATTTGAAAGTGCCTTCTGCAGGACACCTTCCCCGTGAGTTCTTTGGCTTCATTTCTCAGAGTAGAAATCAGGAAGGCATAAAAATAGGAGACACACATAAGCAAGAAAAAGAACCACTTCAGGGACCAAGTGGTGAGCAAAGAGGAAGTGACTCCCAGTGTGCTAGTCTGCTCTGGCACCTGGAGACTGAGGACCAGGCAGGGTTGGGATGTTAGGAATGTCACAGAGGGCCCCGCTTCAGCCGGAACCCATCTGGCCATTGTGATGACTTCAGGGCAGAAGATAAGGAGGCTTGTGGGGGTCAACTGGAAGTAGGGTTTAAAGGGAAGTGGTGATATTTCCAGCAGGCAACCGAAAAAGTGATGTGGAGTGACAGAATGTCATCTCCTTGTTCAGTGTATTCTGAACCTGGTGCTCTACTAAGAGCATGGTTGAGTTTCTCTCTTTATTTTTACATTTCTTGAATCCAAATGCTATTGTGAACAGGGCAGACCCGTGGGTATGTGTTCCTGTAGAGCAGAGAGTCAAGTGTGAAAGAAAGATATTAGACCATAGACCAGAAACAAAGAGCTACTGATGTGTTTTGTGTGGCCTACAGTGTTCCTAAAAATGATTGTGCTCAGTCCTAAGTCCTGTCTGACTCTTTGCCGCCCCATGGACTATATCCCACCAGGCTCCTTTGTCCATGGAATTTGTCCTGTCTGAATTTCCCAGACAGGAATACTGGAGAGGGATGTCATTACCTTCTGCAGGAATAGAGGACTTTTAGGGCAGTGAAACAATACTGTATGATGTTGTGATAAATACATGACACTGCATGAGAGAGAAGCATGGCATTCTACAGTCCATGGGGTCACAAATATTTGGACACAACTGAGCAACTGGACTGAAATGATATATTTTTCAAAACCTGTAGAACCTTACACCACCAAAAGTGAATTAATGTATGCATATTAAAATTTTGACATCAAGAATAGAATGTAGAATTTGAATTAAAAATCTAATTAGATTACAAAGGTATGAAGACAACTCAGTAAGATCTCCTGAGTTAAGTACCTTTGGGAAAGAATGGATTTGTGAGATAATCTAGTTGATAGTGTTCTTTCTTTTAGGGTACAGGTTAAAAACCCTGAAACTCTTATACATGTATTCTTGAACAACTAAAGAAATGGCACATTATTATACATATATTTCATCTGTTGACTGAAAAGGTTTAAAAGAAATGATACTCCTGAAATCTTCAAGAAGCAATGACATAGAAGGAAGCACAGATCTTGGGTTGCAGTACTCTTTTCCAATAATAGAACTCAGACTTCTTGGAGAAATGACTGATTTTAGGACTCAGAGAGGAAATATAGAAGAGGAGTCTGGAGGATCTTACTGTGTCAAAAAGGAAGTGCTAAAAAATAAGATCAGTCCACAGTAATGGGATTATGTCAAAGAAGACAGGAATGAGCTTCCAATGGTTAAAACTGTAACAAGATGAGCATGAAATAAATTAAGTCATTTTTTATCACAACAAACTGTGGATAATTCTTTAAAAGATGGGAATACCAGACTACCTGACCTGCCTCTTGAGAAATCTGTATGCAGGCCAGGAAGCAACAGTTAGAACTGGATATGGAACAAAAGACTGGTTCCAAATAAGGAAAGGAGTATGTCAAGGCTGTATATTGTCACCCTGCTTGTTTTAACTTATATGCAGAGTACATCATGAGAAACTTTGGACTGGATGAAACACAAGCTGGAATCAAGGTTGCTGGGAGAAATATCAATAACCTCAGATATGCAGATGACACCACCCTTATGGCAGAAAGTGAAGAGGAACTGAAGAGCCTCTTGATGAAATTGAAAGAAGAGAGTGAAAAAGTTGGCTTAAAACTCAACATTCCAAAAACTAAGATCATGGCATCTGGTCCCATCACTTCATGGCAAATAGATGGGAAACAATGGAAACAGTGTCAGACTTTATTTTCTTGGGCTCCAAAATCACTGCAGATGGTGACTGCAGCCATGAAATTAAAAGATGCTTGCTCCTTGGAAGAAAAGTTATGACAAACATAGACAGCATATTAAAAGGCAGACACATTATTTTGTCAAAAAAGGTTCATCTAGTCAAAGCTATGGTTTTTCCAGTAGTCATGTATGGATCTGAGAGTTGGACTATAAAGAAAGCTGAGCACCAAAGAATTGGTACTTTTGAACTGTGGTGTTGGAGAAGAGTCTTGAGAGTCCCTTGGACTGCAAGGAGATCCAACCAGTCCAACCTAAAGGAAATCAGTCCTGAATATTCATTGGATGGACTGATGCTGAAGCTGAAACTCCAATATTTTAGCCACATGATGGGAAGAACTGACTCATTGGTAAGGACCTTGATGCTGGGAAAGATTGAAGGCAGGAGAAGAAGGGGATGACAGAGGATGAGATGGTAGGATGGCATCACTGACTCAATGGACATGAGTTTGAGAAAACTCCGGGAGTTGGTGATGGACAGGGAGGCTGGAGTGTTGCAGTCCATGGGGTCACACAGAGTCAGACAAGACTGAGCACCTGAACTGACTGACTGAAGTCATCTTTTGGAATATACTCCAATGTATAAAATAAATATCTATGAGTGAAAACTGATATAAATAAGTGATTGAATACATATGAGAGAATAGACCAATTTCCCATGCAGGTGAATTTCATATAACTGACATATGTTATTTGGCTCTCAGGGAGGTGGAGTATAACTCCCTACTCATTAAGATTGTGTCACACATAGTGACTTCCTTCCAAAAAAATACAACAATATGGAGAAGGAGAGAGTAACTTGACAGTGGACTAACCTGAGAAAAGCTACTTCAGCCAGGTCGTCAAAGTCAACTTTAAGAGGGATAAGGCGTGTTGATAGAGTCTCACGATGAAAAGGACACTCCACATCTCCAGTGTTCCTTCCCCCAAATCCATCATTCCAGGCTAATAGAAAAAACATCAGACAAATTCAAGTTGAGGAGCATTTTATAAAATACCTGACTAGAACTCCTTGTAACTATTAAAAACATAAAAATACGGGAAGTCTGAGAAATGGTCACATCCAAGGAGAGCCTAAAGAGACATGGCTACTAAGTGCAATGTGGGATCTGGGATGAGTTCTTGTAACAACAACAACAACAACAACAAAAGGACATTAGGTAAAAATTAAGAAAATCTTAGTAGGAAATATCTTAGAAATGAAGTAGGCACTCTCGTTAAGAATATGTGGGATTTATGAGATATTTCTGATCTATGGGAACAACTATCTTTGCTTATTTGTAAACCTATACTTTTCTAAGATTCTTTAATGCTTTCTTCACGTGTCTGGTGGACATTTTCAATTGCATGCCTCCTCCACAAGTGGTTCTGTTTTGTGTAATTACTCCACAGTACTGAATAGAGTACATTAGTACAGTTCCTTTATTTCAAGCCTGGGATGTCTGGAAGCATGTGTAAAAGCAACAGTATATAGCCAAATCTGTTAGTTGGATACTGAGGCTAACTTTATTGGATTTACAAGCAAATTGGTCTTACAAGCACACTCTCAGAATGGAATGCATTCATATGCAGGAAACATCCTATAAGAGACAAGTCTGCAACTCAGAAAAGGGCTCTCATTTGGCCATGCTGGTGTTCTGATCTTGTTCCTCCAGCATCCAGAAGAGTGTGAAATAAGTTCTTGTTGTTCAGCAGCCCCTCTGTGCATGTTATTTTGTTATACCAGCACAAATGTACTGATATATACACACATACATGCACATTATGTATATGATAAAGGTGGAAGTTGTCATTTTACACTGGGAGAAGAAAGTTTGTTCAGCAAATTGTATTGCACCAATTTAGAAACCTCTGGAAAAAATATAAACTTTAAGAATTATTTTTCTATATCCCATAATTCATATATAAGTTCCCTACCTGAAATGTGGTTTATCTATCTTTGGCAATGTCCACTTATTCTTCAAAAGTTTAATTCAAGACCCTACCCTGTCTTCTCCTTCTCTCTCTTGCTGAGCAACTCATCATAAAGCAATTAGGTGAGATGGATCAAGACAGACATCTATGGTGGTGGGGGCATGGAAACATATTGGGCCGGAGTGAGAAATTAGAGATGAAGTAGGGGTGAATAAGACATCCATGCACTCAGAGTAGCCTAGTATGGGGAGTCAGAACTCAAATAGGGTGAAGTGATAAGATCCATAAAAGCAGGAAAGGGAGGTGTTTTACATGAGATATCAGAACTTGAGAATGGAAAAGAGGATATCCATGGTAGGACTTGTCATGGGTAGTCAGTGCCAAAGTGGTAATAAGTAGGCTTTCATAGAGAAGAGCAGCTTGCAAAGAGAAGCCCAGTTAGTCTGGAGGATATTAAATAGGACTCTGGCCTGGCATGCAGAGCAAAAGCCCAAGTCAGAGGAAATCCACAAGGAGGAGGCACTCTGTGTAGCAAGTCAGAGGCCAAGTAAGGGGAGGAGGGCCTCCATGCATGATAGTGGGGCAGCCCTGTGTGGGCATCTAGAGGCTGAGTAGAACAAGGAGAGTGTCTTCACATAGGGGTGTCTCAGTGCTGAGTATCAAAGCCCAAGCAGATTGAGTGGGGCTATGTTTATAAAAGGGTTGCCCAGAGTGGATATCAGAGCCTGATCATGTTGAGAAAGGCATTCATATGGATTGGGGACATTCCAGCAGTTTGTGATATCAGAGGCTGAGCTATATAAGGAGGATAAACACACACAACGCACACACACACACAAGCATGCACATGCACATTTGCACTTTTAAAACTTTGTCTACTGAGAGGAACTGGGAAATAATAAGTACATATAACTATTATATATTAGATTTTAATTTCCATCATCCACTGAAAATAATTTGGGATTCTCGGAGACCATTAATTCCATGACTAGAGCAAGGAAAGTACAAGATGTGCAAGGGGCATCTTGTACCAAAAGCATCGAATTGTTCCAAGAATGATGGGGAGATGTCAAAAGGACAGAGAAGCCAGCTTAAAGAAGTTACCACTGTCCAAGACTGGGACAATGTAAACATCAAAATAAATAATGACAGTGAGATATCATGATTCATTTAGTAAAATATGAGACTATTAATCAAATAGATATGAATAAATTAATAAATCTAAATTTTGATGAGAAATAAAATGTTTGTATTACTAAAATGCAAAAATAATTATTAATTTCAAGATAGGGGAGAGTAACTTGACATTGGAGAAGCTTGACTGCAACCACTTCAATCAAGTGATCCATGTGAACATCATCAACAATGGGACACATTGAAATCATGAACCACCTTACAGAATGAGGTGATATTAACACAGTATAGTTTCCTTCATTTTCCTGTCAAACATGCAAAACATGAAATTCATATGAGGAAATACTGGATAAACCAAAATTGAGCAGAATTCTACAAAATAACTTGTGTCCAACTAATAATGGCCTCATAGAATGACTTGGGAAATGTTTCTTTCAACTTCTATTGATACATTTAAAATGCAAGTATGGAGAATTGGCAGGGCTTTTGATTTAAATATTTGGGAGAATTAACCAGGAAGGTTATCTGGGTCTGTGTGTCATTGGGGTGAACTTTGTGAGGTGGCTTAAGGAAAAAGTTCAAAAATTGCTAATTTTATCTCTTTGCTGTTCATATTTTCTTGAGTGAAATTCATCCATTTGTATATTTGTCATTTAAATTTTCTAATTTGTGTCACATTATTCTCTTATTATTATATTTATTTCTCTAAAATTGGTGGTAACTTTTTTCTTCTTTTAGTCCTAGAGTTAGGAATTTGCATCTTCTTCCTCCCTTTAATCAATATCGTTATAGTTGTGTCAATTTATTTATCTTTCTAAATAACCAACTTTTGATTTGTTGACTCTCTCTTGGTTTTTCGCTTCTCTATTTAATTATTTTGATCCTATATTAATTGTTTACTATGGCTGGTTAACTTGAGTTTAATTTGATACATCCTCTAGCTTAGGTGTGTTGTGTTTTCATCTTCATCCTTCTCAAATAACAGTTGACCCTTGAACAACAGGAGTGTGAACTGTGCAGGTCCACTTATATAAAGTTTTTTTTTTTTTTTTACTCAGTAGTACATACTAGAGCACTACACAATCTGAAGCTGCTTGAATCTTCAGAGGTGAAATAATGTATGTGGAAGAACCAATGGGAATTTACAGTATGTCTCAAAGAACTCAAACAGGGTCTCTGTATCATCCTAGAGGGGTGGAATGGGGAGGGAGATGGAAATGAGGATCAAGAGGGAAGGCATATATGAATACCCATGGCTAATTCATGTTGAGGTGTGACATAAAAGAAAATTCTGTAAAGCAATTATCTTTTAATTAAAAAGAAAGTGAATTGTTAAAGTCTAACAATTATTCTTGAATTGTCTATTTCTCTCTTCATTTCTATCTGTAATTTTTCCTCCACACATTTATTAGCTGTCTTGTTAGGTACATATACAATTGTCATGTCTTCCTAATAGATTTCCCTTTCTATTATTATAAAATGTCCTTCAATGTCCCTATTAACAATTGTTATTAAAAGTCCTTTTTCATTGACATGACTAAAGTAGAGCCAGTTCTCTCTTTGGTTGATGTTTGTATGATATATAGTTTTTAGCTATTTCCCTTAAAATCTAAATCTTTGACTGTAAATTATGTCTCCCATAGATAGCATATAATTGGATTTCTTTTTTCTATCTAGTTTGATTAGAATGTTCAATTAATCCATATTTTATATCATGAATGATATGTTTAAATATATGCTTGCCAATTCTTTTTTATATTTTCTAAAATTCATGCATTTTTGTTATTATTTTTATCTTTATTACCTTCATTTGTAAATGAATGTTTTCAGTGTAGCATTTGGTTTACTTTAATGATATATTTTAAATTTTATTTTCTTAGTTACTACACTAGGACTTTCTATATACATATTAACTTATTAGCTCTAATTCAAATTTCTACTAACTTAATTACATTGAGAACAAACATCAAGATCCTGGAAATCAGTGAACTAAAATGGATGGGAATGGTTGAATTTAATTCAGATCACCATTATATCGACTGCTCTGGCAAGAATCCCAAAGAAGAAATGGAGTATCCTTCATGATCAACAAAGATTCTGAGATGCAGTACTTGGGTGCAACTTCCTAAATGACAGAACTTAGTTCATTTCCAAGGCAAACCATTCAACATCTCAGTAATTCAACTCTATGCCCCTGCCACAGATGCTGAATAAGCTGAAGTTGATCAGTTCTATGAAGTGCCAGAAGACCTCCTAGAAGTAAAACCAAAAGCAGAATATTTTTTTACTTTTTAAAAATTAATTTTTATTGGAGTATAGTTGCTTTAAAATTTTGTGTTAGTTTCTGCTGTAGAGCAAAGTGAATCCATGATACATATACATACATCCCCTCTTTTTCTGAATTTCCTTCCCATTTAGATCACCACAGAGCAGTGAGTAGAGTCCCCTAAGCTATACCTGAAGTGTCTACTTTTCCCTCATTTTAAAAAGCATGGGAAAATACATATATATACACACAGCATTTACCACTTTAACCATTTGTAAGTGTCCAATTCAGTGGCATTTAGTTTGTTTACCATGTTGTACAACCCATGGATGCATTCTTGGTCCCTTGCGGTTTTTCTTTCTAAAACTGGCCACGGGCTGTCTCCCTTCCTTTCACAATTTAAACTCTTATCTAGATACTGATGACTTAACTCTTTATCTCTAGCCTAGATCTCTCTTCATGCTTCAGGGTCATAGTCAGGGTCATTCCACTGTCTGGTAGGTTCTACTGGCACTGCACTGCAAACTCAACAATTCAAACTGAGCTCACTGTTTCCTTTTCAAACCAGCTCATTCTCTTCTCCTCATTCAATGATAAGTACTAAGTACTTCCCAGGTGGTGCAGTGATATAGAACTCGCCTGCCAATGCAGGAGACATAGAGACCTGGGTTTGATCCCTGAATTGGGAAGATCCCCTGGAGAGGGGAATGGCTACCCACTCCAGTATTCTTGTCTGGAGAATCCCATAGACAAAGGAGCCTGTCAGGCTATAGTTCATGGAATTGCAAAGAGTCAGCCACAACAAGCAACTTAGCATGCACGCACCACCTATTAATCCAAGTTGGAAATCTGGAAATCCATCTCAGTTTTCTCTTTATTCCTCTCTCTCCTCCCTAAGTTCACATCCTCTTATAAGTACACCTATTCCTTTGACCAGCTAAATACTTCCTGAGTCTGGCCTTATATACTCCTTCTTCAACACTTGATTAGATTTAGAATCTTTTTTTTTTTTTTTTTTTTGGCCACTCATGGTTATCTCTTCACTGGTTTCTCTACCACCAGCCTTGCTACCCAAATTCCGTCCTCTACCATTGCATCTAGAGTCATTGACCTAACATGTTATAATAGCGCTGCCACCCATGGACCTTTAATAGCTCTTCACAGTCAAGAGTTCTTAATATTGGATAATCTGATGAAAGTGATACAGCCCTCTCCTCAGAAAAGGACACATTCACATTTATAAACAAGCTCACTAATTTTGATCACATTTTCAGAGGGGTCCATCAAACCCCCAGAATCCATTTATGGGTCCCTCAGTCCAAGAGTCCTTAGCTCAAGGCCGTTCACAACTAGGCCTCTGTTTTCTCCAACCTCCTCTCACACCACCTCCCTCCTTATACTTTGGGCTTTGACCAAACTCAACCACATGTAGTTCCCTGTACACCAGCTCACTGTTTCTCTCATGGTCTTCTCCCTGAAACACCCTTTCTTCCTTTCATTCCTTGGGCAACTGTTTTTCATCTTTCAAGTCTTAGCTAAGTGAGTGAGTGAAGTTGCTCAGTCGTGTCTGACTCTTTGTGACCCCATGGACTGTAGCCTATGATGCTCCTCCATCCATGGGATTTTCCAGGCAAGAGTACTGGGGTGGGTTGCCATTTCCCTCTCCAGACAAAAGCAGAATTTGTAATCATCACTGGGGATTGGTATACAAAAGCAGGAAGTCAAGAGATAACTGGAGTTTCAGGCAAGTTTGGCCTTGGAGGACAAAAGAAAGCAGGGCAAAGGCTATGAATTTGCCAACAGAATGCACTGGCCATAGATTGTACCCTTTGTCGGCAACACAAGAGACAACTTTACCCATAAATATCACCTAATGGTCAATACCAAAATCAAATTTATTTCATTATTTGTAGCCCAAGATGGAGAAGCTGCATACAGTCAGCAAAAACAAGACCTGGAGATGACTGTGGTTCAGATCATCAGCTTCTCATAGGAAAATTCAGGCTTAAATTAAAGAAAACAGGGAAAAACACTAGGCCAGACAGGTACCAATGAAATTAAATGCCCTAGACAGCATAATTAAAAAGCAGAGACATTACTTTGCGGCAAAGTTCCATCTAGTCAAGCTATGGTTTTTCCAGTAGTGATGTTTTTGAACTGTGGTGTTGGGGAAGACTCTTGAGAGTCTCTTGGACTGAAAGGAGATTAAACCAGTCATTCCTAAAGGAAATAAGCCCCGAATATTCATTGGAAGGACTGAAGTTGAAGCTGAAGTTCCAACACTTTGGCCACTTGATGAGAAGAACTGACTTACTGGAAAAGACCCTGGTCCTGGGAAAGATTGAAGACAGGAGGAGAAGGGATGACAGAAAGTGAGATGGTTGGATGGCATCACCAACTCAGTGGGCATGAGTTTAAGCAGGCTCTGATAGTTGTTGATGGACAGGGAAGCCTGGTGTGCTGCAGCCCATGGGGTCCCAAAGAGTTGGACACGACTGAGCTACTGAACGAACTGAACTGAACTGATGAATATGAATTAGAGGTAACAAGTAGATTCCAGGGATTAAACCTAGCTAAGAGGGTGCCTGAAGAACTATGGACAGAGGTACATAATAATGTACAGGAGGCAGCTAACAAAGCCATCCCAAAGAAAAAGTTAAACGAGAAGGCAAAATGGTTATCTCAGGAGGCTTTATAAATAGTTGAAGAAAGGAGAGAAGGGAAAAGCAAGGCATAAATGGAAAGGCACATCCAACTGAACACAGAGTTTCAATTAAGAGCACATAGAGACAAGAATAACTTCTTCAAAGAGCAGTGCATAAAACTAGGGGGGAAAAAAAAAACAGAAAGAGAAAAGCTACAGATCTCTTCAGGAAAATTTGAGATAACAAGGGAATATTTCACCCAAAGATGGGCACAATAAGGGACAGCAATGGCAGATAAATTATAAATGTCAAAGAGATCAAAAAGAGATGGAAAGAATACATGGAAGAACTGTATGAAAAGATCCTATTGAACTGGATTATTATGATGGTGTGTTCAGTCACTCAAAGCCAGACATTCTGGTGTGTGAAGTCAAAACAGCCTTAGGAAGAATTGCTTTTGATAAAGCTAGTGGATGTAATGCAATTCCAGTAGAAGTATTTAAACCCCCAGAGAATGAGGCCTTCGTGGTGTTACATTCAATATGTCTACAAATCTGGAAGATCCAGCAGTGGCCACAGGACTGGAAAAAGTCAATCCTCATCCCAATTCCCACGAAGGACAGTACTAAAGTATGTGCTAACCATAGGACAATTGCACTCATCTCCTATGCTAGTAGGTCATGCTGAAAAACTTGCATGTTAGGTTTATCAGCAGATGAATGGATAAGGAAGCTGTGGTACATATACACCATGGAATATTACTCAGCCGTTAAAAAGAATTCATTTGAATCAGTTCTAATGAGATGGATGAAACTGGAGCCCATTATACAGAGTGAAGTAAGCCAGAAAGATAAAGAACATTACAGTATACTAACACATATATACGGAATTTAGATAGATGGTGGCGATAACCCTATATGCAAAACAGAAAAAGAGACACAGAAGTACAGAACAGACTTTTGAACTCTGTGGGATGTTTTGAAAGAACAGCATGTATATTATCTATGGTGAAATGGACCACCAGCCCAGGTGGGATACATGAGTCAGGTGCTCAGGCCTGGTGCACTGGGAGGACCCTGAGGAGTCGGGTGGGGAGGGAGGTGGGAGGGGGGATCGGGATGGGGAATACGTGTAACTATATGGCTGATTCATGTCAATGTATGACAAAACCCACTGAAATGTTGTAAAGTGACTGGCCTCCAACTAATAAAATAATTTAAAAAAAAAAAAAAAGAAAAGGAAGAGTCACCAGAGATCAAATTGGTAATATTTGCTGGATCATAGAGAAAACAAGGGTATTCAAAAAAAAAAAAATCTACCTCTGTTACATCAACTATGCTAAAGCCTTTGCCTGGGTCATAACAAACTGT
Organism: Muntiacus reevesi; assembly: GCF_963930625.1. Classification (NCBI taxonomy): domain Eukaryota; kingdom Metazoa; phylum Chordata; class Mammalia; order Artiodactyla; family Cervidae; genus Muntiacus; species Muntiacus reevesi. Next base: position 44,950,580 of record NC_089271.1, read on the forward strand.
TGAAAGCTCTTCAAGAGATGGGAATATCAGACCATCTTACCTGTCTCCTGAGAAACCTACTTTAGGGTTGAGAAGCAACAGGAAAAACCCTGTATGGAACAACGGACTGGTTCAAGATTGAGGAAGGCATACGACAGAGCTGTCTGCTGTCATCCTGTTTATTTAACCTGTCCACTGAGCACATATGAGATATGACAGAATGGATGATTTACAAGCTGGAATCGAGATAGGCAAGACAAACATCAACAACCTCAGATATACAGAAGATGCCACTCTAATGGCAGCCAGCAAGGAGGGAGAAACTAAAGAGTCTCTCTTGATGAGGATGAAGGAGGAGAGTGAAAGTGCCATCTTAAAACTAAATATTAAAAAAAAAGAAAACAAGATTATGACATCTGTCCCCTTTACTTCATGGCAAATAGAGGGGGGTGGGGGAAACGTGGCCCCTTATCCCAAAGCTAAATCTTCTTTGCAGATCACAAATCCGACATCATTCATCATAAGCTATTATCTTGGGTGCTTGTCCAATATCTTCAGGATAAGATAATGACACTCAGAGCTCTAGCTCGCCTGTTCTTTTAGTCTACACACATTTCTCCTTTCACTCTGCTAACTGTTCGGTATGCTTGTACGAATGAATGTTACAAGTTTGAGACTCACCCTGTACAAAGTGAGTGATGAACCCTGCTCTGGGTTTGTTTTCACGGTGCCTTTTAATGCCTGACGGCATTCCTAAAAAGGGGAACATTTTGGGGTTTTATACTGACCTGCCAGTGCCAAGGAGCACCCAACATCCATGCGAGGGGAATGGCCAGAAGTGGGCAAAGCATATGGACTGAGCTTTCCTTTCTCCATCACCTTTTCCTGGTCTCTTTGTCCATTTGGTAACTACATGGGGAATTAGAACTACTAACATAATCTGTTGGGACGTAGACTTTCAAGGTACTTGATCCGTGCTGTTACTGTGTGCTTTTACTTACACCCAAAGCTTGGTAGTCATGGGGAACCCAAACTTTCTAGGAGCACATTTGGGAAGTAGGTGGAATTCTAGCTCCAGTGGCACATTTGGGAACCAGGTGGATCTCTAACCTCAGCAATGTCTCTCTCTTGGCTGATTCCATATGTGACGAGAGTCCTAAAAATGAGTCCTTACCATGGTTGCACCACCAAACTATATGGATGGAAAGTACTACTAGTGAGCATGAAGTGAAGCGAAGTGAAGTCACTCAGTCGTGTCCGATTCTTTGCAACCCAGTGGACTGTAGCCTACCAGGCTTGTTGGTCTATGGGATTTTCCAGGCAAGAGCACTGGAGTGGGTTGCCATTTCCTTCTCCAGGGGATCTTCCCAACCCAGGGATCGAACCCAGGTCTCCCACATTGTAGGCAGATGCTTTACTGTCTGAGCGGCCTGGTCTAAGAGCATAGGTCTGGAATCCCAGATTGGAAGCTCAGCAAGCTTCTTCCTTTCATAGTGCTAGCTCTGAGCAGACCAGATAAAGCTCTCCAGTGCTTTACTGATGTGAAGATGACTCACAGCTTCTACTGAAGTCAGGACTGTACTCAGGAATGTGCATGAGCACATGGAAGATGGATGCTTCCCCTAGTAGTTCTTGCTTAGGAAACATCCTGAAAAACTACTCTGCTCCACCCCAGGTAACATCAGAGGAAAAGGGCAAATTAAACAAAGGTCTTGGTGGTAAGTAACTAGAAATCAATTTGGGATGCCATCAGGTCTACCCCTGGTGCATCTTCACTGCACCTCGATGGTAGAATGAGCAGGCTGAAGGGAATGAGTAAGGTAAAGGACATCTGTAAAGGACAGTCTATGTCTGACCAGGGAAGGAAAGTTTCAATGGAAAAGTCTGTCTCCACTCCCATCTAGAGGAGGAAAAAAAAAAAAAAAAAAAAGGACTGTAGATGTCACATTGTTCTTACAGATGGGAGTTAAGAGTTCCAGAACTACTCTTTCAAATGTATTTTAAAAAAACTGGCACAACTTTGATCCCCAGAGTTTAAAAAAGATATGCCTGATTGCCTTCTGTGATACTGAATGGCCATAGTATCCTTTGGAAGATGGGGAAAGCTAGCTGGTTGAAGGGTCTCTTAATTATTAATACTATTTTACAATTAGACCGGTTCTGTAGAAAACAAGAGAAATGGGTAGAAATGCCATATGTGATGTTCTTTATCTCTCTGTGAAATATGCTAGACTTATGTCTTAAGGGCTGGAGAAGGCAATGGCACCCCACTCCAGTACTCTTGCCTGGAAAATCCCATGGACGGAAGAGCCTGATAGGCTGCAGTCCATGGGGTCGCTAAGAGTTGGACACGACTGAGCGACTTTACTTTCATGTTTCATTTTCATGCATTGGAGAAGGAAATGGCAACCCACTCCAATGTTCTTGCCTGGAGAATCCCAGGGATGGGGGAGACTTGTGGGTTGCCATCTATGGGGTCATACAGAGTCGGACACAACGGAGCTGACTTAGCAGCAGCAGCAGCATGTCTTAAGAGCACAGATTTGGGTATAAAGCCTTAAGCTCCCTTCTGGCCTCTTACTCTGCCCTTGTATCTGGGGCTCCCAACTGAGCAAGCTGAGGGTCAAGGCATTATTACAGAAGGAGTTGCCTTAGTCTCGGTAGAAATTCAAATAGTCCCAATTGAGGTTGAGACTATCTAAATGATCCACAAAAGTATGCAGAAGACTTTACGGGACTAATTTTACTTTATGTCTTAACTTGGAAAGATGTTATATATGTCTTGGGATGGACACTGATTTCTGAATCAAGAGCTCAAGTTTTTGGGGAAGCTACACCTTTGGGAGATGACAGGTTTGAACGTGAGACAAGCGGAAATAGGGAACATGAAATAGCCCTCCTCCCTACTGGGAGCAAAGCAGTTCCCATAACAGAATCAGATTGGGACTAAAACATGGTTAAGGGTAGGTAGGATCAGAGCCACATTGTCAGATGTATTCTTTTTTTTTTTTTAATTAATTAATTTTTTATTTATTTTACTTTACAACATTGTATTGGCTTTGCCATACATTGACTTGAATCTGCAATGGGTGTACATGTGTTCCCCATCCTGAATCCCCCTCCCACCTCCCTTCCCATCCCATCCCTCTGGGTCATCCCAGTGCACCAGCCCCGAGCATCCTGTATCACGCATTGAATTTGGACTGGCGATTCGTTTCACATATGATAATTTACATGTTTCAATGCCATTCTCCCATATCATCCCGCCCTCGCCCTCTCCCACAGAGTCCAAAAGATTGTTCAATACATCTATGTCTCTCTTGCTGTCTCGATGTATTCTTGAAGGACTCAAGTGAGCATGTTCTAAGACTTTAGACTATGCTCAGTTGGTTGACATAGAAAAGAAAAAGGAAACTCCTGATATATTTCTAGATAGACTACTGTAAGTTTACTGACATTAATTCTGAAAATGCAGAGGGTGGAATGATCTTAAAAGATAGATTTCTTTCTCAATGTGTCCCAGATACCTGTTGTAAGTTACAAAAACAGCTGTTTGGATCAACTTAGTCTTTAAAAGACTTGTTGCAACTGTCTCAGGCAGTTTATTATGACAGAGAATATGAGGAGGCAAATAGGAGGAAAAAAACGGCAAAAGACTGAAGCCCCAAAATGGCTGTTAGATGCACTCTGAGACAGCCTGAGGAAAAATGCCCAGAGGGACCCAGGTGAAAAGGATGGGCTTGATATTACTGTGGAAAAGAGGGACATCTCAAGTGTTATTGCTCTCAGGCATCTAAGCCACCCCTGGCTCCATATCTGGTCTGCAAAGGACCACACTGGAGCAGAGACTGTCCTCTGAGGCATAGGTCCCAGGGATCGGATTCTCAAGGCAATCAGGACTGAAGGTGCTCGGGGGGTCCCCACACAAGTCCCCATCCTAATTACACCTGTGGAACCCCAGGTGTTAATAACTGTGAGTGGTAAATCCATTGATTTCCTATGCAACTCTATCTCCTCTTTGGCTTTTTTGTGGTACCTTTGCCCTCCAGCAAAACCTGTACTTTTTAAAGAACCCTTAACCTTGAACTTCTGCAGTCTCTATTCCAAATAAAGTTAGTCTCTTCTGGAAGAGCTACATAGCTCTCCTCTTAAGACATTATTCTCACCCTATGCAGAATCTCTGTGTTACTGTTCCAAAGATGGGAGAAGAACAGTTATTCTTTCAGTGCCATTCTCATACAAGCAAGACTCTAGGCTGCAAGGCAGGAGGGGATGGGGCATCACTGGTCTTCTTGATTTGTTTTTCCCAGTATGGAATCTCTGCCCTCCAGGGAATCTGGTGTGAGGATTATTGAAGCCTTGTATTCTCAGCTTACTATGCCTTAGGTAGAGTTTCTGTCCTATGGATGTGAGCTGGTGGAGGAAGGGAGCCTTGGATCTCTCTTGTCTGGAACAAGCTACTGCACTAGAGCTAGGGAGGATAAAAAAGGCTGGAACCAAACTCTCCTGGAAACAAATCATTGTGTTGAACTGAAATGCAAGGGGACAAAGCAAGTCCTTTGTAATTAGCTATACCCACCTGGAATAGAGTTTCTATTACAGAGCTGAGAAATTTGGCATGTAGGGAATAGGTCATGGTCCAAATGCCATAGGCTCTAGTTGATCTTACCAAGATTTACTAGATTTTCTTTAGTGAAAGTTTCCTTAGTGCCTTTCGTGGTGATGTCATGGGTAGGAATCTGCCTACCAATGCAGGGGACACAGGTTCATCCCTGGTCCTGGTCTAGGAATGTAAGTTTGTTGCTGAGCCATGAAAAATGCCAGGATTCTTGGCCCCTGGAGGAGAGGAGTTCAATCTGGGATCACTGATGAGATTGATCACTCAGAGCTTTTGTGTAATAAAGTTTTATTAAAATATAAAAGATATTGAGAAAACTTCAGACATAAACATCAGAAGGGTGCAGAAAGAGTGCCTCCCTGCTAGTCTTTAGCAGGAAGTTTTATACATACTACAAGCTGCTAATCAGAGAAAGGAAATGTCTCAAAACGCAGGGACTGGTACCAGACCCCTCAACCACATAATGCATTTTGAGATAATATTGGCACAGAGTTATCCCAGGCTATAAAACGACTGACACGAATATTGAAGAGAGGCAGGCTTCCAAGCAAATACAGACTTATTAACATAGATTAGGAGAACCATTGTTTGAGTAAAACATACTGGTTTATTGAGCCATTATCAGTTCTGAGTCTTAGGCTGAACCAACTTGAAGAAAGACAGGAGTGTAGGGTAAATACATAGTTCATTAACATAGCTTAAGAAAAATATTTCCATAAGAAAAACACATTGGTTAGCTCAAGGTTTGAGAAAAGTTCAGTTCAGGTGGAACCAGGTGTCGTCATGGCAACACAACATTTTAAAAGAAACTCCCTTTTAATTTTGTGTAGAGAAGGAGAAAAAATCTGACACTGGTAGTTTGTTTCCTCCTGCCACTTAACAGTGAAATTAAAAAAAAAAAAAATGTCTGACACTTGCAGCCTATTTCCTCCATTTGGGGGCCCCTAGCCTTCCTGCCTGTCACCCTCTCAGGAAGATGCTATATTCTACAGTGCAACTAAGGCTGTGCAACAAAATTACTGATCACCTGCTCCAGAACCTGCATAGTGCAACTACTGAAGCCTGCAGACCTAGAGCATGCTATCAGAAACAAGATGCTGACTAAAAAACGATGTATACTTTGAGAGTTGAGAGTTAAGTTTTATTTGGGGCAAAATGAGGACTGCAGCCCAGGAGGCAGCATCTCAGATAGCTCTGAGAGATTGCTCCAAAGCAGCAGTGGGGGAAAGTCAACATATAAGGTTTTGGTGAAGGGGGAGTTCAATACCATGAAACACTTGTTTTACAAAAGGTTTTTTGTTAGTGGTGAGGATCTGATATCACCATGAAGTGATTTAGTGCTTCTCTAGATATGAGGAGATTCAAGGATTGAGATCATAAAATCTGTTCCTAAAAACATCCAACTATCTAGAGACCTGTCCCACCAGATTCCCTGGAACACAGAGTGCCTCACTCCACCCTGAACTCCCTCAGGGGTTGTTGAAAGTTCCCCATCCCAATTCCCCGTCTCACCTCCCTCTCCACCCGATCCCTCTGGGTCTTCCCAGTGCACCAGCCCCGAGCACTTGCCTCATGCACCCAACCTGGGCTGGTGATCTGTTTCACCCTGGAAAACATACATGTTTCGATGCTGTTCTCTCTAAACATCCCACCCTCGCCTTCTCCCACAGAGTCCAAAATCTATTCTGTACATCTGTGTCTCTTTTTCTGTTTTGCATATAAGGTTATTGTTACTATCTTTCTAAATTCCATATACATGCATTAGTATACTGTATTGGTCTTTATCTTTCTGGCTTACTTCACCCTGTATAATAGGCTCCAGTTTCATCCATCTCATTAGAACTGATTCAAATGAGTTCTTTTTAATGGCTGAGTAATATTCCATAGTGTATATGTACCACAGCTTCCTTATCCGTTCATCTGCTGATGGGCCTCTAGGTTGCTTCCATGTCCTGGTGATTATAAACAGTGCTGCAATGAACATTGGGGTGCACGTGTCTCTTTCAGATCTGGTTTCCTCGGTGTGTATGCCCAGAAGTGGGATTGCTGGGTCATATGGCAGTTCTATTTCCAGTTTTTTAAGAAATCTCCACACTGTTCTCCATAGCGGCTGTACTAGTTTGCATTCCCACCAACAGTGTAAGAGGGTTCCTTTTCTCCATACCCTCTCCAGCATTTATTGCGTGTAGACTTTTGGATAGCAGCCATGCTGACTGGCGTGTAATGGTACCTCATTGTGGTTTTGGTTTGCATTTCTCTGATAATGCAAATCTTTTTTCATGTATTTGTTAGCCATCTGTATGTCTTCTTTGGAGAAATGTCTGTTTAGTTCTTTGGCCCATTTTTTTATTGGGTCATTTATTTTTCTGGAATTGAGCTGCAGGAGTTGCTTGAATATTTTTGAGATTAATCCTTTGTCTGTTGCTTCATTTGCTATTATTTTCTCCCATTCTGAGGGCTGTCTTTTCATCTTGCTTATAGTTTCCTTTGTTGTGCAAAAGCTTTTAAGTTTCATTAGGTCCCATTTGTTTATTTTTGCTTTTATTTCCAATATTCTGGGAGGTGGGTCATAGAGGATCCTGCTGTGATTTATGTCGGAGAGTATTTTGCCTATGTTCTCCTCTAGGAGTTTTATAGTTTCTGGTCTTACATTTAGATCTTTAATCCATTTTGAGTTTATTTTTGTATATGGTGTTAGAAAGTGTTCTAGTTTCATTCTTTTACAAGTGGTTGACCAGTTTTCCCAGCACCACTTGTTAAAGAGGTTGTCGTTTTTCCATTGTATATTCTTGCCGCCTTTGTCGAAGATAAGGTGTCCACAGGTTCATGGATTTATCTCTGGGCTTTCTATTCTGTTCCATTGATCTATATTTCTGTCTTTGTGCCAGTACCATACTGTCTTGATGACTGTGGCTTTGTAGTATAGTCTGAAGTCAGGCAGGTTATTCCTACAGTTCCATTCTTCTTTCTCAAGATTACTCTGGCTATTCAAGGTTTTTTGTATTTCCATACAAATTGTGAAATTATTTGTTCTAGTTCTGTGAAAAATACCGTTGATAGCTTGTTAGGGATTGCATTGAATCTATAGTTTGCTTTGGGTAGTATAGTCATTTTGACAATATTGATTCTTCCAATCCATGAACACGGTATGTTTCTCCATCTGTTTGTGTCCTCTTTGATTTCTTTCATCAGTGTTTTATAGTTTTCTATGTATAGGTCTTTTGTTTCTTTAGGTAGATATACTCCTAAGTATTTTATTCTTTTTGTTGCAATGGTGAATGGTATTGTTTCCTTAATTTCTCTTTCTGTTTTTTCACTGTTAGTATATAGGAATGCAAGGGATTTCTGTGCGTTAATTTTATATCATGCAATTTTACTATATTCATTGATTAGCTGTAGTTATTTTCTGGTAGAATCTTTAGTGTTTTCTATGTAGAGGATCATGTCATCTGCAAAGAGAGAGAGTTTCACTTCTTCTTTTCCTATCTGGATTCCTTTTACTTCTTTTTCTGCTCTGATTGCTGTGGCCAACACTTCCAAAACTATGTTGAATAGTCGTGGTGAGAGTGGACACCCTTGTCTTGTTCCTGATTTTAGGGGAAATGCTTTCAATTTTTCACCATTGAGGGTAATGCTTGCTGTGGGTTTGTCATATATAGCTTTTATTATGCTGAGGTATGTTCCTTCTATTCCTGCTTTCTGAAGAGTTTTAATCATAAATGGATGTTGAATTTTTTCAAAAGTTTTTTCTGCATATATTGAGATAATCATATGGTTTTTCTCTTTCAATTTGTTAATGTGGTGTACTACATTGATTGATTTGTGGATATTAAAGAATCTTTGCATTCCTGGGATAAAACCCACTTGGTCATGCTGTATGATTTTTTTTAATATGTTGTTGGATTCTGTTTGCTAGAATTTTTTTAAGGATTTTTGCATGTATGTTCATCAGTGATATTGGCCTGTAGTTTTTTTTTTTCTTTTCTTTCTTTTTTTTTTTTTTTTGTGGCATCTTTGTCTGGTTTTGGAATTAGGGTGATGGTGGCCTCATAGAATGAGTTTGGAAGTTTACCTTCTTCTGCAATTTTCTGGAAGATTTTGAGTAAGATAGTTGTTAGCTCTTCTCTAAATTTTTGGTAGAATTCAGCTGTGAAGCCATCTGGTCCTGGGCTTTTGTTTGCTGGAAGATTTCTGATTACAGTTTCGATTTCCTTGCTTGTGATGGGTCTGTTAAGATCTTCTGTTTCTTCCTGGTTCAGTTTTGAAAAGTTATACTTTTCTAAGAATTTTCCATTTCTTCCAAGTTGTCCATTTTATTGGCATAGAGCTGCTGGTAGTAGTCTCTTATGATCCTTTGTATTTCAGAGTTGTCTCTTGTGATCTCTCCATTTTCATTTCTAATTTTGTAAATTTGGTTCTTCTCTCTTTGTTTCTTAACAAGTCTTGCTAATGGTTGGTCAATTTTGTTTATTTTTTTAAAAAAAACAGCTTTTAGCTTTGTTGATTTTTGCTATGGTCTCTTTTGTTTCATTTCAACTTATTTCTGCCCGAATTTTTAAGATTTCTTTCCTTCTACTAATCCTGGGGTTCTTCATTTCTTCCTTTTCTAGTTGCTTTTGGTGTTGAGTTAGGCTATTTATTTGAGTGTTTTCTTGTTTCTTGAGGTAACCCTGTAATGCTATGAACCTTCCCCTTAGCACTGCTTTTACAGTGTCCCATAGGTTTTGGTTGTTGTGTTTTCATTTTCATTCACTTCTATGCATATTTTGATTTCCTTTTTGATTTCTTCTATGATTTGTTGGCTATTCAGAAGCGTGTTATTTAGCCTCCATATGTTTGAAGTTTTAATATTTTTTTTCCTGTAATTCAGATCTAATCTTACTGCACTGTGGTCAGAAAAGATGACTGAAATAATTTCAATTTTTTTTTAAATTCCCCAAGGCTAGATTTATGGCCCAGGATGTGATCTATTCTAGAGAATGTTCCGTGTGTGCTTGAGAAAAAGGTGAAATTGATTGTTTTGAGATGAAATGTCCTATAGATATCAATTAGGTCTAGCTGGTCCATTCTGTCATTTAAAGTTTGTGTTTCCTTGTTTATTTTCTGTTTAGTTGATCTATCCATAGGTGTGAGTGGGGTATTAAAGTCTCCCACTATTATTGTGTTACTATTAATTTCCTCTTTCATACTTGTTAGCGTTTGCCTTACATATTGTGGTGCTCCTATGTTGGGTGCATATATATATTTATAATTATTATATCTTCTTCATGGATTGATCCTTTGATCATTATGTAGTGTCCTTCTTTGTCTCTTTTCACAGTCTTTATTTTAAAGTCTATTTTATCTGATATGAGTATTGCAACTCCTGCTTTCTTTTGGTCTCCATTTGTGTGAAATATTTTTTTCCAGCCCTTTACTTTTAGTCTGTATGTGCCCCTTGTTTTGAGGTGGGTCTCTTTTAGACAGCATTTATAGCGGTCTTGTTTTTGTATCCATTCGGCTAGTTTTTGCCTTTTGGTTGGGGCATTCAACCCATTTACATTTAAGGTAATTATTGATAGGTATGGTCCCATTGCCATTTACTTTGTTGTTTTGTTTTCACGTTTATACAACCTTTCTGTGTTTCCTGTCTAGAGAAGATCCTTTAGCATTTGTTGAAGAGCTGGTTTGGTGGTGCTGAATTCCCTCAGCTTTGGCTTGTCTGTAAAGCTTTTCAGTTCTCCTTCATATCTGAATGGGATCCTTGCTGTTTACAGTAATCTAGGTTGTAGGTTATTCTCTTCCATTACTTTAAGTATGTCGTGTCATTCCTTTCTGGCCCGAAGGGTTTCTATTGAAAGATCAGCTGTTATCCTTATGGGAATCCTTGTGTGTTATTTGTTGTTTCTCCCTTGCTGCTTTTAATATTTGTTCTTTGTGTTTGATCTTTGTTAATTTGACTAATATGTGTCTTGGAGTGTTTCTCCTTGGGTTTATCCTGTTTGGGACTCTCTGGGTTTCTTGGACCTGTGTAACTATTTCCTTCCCCATTTTAGGGAAGTTTTCAGCTATTATCTCCTCGAGTATTTTCTCATGGCCTTTCTTTTTGTCTTCTTCTTCTGGGACTCCTATGATTCGAATGTTAGGGCATTTCACATTGTCCCAGAGGTCCCTGAGGTTGTCCTCATTTCTTTTGATTCTTTTTTTCCTCTCTGCTTCATGTATTTCCACCATTTTATCTTCTACCTCACGTATCCTATCTTCTGCCTCCGTTATTCTACTGTTGGTTCCCTCCAGAGTGTTTTTGATCTCATTTATTGCATTATGCATTTTTAATTGACTCTTTTTTATTTTTCTTAGGTCCTAATTAAGCATTTCTTGCATCTTCTCAATCCTTGTCTCCAGGCTATTTATCTGTAACTCCATTTTGTTTTCAAGATTTTGGATCATTTTTATTATCATTATTCTAAATTTTTTTTCAGGTAGATTCCCTATCTCCTCCTCTTTTGTTTGGCTTGGTGGGCATTTTTCATGTTCCTTTACCTGTTGGGTATTTCTCTGCCTTTTCATCTTGTTTAGATTGCTGTGTCTAGAGTGGGCTTTCTGTATTCTGGTGGTCGGTGGTTCCTTTTTATTGTGGAGATTTCCCCCAGTGGGTGGGGTTGGACGATTGGCTTGTCAAGGTTTCCTGGTTAGGGAAGCTTGTGTCGGTGTTCTGGTGCATGGAACTGGATTTCTTCTCTCTGGAGTGCAATGGAGTGTCCTGTAGTGAGCTTTGAGATGGGTTTATGTGTTAGATGTGACTTTGGGCAACCTGTATGTTGACACTCAGGGCTATGTTCCTGCGTTGCTGGAGAATTTGCATGGTATGTCTTACTCTGGAACTTATTGGCTCTTGGGTGGTGGTTGGTTTCAATGTAGGTATGGAAGCTTTTGGATGATCTCTTATTACTTAATATTCCCTGTAGTCAGGAGTTTTCTGGTGTTCTCAGGTTTTGGGCTTAATCTCCTGCCTCTGGATTTCAGTTTTATTCTTCCAGTAGTCTCAAGACTTCTCCAACTATACAGCACTGATAATAAAACTTCTAAGTTAATGGTGAAAAGATTCTCCACCGTGAGGGACACCCAGAGAGGTTCACAGAGTTACATGAAAAAGAGGAGAGGGAGGAGGGAGATAGAGATGAGCAGGAAGAGAAAAAGGGGGACTCAAGAGGAGAGAGACAGATCTACACAGTTCTCTGTTCCCAAAGTGTTCTCCATAGCCCAGACACCCACAGAGATCCACAGAATTGGATTGGAAATAGAAGAGGGAGGGAGGAAATAGAGGTGATCTGAGGGAGAAAATGGAGTATCAAAAGGGGGAGATAGTAATCAACACAATCCTGAGTAAAAATGGGTACTGAATATTGGATTCTTAAATGTCCAATATTGATATCAAATACTGAAAAACAAAGATTAAAAATATAGAGTAGAGGTTAGACTCTTTAAAATACAGTATTAAAAACAAAAACAAAAACACAAAAATTTTAGAAATATATATGAAGTTCGCTTTAAAAATAGGGCCTCTTCTTCTTCTTTTTTTTTTTTTGCAAGGTTATAGTGAAATGAAATTGAAAATTAAGGAGTAATAGAGGAGTAATACAGGACTTTAAAAGAAAATAAGAGGAAAAATAGAAAAAGAAAAAAATTTTCTAATTAAAAAAATAGTAAAAATATATGAAAATGAAAATGAAAGTTAAGGAGTAATGGAGGAGTAATAGGAAATTTTAAAAGAAAATAAAAGAGAAAAAATTAAAAAAAGAAAAGAAAAAAAAGAATAAAAATATATCTAGGTATTTCTCTGGAGCTGTTGCGGTCAGTGTGGGTTCAGTTCAGTTTCAGATAGCTCCCCATTCCAGCTTACACTTCTCGATATCTATAGGCCCCTTCTGGTGTACTTGGTGTTACCTACAGGGATTTTAATATATTGCACCGGTCACTTCTAAAGTGGTTCCCTTTGTTTATTTGGCTTCTGTTTGCTGGTCTCTTCAGTGTCTAATTTCCGCCCTGACACAGGCGGGCGGATGTGGTCTCTTGTTTAGGTTCGCTTGTTCAGTCGTGTTGCGGAGAGGGAGGGGCGCTGCAGACAAATGTCACTGGCCTGTGTGGGAAGCACTCACAGTGTTCTGGCCACACTGGGTTTGGCCCCGCTCACGGGTGTGTGCTTTCCTGTCTACACTGCTCAGGCTCCCGGCTGCTCTATATGAAGCGGGCCCTGCATTGGTGTGCGGTTCCAGTTTTCGGGTATTCCACAAAAGTGCGGACTCATTTGGGCCTGCATTTTGAGCCTTCCCCAGCCCGAGCAGCTCAGGTAGCCAGGAGCTTGACGGGTGCACTCTCCCTGGGTGCGGTACGCCTTATTCCCTCCATGGTCTCAGCCTCAGTTTCCAAGCACACCAGTTTGGTGCGTGCGCCTTGTGTCTGTTGGGAGCTGGCCTCTAGCCGCGACCCTCCCAGCAGATGTCGACCATCCAGAATCTCAGGAAGTCTTTGGTTAGAAGTTGGAAGCCTGCTTGCAGTTTGGTAGGGGATGCCGTCTCTGGGGCCGAGTTTGCCCCTTTCCCCTCCCCACTGCCTCCTGCCTCCGGCGGGGGATGGGACTGTCTGCATCCGGCTAGCTCTTCTCTGGAATGGCTCAGTCCCTTTGTTCTGCGAACAGCCGGCAGTGTGTTCCGGCCACTTAATTTTCTCTCTCTCTCTTGCTACCCCACAGTTTAAGTTGCTATCTCACCTTAGCTCCCTCCAATTGCCCTCAGGGCATTCGGGCCCAGTCCTTATCCTAAGCAATGCTGCCTGCTCCTCTCCGTTCCACCCCCACTTGCTGGTGGCGGATGCGGGCGTCTGGGGTACTTTTCCTAGGAGTTGCTTTTAGGCATGTAATCTGTGGGTTTTATTTATTTTTCCTCCCAGTCAGGTTGCCCTCCGAGATTCAAAAACTTCCCCCAGACCCGCCCGTGAGAGGGTTTCCTGGTGTTTGGAAACTTTCTCTATTACGACTCCCTTCCTGGGACAGGTCTCCATCCCTAGCTCTTTTGTCTCTCTTTTTATCTTTTATATTTTGTCCTACCTCCTTTAGAAGACGATGGGCTGCTTTTCTTGGTGCCTGATGTCTTCTGCTAGTGGCCAGAAGTTGTTTTGTGAAGTTTGCTCAGCGTTCAAATGTTCTTTCAATGAATTTGTAGGGGAGAAAGTGGTCTCCCCGTCCTATTCCTCCACCATCTTAGCTCCTCCCCCCGCTTCCTTTCTTTTTGTCCTTCAGGTACACCCCCACAGATTTATGGTGATATTGTGTAAGTTTAAGATGTACAATGTGATAATTTTCACACAGGTGCATGTTGAAAAACCTTGCCCACAGTAAGATTAAGGAACACATCCTTCCCCCAACATAATTAGCATTTTCTTCTTGTTGTCATGGTAAGAACATTAATGATCTACTCTTATAGCAACTTTCAAGCATACGAGACAGTATTGTTAACCATAGTCTCCATTCTGAACCTTAGGTCCTCGTAACTTACTCATCTTACAACTCAAAGTTTGTACCCTTGGATGAGCATCTCCTCATTGTTCACCACCCCCAGCTTCTCATGTCCATTTTCATTTTTATAGTTCAATGGTATTAGATCAAGTCCCTTAAAAAAAATCGAAAGAGGCAAATTCTACTTCCAGAGAGCCACAGTTTTACTGGTCATGATGTTTTGCTTGCAAAACCCAGAGTACTAGCTAAGGAATAAGTGTGGGTAGTTGGGCCCCATCCTCCCGACTTATTGCTCTGATTCTAGGGCCGGGGAAGAGAATGGAAATGAAAGAGATCAGGATACATCTTTCTTCATGCATTGTTCCCTTTTAGAACACCTTGGGACATTCAACCTGTTAAGTCCAGAATTAGTCTTAAATTCATGACCTGTGAAGAGATAAAAATGTATGACCTTTGCTAAAACTCGTTCTAAAAATAAATAAAGATTGTAAGGACTGTCAATACAATTTTGGGCTAGTAGACTTTAAAAAATTTCAGACAACAGTGATAAGAGATAAAGGCAACATCAGATGTTTTATTGCAAAAATACCAGCCAGGTGAGCAATGTCACATTATCTCCAGTTTCAGATAATCTTCATTTTTTTGTTAAAATTAAAACACAGTTTTTTAACATTACTTCACCTAATTCACCTGGGAATGTAGAAAAATAAGTGTGGTCCCAGTCAGACCATTAAAGATATAGGTTCAGGAGTGTGTGTTTGTGTGCATGTGTGTGTGTGTGTGTGTGTGTGTGTGTGTGTGTGTGTGTAGGGATACTACCAAGGTAGAAAGTATGAGGGGATTTAGAATTATATAGATCTTGTCATTTAACTTCTAACCTTGCGTAAAGGACATGTATTTTTTTCAGGGCCCAAATATAACAATCTGTGTGCATGTTTGGACTGAGCTCCTCAAGGGGACATCACCTGTAGCCCAGAGCAGGGAGTCCCCGGGGAGCGAGCCGAGCTGTGACTAGGCCCGGGCGGCAGAGGGCACATCCATGACCAAGGGGTTCTCCTTTTCAGAGGCGTCGTTCTTCTTGGCCACAGCGACAGAAGAAGGTGTTTCAGTGGGGCTCTTCCTGATCGTGCTCTCTCCTCCCTCGGAATCCTGTTCCTGGACACAAGGAACTTGCTGCAGGCGGCGGCGCCGGTTACTGGGACGGCAGGATCCATAGCGTGGAGGGGGCCTCTGTGGAGGATTGCTGCTGGCTGCTTCGGGCCCGCTCTCGCTGTGTTCTGCCTCCAGCTCTTCCGGGATGACTGGTGAGCGTCTTGGACCAGGAGTGGTGCCTCCAGCCCTAGGGCGACTCAGCGGGTAGCTGAGGCCCCGACCCTGCCGCCGAGGATGCCCCTCCTGCCTTGCGGTGCAGGCGGACCCAGGCTGCTGGTCGGACAGGGGGCCACTGGTGGTAACCTGGATCCACAGGTGGCGGGTCACAGATGGGGCCCTGCGGGAGGGCGGGAAACGGCTCAGTTGTTGATCTTGGGAGTGGCCAGGCAGATGGCGTCTGAGGCCCTGGGCCGCAGTGAAGCCTTCGCCGCTGCCATCATGATCATCAACGTCGTTCTCTGTGCTCTTGGGACTTCTCGGTGGCAGCTCATAGCGGTGGGTGCTGAAGCCCCGGCGGGTGCTGGTGCGGCGGGAAGCATAGCGACTTCCCTTCACTGGCGCGCCGGCTGGCCCAGTCACGTTAGCGGCCTCAGCGCCTCGCTCGCCCTGCACCACGTCGAACTCCACCGTCTCGCCGTCGTCCACGCTGCTTTGGTGCTTGCGGGAGTTGTTCCAGGTGATGGCCGAATGGTGAACAAACACATCTTCCTGGGTATCATGCCTGCTGATGAAGCCGTACCCGTTCTTCACGTTAAACCATACGACAGAGCCTAGGACCCTCTCAGCGATGAACTTCTTGGGCTCCTTTCCCTTGGCGTCCCCGGCGGTGGCCTTGGAGATCTCATCCCTGCTGAGGTGGCCAGTGTCAAGGGCTAGGGCCCGGTCTCCACCTCCCAAAGATGCCAAGGGTTTCCTCGAGGCTTGAGGGGAGATGGAAGCAGCCACCTCCGTGAGGGTGGTCTCTCCTGCCTCACTCATCAGGTCGTCCTCACTCTCCTTTCTCCTAGAATCTGAGGGAAATTTGTCCCTCTGAGGTTGGAAGGGTGGGAGGGGGCTCGGGCTGGAGGCCGGAGCCTCCCTCTGGGAGGTTTGTGGGTTAGGGTCAAGGGCTTTCTGACTTTAGTCTGAGAGTCTTGGAGAGGCCTGTGTGTGTGTGGCGTCTCCTGGGACGACGGGGACGCGGACCAAACAATGGCTGCCATGGTGATGGTGAGTTCTCAAGGGGTGGGGGCGGGGTGGGTCCTTGAAGTAGCTTGACTTGGAGTGGGGAGGGCAGGGCAAAATGCACTCCGCCTCAGCCTCCTGCCACCATATCATAGTACCTCCTGCTCCATGGTGGAGGAGACACACCTGAAGCTCTAGGGAAAGGCCTTGAGCACCCTCTTGCTTGCTTGAGTGGATGTGAGGATAGAACCCACGTTCCACCCCTCTTCCTTGGTTGGGAAGATTCACAGCCTTCTAAGGGCACTCACTCAATATTCTCTTACAAATCGCTGGTCCTTTTCTGACACCTGGGTAGCCCATTGTGTGGGTCAGGCATTTTGTGCCACTTGAGGCAAGATGACAGCCGTGTGATTTGAAGATTCAATTAAAGAAACCTGCTGTGGGTTTTGTCTGTCTGTTTTGTTTTTGTTTCCCTTCTGAGAGACATAGGAAGGCTGCCAGACCTAGAATGCTAGTGCTGAGAGGGCACTAACGCAGCACACATTTATTCCGCCTAGTGTTAAGATTGTGTTGACCTAAAACAAATAGAGTGCCAGGGATTGCTCCACCAAAAATGAGTTTATTCTAGATCAACAGAGAATTGCAATTCAGGGTCTACAACCATGGTGAGCCACATGCAAGCCTCCGTAACAGGGAGAAGATAACTCTTTGAAAGTAAGAGGAGGTTAGGAAGGCTGCACTAAGCAAAGTGTCCATGGGAGGCTAAGGGTTTGAAGTATGGTGGTTCTTCATTCACTGAGTCCTGGCAGTCTCTCATTGACTGAGCTCTTGGCAGGCAAGAAGAGGAAGTCTTTCTTCTTCCTGCTGGGCTCTGCTGTCATGTCTGAGAGCTCTCCCTTCTGGCCTCTCAACTCTATCATAATGGAAGTTTCTCTTTATTAATTTTTTACACTTCTCCCCTTTGACTGAGATCTTTCTCTGGAAGCATCGCTGATCCAGAGTCAGATTTTTTTCAGTTTCAGCAGCTTTTTGCCAACCCCCGCCTCCCTTCCCCTGCCCCCACTCCCACACCCCTGTGCCAGGAAAGACTTCTCCTGGGCATAGTATCCCTTGTTAGAGTGAAAGCGCAGAGTTTGGAAAGGTATTGAAGTCCCATTAGAATAACAATTAGGGGTCAGAGGGAGAACTCTCAGGTACCTTTTCTCTAAAGTTCATGTTTTCAAGATCATAGACACTGGAGATCATCTGAAGCATCGTGCTGCTGTCAGAGGTTTGGCAGACAAACTTTCAAGAGACTACTCTGAATATTCTGGGAAGGCTGTCTTATCAAATATCATCCCTGCTTCAGCTTCAGAAAATCTTGACTCTCAGATCACTAGATAATGTGCAGGTCCCATCAGGATTGGTGCTTTCTTTAAGCGTCTCATGTGAGTCCAAGAGTCTATTCCCTGGAGCTTGGTGACACTAGGGCTGGTTAGCAGTATCTGATAGAGGCCTTTCCAGCAGGTAGAAGTGAGTCCTTCTGGAAGTGTTTCTGCCAATAGATGTAATGTCCTGGTTGCAATGTGTGTTGAAATATCAAAGGACCTCTCCTCTTACCAGTGGTGGGTCAAAAGAGGCAGGAGCCGAGAGACTGTCCTTTGACTATCTTAAAGGGTGAGAGTTTATGCATTCCAAACAGAGTGGATCTGTGATTCAGAAGGACCAAAAAGCAATGCTCTTGACCAAGGTAATTGGAGGGGCTCCACAAATCTTGCAAACTGAGTCTTAATAACATCATTAGTGCATTTGACTAAACAAGAGGAATGAGTCTGGTCAGCCCAGTGAAAATGTTGTAAAACTAGCCAAATGGTGCAGACTTGTGGAAGTAACTTACCAGTAAAATGGGGGTCTGGATCATTCTGAAGTTTGAGAGGAGTTCCCCAGATAGGGATAATCTTTTCCAAAAGTACTTTAGCCACAGAAGAGGCAGTAGCCTGTCTGCAAGGAAATGTTTCAGTCTGATGTGAAAACATACCGACCATGACTAAAACACATCCATGAAGTGGAGGAAGTTGTAAGGAATCCTATTTCCAGTGCCTGGATGCTCCTTTGAGGCAGTTTAAAATGTCAAAGAGGAGTACAGCCAGTCTTCTCTGGGGTGTATTTTGGACAAGTGGGCCAAGTGGTTTCAAAGATGATATACAACTAATAATAGCTAAGTTGACACAAACATGATACACAGCATACACCGTAAGGGAACTACAGATGAAAAGAATAAGATAGCACCATGCACCTGTTGGAAAAGACCCTGATGCTGGGAAAGATTGAGGGCAACAAGAGACGAGGGTGACAGAGGATAAGATAATCGGTAGATAGCATGACCAACTCATTGAACATGAATCTGAGCAAACTCTGGGAGATAATGAAGGACCGGGAAGCCTGGGATGCTGCAGCCCATGGGGTCAGAAAGAGTCAGACATGATTTAGCAACTCAGCAACAAGAACACACACATGTTAGAATGGCTCCCTCCTCACCAAATGCAAACGCCAAATACTGGAGGATGGGAAACAACAGCAACTTTAACTCATTGCTGAAAGAACGTATCTACTGCCTTTCAAGAAAGAGATTGTCAGTATTTTCCGAAGCTAAGCAAGCCTCACACCTTGAGATCCATCGAGGTAGGCACTTTTTGGCCCCTTGTTCCTGTTTCCCCACCAATATGGATTCACAAACGCTATCATTCCCTCACAAATGCTATCATTCCATCAGTCAGTCAGTAGTTCAATGCACGTTACAGTGGCTATGGGGGGAATTTAAGAGTCTCCAGTAAAGCTGCACTGCTATTTGGTCTGATTTGGATCTTTCTCTTTTAATCAAACCAACAATTGTTTAACCTCCAGTCTTGCTTTCCCCTCTCTGAGGCTAAGTATCAGGCCTCTTGAGCCAGTTTTCTCAAGTTATAATTTGGGGAAATATCCCTGTGTGCCATGACAGAGGTTTGGACTGTTGGTTACTTTAAGAGCAGCATTCCTTGTGAAAGTGTCAGCAAGGCGATTTGATTTGCCTTAGCTTCCGAAGAGCATCAAGTTTAGAATGTCTCAGTAAAGATTGCACTGACTAATCCCTGAACAAAAGCCATCTTAAATTTGGTTTCCTCTGGCAGTTAGGAAGTCATGTTGCTTCTAAACCATTCCAAAGCCATGAGCTACTCATAAAGTGTATCTACTATAAATGCAAATATTGTTAGTTTTGCCCTTGAGAAGACTCTTGAGAGTCCCCTGGGCTGCAAGGAGACCAAACCAATCAATCTTAAAGAAAATCCACCCTGAATATTCATGGGAAGGATTGATGCTGAAGCTGAAGCTCCAGTACTTTGGCCACCTGACATGAAAAGTCCCTGATGCTGGGAAAGATTGAAGGCAAAAGGAGAAGGGGGTGGCAGAGGATGAGATGGTTAGATAGCATCAGTGACTCAATGGACATGAACTTGAGCAAACTCCGAGTGATGGTGAAGAACAGGGAAGCCTGGCGTGCTGGAGTCCATGAGGCCACAAAGAGGTAGACACGACCTAGCAACTGAACAGAGCAGAAAGTTCAAGTCTGTGTGTGTGCTAAGTTGCTTCAGTCGTGTCTGACTCTTTGGGACCCCATAGACTGTAGCCCTCCAGGTTCCTCTGTCCATGGGATTCTCCAGGCAAGAACACTGGAGTGGGCTGCCATGCCCTCCTCCCAAGCCTGGGCTTGAACAGAGAATGCATGCTTCTCTTTCAAGATGGTGGAGTCGAAGGACATGTGCTCCTCTCCTCCTGACAAAGCACCAAAACTGCAACTAGCTGTTGAACGACCATTGACAGGAGGATGCTGGAGCTCACCAGAAGCAGATACCTCTTGTCCAAAGACAAAGAAGAAACTGCAATGAGACAGGAAAGTCAAAACATGGTAAAGTCAAATCCCATACCGGCCAGGTGCATGACCCACAAACTGGAGAATAATTCCAAAGACATTCTCCCACTGATGTGAAGGTTCAGAGCCCCACATCAGGCTTCCCAATCTGGGAAGCTGGCACAGGGACTGGAATTCCCAGGGAATCTGCCATTGATGGCCAGCAGGATTTGATTACAAGCCTTCCAGAGCACTGGGAAAAACAGACATGCCACTGTTGGAGGGCACAGACAAGGCTCATGGGAAAGGAGCAGTGACAGCACAAGAGACAGAAGCAGACAGACCTACCTGCTAGTGTTGCCTATGTGGGTTGGCAGTGGCTCGCTGCAGGGACAGGCGCACTGGCAACAGCAGTTCTGGAAGCTTCCCTTTGGCATAAGCGCTCTTGGAGGTTGCCATTAACCCTACCATAGAGCCCAAAGAGCCCCAGGGCTGGGTCGCCTTAGGCCAAACATCTAACAGGGAGGAAGCGCAGCCCCACGCATCAGCAGATAGTTAGAGTTTTACTGAGCACAGCCCTGCCCACCAGAGCAAGAATGAAGTTTTCACACTGCCAGTCCCTCCCATCAGGAAGCTTACACAAGCCTCATAGCCTCATCCACCCAAGGGATGACAGAAGAAGCAAGGAGAACCACAATCCAACAGCAACCAGAACAGGAACTGGATTATGGAAAGTTAATCAGAATGAATGATTGAACAACAACAATGCCTAAATCCTGGTTGTTGCTCAGTCACTCAGTCGGGTCCGACTCTGCGACCCCTTGGATTGCAGCACACCAGGATTCTCTGTCCTTCACCATCTCCCAGAGTTTGCTTAAACTCATGTCCATTGAGTCGGTGATGCCATCCAACCATCTCGTCCCCTGGTGTCCCCTACTCCTCCTGCCTTCCGTCTTTCCCAGCATCCGAGGGTTTTCCAATGAGTCGGCTCTTGGAGTCAGGTGGCCCAAGTACTACAGTGTCAGCATCAGTCCTTTCAGTGAATATTCAGAGTTGATTTCCTTAGGATTGACTAGTTGGGTCTCCATGCAGTCCAACATACTCTCAAGAGTCTTCTCCAACACCACAGTTCAAAAGCATCAGTTCTTTGGTGCTCAGCTTTCTTTATGGTCCAATTCTCACATCCACACATGACTGCTGAAAAAACCATAACTTTGACTTAGATGGGTCGGTTTCAGCAAAGTAATGTCTCTGCTTTTTAGTATGCTGTCTAGGTTGGTCATAGCTTTTCTTCCAAGGGGCAAGCGTCTTTCAATTTCATGGCTGCAGTCACCACCTGCAGTGATTTTGGAGCCCTAGAAAATAAAGTCTGTCACTATTTCCCTAGTTTTCCCAACTGTTTGCCATGAAGTGATGGGGCTGGATGCCATGATCTTAGTTTTTTTGAACATTTGAATTTTGAATTTATGCAGGCTTCTTCATGCTTCTCTTTCACCTTCATCAAGAGGCTGTTTGGTTCCTCTTCACTTTCTGCCATAAGGGTGGTGTCATCTGAGTATCGGAGGTTATTGATAACTCTCCCAGCAATCTTGCGCCCGGTTTGCGCTTCATCCAGCCTGACAGTTTGCATGGTGTACTCTGCATATAAGTTAAATAGGCAGAGTGACAATGTACAGACTTGATGTACACCTTTCCCAATGTTGAGCCAGTCCTTTCTTCCATGCCAGGTTATAACTGTTGCTTCTTGACCTGCATACAGGTTTCTCATGAGGCAGGTAAGCTGGTGTGCTATTCCTGTCTCTTTAAGAATTCTACACAGTTTGTTGTGATCCACATGGTCAAAGGCTTTAGTGTAGTCAATGAAACAGAAGTAGAGATTTTCCTGGATTTTTTCTCAATCCTGGAGCATCTGGGAATCAGCAGAATGTTCCTGCTGCCAGTTTAATACAGTCACCCCTAGTGATGTATGAATAACTCTGTGACAAGCCTCTGTACCCTTCAGTTCTCCCCTGCTTCCCCCCAGACAGCAATCACCAGGTCAACTTCTGTTAACAGATCCTGCCAGGCACATTTTTGAGCAGGGAAAATTCAAGATTCCTTAGTCCGGCCCTTTATGTCCTCCATTCCCCCAAAATGAAGCATCCAGGACCAGGCTGACCCACCCACTGCCTCCTGACGCATACACCTCACTCAACAGGGAGAAGCCTATGAACCCAACCCTGTACATACAGATGACATTTTCCTGCCCCATATCCCTGTCTGTTACTTGGCATAAAGAGACATCCTGGACGAACCTGAGTTCACTCCTAATCAGAGCAGGTTTAGTCTCACTTCAAGTCTTCCTCTATTCTCACTTGGCGCTGTACATCAGTATAAACTCGTATGCTTGATGAGTTTTGGTGCCCTCTGCTAGTCTCCGAAGACACCGGTTGGTATACTGGGAATTGCACTGGGCTAGGAGTCTGGATGAACAACTTCTATTCCTGTGTTGACATGACTTTATCAAACTGGAGTTTGGTGGTGATTGCTACGTAGAATTTTAAATTCGTGTCTGTTTCATCTGTGTTTCCTCTCACATCCTATGCTAACTCCCCTGACGCACTCACTCCATTGCATAGCCACTGTCAGTTTTCTCTCAGGTTTCTCTCCCTTAGGTTGTGGGCTCCTTAAGATAAGGAACCGTCTTCTTCCTTATGATGTGATTCCTAGTGCCTGGCAGAGTGTCTTCCACAGGAGGGCACTCAAATATTCTCTGAATGAAGGATCTCTACTGTTTCTGTGTGAATGGATTTGGATATATAGCCATAATGAATGATTGAATACTCCCTCTCCAAATACATTAGGCTAGCTTTTAATGTGGTGTAAATGAGAAATGTATTTGGATCTTACTACTTATAATCCAATTTTCTTAATCTGTAACATGAGGTTTTAAAGACTTCTGTTGGTTTCAAGTATCTATGGCTCATTTCCCCCACCTCCAAACCCAACTCCTGTCTCCCATTCATCAACTCCACCACATGTTCAAATAAAGACAAGGATAGGAATGACACTCCCAAGCAGAGCTTCTCTGTTTGATGGGATTCAGTTGGGCTGAACCAGACCTGCTCAGCCTTCCACGCATCTTCCACAGGCTCCCTGGAAGAACTCAACCAGGAAGCACAGAAGAAGATACAGGCTACATGTTTCTCTTTACCTCTAGAGGTGTGCACAACAAAAATCATACGTGCTTCCTTGCCCACTTTATTTTTTTTTCCTTCAGTTTTCCCCCACAGATTTATTGAGATATAGTGTAAATTTAAGATGTACAATATGATATCTTTCTTACAGGTGTATGTTAAAAGCTTTCCCACAATAAGATTTATTAGCATATCCTTCACCTCACATAATTAGCCTTTTGTTGTTATTGTCATGGTGAGAACATTAATGCTCTACTCTCATAGCAACCTTCAAGGATACAAGACAGTATTTTTAAACATAGTCTCCATGCTGTATGTTAGGTCCTTGGAACTTCCCCATATTACAACTCAAAGTTTGTACCCTTGGATGAGCATCTCCTCATTGTCCACCACCCTCAGCCCCTCATGCCCATTTTCTTTTATATACTTAAATGGTAGTAGATTGAGTCCATTTAAAAAAAAACTTCAAAAGAGGCTAATTCTGCTTGTAGAGAACCACATTTTTAACTTGCCATGATGTTTTGCTCAGTTTTTCTTGTTTTTGTCTTATAGAGAACTATCTAATCAATAAGTGTGCATAGTTGGACCCACCTTCCCTATTTTCTGTTCCATTTCCAGGGCAGCATAAAAGGATGAAAATAAAAGTTTGGGGTACATCTTTTTTATACATTCTTGCTCTTTGTTGCTGCTAAGTCACTTCAGTCATGTCTGACTCTGTGAGACCCCATAGACGGGAGCCCACCAGGCTCCCCCATCCCTGGGATTCTCCAGGCAAGAACACTGGAGTGGGTTGCCATTTCCTTCTCCAATGCATGAAAGTGAAACATGAAAGTAAAGTCGCTCAGTCGTGTCCAACTCTTAGCGACCCCATGGACTGCAGCCTACCAGGCTCCTCCGTCCATTGGATTTTCCAGGCAAGAGTACTGGAGTGGGGTGCATTGCTCTTTAGAATACCCTAAAACATTCAACCTGTAAGTCTAGATTTAGTCTTAAATTCATGACTTGTAAACAGAAAATGCATATGATCATCTCAAAAACTCCTAAGAAAAGATGGAAAGGACCATCACAATACAATTATGGGCTAGTAGGCTTTAAAAAGTTTCAGACAAGTGTGATAATAGATGAAAGCAACTTGAAATGTTTTATTGGGAAAGTGACCAATCAGGTGAATAATATCACAACAGTAATGTCAGTTCATTTTCAGTTTGAGGTAATCCTCATTTTTGTATTAAAATAAAAGACAATTTTAAAAATTACTTCACCTGATTCACCCGGGGATGCAGAATAATAGCTGTGGTCCTGGTCAGATCTTTAAAAATAATAGATTTAGAGGTATGTGTGTGTGTGTGTGTGTGTGTGTGTGTGTGTGAGTGTGTCTGTATGTGTGTGAGTATGTGTGTACACAAACTACCAAGGCAGAGGGTATAAGGGAATTTGGAAGTACATAGATTTTGTAATTGATCCTCACACCTTGGGTAAAGGGCATTTATTATTTTCAGGTCCTAGATCTAACAGCCAATGTGGATGTTTGGAGTGAGCTGCAAAAAGGGCATCATCTGCTCAAGGGGAGATCACCTGTAGCCCAGGTCAGGGAGTCTCTGAGGAGGGAGACTAGCTGTTACTAAGCCCAGGTGGTAGAGGGTGCATCCATGAGCAAGAGTTCCCCTCCTCAGGGGCACCCTTCTTCTTGGCCACAGGGACAAAAACAGGTGCTTCAGTGGGGCTCTTCTTGGTCTTGCCCTCTCCTCCCTCAGAATCCTGGCCCTGTGTGCCAGGTGCTTGCTGCGGATGATGTCATGGGTTATTCTGGTGGTGGGATCCATAGTGCAGAGCAGGCCTCTGTTGTGGGTTGCTGCTGGCATCGCACCCACTCTCCCTGTGCTCTGCCTCTGGCTCTTCAGAGATGCCTAATAAGTGTCTTGGACCAGGAGTGGTGGATTGGTCCCGAGGGTGACTCAGCAAGTAGCTGGGGCCCACACCCCACTGATGATGGCCCTCCAGGCCTGCAGTGAGGGCAGACCTAGGCAGGTGGTCAGACCAGGGGCCACTGGTGGTAGCCAGGATCCATTGGTAGCAGGTCACAGATGGGGCCCTGCCAAAGCGCCACAAGCGCCTCATTTGGTGGTCTTGGCGGTGAGCAGGCAGATGGAGTCTGAGGCCCTGGGCCACAGTAAAACTTTTGCTGTTGCCCTTGCATTCATCAATAATGTCCTTGGCACCTTTGGGACCCTGTGATTTGGGCACAAGGCCGTGGATGTAGAAGCCCTGGCAGAAGCCAGAGCAGTTGGCAGCATAGTGGCTTCCCTTCACTGGGGCTAACCCACTGACTTAATTTCTTTAGTGACTTCAGTGCCCTGCTCGCCCTGCACCATGTGGGACTCTACCATCTCACCATCATCCATGCTGCATTGGTACTTGCTGGTGTTTTTCCAGCAAGGTGATGGCTGTCTGGTGAACAAACACGTCTTCCCGGGTATGGTGCCTGCTGATGCAGCCATATTCATTCTTCACGCTCAAACCACTTGATGGAGCCTCACACCCTCTTATTGATGACCTTCTTCAGCACCTTTCACTTGGCACTCATGGTGGTGGTCTTGGGGATTGCATCCCCACTGACATTGCCAGCATCTAGGGCTAGGGGTGGATCTCTGCCTCCAAAGGATGCCAGGTGTTTCTGTGCTGCTTTAGAGGAGAAGGAAGGGGCCAACTCTGTGGGAGTGGCTTCTCCCATCTCACTCACTTCTTGCCCTCCTTTCTCAGAGAATCAGAGGGAAATTTGTCCCCCTGAGGTAGGAAGGAGGGGAGTGGGGTTCAGGCTGGATGCAGGAACCTCTCTTTCAGAAGTTTGTGGGTTAGGTCCAAGGGCTCTCTGACTTTAGTCTGAGACTCTTGGAGGGGTCTGTGGCATTCCCTGGGACAATGGGACCCAGACCTAACAATGGCTACCACAGTGATGGTGATGTCTCAAGGGCTAAGGGTGGGTCCTAGGCGGGGCTCTAGCTAGTGGGCAAGGCAAATGCACTGCCCGAGCCTCCTGCCCCCATGTCACAGTACCTCCTGGTTCATGTTGGAGAGTAGGCACATTTGAAGCTCTAGGGAGGATTCTTGAACACCCTCTTGCTTGTTTCAGTGGATGTCAGGAGAGGACCCACTTTCCACCTCACTTTCCTGGTTGGGGAGATTCACAGGCTTTTAAGGGCACTCTCTCAATATTCTCTCACAAATCCGTGGCCTTTTCCCATTCCTGCTGTGTTTTCTTTGTG
Organism: Muntiacus reevesi; assembly: GCF_963930625.1. Taxonomy (NCBI): domain Eukaryota; kingdom Metazoa; phylum Chordata; class Mammalia; order Artiodactyla; family Cervidae; genus Muntiacus; species Muntiacus reevesi. Next base: position 44,977,290 of record NC_089271.1, read on the forward strand.
CATCTTGCATTTTGCATAATGTGAGACAGATGACAATCGTATGATTTCAAGACCCACTCAAAGAAACCTACTGTGTTTTTTGTTTGTTTTGTTTTTCTTCAGAGAGACAAAAGAAGGTTGCCAGGCTGAGAGTACTAGTACTGACAGGACAATAAACTCGCTCAGGTTTATACAGACTAGTGTTCAGATTGGGTTGACCTAAAACAGACTCAGTTATTCCTCCAACAAAAATGAGTTTATTCCAGATCAGTGAAGAATTGCAATATATGGTCTGCAACTATGGTGAGCCACATGCAAGTCTCCCTACAGGAAGATGATAACTCTTTTAAAGAAAGAAAGAGGAAGCTAGAAAGTCTACACTAAGTAATGTGTCCATGGGAGGCTGAGGGTTTGAAGTGTGGTGTTTTTTCATTGACTGAGTCCTGACAGTCTTTCATTGGCTGAGCTCTTGCCATTCAAGAAGAGGAAGTCTTTCTTCTTTCTGTTGGGCTCTCCTGTCACCTCTGAGAGTTCTGCCTTCTATTCTCCCAACTCTATTTTAATGGAAGTTTCTCTTTACTAATTTTTGCAGTTCTTCCCATTGATCAAGATCTTTCTCTGAAAACATCACTGATCAAGAGTCAGATTTTCCAGTTTCAACAGTTTTTGCCTTCACCACCAGTGCAAGAAGGACCATTCCTTGGTGTAGTATCCCATGTTAGAGTGAAAGTGCACAGTTTGCAAGCATAATGAAGTTACATTTGCAAAACAAGGAGGTGTAAGAGGGATAACTCTCAGGCACTTTTTATCTAAAGTTCATGTTATCAACATCATAGACATTAGCGAGCATCTGAAGCATTGTGCGACCATCAGAAGTTTGGCAGGTAAATTTTCAACACACCTAATCTGAATAAGGAAGGAAAATCATCTGTTAAAAATCTACACCCTTTCATAGTAATATCTCTCTACCAACTAAATATAGAAGGAATTATCCTAGACCTGAAAAATACCATATATGGCAACTACACATCCAACACCATACTCAGTGATTCAAATCTAAAAGTTTTCCTCTAAGATCAGAACAAGAAAATGGTGCCCTCCTCACCACTTCTCTTCAATATAGTGTCTAAAGTCCCACCCCAGAGTATGCAAGCAAGAAAAATAAATAAATTGGATAGGAAGAAATAAAATTGCCTCTGTTTGTAAATGACATGAGAATCTTAGAATGTATGACAAAACCCACTGAAAAATAAAAATTTAAAAAATAAAAATTTAAAAAAAAATAATAAATAAAATTAAAAAAAAAAATAAAAAAAAATAAAGTAATTTCGAGTTCTTGAAAAAAAAAAAAAAAAAAAAAAAGAAAACCCTGAAGACTAGGTCAAAAATATACCAACTAACATATCAATATGTTGCAAAATTCAAAATCAACTTGGAATAATAAGTCACATTCTAATCAGTCTAAAACCTCCCCAGTTTAGAGGTAGCATTGAAGCATATATATTACCATATGGGAAATAGATGACCAGCCCAATTTTGATGCATGAAGAAAGGCACTCAATGCCAGTGCACTGGGATAACCCAGAGAGATGGGATGATGAGCGAGGTGGGAGGGAGGTTCAGGACGGGGGGGACACATGTACACCCTTGGCTGATTCATGTGAATGTATGGCAAAAATCACCACAATATTTTAAAGTAATTAGCCTCCAATTAAAATAAATAAAATAAAAAAATAACCTTACAATATATGAGATATGGGGTGATGAGGACTTTGAGTGGATTTGAGCGTCAAAGTAGAAGAAGAAAAGTTGAGTGTTGACAAACTGTATTCAAACTAATGAAACTATTCTGAAGCAAAAGGAAAAAAAAATTCTGATAAATTTTTGACTCTACAGTTTTACCTTTTCCAGAATATCATATAATTAGCATCATGCAGTGTATAACTTTTTCCAGACTCCCTGCTTTTACTTAATAACATTCATTCAGGTTTCATCCATTTTTTTGTGATTTGATAGCTCATTTCTTTTTATTCTTGAATAATATTCTGCTATATTGATGTACCATAGTTTCTTTATCCATGTCCTTTATCCTGTTAAAGGACATTGTCGTGGTTTATAATTTGTATGTGTGTGTGTGTGAGAGAGAGTAAGATTTAAGCTGTTATATACTGCATGTTCATGCTTTCTTGTGGTCATTAGCCTTCAAATCATTTGGTGAAATATCTAGGGGCATAACTGCTAGATCACGTGGTATGAAAATGCTTAGCTAGGTAAGAAACTTCTTCCAAAGTGACTGTATCATTTTGCATTCCCTGTAACATGGATGTGACTCCCTGTTGTTCCTCATCTGACCAGTAATTGATTTTGTTAGGTTTTTGTATTTGGCCATTCCAATAAGTGTGTAGTGGTGTCTCATTGATTTTGCCAGTCTATTTTAAAAAGTCATCTTATTTCCACATTTCCATTGGAGCATTTCCATTGTGTTTTATTACTATACATTCCTCAGATGTTTTAACTTTAATCTGAGGTTTAAATACATCTTCTGCTCAGCAAAACTTCTGCTACTGTTTATACCTTCAGTTCTTACTTAGCTAAATTAGTTCTCTAATAATTTTTGCATGAAGGACTCATCACTCCAGATCATGTATTTTGGAAAATATTTTTAATTGAACAACACTGATCATATTTTCTTTTCCTGACTACTGCTTTGCCCACTAATATTTAATGTCTCTGTGCCAAAGGTTAAGTTCAGAATGACCATCTCTCCTTTTTTTTTTCTTTTGATTTTCTTATATACATACTAGGTGTTAATCAAATCTGTAGTAGTACCAGTTGTAGTTGTACATTTACTCTAAAGTTTTACTTGCAAGCATATATTTATTTTTTCAGAATCTTGAGTTTATTTTGTGTCCCCTTTATATGATTTTGAAAAACTAAATGCTTGTTATTCAATTATTTTTATAGTCTGTGCCTCTTCTCTACTGAGATTCAAATGAATCCACTTATATAATGTCAGAAAGAGGGAACAAGCATAAAATACATTGATATAGTTACTGAAGGAAATGTATTTTAAAAAGAATAGTAACAAAAAAAGAATAGTAACAAACTTATTTGCTATTTGCCAGGAAAATTAATTTTCTCTTAGCATATTTAGCAATTATGAATGTGCAAGGTAATGCTTAAAATTCTCCAAGTCAGGCTTCAGCAATACATGAACTGTGAAATTCCAGATATTCAAGCTGGTTTTAGAAAAGGCGGAGGAACCAGAGATCAAATTGCCAATATCTGATGGATCATTGAAAAAACAAGAGAGTTCCAAAAAAACATCTATTTTTGCTTTATTGACTATGCTAAAGCCTTTGACTGTGTGGATCACAATAAAGTGTGGGAAATTCTGAAAGAGATGGGCATATCAGACCACCTGACCTGCCTCCTGAGAAATCTGTATGCAGGTCACAAAGCAACAATTAGAATGGGACATGGACTAACAGACTGGTTCCAAACAGGAAAAGGAGTATGTCAAGGCTTTATATTGTCACCCTGCTTATTTAACTTATATATAGAGTACATCATGAGAAACGCTGGACTGGATGAAGCACAAGCTGGAATCAAGATTGCAGAGGGAAATATCAATAACCTCAGATATGTAGATGACACCACCCTTATGGCAGAAAGCAAAGAAGAACTAAAGAGCCTCTTGATGAACGTGAAAGAGGAGAGTGAAAAAGTTGGCTTAAAGCTCAGCATTCAGAAAACTAAGATCATGGCATCTGGCCCCATCACTTCATGGCAAATAGATGGGGAAACAGTGGAAGCAGTGGCTGACTTTATTTTTCTGGGCTCCAAAATCACTGAAGATGGTGACTGCAGCCATGAAATTAAAAGACACTTACTCCTTGGAAGGAAAGTTATGACCAACCTAGACAGCATATTGAAAAGCAGAGACATTAGTTTGTCAACAAAGGTCCATTTAGTCAAGGCCATGTTTTTTACATTGGTCATATATGAATGTGAGAGTTGGACTATGAAGAAAACTGAGCACCGAAGAATTGATGCTTTTGAACTGTGGTCTTGGAGAAGACTCTTGAGAGTCCCTTGGGCTGCAAGGGGATCCAACCAGTCCATCCTAAGGGAGATCTTGGGTGACGAACATCCTTGGTGTTTATTGGTGGGACTGATGTTGAAGCTGAAGCTCCAATACTTTGGCCACCTAATGCGAAGAGCTGACTCATTTGAGAAGACCCTGATGCTGGGAAATATTGAGGACAGGAGGAGAAGGGGACGACAGAGGATGAGATGGTTGCATGGCGTCACCGACTCGATGGGCATGGGTTTGGGTGAACTCCAGGAGTTGGTGATGGACAGGGAGACCTGGCATGCTGTGGTTCATGTGGTCACAAAGAGTCAGAAATGACTGAGTGACTGAACTGAACTGAACTGAATGTGCACATGCTCTTGCATATAGTCAACAGAGACGATGAATTAACAAGAGCTTCTGTTGAACACAGGTTTATAGAAAATCTAATGTTTGGTTGTAAATAGTTTAACTTAGAGTCTTGTTATAATTCAGTTATCAAGATTCTTGTTTTTCTGTCAGTAAAGAGAATGTGACAGTTCTCTTGGGAGGAACACTATTTTAATCAACATATTCCAATGTTTTGGATTCTCAAGAGTAAAGAAATCTCACACTAGTCACTTGTTTTCGAGTGTCTGGTACTGTGCCTAATTAATTCAAACTGAACACTGTGTAATGACCTAAATGGGAATGGAATTTTTTTTTTTAATATTATTTTATTAGTTGGAGGCCAATCACTTCACAACATTTCAGTGGGTTTTGTCATACATTGACATGAATCAGCCATATAGTTACACGTATTCCCCATCCCGATCCCCCCTCCCACCTCCCTCTCCACCCGACTCCTCAGGGTCCTCCCAGTGCACCAGGCCCGAGCACTTGACTCATGCATCCCACCTGGGCTGGTGGTCTGTTTCACCATAGATAATATACATGCTGTTCTTTCAAAACATCCCACCCTCACCTTCTCCCACAGAGTTCAAAAGTTTGTTCTGTACTTCTGTGTCTCTTTTTCTGTTTTGCATATAGGGTTATCACTACCATCTATCTAAATTCTGTATATATGTGTTAGTATACTGTAATGTTCTTTATCTTTCTGGCTTACTTCACTCTGTATAATGGGCTCCAGTTTCATCCATCTCATTAGAACTGATTCAAATGAATTCTTTTTAACGGCTGAGTAATATTCCATGGTGTATATGTACGACAGCTTCCTTATCCATTCATCTGCTGATGGGCATCTAGGTTGCTTCCATGTCCTGGCTATTATAAACAGTGCTGCGATGAACATTGGGGTGCACGTGTCTCTTTCAGATCTGGATTCCTCAGTGTGTATGCCCAGAAGTGGTATTGCTGGGTCATATGGCAGTTCTATTTCCAGTTTTTTAAGAAATCTCCACACTGTTTTCCATAGTGGCTGTACTAGTTCACATTCCCACCAACAGTGTAAGAGGGTTCCCTTTTCTCCACACCCTCTCCAACAAGTGGTGCTGGGAAAACTGGTCAACCACTTGTAAAAGAATGAAACTAGAACACTTCCTAACACCATACACAAAAATAAACTCAAAATGGATTAAAGATCTAAATGTAAGGCCAGAAACTATAAAACTCCTAGAGGAGAACATAGGCAAAACACTCTCCGACATAAATCACAGCAAGATCTTCTATGACCCACCTCCCAGAATATTGGAAATAAAAGCAAAAATAAACAAATGGGACCTAATGAAAATTAAAAGGTTTTGCACAACAAAGGAAACTATAAGTAAGGTGAAAAGACAGCCCTCAGATTGGGAGAAAATAATAACAAATGAGGAAACAGACAAAGGATTAATCTCAAAAATATACAAGCAACTCCTGCAGCTCAATTCCAGAAAAATAAACGACCCAATCAAAAAATGGGCCAAAGAACTAAACAGACATTTCTCCAGAGAAGACATACAGATGACTAACAAACACATGAAAAGATGCTCAACATCACTCATCATCAGAGAAATGCAAATCAAAACCACAATGAGGTACCATTACACGCCAGTCAGGATGGCTGCTATCCAAAAGTCTACAGGGAATGGAATTTAAAAAGAATACAAATATGTATAATCTCATCACATTGCTGTACACCAGACATTAACACAACATTGCTATCCAATTATACTCAAATATAAAAAAAAATAAAATAAACTTTCAAGGAAGACACAAGTAGCAATAAGCTAAAAAAAACTTCACAATGAGGCAGAATATTATTTTGCTTCACAGTATAATAGCTTTATCAATATAAATATTAGTCATTATTTGAAATTGAAGGAAATTAACTCAGCATTGCTCTTTCACATGAAGGCATATGAATGCATAACAGATATAGACAGAAACATATATTGCCATTTTTATCAATCGCTCATCTCCTTTTATGTTGTTCCATTATAATCTGTGCTTGTTATCTCTCTATTGCTATGCTGGAATAATTATCTTTCTTACACCAGATATTTGTTAAACACCTACTATGTATCAGACTGTTTAAGGCATTGGAGTTATAGCATTAAAAAAAAAAGAGAGAAAAGAAATCCTTGTCCTCATTAAATTTATATTTTGCTCCCAATTTAGGTAGAGATAGACAATAAGCAAAATAACCAAATCTTCACTGAGGGATATGGAGAAAAACCTGGCAGAAAGAAAGAACTCAATTAACTAAAGATACATGAACTCAGAAAGAACATTTATTCTATGTTTTAAATTTGTTTCACTAATACAGGAAACCTGAAATGCCATGGACAAGGAAGTGACAATTGAGGAAGTCATGCCCTGAACTATATCTTTGTATTAGTCAAGGCGTTGTGTAAAGTAGACATGGTGAGTTTTTAGCCACATCCTCAAAATGTTCATTCTTTTAAGTATTTTACAAACAATCTTCTTTTTTAAAGTTGGAGTACTGTTCATGAAGTCGCAAGAGTCAGACATGACTCAGTGAATAAGAAGAGGACATAATGGATTTACAACGTTGTTTTTTGTTTTCGTTAGTTTTCACTTTTTATATGCAACCATAGCCATGTTATTGAAGACAGATTTCTTTTGCCCTGATGGCTATCGCTTGGTAGAATCTTAATAACTTCCGGTTTAGAAAAAAAGAATTTCATGAAATGCATGTGGTCTTAGGGCTTTTGCACAGTTCTTATTGGATATTTTAAGTTATAGAAAAGTAACATTGAATTTTTGCAAATGACAATGTATCTTATTCAAGAATAACTCTGGAACTTCACAAAAGATGCCTATTTTCCCACTGTTAATTTTGCATGCCAAAAATCTCATATCACTAGTCATTTCTCTGGATTATATCCTTGTAATTCTTACCTGATCCTAGCCTATGAATTTGGTAATTTTTAGTAGAAAATAAGATACTAAGGGAATAAGACATCAAGAAAATAGTGGAGCTCAGGATAGTTTTGAGTATAGGTATAGGCCTAGGATTCAAGATGTTCCATAGTATATCAAATAAGCTAGTATACCATACTAGTTTTGGAAGCACAAGTCTTGTGTACTTTTAAAGCTTTTCCAGTGATTACTCATTTCTTGCTATGTAGTGAAGCTAAAAGTGTTAGTCCCTCAGTCAGTTGTGTCTGATTCTTTGTGACCATATGGATTTTAGCCCACCAGACTCTTCTGTCAATGGAATTCTGCAAACAAGAATACTGGAGTGGGTTACCATTTCTTTCTTCAGGGGATCTTCCCAATCCTGTGATCGAACTCAGCACTCCTGCATTGCAGGCAGACTCCTTATGGACTGAACCACCAGGGAAGCCCTTCCTATGCAGAAGAAACATTAAAATGAAAGATAAGGAAATCTTCATTTTTTCAGTCTCCAGAATGTGAGACAACTCTAAAAAATGACCTTTAAAGACAAGCTCCATTATTTGCACTGAGACTTTTATTGAAGACCAACTTCCACTCACTACAGCATTGTGTGATATAAACATTTGACTTGTTGACAGTTTAGAGATTCATTCATAAGCTGTGTTTATAAATCATCTTGTTGATATTTTATTACTTTGTTATTATGAAAAAATCAGGACGACAAATTTGAAGCAAAATAAAAAAATAAGAATACAGAGATGTCACAAAAGCCAGGAAAATGATAGATAACTACATGCTTGGAGGTTGAGTGGGTCTTCAGGCCATGGTATTTCCATTCTCTAGTTCACAACATGCATAGCAAGCTCTTCTAATCAAAAATTTAAGGACTCCCTGCCATAAACTTAGAAGATCCTGCCAGAATTGCCCCCAAAACTGCCTTTGCCAACCATGTGACACAAAATCTACACAGAGTTGGAACTTGCAAATTAGCCCTGGAACTCCCAATCCACTAGTATAGGTTTATTAACCTTTAAGTAATGTGATCCTAAATTTTCTAAAATTGAATTTTTAATCACTTTTTAAAAATTTGTTTTGCACTGTGATAGATCTTTAAGGCATTCAATATTTCCCAAATACTTGGTATACACAGTACCTTCAGCCATGGTCCCTCTATTGGCCATCTGTCTCCTGTCATCTAGGGCTGCCCTAGCTCCTTACTTTGAACTCCCTCCCTTAGGTTCTCAGAGCAACTAAGGGATAGCAGAAGTTCCCTAGGATCTTACTCAGACAAATGTGAGTGAGAATGGGCTTAATGGTTATATGATCAACTTAGTGACACAGGGCCCTGCTCTTGGATGCTTGGAACGGCCTCAACCATGATTTAATGATCTGCTGTCAGTATCATGAATCATTTTTTAAGCAGCAGCCCTATATTATATTCTTACTGTATTCTGTTTATTATGTACCATTCCTGTGATCCAGCATCATTTCTAATTATTCTGCTCAGGATGTACCATTAAAATATTTTGAACATCACCCCTTGTTTTTAATATTTTTAATATTGGTAAATCAATAATTAGAATCTTAGAAATCACTCACTGCCCACACATGCATCCAGTTATCAACTCATACTTCAGCCCAGTTCAACATTTATTGCACACATAACCCATATTCCAGACACTGTCTGGATAGTCATGAAAATAGCTATCCAGCCTGAGACAGTCAATTGCTTGAAGTGGAGAGAAGTGACATATATTGAGTGTCTACTATGATCAACTTCTATGCTAGGTGCTTTATATAACACTATTTTAATATCCTATCTTCCCTACATTCTGAGAGAGACATGCACAAATTGTCCATCTTATAAATGAGGAAAAATTTAGGTTAAATAATACATTTGAAGTGTTAAAACTAGAATGGGAACTCATTATTATGTTCATGCTCAGAATAGTCCTGGGTTCATTCACTCTAAAAGCAAGTTGTTTGAAAGAGCATCTCTAGAATTGTGGTATCATGAGAAGCTCCATGGCTCCCCTCTATCAGCAAAACATCGGTAACTAGTAAGTTTAAAAAAAAAATTAATATACATAGAACTTGCTCTAAAGTCTATAGCACACGGAGAAATGTTTTTTAATAATTTATCATAATTTTTTTTAGTTTGGCTAATGCTGTTTGTTTGTTGTTATACTGGGGCTTTCTGTACTTGCAACAACCAAGGTTACTCTTTGGTGAGGTGCATATGCTTCCCATTGCTGCGGCTTCTCTTGTTGCAGGGCAAAGGCTCTAGACCTGCAGACTTCAGTAGCTGCATTATGCAGGCTCTAGAGCAGAGGCTTAGTAGTTGTGGTGAACAGTGTTAGTTGCTCCCCAGCATGTGGGATCTTCTTAAACCAGGACTAAGAATCAAACCTGTATCCCCTGCATTTGTAGGTGGCTTCCTATCCACAGCACCACCAGAAAATGCCCTATGGAAACATTTATTTAAGAAAATCTAGTAAATTTTGGTAAGATAAGCTAGATTCTATGGCATTTGAATCATTCCTTATTCCCCACCGCCCACCTTTCCCAGCTCAGTGCAAGAGAAACTCTATTCCCTGGGTATAGCTAATTACACCAGACTTGCCTTTTCCCCTCAGGTTTCAAGACATTGATTCATTATTCAAGACAAAGATTCATTTCCAGCAGAGGTTAACTCCAGCACACTTTATCCTTTCCAGTTCTATTGCAGAAGCTCTTCTAGGCAAGAAAGATCAAAGACTCCCTTCCTCTACCAGCTCACATCCATAGTACAGAAAGTCTACACCAGACATGGTAAGCCGAGGATACTAGGCTTCAATAATTTTTTTTCCAGGTCCCCTGTAGGACAGGGATTCCTTATATGGAAGAGACAAACCAAGAAGACCAGCAATGCCCCATCCCCTCCTGCCCACTAGCCTAGAACCTTGCCTGTATGGGAATGGCACTTTAAGAATAGAATTTCCTGTCATATCTCTGGAGCAGTAGCACGGAGATTCTGCAGAAGTTGAGAGACAGGCCCTAAGAACAGATCTGTGTAGCTATCCTAAAATAAACTAACTTTATTTGGAATAGAGTTTGTGGAAGTTCAAGATTAAGTGTTCTATAATAAAGTACAGGTTTTGCTCGTGAACAAAGGTCACACAAAAAAGCAGAAGAGGAGCTAGAGATGTATAGAAATAGCATTTATATGTCTCACTGTCACTGCTGTTGTCCAGTAGCCCAGTCATGTCTGATTCTTTGTGACCCCATGGACTGCAGCACGCCAGGCTTCCCTGTCCCTCACCATCTCCTGGAGTTTTTCCAAGTTCATGTCCATTGCATCAGTGATGCCATGCAGCCATCTCATCCTCTGATGCTTTTGTCTCTTTTTGCCCTCAGTCTTTCCCAGCATCAGGTACTTATCAATGAGTCAGCTGTTTGCATCAAATGACCAAAATACTGGAGCTTCAGCTTCAGTTCTTCCAACAAATACATAAGGTCCATCTCCCTTAAGATGAACTGATTTGATCTCCTTGCAGTCCAAGGGAGTTTCATGAGTCTTGTCCAGCACCACAGTTCAAGGTGTCATTTCTATAGTGTTCTGTCACTTTAAGGTCCACCTCTCACAACCTTACATGACCACTGAATGTCCATAGCCTTGACTATATGGACCTTTATCAGCAGAGTAACATCTCTGATTTTCAACACACTGTCTAGGTTTGTCATAGATTTCCTACCAAGAGGCAGTTGTCTTGTGATTTCATGGGTGCCGTCAATATCTGCAGTGATCCTAGAGCCCAAGAAAAGGAAATATGTCTCTAATGCCATGTTTTCCCACCTTATTTGCCATGAAGCAATGGGGCCAGAGGTCATAATCTTTTTTTTTTTTTTTAATTTAGTTTTAAGTCAGCTCTTTCATTCTCCTCTTTCAACCTCATTAAGAGGATCTTTAATTCCTCTTTGCTTCTGCCATTAGAGTGGTACCATCTGCATATCTATCATGGTTGATGTTTCTCCTGCCTATCTTGATTCCAGCTTGTAAATCATCCAGCTCGACATTTCTCATGATGTGTTCAGCATACAGGTTAATCAAACAGTGTGACTGCAGACAGCAGTCGTATACCTTTCTCAATCTTGAACTGATCTTTTGTTCCATAAAGGGTTCTATCTGTTGCTTCTTGACCCACAAACAGGTTTCTCAGGGGATACGTAAAATAGTCTGGTATCCCCATCTCTTTAAGAGCTTTCCACAATTGTTATGATCCACACAAAGTCTTTAGCATAGTCAATGAAACAGAAGTAGATGCTTTTTTGTAATTCCCTTGCTTTCTCTATGATCCAACAAAAGTTGTCAATTTGATATCTTGTGCCTCTTTCTTTTCTAAACCCAGATTGCACAACTGGAAGTTCTTCATTCACATAATGGTGAAGCCTAGCATGTAAATTCTTGCCTGGAGAATCCCAGAGACGGGGGAGCCTGGTGGGCTGCCATCTATGGGATCACACAGAGTCAGACACGACTGAAGCAACTTAGCATCAGCAGCAGCAACAACAACATGTAAGTGTTTAAGTATGACCTTACTAGCATGTGAGGTGAGTGAAATTGTCTGTTGGTTAGCCCATACTTTAGTACTACCTTTCTTGGGAACTGAGCTAAGGATTGACCTTTTCCAGTCTTATGGCACTGCTGGGTCTTCCAGATTTGCTGACATATTGAATGCAATAGCATAATGTCATCATCCTCTAGGGTTTTGAATACTTCTACCAGTGTTGTATCACAACCACTAGCTTTATTAACAGCAGTGCTTCCTAAGACCCTCTTAACTTCATACTCCAGAATGTCTTGTTCTGGGTGACTGACCATGATAATAATCTGGTTCATTAGGATCTTTTCGTACAATTCTTCCATGTATTCTTTCCATGACTTTTTGATCTCTTAAGTGTCTACTAGGTCTCTATGTTTACGCTCCTTTATTGTGCCAATCTTTGGATGCAATGTTCCCTTGATATTTCTAATTTTCCTAAAGACATCTGTAGTGTTTCCCTTTCTGTTTTCTTCTAGTTTTCTTCTAGTTTTATACACTGTTTGAAGAAGACCTTCTTATCTCTCCATGCTTTTCTTCTGAACTCTGTGTTTATTTGGCACCTTTTCCTTTCTCCCTTGCTTTTCTCTTCCCTTCTTTCTTCAGCTATTTGTAAATCATCCTGAGATAACCACTTTGCTTCTTGCTTTACTTTTTCTTATGGACTGCTTTTTTCACTACCTCCAGTTCAATATTATGGGCCTCTGTCCATAGTTCTGAAGGAACACTGTTAGCTAGATATAATTCTTGAAATCCATTTGTTAGCTCCACTGCATATTCATGGGGAATTTGATTTCAGTGATACCTGGCTGGCCTAGTGGTTCTCCCCACTTTCTTTAGTTCAAGCATGAATTTCCCTATGAGAAGCTGATGACCTTAGCCACATTCAGCTCCACATATTTTTTTTTTTTCTCACTATATACAGCTACTCCATCTTCAGCTACAAAGAATGTAATCAATTTGATTTCGGTATTGACCATTCAGTGATGTCTACATGTAAAGTTCTCTCTTGTGTTGTTGAAAAAAAGGTATTTGTTAGGGGACGCTGCCAACGTGGCAGAAGAATAGGGCAGAGAGACCTCTTTCTCCCCCATAAATTCATCAAAACATCTTTTGTATGTTGAGCAACTTTCACAAACAACATCTGAACATTGTCAGAGGACACCAGGAACCCAGAAAGGCAGCCCAATCTCTTTAAGAAGAGGTAGGACAAAATGTAAAAGATGAAACAGAGCAAAAGATTTAGGGACAGAGACCTGTTTTGGGGAGATACTTGTGAATGAGGAAAATTCCATACAGTAAGAAACCCTCTCACAGCCTTGTACATGGGGAACTTTAGAAGCTCAGAGGGTAACATAACCGAAGGGGGGGGGGCGGATAGAATATACACCTAACTCTCATTACTAGCAGAGATGTGACACAGACACTCCCCTCCAGTAGCAGTAAATGGGGATTGAGCAGGGAGGCAAGGGTTACATTGCTGGTCCTTTGGTTAAGGACACCTAGCTTGAATACCCTGAGGACAATCTGAGGGAGCTAATGTGAGATTGCATCCCAAACCTTGGGATCACCAGAGAGGAAAAAAAGAAAAAAAAAAAAAACTTTCCCAGGAAAAGCTCTAACTCTGCACAGTGACCCCTGGCATGCTCACAGAGCAAAGGATTGGGCAAAAACCAAAGGAAAGCAAGCCACCTGCCTTATAGGGCCCTTTCTCCCTGGAGGTAGAGAGGCAGGTGTGCAAAAGTCAAAGCTGCAAGACAAAGGGCTGCTGCAGTCTTGACCCCAGAGACCACATCTTGCACCAAACTGAGCAGGTTGCCAGTTGCTAACCACATCTTCCTGGGATCCTGGAGAGTTCACATCTGTCAGGAATGTCACAGCCTAAAATTAGCTCTCTAGAAGAGACACACAGCACACCTGAGACTGTGCCTTCATGGTGCACCCAGTAAACCGAGCTGCCAGGACCAGGAAGGTGTATAAGATGCATACCCTGCCTGGACAGTGTGCTCGCCAAGCACCCAGTGTCACCTGAGTGTCTTGAAACTGGAAAGGGCACATACTACCCACAACAGATCCAGAGAAAATCCTAGATATAATTTTACTCTTATCACTTTTTAATTTTTTAAAATAATTTATTTCTTATGATTCTTTAACTTTCATTTTTATAGCCAACTTAAAAAAACAATTTTAAAACAAATTTCATATACATCTTTTTTTTAATTTTATGATCAATCCAGTTTTGTATTTTTTTGTATTATATTTTGGGGATTCTAACATCTATTCTAGGTTTTTAATCTTTACTTTTTGATATTTGTTGTCAATTTTATACCTCTAAAAATCTGATCTACAGTATCCATTTTCACTTAGGGATTTGATTACTGTCTTGATTGCTTTCTCCCCTTTTGACTCTCACCTTTCCTCACCAGGTCACCTCTGTCTCCTTCCTCCCTCTTCTCTTCTCTACATAATTCTGTGAATCTCTCTGGGTGTTCTGGGCTGTGGAGAGCACTCAGGGATTTTATTACTGGCTAGATTACTTTCTCCCCATCTGACTCCCCCTTTTCTTCTCCTGGTCGCCTCTATCCCCCTTCTCCATCTTCTTTTCTTTATATAACTCTGTCAATTTCTCTGGATTTTCCTGGCTGGGGAGAATTGTTTCACCAGTAACCTAGGGGTATTATTGTCTATGCTATATGGATGGAGAAGTCTTGAGGCTACTGTAAGAGAAGGACCAAAAGCTAGAGGCAGGAAGCTCAGCTCCAAAACTTTAGAACATCAGAAAAATCCTGACTACAGGGAACATGAATAGACAAGAGCTCACCCAAAAGACTCCACACCTACACTGAAACCAAACTCTACCCAAGAGTCAACAAGATCCAGTGCAAGATACACCACATGAATTCTCCAGCAAAACAAACCCACAATCCTGCATGCTAAAAGATGGGTTTCCCCAAACCATGCTAAACCCATAGACACTCCCAAACTCACTTCTGGAAACTCCATTGCAGTGCAAAGAGAAGAGATCCAGCTCCACCCACCAGAACAAAGCCAGAAGCTCCCCAACCAGGAAATCTTGACAAACCATTGGTCCAATCACACCCACAGGGAGTAGACTACACAATTAAGAGCAAACACGAAATTCCAGACTGCAAAAAGGGCATACAAAACACAGAAATTTAAAAAGAAAGAAAGAAAAGGCAAAGAAATATTTAGGAGGTGAAGGAACATGATAAAAAACCCCAAACCAACAAAAGAGGAGATGATAGGGAACTACCTGAAAAACAATTCAGAATAATGATGATAAAGTTGTACCAAAATCTTGAAAACAAAATGGAGTTACAGATAAATAGATTATAGACAAGGACTGAGAAGATGTGAGAAATGTTTAACAAGGACCTAGAAGAAATAAAGAAGAATCAGTCAATAATGAATAATGCAAAAAATGAGATCAAAGCACTCTGCAGGGAACCTAACAGTAGAATAACTGAGGCAGAAGAGAGGATAAGTGAGGTGGAAAATAGAATGGTGGAAATAAATGAAGCAGAGAGGAAAAAAGGAAAAAAAAGCATTAAAATAAACGAAGACAACCTCAGAGAACTCTGGGACAATGCTAAATGCCCCCACATTCGAATCATGGGTGTCCCAGAGAAGAAATAAAAAAAGGACATGAGAAAATACTTGAAGAGATAATAGTGGAAAACTACCCTAAAATGGGGAAGGAAAGAGCTACCCAACTCCAAGAAATCCAGATGATCCCAAACAGGATAAACCCAAGGTGAAACACCCAAACATACATATTAATCAAATTAACATAAATTAAACATATTAAAGCAACAGTGGAAAAGCAAAAAAAAAAAAAGTCACAAAAGTGCATCCCCATAAGGATAACAGCTGATGTTTCAGTAGAAATTCTTCAGGCCAGAAGGGAATGGCAGGACGTACTTAAAGTGATGAAAGAGAAAACCCTACAACCAAGATTACTGTACTCAGCAAAGATCTCATTCAGATATGAAGGAGAAATCCAAAGCTTTACAGACAAGCAAAAGCTGAGATAATTCAGCACCACTAAACCAGGTCTTCAACAGATCCTAAATGATTTTCTCTAGACAGGAAACACAGAAAAGGTTTATAAAAATGAACCCCAAACAGCAAAGTAAATTGTAACATGATCATGCTTATAAATAATTACCGTTAATGCAAATTGGTTAAATGCTCCAACAAAAATACAAAGGCTGGCCAAATGGATATAAAACGAGACCAGTATATATGCTGTCTGCAGGAGAACCACTTCAGACCTAGGGACACACACAGACTGAAAGTGAGGGGCTGGCAAAAGTTGTTTCATGAAAATGGAGACTAAAAGAAAGCAGGAGTAGCAATACTCTTGTCAAATAAAATAGCCTTTGAAATAAAGACTGTGATAAAAGACAAAGAGGTACACTACATAATGATTATAGTATCAACCCAAGAAGAAGATAGAACAATTATAAATATATATGCACCCAACAAAGGAGCACCTAAGCATGTAAGGCAGATGCAAACAAGCGTTAAAGGGGAAATTAACAGTAATACAATAATAGGGGGGTATTTAAATACCACACTCACACCTATAGATAGAAACCAAGCAGAAAAACCAAGCAGAAAATTCCCAAGGAAATACAAGCTATAAATGATAAATGGACCAGTTAGACCTCACTGATATCTACAGGGCATTTCAGCCAAAAACAATGGGTTACCTCATTTTCTCAAGTGCACAGGGAGCATTTTCCAGGCTAGGTCACATCCTGTGCCAAAAATCTAGCCTTGGTAAGTTTTAAAAAATTGAAATCCTTTCAGGCATCTTTTCTGATCACAATGCAGTAAGTTTAGATATCAACTACAGGAAAAAGACTATTAAAAGCACAAACATTTGGGCGGCTAAACAACATGCTTCTGAATAAACAACAGAGCACAGAAGAAATAAAAAAGGAAAATAAATATGCATAGATATAAATGGAAATGAAAACACAACAACCCCAAACCTATGTGATAAAGTAAAAGCTGTGCTAAGAGGGAGATTCATAACAGTACAAGTCTACCTCAAGAAACAAGAGAAATGTCAAACAAACAACATAACTTTACACCTAAAGTAACTAGAAAAAGAATAAAGAATTAACCCCAAAGTTAGTAGAAGGAAAGAAATAAAAATCAGAGCAGAAATAAATGTAAAAGAAATGAAGGTGACTATAGCAAACATGAACAAAACTAAAAGCTAATTCTTTCAAAAGATAAATAAAATAGACATCTGTTAGCCAGACTCAACAAGAAAAAAAAGGAGATGAATCAAATCAATAAAATTAGAAATGAAAATGGAAAAAATCACAACAGAACACACAAATATAAAAGATCATACGAGACTACTATGAGCAATTATATGCCAATGAAATGGATAACTTGGAAGAAATGGACAAGTACTTATAAAAGTATAACCTTCCAAAACTAAACAAGGAAGAAATAGAAAATCTTAACATAAATATCACAAGCACAGAAGCAAAAACTGTAATAAAAAATCTTCCAACAAACAAAAGCCCAGGACCAGATGGCTTCACAGGTGAATTCTATCAAAAATTTAGAGAGGAGCTAATACCAATCCTACTCAAACTCTTAAAGAAAATTTCAGAGGAAGTTAAACTTCCAAACTCATTCTATGAGGCCACCATCACCCTAACACCAAAACAAAGCAAATATGCCACAAAAAGAAAAGAAAAGAAAGCTACAGGCCAATATCACTGATGAACATAGATGCAAAATTCCTCAACAAAATTCTCTCAACCACGTTGCAACAACATGCTAAAAAGATCATACATCATGACCAATTTGGATTTATCACAAGGATGCAAGGATTCTTCAATATTTGAAAATCAATCAGTGTGATACACTATATTAACAAATTAAAAGATAAAAAACATATGGCTGACTCATGTCAATGTGTGGCAAAAAAAAAAAACAAAACAAAAAACACTACAATATTGTAAAGTAATTAGCCTCCAACTTATAAAAATAAATGAAAAAAAAAACATATGATAATCTCAGTAGATGCAGAGAAAGGCTTTGACACAATTCAACACCAATTTATGATTAAAAAAAAAAAAACTCTACAGAAAGCAGGCACAGAAGGAACATACCTCAACATAACAAAAACCATATATGACAAACCCACAGCAAACATTATCTTCAATGGTGAAAAATTGAAAGCATTTACTCTGAAATCAGGAACAATACAAGGGTGATCATGCTCACCACTACTATTCAGCATAGTTTTGGAAGTCCTAGCCACAGTAATCAGAGAAGAAAAATAAATAAAATGAATCTATATGGAAAAAGAGAAGTAAAACTCTCACTGTTTGCAGATGACACAATCCTCTACATAGAAAACCCTAAAGATACCACCAGAAAAATACTAGAGCTAAACAATGAATATAGTAAAGTTTCAGGATATAAAATCAATACACAGAAATCCCTTGCATTCCTATACACTAGCAATGAGAAAACAGAAAGAAAAATCAAGGAAACAACCCCATTTACCTCTGCAACATAAAGAATAAAATACTTGGGAAAAATTTACATAAAGAAACAGAATACCTATATATAGGAGACTATAAAACTGATGAAAGAAACCAAAAACGACACAAATAGTTGGGGAAATATGCCATGTTCGTGGATTGGGAAAATCAATATAATGAAACATAATATATTACCCTAAGCAATCAGTAGATTCAGAGCAGTCCCTATCAAGCTACCAAAAGAATTTTTCACATAAATAGAAGAAATAATTTTATAATTTGTGTTGAAATCCAGGAAATCTCGAATAGCCAAAAAAAAAAAAAAAAATCTTGAGAAAGATGGGAACTGGACGAATCAACATTCCTGACTTCAGACTATACTACAAAGCTACAGTCATCAAAAGAGTATGCTACTGGCACAAAGACAGAAATAAGATCACTGGAACAAAATTAAAAGTTCAGAAATAAATCCACACACCTTTGGACACCTTAGCTTTGACAAAGGAGGCAAGAATATACCATGGAGAAAAGACAATCTCTTTAACAAGTGGTGCTGGGAAAACTGCTCAACCACCTGTAATAAAAGGAAACCAGAACACTTTCTAACACCATACACAAAAATCAACTCAAAATGGATTAAAGATCTAAATGCAAGACCAGAAACTATGAAACTCTTAGAGGAAAACATAGGTATGACACTCTCTGACATAAATCACATCAAGATTCTCTATGACTCACCTCCAAGACTAATGGAAATGAAAACAAAAATGAACAAATGGGATCTAATTAAACTTAAAAGCTTTTGCACAATGAAGGAATCTATAAGCCGGGTGAAAATGCAGCCTTCAGAATGGGAGAAAATAGTAGCAAATGTAACAACTGACAAAGAGTCAACCTCCAAAATATACAAGTGGCTCGTGTAGCTCAATATCAGAAAAAAATTATATGATCCAATGAATGACCCAATGAAAACGTGGGCCAAAGAACTAAACAGACATTTCTGCAAAGAAGACATACAGATGGCTAACCATGTGAAATGCCAGGCTGGATGAAGCACAAACTGGAATCAATTGCCAGGAGAAATTTACTAAGCTCAGATACGCAGAGGACACCACGCTTATGGCAGAAAGTGAAGAAGAACTAACGAGTCTCTTGATGAAAGTGAAAAAGGAGAGTTAAAAAGATGGTTTAAAACTCAACATTCAGCAAACTAAAGGGGATGACAGAGGATGAGATGGTTGCATGGCATCACCGACTCAAAGGACATGAATTTGAGCAGGCTCTGAGAGTTGGTGATGGACAGGGAAGACTGGCAAGCTGCAGTCCATGGCTCGCAAAGAGTTGGACATGACTGAGAGATTGAACTGAATTAAAATAAATCAAAAGAATGTCTGAAGTTTGTGAAAGACTTATCAGACCCACTCCCACGATTTACAGTTTAAGATAACAGGATTAGTCATAAGGTTCTTAAGGAGAAACATGTCTTCAAGCATGATGCATTCTGTTATATAATCCTTTGTACAGAGTTTAAGATGAGTTGTAAGATTGTATAATCATCAGATCTTTTCTTAAAGAAAAAAATAGTTACTGTGACTAAGACTAAGGAATGTAGGGAGAAAAAGTTTGTCCTTTTCTCTCCTTAAGAACCCCAGATGACTTTCTTATCCTTGGGGACCCTGGACTTCTTAACAAGCTGCCTAAGAATTAACTCCTCAATCCTAGGGCCCAAGAAACTCAATCCAAGAAGAGGAAACCTGTCACTATTTCCACATTTCCCCCCTCTATCTGCCATGATTTAATGGGGCCAGAATCCATAATCTTGGTTTTTCCAATATTTAGTTTTAAGCTAGCTCTTTCACTCTCCTCCTTAAACTTTGTCAAGAGGCTCTTTACTTCCTTTCTCCTTGCTGGCTGTCATTAGAGTGGTGTCATCTGCACATCTGAGGTTATTGATATTTCTCCTGATTCCAGCTTGTAAATCATCCTGCCCAGAATTCTGTGCTCAGCATACAGGTTAAACAAACATGGTGACTGAAGACAGCCCTGTCTTACACATTTATCAATCTTGAACCAGCCATTTACTCCATACAGGGTTCTACCCACATACTGGTTTCTCTAGGGACCAGTTAGATGGCCCAGCATTCCGATCTCTTGAAGAGTTTGCCACAGTTTGTTATGTCCCAGAGAGGCAAAGTCTCTAGTGCAGTCAAAGAAACAGAGGTAGATGTTTCTTTGGCATGCCCTTGGTTTCTCTATGATTCAGCAAATGTTGTCAATTTGATCTCTGGTGCCTCTTCCTTTTCTAAACCCAGTTTGCACAACTGGATTCTCTTCATTCACATAATAGTGAAGCCTAGCATGTAAGTGTTTAATCTAAGCATGACCTTACTAACATGTGAGATGAGTGCAATTGTCCAATGGTTTCTTGGAAATTGGGATGAAGATTGACCTTTTACAGTCCTGTGACCACTGCTGGGTATTCAATATTTGCTGATATACTGAATGCAACACCATGATGGCATCATCTTCTAGGGTTTTGAGTAGTTCTATTGGAAATGTGTCACATAAATGTGTATGCCCAGCAGTGGGAGTGCTGGGTCATATGGCAGTTCTATTTCCAGTTTTTTATGGAATCTTCACAATGTTCTCCATAGTGACTGTACTAAGTTTGCATTCCCACCAACAGTGGAAGAGGGTTCCCTTTTCTCCACAACCTCTCCAGCATTTATTGCTTGTAGACTTTTGGATAGCAGCCATTCTGACTGACGTGAAATGATACCTCATTGAGGTTTTGATTTGCATTTTTCTGGTAATGAGTGATGTTGAGCATCTTTTCATGTATTTGTTAGCCATCTGTATGTCTTCTTTGGAGAAATGTCTGCTTAGTTCTTTGGCCCACTTTTTGATTGGGTCTTTTATTTTTCTGGAATTGAGCTGCAGGAGTTCCTTGTATATTTTTGAGATTAATTATTTGACCATTGCTTCATTTGCTATTATTTTCCCCCATTCTGAAGGCTGTTTTTTGACTTTGCTTATAGTTTCCTTTGTTGTGCAGAAGCTTTTAATTTTAACTAGGTCCCATTTGTTTATCTTTGCTTTTATTTCCAATATTCAGGGAGGTGGGTCATAGAGGATCCTGCTGTGGCTTACGTCAGAGAATGTTTTCCCTATGTTTTCCTCTAGGAGTTTTATAGTTTCTGGTCTTACAATTAGATCTTTAATCCATTTGAGTTTATTTTTGTGCATGGTGTTAGAAAGTGTTGTAGTTTCATTCTTTTACGAGTGGTTGACCAGTTTTCCCAGCACCACTTGTTAAAGGGGTTTTCTTTTTTCCATTGTATATTCTTGCCTCCTTTGTCAAAGATAAGGTGTCCATAGGGGCGTGGATTTATCTCTGGGCTTTCTATTTTGTTCTATTGATCTATATTTCTGCCTTTGCGTCACTACCATACTGTCTTGATGACTGTGGCTTTGTAGTAGAGTCTGAAATCAGGCAGGTTGATTCCTCCAGTTCCATTCTTATTTCTCAAGATTGCTTTGGTTATTCCATGTTTTTTTTTTTTAATTTCCATACAAATTGTGAAATTATTTGTTCTAGTTCTGTGATAAATACCGTTGGTAGCTTGATAGGGATTGCATTGAATCTATAGGTTGCTTTGGGTAGTATAGTCATTTTCACTATATTGATTCTTCCAATCCATGAACACGGTATATTTCTCCATCTACTTGTGTCCTTTTTGATTTCTTTCACCAGTGTTTTATAGTTTTCTATGTATAGGTCTTTTGTTTCTTTAGGTATTTTCTATGTTATTAACTTTGTTGACATTTATTTTTCATATTCGGCTTCCCTGGTAGCTCAGCTCTTAACGAATCCATGTGCAATGGAGGAGACCAAGATTTTCTCAACTCCTGAGTCATGAAAATACCCAGAAGAAGGGGTAGGTTCCCTATTCCAGTGTTCTCGGGTTTCCCTGTTGGTTCAGACAGGGAAGATCTCCTGGAGTAGGGCATGGCAACCCACTCCAGTATTCTTACTTGGAGAATTCCATGAACAGAAGAGCTTGGTGGGCTATAGTCCATGGGGTCACAAAGAATCGGACACAACTGAATGACTATCTCTTTCACTTTCCTGCTGGTGGATAGCTCCTCAACTCTCAGATCATGTCTTAAATGTTACCTCCTCAGATAGGTTTTCTGTTTTCTCTTATTTTCCCATTTAAGTAGGTTCATTCTGCTGTTACTCTGTAATAGCTGCAATAGTTGCTCAGAGTAATAACTGTGGTCCTGGTCAGACCTTTGAAAAAAATAGAATCAGAGGTGTATGTGAGTGTGTGTGTGTGTGTGTGTGTGTGTGTGTGTGTGTGTGTGTGTGTACAGAAACTACCAAGGCAGAAAGTATGAGGGAATTTAGAAGTTCACAATCTTGTAATTTATCATCACACTTTGGGAAAGGGGCATGTATTTTTTCAGTGCACAAATCCAACAATCAGTGTGGTTGTTTGGACTGAACTGCAACAAAGGGCACCATCTCCTCAAGGGGACATCTCCTATTGCCCTAGTCAGGAATTTCTTAGGTAGGGAGCTGAGCAGTTAATCAACCCAGGCAGCAGAGGGTACATCTATGTACCAAGGGATTCTCCTCTTCAGGGCCATAGTTCTTATTGGCCACAGCTACAGAAACAGGCATTTCAGTGGGACTCTTCTTAATTGTCCCATCACTTCCCTCAAAATCTTGGTTCTGGATGCCAGACACATGCTGAGTGCATTGGTGTGGATTATTCAGGTGATGGGATCTGCAGCAGGGGAGAGGCCTCTATCGCAGATCATACTGGAATTGCCCCCACTCTCTCTGTTCTCTGCCTGGGCTCCTCAGAGATGCCTGGTGAGCCCCTGGACCGGGAGTAGTGCACCGACCCCTAGGGCAAATCAGACGATAGCTGGGGCCCCCACACCACCAAGGATGACCCTCCAGCCTTGCAGTGATGGCAGACTCAGTCAGGTGGTCAGACAGGATTCCGCTTGTAGTCACAAGGATCGCTGGGCAGCGGGACACAACTGCGGCCCTGCAAGCGGGCGCGGGTGGGAAGCACATCAGTTGTTGATCTTGGGGTTGGCCAGGCAGACAGTGTCTGAGACCCTGGGCTTCAAGGAAGCCTTCACCATTGCCCTCATGTTCATCAATGCCATCCTCGGTGCCCTTACAATCACTCTATGGTGGCTCACTGTGGTGGAGGAGAAGCTCTGGAGGAAGTGGGGCAGTTGGCAGCATAGTGGCTTCCCTTCACTGAGGCTAACCTGCTGGCCTGGTCATGTTAGTGGCCTCAGTGCCCCACTTGCCCCGCACCACTTCTACTCCACCATCTTGTGGTTGCCCACACTGCATTGGTACTTGCTCAGGATATCCCAGGTAATGGCCCTCCAGGGAATGAACACATATTTCTGAGTATCATGCCTACTGACATAGCCATATAAATTCTTCAGTTTAAACCAATTGATGGAGCCTCACACCCTCTTAGTGATGGTGGTGATGGCCTTCCTGGGCATCTTTCTCTTGGCACCTGCAGAGGTGGCCTTGGAGATCACATCCCTGCTGAGGTTGCAAGCATCTAGGGCTAGGGGCGAATCTCTGCCACTCAGTGATGTCAGGTGTTTCAGCGTGGCTTGAGGAGAAATGGAAGTGACCACCTCAATGAGGACTGCCTCTCCCTCCACACTCATGTGGCCATCCTTTCTGTCCTTTCTCAGAGAATCTGAGGGAAATTTGTCTTGAGGTTGGAAGCTATGGATGGGGGCTCGGGCTGGAGGTTAGGGCCTTGCACTCTCCGGTTTTAATCTGAGACTCTTGGAGAGGCCTGTGGCATCTCCTGAGACAATAGGATGTGAAGCAAACAATGGCTACTGAGAGGTAAAAGGTCAGAATGTCAGAGGTCCCCAAGTGGCAGGAGAAAATAAAATGCAAGCAGCAGACGTTATTTCCCGCTCCCCCTTCTCTGTTGAGAAAACCTGTTCTGCCTAAAGTAAAGTGAAGTCGCTCAGTCGTGTCCGACTCTTTGTGACCCCATGGACTGTAGCCTACCATGCTCCTCCATCCATAGGATTTTCCAGGCAAGAGTACTGGAGTGGATTGCCATTTCCTTCTCCTGAGGATCTTCCTGATCCAGGGATAGAACCTGGGTCTCCTGCCTTGTAGGCAGACACTTTACCATCTGAGCCACTAGGAAAACCTTAGTCTGACTAAGTCTAACCTTTTTTTTATTTTCTCAAACCTTGGGCTGATAATGGCTCAACAAACTAGTATTCATGTCAGTTGTTTTATGGCTGGGGTTGACACACCCTGTGCCATCCTATCTCAGAATTGCCTATTGTGGGAGAGGGACCTAGTGAAATGCCCTCAACCTTGAGATGCCTCTCTTATCTGATTAGCAGCTCACAAACAGATATAAAATCCCTTGTTAAAACTAGAAAGTGGGTACTCTTTCTATCCCTTTCTGATGTCTATGTCAGAAGCTTTCCCTATCTTTATCACAGTTTAATAAAATCTTGCTACACAAAAAAAGCTCCAAGTAGCCAAGCCTCATTTCTGACACTGGATTGAAATCCTCTCCTCTGGAGGTCATGAATCCTGGCATAATACATGGCTCACAGCAGCAACCTTTCTTCTTGGGGTCTTGTCCAGGATCTTCAAGAAAAGGTAAGAATGCTTGGAGATCCATTTCTTTGCTCTCTTAGTAAACACATTTTCTGCTGTACTTCACTAACTGTACAGTGTGTCTGTGTGTGTGTGAAAACAGCATGAAAGAGATGTGGAATTGGGCATGAAGCGAGAATAGAGCCCTCCTCTGCAGTTTCAAGGTGACTCGTAATGACTGAAGGCAGTCCTAAAGGGAGACTTGTCGGGGGTTTATACAGGCCTGCCAATGCCAAGATGCAACCAAAGTCCCTGAGAGGGAAGCGGTCAGAAATGGGCAAAGCATGTGGACGAAACCCTTACTTCTCGGTCACCTTTTCCTGGTCTCTTTGACCATTTCAAAATTGCCTGAAGAATTTGAACTACTAACCAAATCTGTCAGATCACAGACTTTCAAGGGACTTGCAAGGGACTTGCAATCCATGCTATTGGTTGTTTTATCATACATTGCAGACAAGAGCACATTCAGTACCTAAGTGGAACTCTAACTCCAGGAACTTTATCTCTCAGGCTAAAAGTTGCTGTCTTAGCTGCCTGACTCAGGGGCTAGAGACCTGAAAGTGAATCTTTATCATGGCTGTGCCTCTGATGTATGTGGATAGGAGCACTTGGTAACCATGAGGTTTCTGAGGACACAGATCAGGGATTCCAGGATCTGGTCAGATTAGAAATGCAATGGACTTCTTCCTTTGGTAACACTAGCTCTTAGTGGATCAGAAGGGGCTCTCTGGTGGCCTTGGAAGGGTTGGCTGTAACAGGTCGAAGACAAAAATCACTTTTTTCTCCCTGGCCAGCCCTTCAACACCTCTTTTGCTATCATGTATACTGGTGTGGTGACACTCGAAAGGGACAACTTTGGCTTTATGTTTGTCCTTTTATGATTTACTGGTCCTATTGTGGTCAGGAATATCCTCAGGATTGTGCACAGGCATGCAGGAGATGGATGTTTGCCCTGGTGGTCTTAGCTAAAGAGGCATTCTGGAAGACTACTCTGTTATACCCCAGGTGGCTTCAGAGGAGGAAGATCAGGCAAAGGGCTAATGGTGAAGAACTAGACGTCAATTTGGGATGCCACCAGGTGGCACCCCTGGTGCATCTCCACCCTGCCTTGGTGGTAGAACGAGGAGGGATGGTAGTGGGACACATGCATTGGTAAAAGACATGTTAACTATGGCCAGGGGAGGAAGCTTATATGGAAAACCTGTCTCCACTCCCATTTAGAGCAGGGAGGAACACCTCAGTAGAAAATGCCACTGGATGCTGCTTTTTTCTCTCTTACAGATGGTAGCTAACAATTCCAGCCTCACTCCTTTGAACCACATTCTGAAAAACTGGAATAGATTTGATCCCCAGAGCTTAAAGAAGACACACCTGATCTTCCTATGTGATACTACATGGCCACTGTATCCATTGGAGGATCAACAGTGGCCTGTTGGAGGGTCTCTGAATTATAAAACTGTCTTAAAATTAAACCACTTTTATAGAAAACAACGGAAATGGGTAGAAGTAGCATATGTGTTGCCTTTTTTTTCTCTCTGTGATACATACTAAACTTAAGTCCTAAGGGTATAGATTTGGGTGTGAAACTTTCAGAACCCTCCTGTCCTCCTACTTTGTCTCTATATCTGGGGCTTCCCACTGAGCAGACTGAAAGTCAAGGCACTCCTCGGGGGAGGGCTGGGTGAGTTTCCTCAGTAGAAACTGAAACAGAAATTCAATTGCTCCAGTCTCAGTAGAGGTGCAAATTCCTGTCTCAATACAAATTAAGACTATTCTGCTTTCAATTGAAACTCAGATAATTGAAGTACGGGATGCACAGACAGCTAAAACTAAGGGTGAAATATTGGATGAGATGGGGGACAGGAGACAAAGAGATAAGGAAAAACAGGTTTCTCCAATCTATCCCTGGGTTTATATGCAAAGGGCAGTCAGAGAGGTTGAGGAACAGCCAATAAGTTGTTGCCTCTCTATGAAGCACCCACCTGGAAAAAAAAATCAATCTAGAGTATTAATAAGCCCTTTCTTGTCAAGAAATACAAAGAATCAAGGAAAATCTGGTGAATACAGAAAAATATGTTAGAGCCTTTAAGGGTGTTACTCTTCTTTATGATCTTACTTGGAAGGTGTGATGTGTATGCTGGGTTAGATGCTGACTTCTGACTTAAAGACTCATGTTTTGGAGAAAGTCATTGCCTATGGAGATGAATAACGTGTCAATGAATAAGTAGGAAAGAGGGAGAATAAAAGACTGCCTTCCCTATCGGGAATCATGCAGTCCCAACTATAGAACCAGACTGGGAGTATAACACAGCTAAAGGAAGATAGGATCAGAGTCATTTTGTCAGATGCATTTTTGAAGAATTCAGGTGAGCTTATTAAACTATGTCAGCCTGGCAACATAGAACAGGAAGAGAAGGAAGCACCTGATATCATGTTCCTAGATAGACTGTGGGAAGCCCTTCACAGATTCACTGAGATTGATCCTGAAAAAGAGGGAAGAGTGATCTTAAAGGATAGATCTCTCACTCAAGTGGCTCCAGATATCCACTGTAAGCTTGTAAGACAGGCATATGTACCAAATCAGTCTTTAGATAATTCGTTGCAACTGGTTCAGACAGTTTATTATGGAAGGGAATATGAGGAGAGGAAAGAAAAACCAAGGAACAGACTGAAGCACTAATAATGGCGGTCGGTACCATTCTGAGGCAGCCTGAGAAAACTGCCCAGAGGAACCCAGGTGGAAAGGGATATATTTGCTATTACTGTGGAATGGAGGGGCACCTCAAGTGTGATTTCCATCAGACTTCTAAGCTGGGCCTGGGTCTGTGTCTAGACTGAAAAGGACCACACTAGAGGAGAGATTGCCCCTAGAGGATTAGGCACCAGAGTTGAACTCTCAAGGCAATCAGGACTGAAACTGCCTGGGATACTCAACACAAGCTTCTGTCCTAATTATGCCTGAAGAACCCTGGGTATTAATAACTATAGGGGTACAATCAGTCAATTTCCTTTTGGATACCAGGACAACTTATTCTACAACTTATTCTGTGGATCCCTGGCCCACATTCTCCTTGATCCACTACTGTAATGGGACTGTCTGGACAATCCAAACTTCATTATTTCAGCTGTTCTCTAAGCTACAACTAGGACTCTGTGCTGTTTTCACATAAGTTTCTAATTGTGCCAGATTCTCCCTCACCCCTTTTGGGGAGGGATATATTGAGCAAGGCCCATGCTTCTGTTTTCATGAGTATGGAGACCTCTCTTTCTCTCCCATTAATTGAACAAAATGTAAATCTTAGAGTGTGGGCTGATGGAAAAACTGGGTTGAGCACAAAATGCTGTTCCTGTTGCTGTCAACCTGAAAGACCCACATGTATTTCCATGTCAAGTTAGCATCCTCTAAAACCTAAAGTTAAGAAAGGGTTAAAAAGCTATCATTGAAAATTTAAAGGAGCAGGGACTATAATTATAAAATGGTGCTTCTGTGAGCTGTGTGTTATGGTGGGATTCATAACCTCTGGTGGAGAGGATTTCAAACCAAGATCAGAGACAAGGCTTGACTACTTGGAGCTTTTTATGTGGCAAAGTTTTATTAAAGTATAATAGATAGGGAAAGCTTCTGACATAGACATCAGAAGGGGGCAGAACGAGTGTCCCCTTGCTAGTTTTTAGCAAGGTATTTTATATCTCTTAGAAAGCTATTAATCAGAGAATAGGCACACCTCAAGGCTGAGGGAGTTTCACCAGTCCCCTTTCCCACAATATGCACTTTTAAGATAGGAGGGCACAAGGTGTGTCACCCCCCACCCATACAACAATTGACAGGAATATGGATTTGTTGAGCGATTATCAGCTCAAGGTTTGAGAAAAGAAAAAAAAATGCTAGTCTTAGGTGGAAACATTTTGAAGAAAGGCATATTCTGAAGCAAATACATAGTTTCACTAACACAGATTAATAAAAGTATTTCCATAAGAAAAATGCATTGCATAGCCGAGGCAGAACCAGGTGTCCCCAACACAGAATTAAAAGCAGCCTATTTTAATTTTGTGTAGAGAAGGAACTAGGGTCTACCACTTGCAGTTGATTTCCTCCTGCTACTTGGAGTCCTCTGGATTTCCTGCCTGTTTCGCTTTAATTCTCCCATTTTTTTAGGAGAATTATGTTGCCTAGGGAAACGAGCAGCATTCTCATTTCATTACTGCTTCCTGTCTGACAAGGGATGTCATCCCTAAATTGGTTAGGCAACATATTCTCCTAACGCTTATATTGAGGGTCTCTGATCCAGAGACCCAAGTATTAGCTAGAGAAAGTTGTGGCAGTTCATAGGAATTTGGACAACCATTTGTAACTTAAAAGGTTTCATGCTGCTAGAAACAAAACCAGCTACACAGTTACAGATGCAGGGAGCAAACAGCAAAAACAGAACAATCACAATTATTACAATTAAGATGGTTTTCCACCAATGGAAACTAGTTAACATCTCCCAAAGTGAAGTAACTGAAGCTTTAGGAGTGTCCATAGCCTGAAGCATCGTGTTCATGTGCTTAGTAAAGTAACGTTAGTGCTCATATCTTGTATATATGCACAACATTTGGCATGAATAATAGCACAAGTTCCTCCTAATGTGGCTGTTAGACTATCTAAGACCAATCTGTTTTGTAAAATCACCTTTCTAAGTTGTATTCACTCAGCATTAAGGTCTGAAATAGCTTTTCGAAAAGTTTGTAAGACTTGTTGAGTAAAGTTAGTCAAAGCATCCACTCGTAGCATAACGTCTGTATATCCTAGAGAGGGAATGAACGTGGCAGCCAAATAATCATACAAATGAAATACAGACCTTGTGCAATGAGTTCCAGGGTATGGAAATTATCAAGCTTCTCTGAAATCTCTGAAAAATATGAATCCATGAGTAAAAGCTAGTCCTAGGGTACATCTCCCTATCCAGCCAGGGGGAAGCCATGCCCATAGGTAAGAGCCACGTATCCAGCAGGTCCCATTTGCAGCAAGCCAGCATGACTGAGGGATCCAGTCCCATTAGTGCCTGACCAGGCAAAAAGAGGACATTTACTGGAGTTAGAAAACACAGGTATGGTTATATTGCATAGTTCTTGAGGCAAAAACCCTAATCATTCCCATATTATATTATACTTATATTATACCACATATTATACTTATGTTGTTGGCTAACTTCTGGGAAGGTTCTATTTGTTCCCAGCATATGGGGGCACAAGACATTAGGTGTCTCTTTTCAGGAGTTAGCCATATGACCTCATCCCATATTTGATAAACATTGGGTATAAAGTCATCAGATATAGACCCATTTGTCTTCTTATGGGCAGCAAAATACTCATTAAACAGAGTATAATCAAATTTAAGAGTCACATTATGTCCATAGTTAAGGTACAAAGTGTTACACCAGCCCACTTCATGGCTGTTAAATGTCATCAGATTAAGAAGAGGCATCACATATGATTATTGTTGGCAAAGGTAGTCACAGACTTGGAGAAAGCCCTTTCCCCAAATTGGAGACACCCATCTCAGGAAGCCTTCCACTGATGAGAAAGGGAGTGCTCTGCAGGCCCAGCAATTAGACCAATTGTAGAATGCAGTGTATGAATGAGCCCAAGACAGGAAGTTGTTGTCTTAAGGGTCAAACAGCAGGCTCAGGATTTTTGAAGTCAGCAGAAGCAGGCCCATATAGATTATCAGTCCCATCTGAAAAGTGAAAAATAAAAGCATAGAGGATAAAGAAATAAAATGACATGGCTTAGTCTGAGGGGTCAGGATGCCACTTTTTAAGTCGAGTGTGGTGCACCCAGGAATCAATTCCTGGTACCCTGACAGCTGTGGGAGAAGAAAGAAAAACCTGGCAAGGGCCTTCCCAGAAGGGCTTGAGAGATTGCTCCCCAGGTCCCAGTGTCTTTATCAGGATCTCACTTCCTGGCTCAAACAGCGGTTTATTTGACTCAGAAGCTGGGTCAGGAGTCACCGCCCAGTGTTCTCATAAAGTCTGTTGAAAGGTTAAGAGCTGAGTTATATAATTAGTTAATTCCATGGAAAGACCCTAATGCTGGGAAGGATTGGGGGCAGGAGGAGAAGGGGACGACAGAGGATGAGATGGCTGGATAGCATCATCGACTCGAAGGACATGGGTTTGGGTAGACTCCAGGAGTTGGTGATGGACAGGGAGGCCTGGGTGCTGTGATTCATGGGGTCGCAAAGAGTCGGACATGACAGAGTGACTGAACTGAACTGAACTGAGAGTCTATAATAAGGTCTGTGCATAAGAAGGGTTTTCCATAGAGACATTCAAAGGGGTGCAGTCCCTCCTTTTCAAGGGCTGTTCAAGCTCTCATTAAAGCTAAGGATAGGACTTTAAACCAAGTATCCTGCATCTCTTGAGTTAATTTATGCAGATGTCTCATAATAGTGTCATTCGATTTTTCAAACTTTCAGGATTGAAGTCTTCAGGAAAAGTGTAAGTGATATTTCTCTTCCTAGAGCTTTTGGCATCCTGTGAGTTACAGCAGTTTTAAAGGCATGATAATTGTCACGCTGAAGGCTCTGTGGCATACTAAACCTGGAAATAATTTCATGGATTAGAATTCTTATAACCTCCTTAGCTTGTTCACTATGACAGGGAAAAGCCTCAATCCATCCACTAAAGGCATCTGCCAAAACCTGTAATCAAGAGAGACCTTTTTTTTTTTTGGCATATGAGTAAAGACAATTTCCCAGTCCTCTCCAGGATATTTTCCACTTCATTGTAACCCAGATTTTGCTAGCTTTTCACTCTTTGGATTATTTTTTCTGACAAACCTCACATCTCTTGATAATGTTCTTTAAAGTTTTCACTACATTTTTGCCTTCATATAAACAAGAAACCATCTGGTAAGTGCTTTCAATGTCACAATGAAAGCTCTGTTCTAAAACCTTAAAAATCTTCCATTGAGAATTTTCAGTAATTATTAATTGTCTGTCTTCAGACTGTAACCATCCTTTATCAGTAACCTTTGCTCCTCTTTTTCTCACATCTTTCTGATTCTTCCTCAGTATATTGTGGTTTTTCCTGTTCAGCAGTACCTGTCCAGATCAAAGCCAGCTGTAGTGAAGGAGGATCAGTAAGTGCCACCTTTCTGGCTTGGCAGTCAGCCAGCTGAATATTCTCAGCTACTTTACTCCCATCCCTGTTGTGTCCTTTGCAATCCATAACAGCTACTTCTTTAGGACAATATACAATTGTCAAAAGTCTTTCAATTTCTTTGAAATGTTCAATAAGTTCTCCTGTTGCTGTTTTAAACAGTCTTCCTTCCATATTGCAGCATGAGTGTGTAAAGTCAAATAGGCATACTTAGAACCAGTGTAGATATTTATTCTCTGCCCTTTAATAAACTATACAACTTGGGTCAAAGCCACAGGCTCCGCTAACTGAACTCTAGTTCCCGGCGGGAGAGGCTTTGCTTCTTAAACCTGTTTAACCATCACCACGGGGTAACGTGCTTTCCGCTTCCCATCCCGAACAAAAGAACTGTCATCTGTAAATGTTTCCATGTCAGGATTGTCTAATGGGGTATCCATCAGATCTTCCTATGCTATATAGGTTGAAGTCAGAAATTGGGAATAATCGTGATCAGGTATTTCATTTTCCTTCTCGGCAAGGAAAGTGGCAGGATAGAGATTTCCACAACCTTTAGGCTTAGTTTTTGGTCCTTCTAACAACAGTGACTGATATTTAAGAAGCTGCCTGTCTGTCATCCAAATAGTAATCTTAGAGTTTAAGATTCCACTCACATCATGAGAAGGCAGTAAAGTAACATTTTGCCCATTATTAAATTTAAGAGTGTCAGGCGTTAATAAAGCAATAGCACAATTACTCTTAGACAATGTAGCCACCCACGTGCCAGTACATCTAATACTCTACTCGGGTATCCTACAGGTTGCTGGTGAGGCCATAGGGGTTGTGTCAAAACTCCCAAGGCCATACCTTTTCTTTCCGTGAAAGCATGAAATATCCCCATGGTATCTCTAATTTTCTTGAGGTGTTCTATAATCTTTCCCATTTTATTTATTTCTCTCTACTTCTTTGTGTTGTTACTTAAGAAGGCTTTCTTATCTCTCCTTGTTACTCTTTGGAACTCTGTCTTCAGATAGGTATATCTTTCCCTTTCTCATTTCCTTTTTGATTCTTTTCTCAGGTATTTATAAATTCTGCTAGAGAACCATTTTGCCTTCTTGCATTTCTGTTTCTTGGGATGATTTTAGTTACTGCCTCCTGTACAATGTTACAAATCATCCATAGTTCTTCAGGCACACTGTTTATCAGATCTAATCCTTTGAGTATATTTGTCACCGCTTCTGTATAATCATAAGTGATTTGATTTAGGTGATACCTGAATGATCTAAAGGTTTTCCCTACTTATTTCAAGTTATGTTTGAATTTTGCAATATGGAGCTGATGATCTGAGGAACAGTCAGCTTCAGGTATTAAGTTTGCTGATTGTATAGAGTTCTCCATCATTGGCTTCAAGGAATACAATCAATATGATTTCAGTATTGAGCATCTGGTGATGTTCTTGTGTAGAGTCATCTCTTGCATTGTTGAAAGAGGGTGTTTGTTATGACCAGAATGTTCTCTTGGCTAAACTCTATTAACCTTTGCCCTGCTTCATTTTATACACCAAGGCCAAACTTTCCTGTTACTCCAGGTATCTCTTGACTTCCTACTTTTGCATTCCAATCCCCTGTGATGAAAAGATATCTTCTAGAAGGTCTTGTCAGTCTTCATAGAACTGTTCAACTTCAGCTTCTTCATCATTAGTGGTTGGGGCATAGAGTTGGATTACTGTAATGTTGAATGGTTTGCCTTGGAAATGAAAATTATTCTGTCGTTATTGAGATTTCACCCAAGTTCTGCATTTCAGACTCTTTTTTTTTTTTTTTTTTTTTTTTTTTACTGTGAGGGCTACTTCATTTCTTCTAAGGGATTATTGCCATCAGTTGTAGATGTAATGGTTATCTGAATTAAAGTCACCCATTCCTGTCCATTTTAGATCACTGATTCCTAAGATGTCAGTACTCATTCTTGACATCTGCTGTTTGACCAGAGCAGATCATTAAGGACAAATATTGTATGATTCTAGTTGTATGAAATATGTAGAATAGGAAAATGTATCCAGCAGAAAATGTATTAGAGCTTATCAGTAACTGTGGTGAGCAGATAATAGAGTGTTAAGTGTTGAGTGATTACAGAGTTTCTGTTTGGGGATGCTAAAAAAAATTTTGGAAACAGTGATGAAGGCTGCATATTCGTGTGAGTTGTGTAATTAATGCCATTGAATTGTGCATAAAATGATAAAATAGGAAATTTTATGAGATATATATATAGCCAAAACCAAAGAGAAGAGACTTTAATCTATAAAAAGAAAAGATACACCTACATATCCACTGAAATCTTTAAAATGTCTAATAAAACTGGCAAGGATATGGAGCAACTGGAACTCTCAAACTTGGCTGTGTATGTATAAAATTGTTAAAATACTTTGGAACGTGGCGTGTTAGTGTATATAAAAGTTATACATTCATTTATGATACACATGGAAAAAACATGACTGCATAAGTACTTGCACAAGAACACTCAAAAGATTCTTATCCTTAGAACTTAGGTGTTCTTTTACCTAATGAAAATCTGAACTAATCTAAATATCCAATAATGGGAAATGGATAAACAAATAGTGATATATATATGCAATGTGTTAGTTGCTCAGTCGTGTCCAACTCTTGGCAACCCCACGAATAAAGAGCCCATGAGGCTCCTTTTCCTTGTAATTTTCCAGGCAAGAATACTGGAATGGGTTACCATTCCCTTCTTCAGGGGATCTTCCCGACCCAGGCACTGAACCTGGGTCTCCAGCATTGCAGACAGATTCTTTACCATCTGAGTCACCAGGGAAGCCCATTTATGGGATATTATAAAATCAAAAGGGGACTTCCCTGGTGGTGCATTGGGTAAGAACGAACCTGCCAATTCATGGTATATGGGTTAAATCCCTGGTCTGGGAAGACTCCACGTGCCACAGATCAACTAAGTCTGAGTGCCACAACTACAGAGATCACACTCTAGAGTCCATAACCAGCAACTACTAAGCCCCCATGCCACAATTACTGAAGCCAGTATGCTCAAGGGCCAGTGAGCTGCAACTACTGAGCCTGTGTACTGCAACTACTGAAGCCCTCATGCCCTAAAACCTACACACCACAAGTATCGAGCCTGTGTGCTACAACTACTGAAGCCTGTAGGCACCTAGAGCGTTTGCTACACTAGAGAAACCACCTCAGCGAGAAGTTCGTTCACTGCAATGAAGAATAGCCTCTGCTGGACACAACCAGAGAAAGCCTGCACAAAGTAAGGAAGACCCAGCAGAGCCAAAAATAAATAAATAAATAAATAAATACAAACAAATTACTGATGTCTGCTTCAGCATATATAAGTTTCAAGGACATAAGTGCTCAGTGAAAGGAGCCAGACTCAGTACTATACTATATACGTATCATTCCATTTATGTAAGATCTAAAGCAGGTAAAATTAATCTGTAGTAGAAAAAGATCAAAAAAGGAACTTGTCAGATAATGGCAAGTAATTGATTACGACTAGACATTCTGAAAGAGATGGGAATACCAGACCACCTGACATGTCTCTTGAGAAACCTGTATGCAGGTCAGGAAGCAGCAGTTAGAACTGGACATGGAAAAACAGACTGGTTCCAAATAGGAAAAGGAGTACGTCAAGGCTGTATATTGTCACCCAGCTTGTTTAACTTATATGCAGAGTACATCATGAGAAACGCTGGGTTGGAAGAAGCACACGCTGGAATCAAGATTGCTGGGAGAAATATCAATAACCTCAGATATGCAGATGACACTACCCTTACGGCAGAGAGTGAAGAGGAACTGAAAAGCCTCTTGATGAAAGTGAAAGAGGAGAGTGAAAAAGTTAGCTTAACATTCAGAAAACTAAGATCATGGCATCTGGTCCCATCACTTCACGGGAAATAGATGGGGAGACAGTGGAAACAGTGTCAAATTTTATTTTGGGGGGGCTCCAAAATCACTGTGGATGGTGACTGCAGCCACGAAATTAAAAGATGCTTACTCCTTGGAAGGAAAGTGATGACCAAACTAGGTAGCATATTAAAAAGCAGAGACATTACTTCGCCAACAAAGGTCCGTCTGGTCAATGCTATGGTTTTTCCAGTGGTCATGTACGGATGTGAGAGTTGGACTGTGAAGAAAGCTGAGTGTCGAAAAATGGATGCTTTTGAACTCAGAGTCCCTTGAACTGCAAGGAGATCCAACCAGTCCATCCTAAAGGAGATAAGTTCTGGGTGTTCATTGGAAGGACTGATGCTGAAGCTGAAACTCCAAAACTTTGGCCACCTCATGCGAAGAGTTGATTCATTGGAAAAGGCCCTGATGCTGGGAGGGATTGGGGACAGAAGGAGAAGGGGATGACAGTGGATGAGATGACTGGATGGCATCACCAACTCGATGGGCATGAGTTTGAGTAAACTCCGGGAGTTGGTGATGGACAGGGAGGCCTGGCGTGCTGCGATTCATGGGGTCGCAAAGAGTCGGACACAACTGAGTGACAGAACTGACTGACTGAAACATTGGAACTTTCTGAGATTATGGAAATATTGATAGTGTTACAGGTTACACAGGTATATGCATGTGTCTAAAGTCAGAGAGTTATACACTGAAGATCTATTCTTTATGATCATGTAATTATATTGTACATTAATAAAAGGTATATAGAATTTGACGTGTCAGGGGTATGAAATCATCAATGAGATATTCCTTTACTTGCTGAGATGGTTACAACATGCCAACTTGACTGGGCTAAGGTTTGCCCAGATATCTGGTAAAACATTATATCTGGGTGTTTCTTTGAAGGTATTTATGGGAGAAAATAGTATTTGAAGTGATAGACTGAGTAATGAAGATTACCAGCATCAACGTTGTTGGAAAATATCCAATTTATTGAGGTCCTTAATAGACAAACAGGAAGAGAATGGGAAAATTTGTTCTCTCTGCCTGAGTTGGGACATCCATCTTCTTCCCATCAGACATTGATACTGTAGTTTTCAAGCCTTCAAACTTGGTCTGTGACTTAAACTTTTGGCTCCCTATTTCTCTGGCCTTCATACTCAGACTGAATTATACCACTGGCTTTCCTGGATCTCTACATTGTAAATGGCAGGTTGTAGGACTTCTCAGCTTCTGTAGTCATTTGACAATTCCTATGATAAATATAATGAATAGATACATATCTTATTGGGTTCCCCTCCCCCTCTGGAAATCTCTGAGTAAAACAAATTTTGGTACAGAGAGTGGTTATGGAGTAACAGAAATTTAAATACAAGTTTTCTGAAACTGTTTTGGGATTTCTGGAATGTACTTTCTAATCTGATTAGATTTAAATAAATAATGAGAAAATATATTTATTGCTTTCAAACATTTTTAGAAAACTGATTACTGCTAATGTTTAAAGATAAAGAGATAAAAGAAAAGAATGTGCTTAGGGATTCAAATTTCAGCCCATCAGGTGTATAATAACCAAAGAGCATCTTTGTGTACTCTGAAAGTCTGAAGGTGTCCCTTATTTCCTGTAGTCACATGGCTAAAATTGCTGAAAATTACATGTTGAACTTCATATTATATTGGCTAAATTACAGTGTTAGTTGAACTCCCAGTCTTCCAGAGTGTCTACTGTTAAAGTGAAATCATATTATATGTTTGGAAATAATGGGATCTAGTAAACTGAGATTGGGATGTGTTCAGTTCAGTTCATTTCAGTTGCTTAGTCATGTCCGACTCTTTGTGATCCCATGAACTGTAGCACACCAGGCCTCCCTTTCCACCATCAACTCCCGGAGCCTGCCCAAATCCATGTCCATCGAGTCAGTGATGCCATCTAACCATCTCATCCTCTGTCGTCCCCTTCTCCTCCTGCCCTCAATCTTTTCCAGCATCAGGGTCTTTTCAAAGGAGTCAGCTCTTTGCATCAGGTGGCCAAAGTATTGGAGTTTCAGTTTCAACATCAGTCCTTCAAGTGAAAACCCAGGACTGATCTCCTTTAAGATGGACTGGTTGGATCTCCTTGCAGGCCAAGAGACTCTCAAGAGTCTTCTCCAACGCCACAATACACCATCAATTCTTTGGAGTTCAGTTTTCTTTTTAGTCCAACTCACATCCATGCATGACTACTGGAAAAACCATAGCCTTGATTAGACGGACCTTTCTTGGCAAAGTAATGGCTCTGCTTTTTAAT
The DNA here is from genome assembly GCF_963930625.1 of Muntiacus reevesi. Lineage (NCBI taxonomy): Eukaryota > Metazoa > Chordata > Mammalia > Artiodactyla > Cervidae > Muntiacus > Muntiacus reevesi. Next base: position 45,015,827 of record NC_089271.1, read on the forward strand.
ATGCTGTCTAGGTTGGTCATAACTTTCCTTCCAAGGAGTAAGCGTCCTTTAGTTTCATGGTTGCAATCACCATCTGCACTGATTTTGGAGGCCAAAAAAGTTAAGTCAGCCACTGTTTCCACTGTGTTCCTATCTATTTTTCATGAAGTGATGGGGTTGGATGCCATGATCTTAGTTTTCTGAATGTTAAGCTTTAAGCCAACTTTTTCACTCTCCTCTTTCACATTCATCAAGACACTCTTTAGTTCTTCACTTTCTGCTATAAGGGAGGTGTCATCTGCATGTCTGAGGTTATTGACATTTCTCCCGTCAATCTTGATTCCAGTTTGTGCTTCATCCAGTCCAGCGTTTCTCATGATGTACTCTGCATATAAGTTAAATAAGCAGGGTGACAATATACAGCCTTGGCATACTCCTTTTCCTATTTGGAACCAGCCTGTTGTTCCACGTTCATTTCTAACTGCTGCTTCCTGACCTGCATACAGATTTCTCAAGAGGCAGGTCAGGTGGTCTGGTATTCCTATCTCTTTCAGAATTTTCCACAGTTTATTGTCATCCACACAGTCAAAGGCTTTGGCATAGTCAGTTCATGTCAGGGCATGTTTGACGGGAGGATTCCTACGTGCTGTCTCTCATGAGTCCTTTGTCCCTCTTCAAGTGGAACAGCACGCTGCTCCCAGGGACTGAGGTCATTGTGTGAGGCAGGCTTGGGTCTCCTTTAGTAAACATTCTCTTTAGGACAAAAGTGCTTAGTCTTGTTCCTCTTTCTTGAGATATGGATTGTCTCCTGACCTTGTGACTAACATTACCTCTTGTTCCCTTGGTAACAGTTGCTGTACGTTTGGTTTTCTGATCTCTATCATTCCCAAAAGAAGGTTCTTGTACCACAGCCTATATATACTCATAGAAAAATCATTAAAGCACCTTTGCTCCATCAGAGCTTAGATTCCCTGGTCTTTTTTTTTGTCTCTCTCTCTCTCTCTTTCTCTCTTTTACTTTCTTATTGCCAACTCTGTACCACCAGTTTCTGGTCCGTTAAAGGACCCCAACAAATTGTGCAGGAACAGGGACCCTGGTATACATGGCATATCGGGAGGAGTGACTCAGGGACCTATTGAGGTCGGTAAGTACTAAGGCATGGGTCAAACGGCTGGGAACCCCCATCATTTTTCTACTTTACTTCACCATTTGTTTAAAGTTTAGGGACTTCTGGTTTCATGCCAATGAATAGAGGCTTACCTTCAAACAGTAGTTGAACATAATCCTTAGTTTCCTGATAAATGCAGTTTTGATTTAGAAATTTGGCTACGGGTCAAAGAAAATGTTAAATGAGTAGCCAAACAAGGAAAAAAAAAATTCCAATTGATCTCTAGCCCCTATGGGCTCTTACTAAAGCTGTAATTCTGCCATTTCAAGGTACATTCTAGCCATTCCAATATTCAGCAACAGACAGAACACTTATTACATAAATATAAATTAAATGATTAAACTTTACAAAAGGCCCAATTAAAACAATACAAAATATCTCAAAATTTTCTTACTAGCCCTGCCCCGGCTGCTCCAAATGCTCCTCCTCTGCCAACAGTCACAACTCCTAAAGTCTCTGCTTTGTTGGAACCTAATGAAAGTTATGCTAATTTTTTAGCTAGATTAGAAGCTGCTATTTCCTGTACTGTAATCGGAGACGAAACTAAAAAAAAAAAAAGCTAGAGAAATTACTTGCTTATGAGAATGCAAATCAGAAATGTCAAAGAGCTACAGCTGCAATTTGTGAGACTAGGTCTATTATTGGTTATTTGAAGGCTTGTCACAATCTAGGATCAAAAACTCAAAAGATGCAAATACTAGCTGAAACAATGGCTACTACCTTTTAAAAAGGGAAATGAAGGATGCTTTACATGTGGAGATAAAAACCATTTAAAAAGGGACTGCCCTAAGAAGGTTAACAAAAAACCTCCAAAAATTTGCCCTTGCTGCCATAGAGGAATGCATTGGGCCAAATACAGTAAATTTAAATTTGATATTGAAGGAAAACCTATTCCAGGAAACTCCAAACAGGGGACCTCACAGGTCCTCTACAACAAAAACCAGGGGCAAATTCTACCTTTTCCCTCAAACCCTCAACGTCCAGCAGTGCTGCCATTAATATACCAATCCTAAATGATTTTTTCCTCTACCCTTAAGCAGTCCCTTCTAGAATACCTACTGGACTTTTTGGACCCCTGCCCCGACAAACCTTCAGTCTTTTACTTGGTTGTTCTAATTTGGCTTCTAAAGGAATTACTGTTCACCCTGGAATAATTGATTCAAATTATAAAGGAGAGATTCAAATGATGATGTCAGCTCAAATTCTATGGCAATTCAAAAGGGGGGACAAAATTGCTCAATTACTTCTTTTGCCTTACATTTCTATTAACTCATCTAATAATGTACGGACAGGCAGATTTGGCAATACAGATCAAAAACAATCCTTATGGACATCATTGGTATTTAAATATGCCCGACCAAATATAAATATAAAAATTAATGGTAAAAGATTTTCTGGTCTCCTCGGCACTGGATCTAATATTATTATTTCCAAACACTTGTGGCCTAAATCCTGACCTATACAAAAGGTCTCTTGCCAAATTTCAGGAATTTCTCAAACCAAAGTACAAGAAATTTATCAAAATATTCAAATCTACCCATATGATAGACCAAAAGGCCAACCTACAACATTAAGACCTTATGTGATAGATGCATCCTTTAATCTAATAGGAACGGACTTACCTATGCAATGGCAAACTCAGATACACATTCCACATTTTCCTAGGGGCCACTGCTCATTTAACAAACAAAACAATTATTAAAATAACTGAGAAAAATTATGAGCCTATTTGAACAAAGCAATGGCCCTTTACGAAAGAAAAATTACAAGCTACTAAAGAACTTATAAACACACAATTAAAATTGAAACATATTGAGGAATCTTGCTCTTTTTGGAACTTTACTATTTTTGTTATAAAAAGGAAATCTAAGAAATGGTGTCTCTTAACAGAGTTTAGAAAAGTTAATTCTTTTATGAAACCTATGGGTGCATTGCAACCAGAGATCCCATCACCTATTACTATTCCTAAAAATTGGCACATTATTATTACTGATTCACAAGATTGCTTTTTTAATATACCTTTACACCCTTTAGAGCGGGAGAGATTCACTTTCTCTCTCCCTTATCCTAATCACATCGGGCCTCATAAAAGATTTCAATAGACTATGTTACCTCAAGGTATGCTTAAAAGTCCTGCTACTGTTGCTGCTAAGTCAATTCAGTCGTGTCCTACTCTATGTGAACCCATAGATGTCAGCCCACCAGGCTCCCCCATCCCTGGGATTCTCCAGACAAGAGTACTGAAACAGGGTGTCATTGCCTTCTCCATAACAGTCCTAGTATTTGTCAAAATTCTGTAGCCAAGGCTTTCCTTCCTATGTGACAGCAATTCCCTCATGCATATATCATTAATAATATACTATAGCTACAAAAAGGAGAAATGATATTTTTGACACAGAATGGCCATGATATTCTTTAGACTCCGGAGAAAACTGATTAAAATAAAAATTTTTTGAAATTGCAAAACCGGTTCTCCTTGCACGTGCAGTTAGGAAAAGGTTAACTTGTTAAAATACTTTTTTGGAGCTCCAGTTCTGCCTGGGAAACAAAAATAGGCCTAAGAAATAACCTTAAGTTAACTCATCATGTCCTTGGGATACACAGCCCACTCTATCTAGGACTCCAGCCATTAACAAATTGGTAGAACTCAAAATAAATAAATAAAACAAAAAGATATTTTAAATTTCAAATGGAGAGCTATGCCTATATATCTAAAATTATCTATGTCTCAATGTATGTCTTTGTTTTTGGATACTATAAAGTTAATAAGCTCTATTAAATTCAACTTCACATGAGCTGAAAGATATTCAATATTAAACATAATGTTTATTTAAATATAAATATAATTTAAATATAATTATTTGTTAATCTAATTAAGACATGTCTTAAGTCATCAACATTATATAATACTTTTATTATGCCTTGGTTTAAGGTAAACTAAGTTTGTCAACAAAAAGGTAACTCAATATATATACAAATATATAAATGAGATGAAAACTTTTGGATAAGCTCTATTAGAAACAATTATATTTTTAATAGAATAATCTATTATTATAATCTAAAGCAATCTCTTAGGATTGGAGTGACTTAGGTTTTTGGAGTTGTACTGAACTAAATAATGGAAGTTTGTTGAATGGCTGGGTCATTTCCAAATGAAGTAGGATTTTGAAGCATTAATTGCTGAACATTGGCTTACTCTTACAAGGGGTTTTTCTTGTAGAAGAGCTGAAGAGATTTTGAGCTGTTAATGAATATAAATATATATTTATATAGGAATGGATATATATATATAATATAATATGATTTGATAAATATATTCAACAGTCTATAAAATACTAACATACAAAACACTTCATAGTTGCTAAAGAAAAGTAAAATATATGCTTTTAATAGAAAGATATAAGAAATGGCAAATAAAATGATGAATACAAAAATATTAAAAAGGCTTATGACAAATGAAAGAAAATTTTATGGCAAATAAATTTAACTCATTGTCTTGAACTTTCTCCTCTTCCTTCTTACATGTCTTGATCAATACAAATTCTTCTTTTCTAGGGGCAAGACCTCTCTAAGGTAAAACTACACATTTTATAACCCACCTATCAACTTATTTCATGATAATGAGAACACCTAATTCTATAAAAACAGACAATGCCTATATTTCTAAGCAGTTCAAACAATTTTTACATTCATTCTCTATTAAAAAGATTACAGACATTCCTTATAATCCACAAGCACAAGACATAATTAAACAAACACATTGCACACTGTAACTGCAAATAAAAAATTAAATAAGAGGATATACACAGGAACACTTTCTTCTTCTGTATCCAGAACAAACTTTACTAGATTCTAATGTAATATATTCTTTAAGCCTATAACTATTATTAATATAACTTTATTTCTATTTCCAATCTGTAAGGTTCTTAAAACAACATCAACTTCAATGCCTATTTCACAATACAAGACAAAAACAACATAAAAAAAGACACCATTTCCTGAATAAATTATTTGTTCCTAAGAACATCAAAAATGTAAAATATTCACCTTCTTTTCAGGTCTGTCTTGAAAGTATAATCATCTTTTTCAACACACTGAACAGAGAGATTCAACAGTTGCTAAGCTGCATTTCTTTTTCAAGGACAAGGTCAGATATATTTGGATGTGAGCAACATTTCATTTGTCAAGTTGTTCTGCATCACCATTTCAATAATTTCACTTAGGAAAAAATATTTGAATGGTTACTCCTAATCCTTTGCCCCAAATAACACAAATCACTTACAACGCAGTCAGATCCCATTTCTTTTTTTTTTTTTTTTTTTTGACTTCAGTTCAAATTTATTTTTTTTCCATTTATTTTTATTAGTTGGAGGCTAATTACTTTACAATATTGTAGTGGTTTTTGTCATACATTGACATGAATCAGCCGTGGATTTACATGTATTCCCCAACCCGATCCCCCCTCCCACCTCCCTCTCCACCCGATTCCTCTGGGTCTTCCCAGTGCACCAGGCCCGAACACTTGTCTCATGCATCCCACCTGGGCTGGTGATCTGTTTCACACTAGATAATATACATGTTTCGATGCTATTCTCTCGAAACATCCCACCCTCACCTTCTCCCATAGAGTCCAAAATTCTATTCTGTACATCTGTGTCTCTTTTCTTGTTTTGCATATAGGGTTATCATTACCATCTTTCTAAATTCCATATATATGCATTAGTATACTGTATTGGTCTTTATCTTTCTGGCTTACTTCACTCTGTATAATGGGCTCCAGTTTCTTCCATCTCATTAGAACTGATTCAAATGAATTCTTTTTAATGGCTGAATAATAGTCCATGGTGTATATGTACCACAGCTTCCTTATCCATTCATCTGCTGATGGGCATCTAGGTTGCTTCCATGTCCTGGTTATTATAAACAGTGCTGCGATGAACATTGGGGTGCATGTGTCTCTTTCAGACCTGGTTTCCTCAGTGTGTATGCCCAGAAGTGGGATTGCTGAGTCATATGGCAGTTCTAATTCCAGTTTTTTAAGAAATCTCCACACTGTTCTCCATAGAGCCTGTAATAGTTTGCATCCCCACCAACAGTGTAAGAGGGTTCCCTTTTCCCCACACCCTCTCCAGCATTTATTGCTTGTAGACTTTTGGATAGCAGCCATCCTGACTGGCGTGTAATGGTACCTCATTGTGGTTTTGATTTGCATTTCTCTGATAATGAGTGCCTTTTTTATTGTGGGTTATAAAATGGACAGATATAGGATCAATCATATCCACTAATGAGTCAACACATGTGCCCCCTCCTTGGAACTTGGAGGGGCCCTCTCATCCTGAAGAAAAAGAAAAACTAATTAATATCTTTCTAGGTTATGAAATCCTTCCTTTGTGTATGGGCACAACAGAATTATGCATACATGTTAGCCAACAAACTTAGGCCTTTCCCTGCCTCCAAAAGAGGACTTTCTGATGTTTCTTGGGTTACTTACTGCCCTTTCTTTGTCCATGAATCATGTTTATACTACTAAAACTTTAGGAAAAGAATTAAAGAAAAAACAAAGAACACTATGCGAAGCATTTACTAATAAGAACTATAAATATATTCCTATTCATTAAGACAAATGTCAGGCCAAATCAGGAAAATTAATGTTTATAGCTAATCATACAATTGTCAATTGGGGACCCCATAGCATGTGGTTATTGAACTGCTCAGATGATATTAACAATATTATGTATGATTATATTACTCAAGTAACATGGAAGGTTACTAATACTGCAATGGAACATTACCATGACAGAGGACTTCTTGGATAGCTTGATGATGGAATGGCCCCCACCTCGCCCTCCAATCATCCTTGATAAACAGAGTGGGCCTAAACAATGGGACATCTGAAAACTTGCTACAAACATTGAAGAACTTGGAACTTGGACCAGACATTTCACAGGGACCAACCGTAGCTATAGCAATTATTTCTTTCACTATAATTAATCATATTTTATACAAGCCTTTGCTCCACTTCTTTTTGTTGTAGCTATAGGACATTTGCAATTCAATAAGACTTATGTTCTGTAACTTGCATAAATTGTAAATTGTATACTTGTCTTAACTCCTCTATTTCCTTAAAAAGTGACTCCCTTTTGATTCTTTGATCTAGACATAATCTGTGGTTACCAATAAATCTCCAATGGCCCTGGGAAGAATGTCCCGAGGCTAGACTTGCTTCCCAGTTATTTACTAAATTGCTCTAGTGATCTAAACGATTCATTGGATGGCTGATGTTTGGCATTATAGGATTAATAACTATTTGCACCATTGCTGCCATCACTAGCGTTACTTTACAAACCTCAATTCAAACACATAATTTTATCCAAAATTGGACTAAAGATGCTCATACTATGTGAGCCACTCAGGCTCAAATAGATGAGGATATTCAAAAAGAAATACAGGAACTGAGAACAGCCATCAAATGGGTTGGAGATCAATTAACAGATGTACAAAAACAGATGATGCTAAAATGTGATTGAAATTCTACTCAATTTTATGTTACTCCTGTTCATTTCTATAATAGTGCTTACAACTGGAAACAAATCAAGTGTCATTTACAAAACATACATGATAATGCCTTTCTGAATGTATAGTTATTACAAAAAAGAAATATGTGAAGCCTTTTCTAATCTGCCCTCTTCCACTACTATGGGAACTTTAGCTAAACAATTAGCTGATTAATTATCTGGGTTAGACCCACATGGATGGATGGTTTCAAAGCCTTACTCATAGCATTGGGTCTAGAACTATAATTTTGTTGATTGTCTTAACAATTATATTTGTTGTCTACCATTGCCTTCATGCAAAGATTGTCAAAACTAAGCAAACTCTGATGGTCAGAACTCTTCTTACAAATATTATAAATAAATAAGGGAGAATTGTCAGGGAATGTTTGACGGGAGGATTCCTACGTGCTGTCTCTCTTCAAGTGGAACAGCACGCTGCTCCCAGGGACTGAGGTCATTGTGTGAGGCAGGCTTGGGTCTCCTTTAGTAAACATTCTCTTTAGGACAAAACTGCTTAGTCTCGTTCCCCTTTCTTGAGATACAGATTGTCTCCTGACCTTGTGACTAACATTACCCCTTGTTCCCTTGGTAACAGTTGCTGTACGTTTGGTTTTCTGATCTCTATCATTCCCGAAAGAAGTTTCTTGTACCACAGCCTATATATACTCATAGAAAAATCATTAAAGCACCTTTGCTCCATCAGAGCTTAGGTCCCCTGGTCTTTTTTTGTCTCTCTCTCTTTCTCTCTTTTACTTTCTTATTGTCAACTCTGTACCACCAGGTTCCGGTCCGTTAAAGGACCCCAACAAGTTCAGTTCAGTTCAGTTCAGTCACTCAGTCGTGTCTGACTCTTTGTGACCCCATGAAACACAGCACGCCAGGCCTCCCTGTCCATCACCAACTCCCAAAGTCCACCCAAACCCATGTCCATTGGGTCGGTGATGCCATCCAACCATCTCATCTTCTGTCATCTCCATCTCCTGCCCTCAGTCTTTCCCAGCATCGGGGTTCTTTCCAATCAATAAAGCAGAAATAGATGTTTTTTGTAGGAAGATCTTAATGAAGCTGGAGGCATTGAATCTTTAAATCTTGGTGGGTTTTCATTGTCAGTGGAAGAGGCTTCCCAACTTCCAGTGGAAATTGACTATATAGCCCCAGTGGAAGTGACCTCATGTTCCCCAATGGAAGGGATATCCCAATCTCCTGTGGTATCAACCTCATCAACAAGGGTGGAATAAGACTTTCCACCTCTATCTGACAGAATTAACCTGTACTGCTAAAGTAAATGGACTTCCCTGATAGCTTAGCTGGTAAAGAATTCATCTGCAATGCCAGAGACTCTGGTTTAATTCCTGGGTTGGAAAGAGCCTCTGGAGAAGGGATAGGCTACCCACTCCAGTATTCTTGAACTTCTCTGGTGTCTCAGATGGTAAAGAATCCACCTGCAATGCAGGAGACCTGAATTCAATCACTGGGTTGGGAAGATCCCCTGGAGGAGGTCATGGCAACCCACTCCAGTATTCTTGCCTGGAGAATCTCCATGGACAGAGGAGCCTGGCAGGCTACAGTCCATGGGGTGGGAAAGAGTCGAACATGACTGAGCAACTATGCAGACACAGTCTGAGGAAGTGACAATGGCCTCCTTTGAGATAGCTGCCATGCAACACAATGCTGATTTTCCTCAGGATCCACCTCCATCACCCCCTTTTGCTTCTAGACTTACAACTAGACTCGAGGGCTATCAGGCTCCTAAAATAAGGTGCAAATTTTGACCCATGAGGAAATAATATTCTAAGATAACCAGTTGAGTTTTTTTACTTATACAAGCAGAAATCCTTTGGGGGATGTATTTGGAAGTGGATACTATAGGTATAGTATAATGGTGGAAGAAAAGTAAAGTTGGATCAAGCCAAATTTATTGATATGGACTCAGTAAGCAGAGATCTTGCATTTAATATTGAAGCTTGGGGGATTAGAAGAGAGTTTAACAGTTGGTTCGTTGGTTGAAACATGGACCAAGAGACAAGCCACCATGATTAAACTGGAAATAATCAGTGGTTTAATGTAGAGGAAGGAATTCAGAGGCGGGGTGAGATTGGAATGTTACAGTGGATTTGTCTTTTAAAACCTACTCACTGAAATGTTGTGAAGTAATTGGCCTCCAACTAATAAAATAAAATTAAAAAAAAAAAAAAAAAAGCCTACTCACACAATGAGAGGCCAGAGGGCATACCTTTCTCTGATACTTTGGGGAATACATATGTGAAGGCAGCCCTGACATCCCTGAAGAATTTTGTGATAATTTTTCTCTGTAGGCCAGACCTTGTATTAGGAATCATAGCCACCCAATTGAAAAACATAAATATGACTGAAGTATTAATAATTGTATAAAGCATCTGTCTACAATGCAGGAGACCTGGGTTCGATCTCTGGGTCGGGAAGATCCCCTGGAGAAGGAAATGGCAACCCACTCCAGTACTCTTGCCTAGAAAATCCCATGGAGGAGGAGCCTGCTGCAGGCTACTGTCCATGGGGTCACCAAGAGTCGTACACGACTGAGCAACTTCACTTCACATCAGTGGCCAGGTGGTAACACTCAACTGCCAAAGGTTAACTGGAGCCCTAACCCTAATCCTAATCCTAAAGGTAGGAAAGGCTAAGTGGAAGTCATTAGAATTGCCTCTACCCAGGGATTAGTAAAAAAAAAAATATATATATATCTTTTAATTAATTTATTTTATTTTTTAGAATATATTTATTTTAATTGGAGGCTAATTACTTTACAATATTGTAGTGATTTTGTCTGGAGAAGGCAATGGCACCCCACTCCAGTACTCTTGCTTGGAAACTCCCATGGACAGAGGAGCCTGGTAGGCTGTAGTCCATGGGGTTGCTAGGAGTTGGACATGACTGAGCGACTTCACTTTCACTTTTCACTTTCACGCATTGGAGAAGGAAATGGCAACCCACTCCAGTGTTCTTGCCTGGAGAATCCAAGGGATGGGGGAGCCTGATGGGCTGCAGCAGCAGCAGCAGCAGCAGCAGTGGTTTTGCCATACATTGACATGAATCAGCCATCGGTGTACATGTGTTCCCCATCCTGAACACTCCTCCCACCTACCTCCCCATCCCATCCCTCTGGATCATCCCAGTACACCAGCCCTGAGCACCCTGTCTCATGCATCGAACCTGGGCTAGTGATCTGTTTCACATACGATAATATGCATGTTTCAATGCTATTCTCTCAAATCATCCCACCCTCACCTTCTCCCACAGAGCCCAAAAGACTATTCTGTACATCTGTGTCTCTTTTGCTGTCTCATATATAGGGTTATTGCTACCATCTTTCTAAATTCCCTATATATGAGTTAGTGTACTATATTGGTGTTTTTCTTTCTGACTTACTTCACTCTGTATAATAGGCTCCAGTTTCATCCACCTCATTAGAACTGATTCAAATGTGTTCTTTTTAATGGCTGAGTAATATTCCATTGTGTACATATACTACAGCTTTCCTATAAATTTGTCTGCCAGCAGACATCTAGGTTGCTTCCATGTCCTGGCTATTATAAACAGTGTTGCGATGAACATTGGGGTACACGTGTCTCTTTCAATTATGGTTTCCTCGGTGTGTATGCCCAGCAGCGGGATTGCTGTGTCATATGGCAGGAACTACTAAATCAAAAGGAATACTACATTCTTAAAAGGATTGCAAAGATTAGTGCCACTATCAAGGATTTGATATATACAGAAGTAGTGATTCCCAATGCATGCCCATTCAACTCTCCTCTTTGGCCTGTGCAGAAGACAGATCTTGAAGAATATTAGCAGATTATCATAGGCTTAAGCAGGTGGTGACTCCAACTGAAGCTGGTTGTACAAGATGTGGTTTCATTGTTTGAACAAATTAACATAATGCTTGATACTTTGTATACAGCTATTTTTCTAACAAGTGATTTTTTTCTCCATTATTGCCCATTTAATACTCCAGAAGTAGTTTGCTTCCAACTGGCAAGGCCAGAAATAAGCCTCCATCCCTATGTCATCACTTTGTTCACAGGTACCATGTTAATCTTTTCCTTCTGCAAAATATCACACTAATCCATTACATTGATGACATTATGCTGACTGGACCTAGTGATCAAGAAGTCACAACTTTTCTAGATTCATTAGTGTTAGGCTTTTGCATATTAGAGGGTGAGAAATAAATCCAACTAAAATTCAAGGATCTTCTAACTCACTGAAATTTCTAGGGGTCAAGTCAAGATATTCCTTCAAACATGAAGGATAAGTTATTGCATCTAAAACTTTTACAACCAAGAAAGAAGTCATAGGACTTCTTGGCCTCCATAATCATGAGATAATTCCTACAATGAATGAATGAATGAATGAATCTTATTGTTTTTATTTCTCTGGAGAACCCTGATATCACACTAATACATCTGAATTCACATGAAACATGTGCACACTTATAACCTTTTAATAATATTTATCACATTCCTTTTATGTTGCTTTATAGAGTTTCATACTCACCTCATTGTTATGAAGGCTACATGAAGAATAAAAGACCATGTGTTACTCATCATGGTATTTCAACATAGCCTCTAGAAAAATGTCTGGCACATTTTGCTTCATTCTGTGAATAAGGGAAAGATGTAAACAAGTACTAATCAAAATAACTACAGCAGAAAGCCTGACTTGTCAAAAGCACATGTACATGTAGTTTTCTTTGGGGACTATTTAAGTGTCTTTAAAAATGGGCCTATATTCTTTATAATATGAATGCTTAATGAAGGAATGAAGGATAGGTATGAAAAATATGTGAAGGAAAGAAAACATGAGTTATTTTCATTTACAAAATCCTTGACTATAGCAGTCATGAGTAAGTCCAGAAACAGAATTAATTAGTTCAGTAAAATAATCAGCAATTTATTGATAAATTGTTTCTATCTTATATAAAAAAAGATTTTGTCCAAACAACAGACAACAGTGACATTTTACATCTCATTCATGTGTTTTGAGCCTTTTCAGATACAGACTAAAAGAGAAGAAAAAGAAGATTTTTACACCTACATATAACTAGTATAGTCTTTAATTCTGTGTTTTTCCTTTTATATTCAGACTCGAAAATATTGCCTATCCCACACCTTAACTTTCTAATCTCAACAGATAAATAATAATCCTAGAGATCTTTCCTTACATAATCAATCACAATATTAACTCCTCCTCACAATGCTCCTTAATATTCACTTCTACAAATTATTAGCTTACAAGTTTCTGTCTGAATTACTGTTGTGACCACTCAGCTAGAATCATTTGTCCCAGTCTCCAACATTTTCATAACACCACTCAAGAATATCTGATGGAATTCCAGAGGTATGCAAGACTGAATGCTCATTTTAACTTAATCTCTCTTCAATATCCTTATCTGAAGAAAACCAAGATTCTGAGTTAGTCAGCTGGCAGAAAAAAGGGAATGAATATATTAGAGGTGATGAGTTTTCCAGGGATGGTAAAGAGGAAAAAGACCTCATAGATCAAAGGGGCAACGAAGACTGAACACAAGCAAGATTTTGTTTGATGATGAAGGAGGTATTTTAAGTCAGATCATTTAATGAGTGAAACCAGGGAAATTGTCATATTTTTGCCAAAACTTATGACTTCCTATCTTGTTCAGATTAAAATACAGATTCTTTACCGTGGCCCATAAGATTGTAAGTGGGTCTTAGGAAGCATCCCTATGAGCAAAGCTAGTGGAGGTGATGGAATTCCAGTGGAGCTATTTCAAATCCTAAAGCATGATGTTGTGAAAGAGCTACACTCAGCATGCTAGCAAATTTGGAAAACTCAGCAGTGGCCACAGGACTGGAAAAGGTCAGTTTTCATTCCAATCCCAAAGAAAGGCAATGCCAAAGAATGCTCAAACTACCACACAATTGCACTCATCTCACACCCTAGTAAAGTAATGCTCAAAATTATCCCAAGCCAGGCTTCAGCAGTATGTGAACCATGAACTTCCAAATGTTCAAGCTAGATTAAGAAAAGGCAGAGGAACCAGAGAGCAAATTGCCAATATTTGTTGGATCAACAAAAAAAGCAAGAGTTCGAGAAAAATATATACTTCTGATTTACTGATTATGCCAAAGCCTTTGACTATGTGGATCAACACAAACAGTGGAAAATTCTGAAAGAGATGTGAATACCAGACCACCTGACCTGCCTCCTGAGAAATCTGTATGAAGGTCAGGAAGCAACAGTTAGAATTGGACATGGAAAAATAAACTGGTTCCAAATACAGAAAGAAGTATGTCAAGGCTGTGTATTGTCACCTTGCTTATTAAACTTATATGCAAAGTACATCATGAGAAACATTGGACTGGATGAAGTGCAAGCTGGAATTAAGATTGCCGGGAAAAATATCAATAACCTCAGATATGCAGATGACACCACCCTTATGGCAGAAAGTGAAAAAGAACTGAAGAGCCTCTTGATGAAAGTGAAAGAGGTGAGTGAAAAAGTTGGCTTAAAACTCAACATTCAGAAAACTAAGATAATGGGATCCAGTCCCATCACTTCATGGCAAATAGATGGGAACACAGTGGAAACAGTGGCTGACTTTATTTATTTATTTATTTGCCCTCCAAAATCAGTGCAGATGGTGATTGCAGCCATGAAATTAAAAGACACTTACTCCTTGGAAGGAAAGTTATGACCAACCTAGACAGCATATTAAGAAGCAGAGACATTACTTTGCCAACAGAGGTCTGTCTAGTCAAGGCTATGGTTTTTCCAGTAGTCATGTATGGATGTGAGAGTTGGACTAAAAAGAAAGCTGAGCACCAAAGAATTGATGGTGTATTGTGGTGTTGCAGAAGACTCTTGAGAGTCCCTTGGCCTGCAAGAAGATCCAACCAGTCTATCCTAAAAGAAATCAGTCCTGATTATTCATTGGAAGGACTGATGATAAAGCTGAAACTATGATACTTTGACCACCTGATGCAAAGAACTGACTCATTTTAACAGACCCTGATATTGGGAAAGACTGAAAGTGGGAGGAGAAGGGGATGACAGAGGATGAGATTGTTGGATGGCATCACCGACTCAATGGACATGAGTTTGAGTGGACTCTGGGAGTTGGTGATGGACAGGGAGACCTGGTGTGCTGCAGTTCATGGGGTTGCAAGGAGTCAGACATGACTAAGCAGCTGAACTGAACTGAACTGATAAGATTGTACATGGATCTCACCCCTGACAAACTCTCTGATCTCATCTCCTCCCATTCTCCTCCTTGTTCACTTCCCATATGGCCACTCTAGGCTGCTTTCTCAAACTTCCAGGCACGTTACATCTCAAGGCACCAGCAATGTGATTTGCTCCTTCACTTTATTCAGCGTGTGTGCCTGCTTATTTGCTTCAATCGTGTCTGACTCTTTGCGACCCAATGGACTACAGCCTGCCAGGCTCTTCTGTCCCTAGGATTCTCCAGGCAAGAATACTAGAGTGGGTTGCCATGCCCTTCTCCAAGGGATCTTCCCAACCCAGGGACTGAATCCGTGTCTCTTATATTTACCTGCATTGGCAGCCATGCTCTTTACCACTAGCACTACCTTTGAAGCTCCCTCAATTTATTCAGGTGTTTACTCAAATGTTGTCTATTCTGAGAGGACTTCTCTATCCATATATATAGAATAGTATGCCCAAGACCCTACTCTGTTTCTTTACTTACTCTGCTTTACTTTTTTTTTTTTTTTCAAACCCATCATCACAGTGTGAGGTGTGTTGGGGGAATCTGTCTCCTCTCAGCATGATGTAAACTAAAAGCACTATTGAAGGAAGGATTTTTTTTTCTGGGTATTTCCCTCTTCTATACCTGTCATAACTATTTTGTGGTCCTGCCTCTGATTTAGTGTCAGAATTTGAGAGAACTCTGCTATCAACAAGGAAGAATAAAAGACCTGATTCTAGACTGTTGGTCCAAGAAGAAGGGGATGACAGTCTCTCTCTTCCCAATAGAATGTATGTAAGTTTCAAGAGAATAGAGTTTTTATTCACTGTCTGGTCAAAATTGAGCCTCCCTCTGACTCAAAGCAAGCAGGTATGATATCAATTTTATCATGAAATAATCTGAAAGTTGGTTCTAGTTGAGGAGGCCAGGAAGTTAGGGGATAAATACAAAGATGGTGAACACAGAATTCTACATTGATTTTTTTTTCTATCTTCCTCCCACTAAGATATAGTTCTATATTTTGCTCACTGCTGTATACTTAACTTTTGAAACAGAGTTAGACCCAGAGTGAAAATTTGATCTGACTAAAAATGTGTGGGGTATTTCCAAATCATGATGAGACAATACAAGTCCTAAGGGTCAGGAGTAGAAAGGTGATTGTGGCTATCTTTCATGTCCCTTTAAAATAACAATTATTTTGTTTAGACTGTTCACTGCTCTGTTTCCAGGTTCTAGGCCAGGGCTGAGCCTCACTCTCTTACTATATGCTAAGAGTCCAATGTCATCATGGAATAATATAATGTTTGGTTTAAGACTTGGGGCCAAGTGAGAGAACAGAGACTAGGAAACAACATTACATATCTAAAATGTATATATAGTTGTATTTTTTGTTGTAATCTAAAGACAAACTGTATAGTTTGTCACTTAGTACATATTCACTCCTCTAACCCTTTAATGAAATTTATCACACTCTTTTTATGTTGTTTTGTAGTGTTTTGTACCCACCTTACATCTTGTTATTTAGCTGAAGGTTACTTGAAAGATAAAAGACCATGTGTTAAATGAAGCTTTTTGTTTTGTCCACTGCTATGTCCCAAACTCTTAAAACAGTTCCAGGACTGGGAGCAGCCCTAATTCTGAGTGTCAGAAAGTAGGATAACTCCAGTATTATCATGGAAAAATATAAGGTTTATTTCTAATCTTGAGGTCAGTGGTGGGTGGTGGATACCTGCCTCACTACAGTCAAGATAAAGTGTCCTTGAGAGGTGAAATTTTGTCTTTTTCAGTCAATTGACAGTGCTGTGGCTAGGGCCAAGCCTGGGTATCAGGAGTGGCAAAAGTACCTAGAACAGAAACTTGCATTCTAAGGTCAGTGTTACTGTTATTTTTGAAGTTGCAATCCATTTCCCAATTGGAAAAAAAAAGAAGATCCCTGCAACAAAAACTAAAAGAAATTTCACATGATTTAAAGTTTACTATTCATATTGAATTTTTTTAAACACAGAAATCAATACTATTATCAACTATGGTATATTTTCAATAAAAATATAAAACATAAGCAATATTCACTCTAAATTCATGATAGTGTCTCTCTTTGCAGAAGAAGGAAACTTTATATTTTGCAAATATGCCAAATGTTGACATCTGCTAATTCTAAGTGAAGGTAAATAGATGTTTCTTATGTCTTTCATACTTTCCATACTATGTTTTCATTTTTCAAAATAAATAAAATGCAAAGAGAATTTAAAACAGTTGGAGATGGTTTTATTACAATGTTTTCAAAATTGAACATATCTAAGATATATGCATATACAACACACAAAGACATAAAGCATCTGAATAATACAAGCAAGAAGCCTGTAATAGAGAAAACTTTAAATTTTGTATTTCACAGAGGAATATACATTCCTTTATAACAGAAAGCTTGAATAAATCAATTACCATTGAAGAGATAAGAAAGTGGATTAAAGATCTACCACTGAAATTGTCACCAGGATTAGATTGTTTTTATAGCTCATTACCAGCTAGTTTTTAAAGAAAAAATAATTCTAAAGCTATTTAAACTATTCCAGGATACAGTAAAATGGTTGAAAACTCATAATTTCATTTTTTAAAGCTAGCACAATTTTAATAACAAAACTTGTAAAATACAATTTCACTTTGAAATGTAAATACAATAATACTAAATAAAATATTAGTTAATAATATCCAGCAATATATCAGATGATTATTACACCATGACCAAGTGGGATTTATTCCAGATACACAAATTTGGTTCAATATCAAATACCTACCACTCTAATTCATTATGCCAACAAATTAAAGGAAAAAAAAATTGTACTATTTTATCAATAGACACTGAAAAGATATTTGATAAACTTCAGGAGCCACTTTTAGTAATAATGTTAAGTAAAACAGGAAGAGATGAAATTCCCTAAACATGTTAATGGTTAATGACTATTTACCAATAACCAACAGCAAATGTCATATTAATAGAGAATACTAAAGACAAATTCATGAAAATTAATAACAAGACAGGCATGTCTGTCATAATCATCATTCAATATTTTTTTTGAGAATCCAGATAATATAATAATGATTAATATAAACATTGTAAGAAATAAAATGATCTTACTTACAGGTGAGATGACTCTATATCTAAAAAGTCCCAAATATTCTATTTTAAAAACCCAGTATAATTCAGAGGATTTTGTAAGATGAAAATAGAAGGAAAATAACTCTACTTTGTATATATTGCCAAAAATACAAATGAGGAGGAAAAGATACATTTCAAAATGTGACAAAAACTGTAAAAATATTTAGAGATAAATTTAATCAGATGTGATGAACCTATATGAAGAACATTACAAAAATACAACCAAAAGATTTTAATGATGTACCAAAATTCTCAAGTATTTACAATTAATATTACTATTAAAATCGTCCTCTAATAGAAATGCAGAAATGTAATACAGTTCTAAGACATCACGCTTTTTTTAAAAGTGGAAAGAATGCTGACAAGTTTCATGTGAAAGAATGAATGCCTAGGATAAATTACATAAAAGAAAAAAAAAAACAACCAGTGACAGGGGACTTGCTTTACCAAAGTCCAAAGTTTATGGTCAAGCCAGTACAATTAAAATAATGTGATACTGGCTCAGAAACTGGAAAGTGGGTGATTTATTTAATAAATGTGATAGCATAACCATGTATACAATGTAAACAAAATGTATAGTTGGACGTCTATTGTATGCCCTACACAAAACTAAATTCCTGATGGATCAAATAGTTATTAGGAAATAATGTAGGTAAATATTTGTATGACTAGGGGTGGGAGCATTCAGCTGAAAAAGACAAGAAACCCAAAAGCTTAAAAAGGGATAGGAATCTATCTAAATTAAAAAACAAACAAACAACAACAAAAAAAATTATACAGTAAAAAAGAGAAAATATCAATAAAGTCAATATTAATGATAGAATGGAGAAAATCATAACACATGTGGGCTACAACTGACTAATAGCACGACATAGGAAATACATTTAGAATTACTATAGATTTATAAGGAAAAGATCAACTATTCAATAGAAAATGAGCAAAAGATAAGAATTAGCAATCACAAAAAAGTCCAAATAGTAAAAAACAAAAACAAAAAACTCATTGAGTTTGTCAATTAAAGAGACAATACTATGTAATTTTTCACCATTCAGGTTTGCAAATACTAAAGTGTGCTGCTGTAGAAGATGCTGGAAAATGATCACTTTCATTTTGGATGGCAATTTTGTAGTATCTCTTAAAATTAAATATACACCTACCTAGCAGTCCCATTTCTGGGAAGCTACTGTATAGAAATAAAAGCATCAGTAGCAGTGCTATGGTGGAAAAAAAAAAAGGAAAATAACTTAAAAGACCATCAAAAATGTAATGGTACATAAATGGTACATTTTGGTACATAGTATGTACTGTGTATGCAGCTATTAGAAAGAAGGAAGACAAGGAGAAATAGAAGGAAAGGGGAAATGAATGATTCATTTAACAAATGTGATGGTACAATCAAGCATTCAATATAAGTACAATGTATAGTTGGACCTCTATCTTATACCATATACAGAAATAAATTTCAGGGGGAGATAGAAAAGAGACAGAGGCATGGGAGAGATAGAGAGATATCTGTAGTTACTGACCAGAGGATATGTCAAGTGAGAAAAGCAATTACAGAGAAATAATGTGGCTTGCTGTTTCTGTAGAAAGGACAACAAATTTCCTTTAGGAAAATGGGGAAAACATGGAAGGATATACATTATGTTCTTAACATTTGTTACCTGGGGAGGAAAAAAAATAAGGTAAGGCAAAGAAATGGAGGAGGGGAAGATACAGTGTGTATACACCATTTATTTTTCTTTATCTAATTTTCCACTGTTAAAATTTTATGAACAGTTTTAAATTTTCTATTAGCATCCTATTTAAAAATTTTATTACAGAACAAAGTAATATAAAAAGTACCAAAGCATACTTGGGACAAAATTGTGGAACTAGTCAATGTAAATTTAGCACACAGTAATTAATAACTTCTTTAATCTCTGACACCAAAATTGTTCTCAAAAGTTCACACATGTATGAACAAAAAAATGTATATTTTACATTTAATAATTCCACAACCTCTGCAATAGTATAACGAATGTTTAGGGTGTTTTCACCAAACCATAGACATAAATGTGAATATCATCATCAAACTTAATGAAGTAGACAGATGGCTTGGCAACAACTTGATGAATGAAAATGCCGGTTCTCTTGGACCCATCATCTTTGGCGTGCTCCACCTGCTTGCCCACAAGGCTGTCGACAACTTCTCCAGGCTCCCGTTCTGCTGTAGGGAAATAGTAGTTGGAATCTGGAATGATGCGCAGGTCACCATCTTTGTAGTCATCCAGCAGTGTGTACATATAAAGGACTGGATCTTTCTCATAGGTGATGTAAAACCAAGTGTCCATCACAGGAGCTCGCGCCAGGACCATGCCCTTCCATTCATCTTTCGTACCGTGCTCACCCTCAAACACATGACCTACTGCCTTGCCAATCAGGGAATCTGCCAGGCGCGAATCAATGCGAGGAGTTGGCACTCTCTCAGGAAGGATCTCTAGTGCTAAAACTCTCTTATCTCGGTGCAGTTCTAGCCCATACACACTATCCTTGCCATCATATTTGATGATGTAGAGAGTGGGCTTCACGGAAACCTGCTCAAGCACGGTGCCCTTCCACTGCTCCACAGGCTCGTTGCCTTCCTTCCAGCCGTGTTGAATGCGGCAGCCAACGATGTTCCTACGAGTGAGGAAAGTGGGCTTGCGCCGCTGCTTCCTGTGGGTGTGCCTTTTCTTCATCAGGTATGCGGACACGCCATCTACGCCCATTGGAGGCACTGTTGGGGGTGACATGGCTAGGGTTTAAGGAGGCTCGGCAACGTTGCCACTTGCTAGATTAAACTCACAAAAAGTCAACGCTATCCAGTATGAGATCTTTTTTTCGTGATGTCCCCAAAAGACAGATCCTGTCCTGTCCGTTCTCCTTCTCCTTTCCCAGAAGGCAAGATTCTCACTAAGGCTTGGCAGAAACGCTCTAACTCTGGGCACTAGAACAGTGGGGGCCTCTTGACAGTTATTCTCTCCCGCTCCAGAGAGGTATCTGCAAGCAGTGGCGGTTGCCGCTGGAGATGGCGGGCTTGCGTGTGTTGCCCGCGCCTTGAGCCCGCCCCGACTCCCAACCCTAAGTCCCCAGAATTGACCACTTAGCTGTTATCGATGGTGCGGCGGATGCGGAACGGCGACGGAGAAGAGGACGGGAAACAGATAAGAGGGATGGCTGCAGCGCCAAGTCACCAGCGGCGGCGGTTCTTTGAGAAGTCCGCGCGGCCTCGGTTTAGCAATGTTTCTCTGCTCGGCCTAACTCTGGCGCCAGGGTTTTTGCCGCTTCGGGAACCCGACCCCTCAGAGCCCGCCAGAGCCTCGGCCTCAGCCCCGCCCCTGCCATTCCGCCTTCCGCTCAGCCAGCAGCAGCAGCAGCTGCAGCAGGGCGGGTTAGTGCGCACACTGCTTTCGTCCACACAGTCTCAGGCTCTCACTCCTTCATTTCCTCACGCGCCCCCCGACTGCTTCCCTCAAACCCAAGCCAGACTGTCTGGCTCCCCTCCTCCTACTCTCTGGCCGTCTGTCACCCACTACCCTCCTCCACAGCCTCTCCATCTGCTTTCTATCTTCCAGGAATTCCTCACAAAGCTTTTTAAAAAAATAATATTCAGCATACACACAGAGTTTGTCCATACAATTTTTTTTTTCTCGGATAAGTAAATGCTGTTGTACAGTCCACCATCTTGATCCAGAATCTCCTTTATATTTTCTACTTGAACACTCATGATAATGCTTTTTTAATATGCAAGTTTTCTGAATTCAAAATAAATGTACTGACACTGGAGATTTTCTGAAATTCAGTGAAATAAAAACCGACACTAACCTTAATCTTACCATCTAGATATACACCAAAATGTTAATATTTCTGATATCTCAATAAATCTATGCTTGTATTTCACAAAATTGGGATCGACTTTCATACCTTTACAGCTTCTTTTTAAATTCATATCATGAACTTTTCCCAAAGTTATTAACTACTCTGGAAGCATTTTTTTTTTAATTGTTCCATAATGTTCTTTTTAAAGACCTTCTGTTATTTATCTTAAATATTCTGAAAATGAGTAAAACTAGTTTATCCTCATATATGGATTTATTGAGCTAGTATAAACCATTTTTTCAAAGAATATTTAATGACATGGAGATATACATATAAGAACAATGTGTGAAAAAGGAGGATGTTGAAGCAAAATTGTGACTCCCAATTTTGTAGAGAAAGAAAAAACTATTAAAATTTTTGTAGTACATATCTGCAGTTTTTCTGATTATAAAATTACTACATGTTCATATGGAAAATATGAAAACTAGAAAAGAAAGTATTTATAATTTCACCTATTTCAAGTCAAAGGTCTGTTATCAGGATTAAATGAGAATGTCTGCATGTCTTTATTCCTACATTATACAATTTACAAGATGGCAATATAAACCAGGGAAGTCTAGACTCCTTATTCTCATTCCTCCACTCTTTACTGGTGAGAAGAGAAGCCTTCATATCATTATGGGTTAAAAAGGCCATAATTCTTCTAGAAATGTAGGAAAACAGGAAAGAGAGGCAAAGCAGCAATTCAGGCTGCCTCCACGTTTTATTACCTTCCAAGACAGGGAAATAATAGCTGATTGGGCAGAATATGTGTGGATCTTTTACTTCCCTGTGTTTCTCAAGCTAAAGGCTTTGGAGTTGTGATAACTTTCCAATACTATATTATAAGAAAATAATTCCAAGGAAGCAATTTCAAGAAAGCAAGAAAACTACATATACTAAAAGTTATTTCCAAGCTCTCTAGAATTGCATAGTTGTGTACACACACATATACAACTTACACACTGAAAGTCAGAAGGTCAGTATGTGTAAATGTCATGTCATGTTCCACAAATAATGTCCCCCCTAAATAATTCCTCAAACCAAGATGTGCCAAGTTATTTTTGCTTAGAAGAGTGGGTGACAGGTGGGAGAAGATCATCTACCAGGCACACAAATTCAGGACAAACAAGTAACTCCAGCTCTTTGGTTATATACCTTAGTAGAATTCTTGCTCACAATCTTACAGAGTAACCCAAGGAGACAAATAATTCCTAATATCCTTTCTTCTCTAAAACTATGATTCTGATGTTTAAATCATTCCCTAGCATTATAGATTCAGTGAGCCTCGCTACATTAAGACACAATGTTTACTTTGTATGTCTGCCCATTAGACTACAAATCCATTCAAGAAAGGACTATCATCTTTTATCTCAAGTACCTTACTCAGAGTAGGTATTCAAAAAGTATTTGCTAAATGAATAATAACTGGTTTCAACTGCCTTGCTCCAGTCCAAAGACGTCCTCCAAAATGAAACAAGTAGTCTTATACAAGCTTCTGAAGATTGCAGTTCTGGTGACTTAAAATTTCCTAGGATAGCTTTATCTCTTCAAAACACCCATATTACTGATGCTATAAATATGTGTCTGTAAGTCTGAAAATGATAAGGAGAACACCATAAAATGCAACATAGGCATACCTTGGGGATATTGTGGGTTCAGTTGCAGACCACTCCAATAAAATGAATATTTCAATAAACGAAGTCAGAATTTTTTTTTGTTTCTTAATTGCATGTAAACATTATGTTTAATTATAGTATTGGATATTAAGTGTGAAATAAATATCATGATGTTTAAAAATCCAAGATATATACATTAATTGAAAATATTAACCATCATCTAATCCTTTAAAGTTCATGATCTTTTTTGCTGGTGGAGGATTTTGCCTCCATGTTGATGGCTGCTGACTGATCAGGGTGGTGGCTGCTGAAGACTGGGGCGGGGGGGCTGTGCAATTTCTTAAAATATGACAACAGTGTAGATTGCTATATCCATTGACTCCTTTCACAAATGATTTCCTAGTGGCATGCAGAGCTATTTGATAGCATTTTATCCACAATAGAACTTGTTTCAAAATTGGAGTTAATCCTCTTAAACCTGCTGCTCCTTTATCAACTAAGTTTATGCAATATTCTAAATGCTTTGTTGTCATTTCAATGATCTTCACAGCATCTTAGCAAGGAGTAGACACCACCTCCAGAAATGACTTTCTTTGCTCATTCATAAGAATCAACTCCTCATTCATTTAAGTTTTATTATGAGAATGTACCAATTCAGTCACATCTTCAGGCTACACTTCTAGTTCTATTGCCATTTCTATAACATCTGCAGTTACTTCTTCCACTGACATGCTGAACTCCTCAAAATCACCCAAAAGGATTGAAATAAACGTCTTACAAACTCCTGTTAATGTTGATGTTTTGACATCTTCCCATGAATTACTAGTGTACTTATTTTACACCTAGAATGGTGAATTCTTTCCAGAAGGTTTTCAACTTGCCTTGCCCAGATATCAGAGGAATCACTATATATGGCAGGCTATAGCCTTATGAAATGTATTTCTTAGATAATAAGACTTGAATGTCAACATTACTCTTTGGTCCAATGGACCACAGAATGAATGCTGTGTTTGCAGGCATGAAAACAACATTAATCTAATTGTACATCTCCATCAGAGCTCTGGGTGACTGTCAATAAACCATAATATTTTTTCCCCATAGGTTTATCTTTTCTTAAAGTTATTTATTTTAATTGGAGGCTAATTACTTTACAATATTGTAGTGGTTTTGCCATACATTGACATGAATCATCTATGGGTTTACACGAGTTCCCCATCCTGAACCCCCCTCCCACCTTCTTCCCCATCCCATCCCTCTGGGTCATCCCAGTGCACCAGCCCTGAGCACTCTGTCTCACGCATTGAACCTGGACTGGTGATGAACAGTAATATTTCAAAAGAGATCTTTGTCTTCTGAGGTTAGGTCTACAGAGTGGGCTTAAAATGTTCAATAAATCATGTTGTAGACAGATGTGCTATCATCCAGGTTTTGTTATGCTATTTATAGAGCACAGGCAGAGTAGATTAAACATAAATCTTAAGGGCCCTAGAATCTGCTGAATAGTATAAGAACATTGGCTTTCACTTAAATTCACCAGCTGCATTAGCCCCTAACAAGAGAATCAGCCTGTCCTTCAAGTCTTTGAAACCAGGCATTAACTTCTCTTTTTTAGCTATGAAAGTCCTAGAGGGCATCTTCTTTCAATAAAAGACAGCTATATTTACATTGAAAATCTGTTTAGTGTAGTTACCTTCACTGATTATCTTAGCTAGATTTTCTGGTAAAACTTGCTACAGCTTCCACATCAGCACTTGCTGCTTCACCTTGCACTTTGATGTTTTGGAGATGGCTTCTTTCCTTAAACCTCATGAACCAACCTCTGTTAGCTTCAAACTTTTCTTCTGCAGCTTCCTCACCTCTCTCAGCCTTCATAAAAATGAAGAGTTAGGGCCTTACTCTAGATTAGGCTGTGGTTGGTTTTATCTTTTATTCCAAACATTAAAACTTGCTCTGTATCAGAAATAAGGCTGCTTTGATTTCTTATCATTTGTGTGTTCACTGGAGTAGTACTTTTAAAAAAGTCCTTGAAGAACTTTTTTCTTTCCATTCACAATCTAGCTGTTTGGCTGAATAATGCCTAGCTTTTGGCCCATCTTGCTTCTTGACATGCCTTCCTCACTAAGCTTAATCATTTCCAGCTTTTGATTTAAAGTGAGAGACATGTCTCTTCTTTTCACTTGAAAATTTAGAGGCCATTGTAGGGTTATTAACTGGCTTATTCAATATTGTCATATCACAGGGAAGAGACAGGAGGGAGCAGCCAGTTGGTGAAGCTGTCCAAACACACACAACATTTATCCAATAAGTTTGTCATCTTATAGAGATGCTATTTGTGGTGCCCCAAAACAATTACAATAACAACATTAAATATCACTGATGCCAGAACACCATAACAGATATAATAATAATGAAAAAGTTAAAAATATTGCAAGAATTGCCAAAGTATAACACAGAGATATAAAGTGAGCAAATGCTGTTGGAAAAGTGGCACCAATAGGTGCTTGACATGGGGTTGCCACAAATCTTCAATTTTTAAAAAATACAATAAATGTGGAGCACAATAAAGTGAAACTCATTAGAACAAGATATGCCTGTATGAGGATAACTATAACATCTACCTCAAGGTGTAGCTATGAGGATTAAATAAGAAAATTTCAAGTAAATTTCTTGGTATCTGAACTGTCATGGCAAGTACTTGTATAACCTCTTAACTAGTCATTCCCTAAAACAAGCCCCTTTTTCTTATCAGTTCTGTCTATAAATCACCTGTCTCATGCTCTACATCTGAACCTTTGCTCTATTTCACATCCAAGTTTTCTTGGTCAAGGGCGAAGTGTGAATCAAAGAGACACTGTTGTGGGTTTTGTTCCTTATAGTCAGTTTCAAAGCAATCTTTCAAATGCTACAAGGAAGCCAAAACTTTGGATAAATAAAATAAAATGTTGAGGAACTTCCCTGGTGGTTCAGTAATTAAGAATCCACCTGACAATGTAGGGGCATGGGCTCGATCCCTGATCTGGGGAGATCCCACATGCTGCAGAGCAACTAAATCCATGAATTAAGCCCATGAATATGGAGCAACTGAGCCCTAGGGCTGCAGCTACTGAAAGTTCAATATCTACAACCTATGAACCACTACAAGAGAAGCCACCACAATGAGAAGCCCACACACTGCAAGAGAGAGTAGCCCCCACTTGTCACAACTAGAGAAAGCCCTTGCACAGCAATGAAGTCCTAGCACAGCCAAGAATAGAATAAGTGAAAGTGAAAGTCAGTCAGTCATATCCGACTCTTTGTGACCCCATGGACTATACAGTCCATGGAATTCTCCAGGCCAGAATACTGGAGTGGGTAGCATTTCCCTTCAGGGGATCTTCCCAATCCAAGGATTGAACTCAGGTCTCCTGCATTGCAAGTGGATTCTTTACCAGCTGAGCCACAAGAGAAGGCCAAGAATACTGGAGTGGGTAGCCTATCCGTTCTCCAGTGGATCTTCCCAACCCAGGAATCGAACTGGGGTCTCCTGCACTGCAGGTGGATTCTTTACCAACTGAGCTATAAGGGAAGATCATAGAATAAATAAATACAATTTAAAACACTGAGAATAAATTTGGGAGATACAGTGATAATTTATAACTGGAAGGGTTATAGATACAAGCATAAATATTAATTCCATTGTACAAGGCCGATTATAATACATGCTATAAAAGATACAAGTTAAGCCCTGGGGACTAAAAGGAGGTAGTGATTTCTTACTGCTGGGGAGATTGGAAAAGACAACTTGAAATGGTAAGATAACGAAAGGAAGACATTCAGTAGGTGATAGAATAGTGAGATCTATTCAGCCTAAGAAGAAAAGAGCTAAAGACACAGAGATATGCCTGAGCATAAGACATGTAAAATATCGGTAAGTAGTTTGTGGTCGGAGCACAGAGTGTGCCAGGGTAAGGAATAGGATATGTGGTGGGAAACAAGATCAACAGCCTCAAATGCAGGGAGGGACTTGGCATTCTATCTACTACTGGGTGGGAGAATATGATATTCCAATTCTTTTGATAGTGTAGTGTTGGCAGGTCTAAGTAGAGAGTTGATCTTCCATACCCTACCTGGCAGAAGCAGGCAGTTTTTCCCCAAACAGGCAGTACTTCCCTGTCAGAGTAGTATTAAGTGATATGATATCAAGCACATAGCTTACCTTCCATCCTCCACTCACCAGAACCAAGCAGTGCTATGCTATGATTTTCTTGCCCAGAGTAGTGTCATTGAGGGTTTATGATAAGCTGTTACTCCAGAGTCATGCGGTAGCGTGAGGGAGTGCTAGTGATATCTATGCTATAACCTCTCCTAACCATCCCCCCATGTCAATTCAGCAGCAACGAGACTAAGCAATGTAGATTAAGGCAGGCCTAGTCAGAACTCGAGTTCCCCAAACTCATTGTATCAGTGAAACCTAGTGAGGAGTTGACCTGTCATACACAACCACTATTTAATGAAACTGAACCAGGAGAATAAGATGGGAATAAATGGTACTCAACTCTCCCTACATCCTTGGTGTTAGTGAAGTTCAGGGGTCAGGTAAGCCTCTACCCCGACTTGGAGGCAATGGGATGGCATGAGTCATTATACAACCTTCATCATTAAGGCATTGGAGATCTAAGAAAGAAACTAAACTTTTATCCATCCAACTCATGTGCAATGAGACAGTTTGAGTCACTGCTCCACTTTTGCAAAGGTAGTGCCAAGAGAAGAAAGAAACTGAAAATGCACATACACCCAACCCTCTAGCTACATAACAGGGGGATAATCTGATAAAGAAAAGTCAAATAGAAGGGAGTCTCATTGTATAATATGAAACTGGAGCCCATTACACAGAGTGAAGTAAGCCAGAAAGATAAAGATCATTACAGCATACTAACACATATATATGGAATTTAGAAAGATGGTAATGATAACCCTATATGCAGGACAGAAAAAGAGACACAGATATACAGAACGGACTCTTGGACTCTGTGGGAGAAGGTGAGGGTGGGATGTTTCGAGAGAACAGCATGTATATTATCTATAGTGAAACAGATCACCAGCCCAGGTTGGATACATGAGACAAGTGCTCGGGCCTGGTGCACTGGGAAGACCCAGAGGAATTGGGTGGAGAGGGAGGTGGGAGGGGGGATCGGGTTGGGAAATACGTGTAACTCCATGGCTGATTCATGTCAATGTATGACAAAACCCACTACAATATTGTAAAGTAATTAGCCTGCAACTAATAAAAATAAATGAAAAAAAAGGGAGTCTCATTGTATAATAGGAAAAATGATAAGGATGCAAAGAAAATCATAAACAGCAAAATCACAACTTGAATGAGACAATACACCTAATAATGCCAAAACCAAGATAAGTGAAATGTTGAAATTATCTGAAATAGATTTTAAAGCATTAAAATGTTTTTAATATATAATTTTGAATTATCTTGAAACAGATGTAAAAAATTGAAAATATCAGCAAAGAAATACAAGGTGTAAAAAGGAACTAAATGGAAATTTTAGAATTGAAAAGTAAAATAACAAGAGTAAAAATCTCAATTGAATAAAAATCAATATAAGACTAGAGAGATCAAATGATAGAATCAACAAACTTGAGGTTAGATAAATAGAATTTACCCCATGTGAATAACAGATAAAAAACAGACCAAGATAGACTCAGGAATTTTGTGAGACAAAAGCAAAGAAGCTAACATTTACAATTGTTTTAAAAGAAATGCATGTACAAAATCTGTATACTGAAAATTAAAACTGTTAATGAAAGAAATTAAAAAGTCACCTAAGGAAATGGAAGGATATACTATGTTTACAAATTAGAAGACTCAGCTTCATAAAGAAGTCAACTCTCTCCAAATCAATCTATAAATTTAATGCAATTTCTATAAAAAAAATGAGCAAAGTTTTTCATAGAAATATACAGAATTCTTAGATTTATATGGAAATGCACA
This sequence comes from Muntiacus reevesi, assembly GCF_963930625.1. Classification (NCBI taxonomy): domain Eukaryota; kingdom Metazoa; phylum Chordata; class Mammalia; order Artiodactyla; family Cervidae; genus Muntiacus; species Muntiacus reevesi. The sequence continues at coordinate 45,045,394 of NC_089271.1, forward strand.
GTATCAAGACTATCTAAAATTTTGAAATAGAACTATATAGTATTAATAGAAAGAATCATTCCATCTTAAAGTTGCATAGTTGCATTAATCAAGGAAGTGTGGTGCTTACAGACCAATAGACACATATATCAATGAAACAGAGGGAGCACTCAGAAACTGGTTCACACATTTACATCCATCTGATTTTCGACACATATTCAAAAGCAATTCAATGGAGAAAGGATAGCCATTCAAAAAATACTGCTGGGGGAATTGAACATCCTGAGGCATGCATGTACACACACATAAACACACACAAATGCACAGGACCTACACAGAAACTTCTTATCTTATACAAAAATTAACTTGAAATGAAAAACTGACTAAAATGTAAACTGGAAAGCTAAAAATGTTTACAAAAACAAACAAACAAAAAGCTTTGGCACCTAGTACAAGCAGAAGAATTCTTATACTTGACACCAAAACTAGGATTCTTCATAGGAACAATGGGTGAATTTGACCTCATTAATTTTTTTTAAAAAATATGTTCTATGAAGCACTCTATTAAAAGGATGAATATACAAGTTAGAGAAAGGAAGAAAATATTTGCAAATTAAACAGTTAACAAAAGTCTTATATCTCAAAAACCTAAAGTAATTTTCTTCCTCAACAATAAAATAGCCAATAATCCAATCAGAAAATGGTAAAAGACATGAACAAACATTTCCAAAAAGTATATACAGTCAGCAAATAAGCACAAGAGATCATTCACCATTAGGATAACATCAATTATGATCATAATAAAATATCATTACACATGTATCAGAGTAGGCAAAATTTTAAAAATAATGACTATACAAAATGTTGGGCAGGTTGCAGAGAAACTAGTTATTTCTTACATTAATAAGTAGACTGTAAAAAGATGTATTCTCTCTGGAAAATATTTGGCAGTTTCTTGCAAAAATAAACATGGGAATACTGTGTAACTCAGCAATAATACTCTTGAACATGTATCTTGAGATATAAAGACATGTTTATATAACCACATGTATGTAAATGATTATAGATGCTTTATTCTTAATTCATAAAATCTAGAAAGAAACCACATGTCTTCCATGGTGAGTGACTAAAAAAACAGTAATACAGTCAAGCCATGAAATACCAATCAGCAATTAAAAGAAATATGTTATTGATACAAATCAAATTTTATATTTGTAATGAAAAGAATTATGCTGAATTTTTAAAAAGCCAATCATAAAAGATTACATACTGTTTTATTATATTTACATAGCATTCTTGAAACAACAAATTATTGTTTAATGACTTCCAAGGAATAGGGATCTGGAGTAGAAGGGAGGGGTGTGTGTGTGTGTGTGTGTGTGTGTGTGTGTGTGTGTGTGTGTGTGTGTGTTTATGTGTGCTCAGTCCTGTCCGACTCTTTTGACTCCATGGCCTGTAGTCTTCCAAGCTCCTCTGTTCATGGGATTTCTCAGGCAAGAATACTAGAGTTGATTGCCATCTCCTTCTCCAGCGGATCTTCCCAACCTAGGGATCAAACCTGTGTCTCTTTGCAGCTCCTGCATTGTCAGGCGGGAGGTGGTTGTAGTTAAAAACGAGGTATCTTTTTGGTGAAACTCTCTTTCATATTGACTGTGGTAGCTGCCACAATAGTCTATTCATGTGATAAAACTTCATAGTACTAAATACACACAGACATAAGTCCACATATAACTACTGAAATCTGAGTAAATTTGACACATTTTATCAACGTCAGTTTCCTGTTTTGATTTTGCTCTAATAATGTCAGATGTTACCAATGGAGTAAACTGGACAAAAAATACAAAGAATATCTCTATTATTTCTTATAACTGCATGTGAGTCCACAATTATGTCAAAATATTTTTTAAAAAAGAGTTGAATCTGTAATATGTAAGATAATGAAAGTTATTTAATATACATATGTGAATAACAAGATGCAGAAATATATAATATAATAATATTTCTTATTAAAATAAATAATAAAAATGTGATTTTATGTACAGGAAAAATACATATGCAAATTTGGACAAGTTATTAAATGTCACTTTGCTTCCATCTCATCAGGCAAAAAAATATAAGATTTGTGCTAATTCTGCTCTAAAATCTTTTCTTGTTCCAAGTTTCTATGATTCAATGAAAATGGAAAGCTGGAAAAGAAAGCTGGGATTCAGAAGTGAGTTTGGGATGTAGTTACTTAGCCAATGCATGTAAATTTTTTTTTTTTTTTTTGCATGTACATTTTTATGAGGAAAAAATGCAACTAGGAAAGTTGAGGGCAAAGTGACATCACTTTTAAATCAAAGATCCAGATTTTTGTTTTCTTTCTTGGGAACTATAACGGATTTGTGGGGCTGTTAAATCACCTATAAAAGTCACCTATAAAAGTCTAAACTTATTATAGTATTTTGGCAAGTGTGATAGTGAGTTGGCCAGTTGGATATATTATGAATAATGTCTTTGGGTTTGGTTATCAAGCGTGTTGGTTTAGGATTTGACACTGGCTATGTAGAGCCTAACAAACTGTGGAAAATCTTTAAAGAGATGAGAATACCAGACCACCTCACCAGTCTTCTGAGAAACCTGTATGTGGCTCAATAAGTTAGAAGAGACATGGAACAACTGACTGATTCAAAACTGGGACAGGAGTATGACAAGGCTGTATATTGTCACCCTGCTTATTTAACTTTTATGCAGAGTACATCATATGAAATATTGGCCTGGATAAATCATAAGTTGGCATCAAGTTTGCCAGGAGAAATATCAACAACCTTAGATATATAGATGTTACTACCTGACTTATGGCAGAAAGTGAAGAGGAACTAAAGAGCCTCTTGATGAAGGTGAAAAAGGAGTATATAAACAGGCTTAAAATTCAACATTCAAAAAACTAAGATCATGGCATATGGTCCTATCACTTCATGGCAAATAGATGAAGAAAAAACAGAAACAGTGACATATTTTATTTTCTTGGGCTCCAAAATTACTGTGGACGATGACTGCAATCATGAAATTAAAAGATTTGCTCATTGGAAGGAAAGCCATAATAAATCTAGACAGCGTATTAAAAAGCAAAGACAACACTTTTCCGACAAAGGTCTGCATGGTCAAAGCTATAGCTTTTCCAGTAGCCATGTATGAATGTGAAAGTTGGAACATAAAGAAGACTGAGTGCCGAGGAATTGATGTCTTCAAATTATGGTGCCAGAGAAGACTCTTGAGAGCTCCTTGGACAGCAAGGAGATCAAAACAATTAATCCTAAAGGAAGTCAACCCTAATTGGTCATTGCAAGGACTGACGCTGAAGCTGAAGCTCCAATACTTTGGCCACCTAATGTAAAAAGTCAACTCGTTGGAAAAGACCCTGATGCTGGGAAAGACTGAAGGCTTGAGAAGGAGAGGGTGACAGAGGATGAGATGATTGGATGGCATCACTGACTCAATGGACATGAGCTTGAGCAAACTCTGGTAGACAGAGCAGGACAGAGAAGCCTGGTGTACTGCAGTCCATGGGGTCAGAACAGTTGGACATGACTTAGTGACTAAAGAACACAACAACAATCCAATTATCAAAGATTTCCTCTAAGTACTTGATTGAAAGTGGAGACCATTGATTAAAACCCAGCCAAATTTTGTCCAATAGTTTTATTCCTAAGTATAGCTTTTTTTTTTTTTTAATTTTTGCAAAAGTAGCTCTTTAAAGCTATAGGGAGTGGGTAAAATCAATGCACAGAGAGAAAATAACTTTGTATTTTGGCAATTAATAAATGACACTTAAATTCTGGGTTTTATTATTCAATTCTGTTACTAAATTGCTGTATGACTGCCTGTGCCAGTTCCATACATATAAAAGACAGGAAGTACTATCTATCCCATACTTTTCAGAAAAAAATATGGAATTTAATTAGGTAGAAGGTCTGTTTAATGTTTTGAACTATTTAAAAATAATACTATATGAATATAAGATCACTTCAATTTATTATATTTGAAGAAATACAGAAAAAAAATTAAAATGACCTTATAAAACAGAATTTCAAAGCTTACTCTACTGGTTCTCAAGAGTAATGAATTTTGCTGCTGTTTCTAAAGTTCTTATTACAAAATCAAATTGGGTTCAATTACCATGAAATCACAAATATTGTGTATATTCTATTTTCTATGTAATATATTTTAAGTTATCACCACCCTGAAGTTTACAGTAAAGAGTAAAATAAAACTTTTACCTTTAAGATATTTCTTTGAAAATCATTTTGAAAAAAAAAAAAAAGCTCTGTGATTAATGAGAATTACCTGAAGAACTAGTCTTTAGCTTTTCCCTCTTGATACATTTATTTTCTTCTATTAAAAAAAATGACACAATAGAACCCCCACCATGGTCCTGTAGGTGGGTCTCCAAAAAAAATCTCTTATAATGAAGGGTTATATTATTATGAGATTGATAAAAAATACCATATGTTTTACTGTTGTTGTTGTTGGGCACTGGAACAAAGCACAGATATAAAGTTAATGAAACTTAAACTGAATACAACTGAACTGAAAAATTCCCAAATACTCATTGAGGAGTTGATTTCCAATCCTACAGCTGATATATGAATCTTTAGACCATAGTTTTTAAGTCTAGAGACTCAAAAGTCTAGAGACTGCTTAGAGAAAAGGACATACAAATTCACTATAAGAAACTCAAACTATACATGAAAATGTAAAAATAAAAGAAACAAAAGAAAAAAAAGTCACCCCAAACCTTACAGCCCATACATCTGATTTCCAAGAGATAAGACATCAATTTATATTCTTATACTGTTTAGAACCACATGTTAGATTACATCTAGAGAAGCAAAATTATAACACATGTACATGTTTGAGTAAGGGACAGTATTTAAAAATTAAAAAAAAAATAGTGATGAAAACTCAGCCTCATATTTCTTCAAAAAGAATGCTCTATCCAAAGAAAAGCCAATAAAAATTAAGTAGTATTTACATCTGTTTAAAGAAGTTCAGAATACTGAAATGCATACCTCTCCACTAAGACATACTCTTTATTCTCAAGAATGTTTTCAAAGTCCATGGGATGCAGACTGAAAGGATATTTCTGGATTTGAGCAAGTCTGGTGTGGAATTGAAGATTACATCTAAAGTCAGTGTATTTCACCCTATAGTAGGTATTAGACTTTACTGGAAAGCTTGCAAAATAAGCATATTTCAGGTCCCAGAGACTCTAATCAGAAGGTCTATGGTGAATACTTTTTTAAAATTAATTTATTTTAATTGCAGGCTAATTACTTTCCAATATTGTAGTGGTTTTTGCCATACACTGACATGAATCAGCCATGGGTGTACATGTGTTCCCCATCCTGAAACCCCCTCCCACCTCCCTCCCCATCCCATTCCTCAGGATCATCCCAGTGTACAGGCCCTTGGCACCCTGTCTCATGGATCGAACCTGGGCAGGTGATCTATTTCACATATGGTAACATACATGCTTCAATGCTATTCTCTCAAACCATCCCACCCTTGCCTTCTCCCACAGAGTCCAAAAGACTGTTTTTACATCTATGTCTATCTCACATTGGGTTATCATTACCATCTTTCTAAATTCCATGTATAAGCGTTAATATACTGTATTGGTGTTTTTCTTTCTGACTTACTTCACTCTGTATAATAGGCTCCAGTTTCATCCACCTCATTACAACTGATTCAAATGCATTCCTTTTAATAGCTGAGTAATATTTTATTGTGTACACGTACCACAGCTTTCTTATCCATTCGTCTGCTGATGAACATCTAGGTTGCTTCCATGTTCTAGCTATTGTAAACAGTGCTGTGAAGAACACTGAGGTACATGTACCTCTTTCAATTATGGTTTCCTCAGTGTGTATGACCAGCAGTGGGATTGCTGGGTCATATGGAGGTTCTATTTCCAGTTTTTTTAAAGGAATCTCCACAGTTCTCCATAGTGACTGTACTAGTTTGCATTCCCACCAACAGTGTAAGAGGGTTCCCTTTTCTCCACACCCTCTCCAGCATTTATTGTTTGTAGACTTTTTGATAGCAGCCATTCTGACCAGCATGAGATGGTACCACATTGTGGTTTTGATTTGCATTTCTGATAATGAATGATGTTGAGCATCTTTTCATTTGTTTATTAGCCCTCTATATGTCTTATTTGGAGAAATGCCTGTTTAGTTCTTTGGCCCATTATTTTATTGGGTCGCTTATCTTTTTGGAATTGAGCTGCATGAGTTGCTTGTATATATTTGAGATTAATTCTTTGTCAGTTGCTTCATTTGCTATTATTTTCTCCCATTCTGAAGGCTGTCTTTTAACCTTGCTTATAGGTTCCTTCATTGTGCAAAAGCTTTTAAGTTTACTTAGGTCCCATTTGGTTGTTTTTGCTTTTATTTCCATTACTCTGGGAGGTGGTTCAAAGAGGATCCTGCTGTGATTTATGTCAGAGAGTGTTTTGCCTGTGTTTTCCTCTAGGAGTTTTATAGTTTTTGGTTTTACATTTAGATCTTTAATCCATTTTGAGTTTACTTTTGTGTGTGATGTTAGAAAGTGTTCTAATTTCATTCTTTTACAAGTGTTTGACCAGTTTTCCCAGCACCACTTGTTAGGGAGATTGTCTTTTCACCATGGTATATTTCTTGCCTATTTTGTCAAAGATAAGGTGTCCGTAGGTGTGTGGATTTATCTCTAGGCTTTCTATTTTGTTCCATTGATTTATATTTCTGTTTTTGTGCCAGTACTGTACTGTCTTAAGGACTGTAGCTTTGTAGTATAGTCTGAAGTCAGGCAGGTTGATTCCTCCAGTTCCATTCTTCTTTCTCAAGATTGCTTTGGCTATTCAAGATTTTTTTTATTTCCATAAAAATTGTGAAATTATTTGTTCTAGTTCTCTGAAAAATACCGTTGGTAGCTTGATAGGGATTGCATTGTATCAACAGGTTGCTTTGGGTAGTATACTCATTTTCACTATATTGATTCTTCCAATCCATGAACATGGTATATTTCCCCATCTATTTGTGTCATCTTTGATTTCTTTCATCAGTGCTTTATAGTTTTCTTAAAGGTTTTTTATTTCTTTAGGTAGATTTATTCCTATTTTATTCTTTTCATTGCAATGGTGAATAGAAATTTTGCCCTAATTTCTCTTTCTCTTTTCTCATTGCTAGTGTATAGGAATGCAAGGAACTTCTGTGTGTTAACTTTATATCCTCCAATTTTACTATATTCATTGATTAGCTCTAGTAACTTTCTGGGGGTTTCTTTAAGGTTTTCTATGTAGAGGATCATGTCATCTGCAAACAGTGAGAGTTTTACTTCTTCTTTTCCAACCTGGATTCCTTTTATTTCTTTTTCTTCTCTTATTGCTATGGTTATAACTTTCAAAACTATGTTGAATAGTAGTGGTGAGATTGGGCATGCTTGTCTTGTTCCTGACTTTAAGGGAAATGCTTTCAATTTTTCACCATTGAGGGTAATGTTTGCTTTGGATTTATCATATATGACTTTTATTCTGTTGAGGTATGTTCCTTCTATGCCTGCTTTCTGGAGGTTTTTTTGTTTTTTAAATCATAAATGGATGTTGAATTTTGTCAAAGGCATTCTCTGCATCTATTGAGATAATCATAGTGTTTTTATCTTCAATTTGTTAGCCTGGTGTATCACATTGATTGATTTGCGAATATTGAAGGATCCTTGCAGCCCTGGAATTAAGCACACTTTCTCATGATATATGATCTTTTTAAATATGTTGTTGGATTATGTTTGTTAGAATTTTGTTAAGGATTTTTCCATCTATATTCATCACTGTTATTGGACTGTACTTTTCTTTTTTTGTGGCATCTTTGTTTGGTTTTGGTATTAGGGTGATGGTGACCTCATAGAATGAGCTTGGAAGTTTGCCTTCCTCTACAATTTTCTGCAAGATTTCGAGTAGGATTGGTGTTAGCTCTTCTCTAAATTTTTGGTAGAATTCACCTTTGAAGCTATCTGGTCCTGGGCTTTTGTTTGTTAGAAGAATTTTGATTACACTTTCGTTTTCTGTGCTTGTGATGGCTCTGTTAAGATTTTCTATTTCTTCCTGGTTCAGTTTTGGAAGGTTACAGTTTTCTAAGAATTCACCAATTTCTTCCAAGTCGTCCATTTTATTGTCACACAGTTGCTGATAGTAGTCTCTTATGATCCTTTGTATTTCTGTGTTGTCTGTTGTGATTTCTCCATTTTCATTTCTATTTTTTTTTTTTAAATTTGATTCTTCTCCCTTTTTTTCCTTGATGAGTCTGGCTACTGGTTTGTCTATTTTATTTATCTTCTCAAAGAACCAGATTTTAGTTTTGTTTATTTTTCTACAGTCTCTTTTGTTTCTTTTCCATACATTTCTGCCCTAATTTTTATGATTTCTTTCCTTCTACTAATCCTGGGGTTCTATATTTCTTCTTTTTCTAGTTGCTTTAGGTGTAAAGTTAGGTTACTTATTTGGTTTTTCTTTTGTTTCTTGAGGTAAGTTCATTTTCTATGAACCTTCCCCTTGCACTGCTTTTACTGAATCCCATAGGGTTTGGGTTGTTGTGTCTTCATTTTCATTCATTTCTATGCATGTTTTGATTTATTTTTTATTTCTTCTGTGATTTCTTGGTTATTCAGAAGTCTGTTTTTTAGCCTCCATATGTTTGTATTGTTAATAGTTTCTTTCCTGTAGTTGGCATCTAATCTTACTGTATTGTGATCAGAAAAGATGCTTGGAATGATTTCAATTTTTTTTTTTAAACCAAGGCTAGATTTATGGCCCAGGATGTGATCTATCCTGGAGAAGGTACCATGTGCACTTGAGAAGAAGGTGAAATTCACTGTTTTGGGGTGAAAGGTCCTATAGATATAAATTAGGTCTAACTGGTCCATTGCATCATTCAAAGTTTGCGTTTCCTAGCTAATTTTCTGTTTAGTTGATGTATCCATAGGTGTGAGGGGGTATTAAAGTCTCCCAATGTTATTGTGTTATTGTTAATTTCCCCTTTCATACTTGTTAGCATTTGCCTCACATATTGTGGTGCTCCTATGTTGGGTGTATATATATTTATAATTGTTATATCTTCTTGGATTGATCCTTGATCATTATGTAGTGTCCTTCTTTGTCTCTTTTCATGGCCTTTATTTCAAAGTCTATTTTTTCTGATATGAATATTGCTACTCCTGATTTGTGTTGGTCTCCATTTGGATGAATTTTTTTTTCCCAGCCCTCACTTTCAGTCTGTATGTGTCCCTTGGTTTGAGGTGGGTTTTTTTTGACAACATACATAGGGATCCATTCAGCCAGACTTTATTTTTTGATTGGGGTGTTCAACCATTTACATTTAAGGTGATTATTGATAAATACGATGCCATTGACATTCATTTGTTGTTTTGGGTTCAAGTTTATAAACCTTTTCTGTGTTTCCCGCCTAGAGAAGCATCTTTAGTATTTGTTGAAAAGCTGGTTTCTGTGCTACTGAATTCACTCAGCTTTTGCTTGTCTGTAAAGCTTTTGATTTCTCCTTCATATTTGAATGAGACCCTTGCTGTATAGTAATCTGGGTTGTAGGTTTTTCTCTTTCATCAAGTATGTCCTGCCATTCCCTTCTGACCTGAAGAGTTTCTATTGAAAAACCAGCTGTTATCCTTATGGAAATCCCCTTGTGTGTTATTTGTTGCTTTCCCTTGCTGCTTTTAATATTTGTTCTTTGTGTTTGATCTTGGTTAATTTGATTAATATGTTTCATGGGGTGTTTCACCTTGTGTTTATCCTGTTTAGGACTCTCTGAGTTTCTTGGACTTGGTTGGCTATTTCCTTTCCCATTTTAGGGAAGTTTTCAATTATTATCTCCTCAAGTATTTTCTCATCACCTTTCTTTTTGTCTTCTTCTTCTAGGACATCTATGATTTGAATGTTGGGGTGTTTAACATTCTCCCAGAGGTCTCTGAAGTTGTCTTCATTTCTTTTAATTCTTTTTTTTTTTCTTTTTTCCTCTTTGCTTCATTTATTTCCACCACTCTACCTTCCACTTTGCTTATCCTATCTTCTGCCTCAGTTATTTTACTATTGGTTCCCCTCAGAATGTTTTTGATCTGTGTTCTTGCATTATTCATCATTGATTGACTCTTTTATTATTTCTTCTAGGTCTTTGTTAAACATTTCTTGCATCTTCTCAATCCTTGTCTCCAGTCTTTTTATCTGTAACTCCATCTTGTTTTCAAGATTTTTGGATCATCTTTACTATAATTCTGAATTCTCTTTCAGGTAGACTCCCTATCTCTTCCACTTTGTTTCGTTCGGTGGGCATTTATCATATTCCTTTGACTGCTGAATATTTCTCTGCCTTTTCCTTTTGTTTAGATTCCTGTGTTTGGGGTGGCCTTTCTGTATGCTGGAAATTTGTGGTTCTTTGTTATCGTGGAGGCTCCTCCCTGTGAGTGGGGTTGGACGATTGGCTTGTCAAGGTTTCCTTGTTAAGGAAGCTTGTGTAGGTGTTCTGGCAGGTGGAGCTGGATCTCTTCTCTCTGGAGTGCAATGAAGTGTCCAATAGTGAGTTTTGAGGTGTCTATGGATTTCGTGGGACTTTTGGACCCCTGTATTTTAATGCTCAGGGCTATGTTCCTGCATTTCTGAAGAATTAGCGTGACATGTCTTGCTCTGGTACTTGTTGGCTCTTGGCTGGACCTTGGTTTCAGTGTAGGTATGGAGTCTTTTGGATGAACTCTTTTCAATTAATGTTCCCTGGAGTCAGGAGTTTTCTGGTGTTCTCAAGTTTTGGATTTAATTCTCCTGCCTCTGGCTTTCAGTATTATTCTTACAGTAGCCTCAAGACTTCTTCATCCATACATTACCAATGATAAAACATCTAGGTTAATGGTGAAAATATTCTCCACAGTGAGGGACACCCAGAGAGGTTTACAGAGTTACATGGAGAAGAGAAGAGGGAGGAGGGCGATAGAGGTGACCAGGAAGAGAAGAAGGGGAATCAAAATAGGGGAGAGCAATCTAGCCAGTAACCAATTTCCTATTTGTACTTCACAGTCTGAAACACTCAGAGAGGTTCATGGAGTTACATAGAGAGGAGAAGAGGGAGGAAGGAGATGGAGGTGACCAGGAGGAGAAGAGGGGAAGTCAAAAGGAGAGAGACCAGTGTAGCCAGTAATTAGTTCCCTAAGTGTTCTCCACAGCCCAGAACACCCAAAGAGATTCACAGAGTTAAGTAGAGAAGAGAAGGGGGAGGGAGGAGATAGAGGTGACCTGGGGGAGAAAAAGGAGAGTCAAAAGGGAAGAGATCAATCAAGCCAATAATCACACTCCTAAGTAAAAATGGGTACTGAAGATTAGATTTTTAAAGGTACAAAATTGATAACAAATACCAAAAAGCAAACATTAAAAATCTAGAGTAGAGGTTAGACTCTCAAAAATACAATACTAAAAATATGAAACAAGATCACAAAAATTATATAAAATATATATATAAAATATAAATACATTTTATTTATTTAAATAATATATAAATATATGTTTATATATTTAATATATATAAATATATAATAAATATAAATATAAATATATTTATAATTAAATAATATTTAAAATATTTAAATATTTTAATTAAAAATATTAAAATTAAAAATATAAAATTAATTTTAAAAATAATTAAAAATAAAAATATTTAAGTATTAAAGTATTAAAAATATAATTAAATAAATATAAATATATAAATTTATATAAATAGGCTTTAAATATAAGGTCTTCTTTTGCAAGGTAATGGTAGGTTATAAAAATGAAAATTAAAGGAATAATAAAGAACTTAAAATTTTAAAGAAATTAAACAAATTAATAAATGATAATAGTAAAATATATCTAGGAATTTCTCTGGAACTCTTGAGGGCAGTGTGGGGTCAGTTCAGTTTCAGATAGTTCCTTGCTCCAACTTATACTTCTCAAGTTCTATAGGCCCCTTCCAATGTAGTTGATGCTAACTGCAAGGTTTTATCTGTTGCACGTGTCACTTCCAAAGTGGTTCCCTCTTCTTTATTTTGTCTTCGTCTCTTTGCAAGTCTCTTCAGTCTCTAATTTCTGCCCTGACACAAGGGGGCGAAGGTGGTCACTAATTTAGGCTCACTTGTACAGTTGTGCTGTGTTGATTGAGGAACACTGCAAACAAATATTCCTGGCTTGTGTGGGGCAAGCTTGCAGTGTATGGACCATAGTGGGTTTGCCCCAGCTCATGACGCATGTGCTTTCGCATCTACACTGCTCAGGCTCCAGGTTGCTCTGCAGGGGTACTGTTCAAAGCAGGCACTGGGTTTCATGCACTTCCCAGGTCTAAGCTGCTCAGTTTGTGTTCTTGGGTACTCCACAAAGGCAGAGTTGATTGGGCCTGAGTTTTGTGCCCTTCCCAGGTCCAAGCAGCTCAGGCAACCAGGTGCTTGGCGAACACACTGTCTCCTGCTTAGGACTTGAACTCATGTGGCTGAGACTCAGACCCAGCCAAAACCCAGGGTGGGATTTGAACCCACGTTGGCTAGGACTCAAACCCAGCCAAAACCCATGGTATCTGGTTTCAGGATCTAACGAACCTCGGGTTCTTGCTGCCTCATCACAGAAAGAATTCAGTGAGAAACAAAGTGGTGGGTAAGAATTGGATTTATTCAGATACAGAGAGAAGCACACTCCACAGACAGAGTGTGGGCCATCGCAGATGGCAAATGTGACCCTGAAGTTTGGCATGGTAAGTTTTTATAGGCTGGGTAATTTCATATGCTAATGAGTGGGAGGATTATTCCAACTATTTTTGGGAAGGGGCAGAAATTTCCAGGATTTGGGCCACTGCCCATTTCTTCATCCTTTAACTGTGCCTTGGAACTGTCGTGGCACCTCTGGGTGAATCATTTCACTTGCTGATTGAGGATCGAGGTCTACTCTTGTCTGCCATCTTGGTCCCATTTGATTCTAATTGGTTTTATGCTGTGTCCTTGGGCTATATCATTCTTTTAAAAGTTGTGCCCTGCCCCTTTCCTGCCTGTTACAATATGTATATTAATGACAAAGTGGTTTGGGAATTTTAAGTTGAAAGTAAGTAAGACAGCAGAGTAGCAGGAAATGTGCTCACTTTCTCCTGAGAAACTCCAAAATTGCAACTTGCTGCTTAACAACCATTGACAGGAGAATGTTGGATTCCACCAAAAAAGAGAACCCATGTCCAAGGGCAAAGGAGACATCCCAGCAAAATGGTAAGAGAGGAGAAATCATGTTTATAATCAAACCTCTTACTTGCCAGAGATGCTTGGAGGGCTCAAACAAAACCTTGGTTCCACCAGGACTCAGAGACCCCCACAGAGACTGAGCCAGACCTGCTTTTGAGTGTTTGAGGGTCTCCTGTGGAGGCACAGGTAAGCAGTGGCCCACCATGGGGGCAGGGGCTCTGACTGCAGGAGACCCGAATCACACAGTGTGTGGCATAAGCCCTCTTGGAGGAGTTCACCATTAGACCCACCAAAAAGCCACTGATCAGATGACCCACAAACTGTAGAACAACTGTACCAAAGAAATTCTCACAGTGTTAAGAAAGTTCTAGGACCCAAAACAGATTTCACAACCTGGGGATCTGGCAAAGGGACTGAGATATCCCAGGGAATTTTACTTTGGAGGCCAGTGGGATTTAATTACAGAACTTTCACAGGACTGGGGAAACAGACACGTGGAGGGCACAAACAAAACATTGTGTGCACCAGGAGCCAGGAGAAAGGAACAGCGTACTCATGAGACTGAACCATACATGCCTGTGAGTGTCAGGAGAGTTTGGCAGAAGTGTGGCCTACTGCAGGCTCAGGGGGACTTAAAACAAGAGTGCATGCACAAGTCCTATTGAAGGAGGTTGCCATTATCTTCATTACCATTAACATAGTTAGGCCTTAGGTCAAACAACAAGGACAGAACAGAGTCCCACCCATCAAACAAAAATTACACTAAAGATTTACTGAGCATGACCCTGGGATGTGCAGCACTGGAGTGGCAGCTCTGTGACCCTGGAGTGACTGTGAAGAAATACCCCATGTTCACAGACAAAGAAACCACAGCAAGATGGTAGGAACTGGAGAGGTGGCTGCATGGTGCTGGAGTGACTTTCAAATCCTAAAAGATGATGCTGTGAAAGTGTTGCACTCAATATGCTAGCAAATTTGGAGAACTCAGCAGTGGCCACAGGATTAGAAAAGTCAGTTTTCATTCCAATCCCAAAGAAAGGCAAAGCCAAAGAATGTTCTACGTCAATGAAACTATGAGTCATGCCATGTAAGGCTACCCAAGATGGACAGGTCAGAGTGGATAATTCTGAAAAACACATGGTCCACTAGAGAAAGGAATGGCAAACCACATTGACATTCTTGCCTTGAGAACTCCATGAACAGTATGAAAAGGCAAAAAGATATGACGCTAAAAGATGAACTCCTCAAGTCAGTAGGTGTGCAGTCTTCTCTTGGATAAGACTGGGAAAATAACTCTATAAAGAATGATAAGACAGAGTCAAAGCAAAAACAACAGTTGTGGTTGTGACTGCTTATGGAAGTAAAGTACAATGTTGTAAAAAAACAATACTGCATAGGAACCTGGAATGTTAGGTCCATGGAATCAAGGTAAATTGGAAGTGGTCAAACAGGTGATGGCAAGAGGGAACATTGACATTTTAGGAATCAGTGAACTAAAATGGACTGTAACAGGCAAATTTATTTCAGGTGACCATTATATCTACTACTGTGGGCAAGAATCCCTTAAAAGAAATGGAGTAGTCATCATAGTCAACAAAAGAGTATGAAATGCAGTACTAGGGTACAATCTCAAAAATGACAGAATGATCTCTGTTCATTTCCAATACAAACCATTCAATATCACAGTAATCCAAGCCTATGCCTCAACCACCAATGCTTAAGAAGCTGAAGTTGAATGGTTCTATGAAGACCTATAAGACCTTCAGGAACTAACACCAAAAAGACATGTCTTCTTTGTCATAGGTGACTGGAAAAGTATGAAGTCAGGAGATACCTGGAGTAACAGACAACTATGGCCTTGGAGTACAAAATGAAGCAGGGCCAAGGCTAACAGAGTTTTGCCAAGAGAATTCACAGATCATTGCAAACAAAAATTTCCAACAACACAAAAGACAACTACACAAGAACATCACGAAGTGTAGATGGTTAATGGTCAGATGGTCAATACTAAAACCAGTTTGGTATTATATTCTTTGTAGCCAAAGATGGAGAAGCTCTCTAAGGTCAGCAGAAACAAGACAGAGAGCTGACTGTGGCTCACATCACAAACACCTTAGTGCAAAATTCAGACTTAAACTGAAAAAATTAGGGAAAACCACTAGGCCATTCAGGTATGACCTAAATCAAATCTCTTATCACTATACAGTGGAAGAGAGAAAGAGATTTAAGGGACTAGATCTAATAGACAGGGATTCAAGGGATTAGATTTAATTGAGTGCATGAAGAACTATGTATGGAGGTTTGTGACATTGTATAGGAGGGAGTGTTCCAGACCTTGCCCAAGAAAAAGAAATGCAAAAAGGCAAAATGGGTGTCTGAGGAGGCGTTACAAATAGCTGAGAAAAAAGAGACTCTAAATCTCCCCATCTATTTCCCATTCATGGCAAACAGATGAGGAAACACTGGAAACAGTGACAGACTTTATTTTCTTGGGCTCCAAAATCACTGCAGATGGGAACTGAAGCCATGAAATCAAAAGATGTTTGCTCCTTTGAAGAAAAACTATGACCAACATAGACAGCATATTAAAAAACAGAGATATTACTTTGCTGACAAAAGTCCATCTAGTCAAAGCTATGGTTTTTCCATTAGTCATGTATGGATGTGAACCATAGAACCATTCAACTTCTGTGATGGGCTCAATAAAGGATAGAAATAGTATGGACCTAACAGAAGCAGAAGATATTGAGAAGAGGTTGCAAGAATACACAGAAGAACTGTACAAAAAAGGTCTTCACGACCCAGATAATCACGATGGTGTTATCACTTACCTAGAGACAGACATCCTGGAATGTAAAATCAAATGGGCCTCAGGAAACATCACTATGAACAAAGCTATTGGAGATGATGGAATCCCAATTGAGTTATTTTAAATCCTAAAAGATGATGCTGTGAAAGTGCCACACTCAAGACGTCAGCAAATTTGGAAAACTCAGTAGTGGTCACAGGACTGGAAAATGTCAGATTTCATTCCAATTCCAAAGAAAGGAAATTCCAAAGAATGCTCAAACTACTGCACAATTCCACTCATCTCACACGCTAGTAAAGTAATGCTCAAAATTCTCCAAGCCAAGCTTCAGCAATACATGAATCATGAACTTACAGATGTTCCAGCTGGTTTTAGAAAAGGCAGAGGAAACAGCTCATATTGCCAACGTCAGCTGAATCATCAAAAAAGCAAGACTGTTCCAGAAAAACATCTATTTCTGCTTTATTGACTATACCAAAGCCTTTGACTGTGTGGATGACAATAAACTGTGGAAAATTCTGAAAGAGATGGGAATACCAGACCACCTGTCCTGCCTCTTGAGAAACCTGTATGCAGGTCAGGAAGCAACAGTTAGAACTGGGCATGGAACAACAAACTGGTTCCAAATAGGAAAAGGAGTATGTCAAGGCTGTATATTGTCACCCTGCTTATTTAACTTATATGCAGAGTACATCAATGAGAAAGGCTGGGCTGGAGGAAGCACAAGCTGGAATCAAGATTGCCAGGAGAAATATCAATAACTTCAGATATGGAGATGACACCACCTTTATGACAGAAAGTGAAGAAGAACTAAAGAGCCTCTTGATGAAAGTGAAAGAGGAGTGGAAAAGTTGGCTTAAAGCTCAACATTCAGAAAACTAAGATCATGGCATCCAGTCCCATCACGTCATAGCAAATACATGGGAAACAGTGGAAACAATGGCTGACTTTATTTTTCTGGGCTCCAAAATCACTGCAGACTGTGATTGCAGCCATGAAATTAAAAGACGCTTACTCCTTGGAAGGAAAGTTATGACCAAACTGGACAGCATATTAAAAAGTAGAGACATAACTTTGCTGGCAAGGGTCCATCTAGTCAAGGCTATGGTTTTTCCAGTAGTCATGTATGAATGTGAGAGTTGGACTGTAAAGAAAGCTGAGTGCCAAAGAATTAATGCTTTTGAAGTGTGGTGCTGGAGAAGACTCTTGAAAATCCCCTGGACTGCAGAGAGATCCAACCAGTTAATCCTAAAGGAGATCAGTCCTAGGTGTTCATTGGAAGGACAGATGTTGAAGCTGAAACTCCAATGCTTTGGCCTCCTGATGCAAAGAGCTGGCTCAGTTGAAAAGACCCTGATGCTCGGAAAGATTGAGGGTAGGAGAAGGGGATGACAGAGGATGAGATGGTTGGATGGCATCACCGATTCAATGGTCATGAGTTTGGGTAGGCTCTGGGAGTTCGTGATGGACAGGGAGTCCTGGCGTCCTGCAGTTCATGGGGTCGCAAAGTGTCGGACATGACTGAGAGACTGAACTGAACTGAACTGATGACTAAAATGTGTTTAGAGAAGGCTAGGTAAGTCAAAGTTAGCTGTATTCCAAAGTTAATGCACAATTGTGTTACCACCCAAACACTCATTTTTTTAGAGTTCAAGACTTCACGAGCTTCCCTGTCTTTCTGAAAATTAGGCACAATCAACATAATATGAAATGTCAGCAGGGTGGGAGGTTGCTGATTAGGAAGGCTAAATTGTTATTCTCTCATATCTTTTTAAAAATCAGCTTTGTAGAGTTATAATTGACAAATAATCATATATATATATATATATATATATATATTTAAACAGTACAGTTTGGTGGATTTATGTGTATACATTGTGAAATATCCACAATCAAACTAATTAGCATGTGTTTTCTCTAGTGAGACCACTTAAAATCTAGGTCCTTAGCAAATTTCAAGTATACTATACAGTTTTTTTTTTTTTTAACTGTAGTCACTATATTGCATGTGTGTGCTAAGTTGCTTCAGTTGGGTCTGACTCCTTGAGACCCCATGGGCTGTAGCCTGCCACGCTTCTCTGTCCATGGGATTCTCTAGTCAAGAGTACTAGAATGGTTTACCATGCCCTCCTCCAGTGGATCTTCCCAACCTAGGGATCGAACCTGCATCTCTCTTATGTCTCCTGAATTGGCAGGTGGGTTCTTCACCACTAGTGCCATCTGGGAAGCCCATATTAGATCTCCAGAACTTATGCATTTTGCATAACTGGAGCTTTGTACACTTTGACAAATTTCATCATTCCCCCAATACTAAACTCTGACAATCACCACTCTACTCTGTTACTATGAGTTTGAATATTTTAGATTTCATATATACATGAGATTATGTAACATTTGTATTTATGTGGCTGGATTATTTCAGGTATCATAATGTTCTCCAGGTTTATCCATGTTGTTACATGTGTCAGAATTACACTTTTTAAGGCTGTTACTATTTCATTGTGTGTGTGTGTGTGTGTCACATTTTCTTTATCCATTCACCTATTAACAGGCACTTAGGTTGTTTTCCTATGTTGCCTATTATGAATAATGCTGCAGTGAACATGGGAGTACAGATATGTTTTATATATATTTATTTAATTTCCTTTGAATATATACTCAAAAGTGGAAGTGAAGTATTGGATCATATGGTAGTTCTATTTTTAATTTTGTAGGCAATCTCTGTACTGTTTTCCATAATGGTTTTATCAATTTAGAATCCCACCAAAAGTGTACAAACGTTCCGTTTTCTCCACATCCTTGTCAACACTTATCTTTTGTTTTTTTTGATAATAGCCTTTCTAACAGGTGTGACATGATATTTCATTGTGATTTTTTTTTACTTCATTGTGGTTGTACTGATGAATAGTGTTATTGAACACATTTTCATACACTTGTTGGCCTTTTGGAGGCCTTCTTTACAGTCATGACTATTGAGATCATTTACCCATAGTTTAATACTCTGTTTTTTTTTACACTGTTATTATTTCACTACATATTTTATATATTAACTACTTACCAGGTACATGGTTTACAAATATTTTCTCCCATTCTGAGGTTATCTTTCATTCTGTTGGTTATTTCCTTTGTTGTTCAGAAGCTTTTTTATTTGATGCAACCCCAGGCTGACTAAAAAAGTTTGTCAAAGCCTGAAAGTAAAGAGTTATTTAATTTGGTGGGAATGTTTAGTACCCTGAGCCTGGGAGACAACATCTCAGTAACTCTGAGAGAACTGCTCCAAGGAGGTAGGAGGGGGAGTCAGGTTACATACTAGTTTGCAACAAAGGGGGCAGGCAGTCTGAACATCAGATTATTGTGAGGTAAGGGAAATCAGATATCAAGTAAAGGAATTTAGTGTTCATCTGTGTATGGGAAAATGCAAACCTCTGGGATCACTGAATTCATTCCTTTTATATGTACCTCAGGTGTAAGCTTACTAAGTCACTTCAGTCATTCCAACTCTTTGTAATCCTATGAACTGTAGCCTCCCAGGCTCCTCTGTCTATGGGATTCTCCAGGAAAGAATAACAGAGTAGGTTGTCATTTCCTCCAAAAGGGGAATCTTCCCAACACAGGGATTGAACTCGAGTCTCTGGTGTTTCCTGCATTGGGAGGCCAGTTCATTACCACTGGCAACACCTGGGAAACTCGTATCTCAGCTATCTGGAGCCAAATCCCACTTCCTGATTGTTTACATCCTTAATTCTTTGTTCACCTTAAGGAGTTACAGATGTGACAGATGGCTGCTTCTTGCATTCCCAGAACTCCTCAGCAGTCACTGTGGGGGGTAGTGGAACATGCTGAATCACAGATGTTGTGTTCCATTTTGGGCGTCTTCATTCACACTTGGAGATCTGAAATCGCTGATGGCTATGACATGTCTTGTTTATTGATATGGCATGAGATATTTCATGTCACAGTCCCTCCCTATGGTAATGAACTTGGCCATATTTGGAAAACATTTCATGACCATCTTGTTTTTTTGTCCCATGGTGCTGGGAGGCTCATCCAAGATCAGGCAAAGCTCCCCATTGCTTTATCACTCCAGGTGTTAATTTCTGGATTAGGCCCATTGATAAATAAAGATTCTCTGGATCCTCTATCTTCTAACCTAATAGGATCCAGGAGATATTTCCCTTGTTGTCTCTTCCCATAACTAGAATTAAACTATTACAGTTATTTATGGCATACAGGAGTATATTTCTGATCAATTATTTTAAGTCACCTAGTCAACATATTTGTTAAATGCTTGGTTACATACTGTAAGAGATGACAATCTTATAAAATAAATGTAAGTAAGGTAGCTAGTAACATTGACAAGATCATAGTGTAGCAGAGACACAAGTATAAACAATTTTGGAAACAAAGAACAAATTAAAGCCATTTTTTGTAATAACTAGTTGTAATCCAGTTGTAATAACCATCAAGTCCATAGGAGAGTCAGCTGAAGAAGCCAATCTTGCTAGGATTAGGTAGACAGAAAAAGACAAATGTCTCATCCCTTGTCACAAAGCAAATTTCATCAACCTGTTGTAGGTCACAGCACAGGAGGAAAAAGGTTATCTGGAAAACAGATTTACGCTAGTATGTTTTCCAAAGTCAAGATTTTAAATCATACTCACCAGTTCATTCAGTCCCATGTAATTGACTCCTGATTGCATGAAGCAATCAGGTTTCCATTAGAGTTTGTAATCTGTCATCTAGTTCATTGGCATTAAAGCTATGAGAAACATATTTGATGTAATTGATGTCTCAGTATCTTCTAAACAAACTTCATCACTTAGCTTAAATTGGCACAGCCTCAGAAACTTACGTTACCAAACATCTTGAAAGATCATTTAGCAGATGTTTCTAAAATATGATTATTTTAAGGCTTTCATCCCAATGTTTTTATCTCATTTATGTTTAAAGGTTTTTTTTTCATTTATTTTTATTACCTTAAAGTTTTATCATGTCA
The DNA here is from genome assembly GCF_963930625.1 of Muntiacus reevesi. Taxonomy (NCBI): domain Eukaryota; kingdom Metazoa; phylum Chordata; class Mammalia; order Artiodactyla; family Cervidae; genus Muntiacus; species Muntiacus reevesi. Next base: position 45,066,438 of record NC_089271.1, read on the forward strand.
AATTATTTTCTTACATGAGATTACTAAGATTTTATTTATTAAACCTAGGTACAATAAAGTATTATACTTAATTTTGGTGACTCAATGATGTCTATGCCAATTTATATCAACAAACTTAAGCATTAATATCAGATATAAACTTAATATTGAATATTACCCACTTCACATGAAGCTGAAAGTCATCTTGGTTAGTTTTCTTTAAATATAGGCAACTTTTATTAAAATTAAATAAGTCCAATTCTAACAATATCTTTTGTAGTAGAGGAATTTAATGTGTAAAGTGTGTACACAGACATAAACAAACAGGTATTACAAGATTGATATAAAGTTACTAGCTAATGAACAGTTGGACTAACTTAAAGTTGCTTGCTCAGATGATTAAAGCTTGCTATCTGTAAGGTTTGGCTGAAGAAACATTCTCAGCAGTTTAAATTTAAAACTGCCACTTTTTTCCCCCTTATCTTTCAGGTCTTGTCTGCTTAATTGGGCTTAGTCAAGGTTCCTGTATTCATTCTTGTTTAGACACTTGCAAGAAAAACACAGTTGTTTAGTTTTTCAAAGAATGGTTCTGTCACCTAAAGTTACTAAAATCAAAGGCAAGATTTTGATCAAACTGAAATGTAATTTAGGAAATTCTGTCTTATAACTTCAGAATTTTAAGTCATCATGTCTTCAAAGGTTTGTATAAGGGAGTTAGCAAAAATCTCTCTAATAAAAAAATTAAATGAAAGAAAAATCACTTAAAAATTATTAGCTCTTGCATGTTAGTTCTTAATTTGCATTCTTGTATGGCTTAGGTAACTACTGGTTTCCTCAGTATGTATAGTTAATATTTCATTAGTGGCAATCTATATGCCTTGCTTATTTCACAATAATATTAAATAAAAGCTGCAGTCATCCTCCACTGTGATTTTGGATCCCAAGAAAATGAAATCTACCAGTTTCCAATTTTTCCCCATCTATTTGCCATGAAGTGATGGGACTTGATGCCATGATCTTAGATTTTTCTTAATGTTGAGTTTTAAGCCAGCTTTGTCACTCTCCTCTTTCACTTTCATCAAGAGGCTCTTTAGTTCTTCTTCAATTTTTGCCGTTAGGGTGGTGTCATCTGTATATCTGAGGTTGTTGATATTTCTCCTGGCAATCTTTATTCCAGTCTGTGCTGCATCCAGCCCAACATTTCACATGATGTATTCTGAATAGAAGTTAAGCAGGGTAACAATATGCAGCTTTGACATACTCCTCTGCCAATTTTGAACCATTATGTTGTTCCATGTCCAGTTCTAACTGTTGCTTCTTGACCTGCATATAAATTTCTCAGGAGACAGGCAAGGTGGTCTGGTATTCCCACCTCTTGAAGACTTTTCCACAGTTTATTGTGATCCAAAAAGTCAAAGGCTTTGGCATAGTCAATAAAGCAGAAGTAGATACTTTTTTTTATGATCCAAAGGGTGTTGGCAATTTTATCTCTGGTTCCTCTGCCTTTTCGAAATCCAGCTTGTGCATTTGGAAATTCTTGGTTCATGTACTGTTGAAGCCTAGCTTGAAGGATTTTGAGCATTACTTTGCTAGAATGTGAAATGAGTACAGCTGCATGGGAGTTTGAACATTCTTTTTCATTGCCTTTCTTGGGATTGGAATGAAATTTTTTCCAGGTCTGTGGCCACTGCTGAGTTTTCCAAATTAACTGACATATTGAGTGCAGCATTTTTAGGATTTTAAATAGCTCAGCTGGAATTCCATCACCTCCACTAGCTTTGTTCATAATAATTTTTCCTAAGGCCCACTTGATTTCACACTCCAGGATATCTGGCTCTAGGTGAGTAACCACACCATCGTGGATAACTGGGTCATTAAGACCCTCTTTGTATAGATCTTCTGTGTATTCCTGCTACCTCTTCTTAATCTCTTCTGCTTCTGTTGGGTCTTTGCCATTTCTGTCCTTTATTGTGCCCATCTTTGCATGAAATATTCCCTTCGTATCTGCAATTTCCCTGAAGAGATCTCCAGTCTTTCTCATTCTATTGTTTTCCTCTATTTCTTTGCATTGTTCACTTAAGAAGGCTTTCTTATTTCCTTGCTATTCTTTGGAATTCTGCATTCAAATTGGTATATCTTTCCTTTGTTCCTTTGCCTTTAGCTTATCTTCTTTTCTCAGCTATTTATAAAAAAACCTCCTCAGACAACCACTTTGCCATCTTGCATTTCATTTTCTTAGGGATGGTTTTGGTCACTAACTCCTGTACAGTGTTATGAACCTCTGTCCATAGTTCTTCAGGCACTCTGTCCACCAGATCTAATCCCTTGAATCTACTTGTCATCTCCGCTGTATATTCACAAGGGATTTGATCTAGGTCATACCTGAATTGTCTAGTGTCTTTCCCTACTTTAGTGACAAAATTCGGTTCACTGGAGAAGGGAGTGTCAAACCACTTCAATATTCTTGCCTTGTGAACCCAATGAATCATATGAACAGTATGAAAAGACAAAAAAACCCTTTTAAGTATACCAATTTTATATATCTTTATCCAAATTCCACCAACTTCTATACTTTTAACTTTCATTTTCATTAGGATTGAATCAACAAACTGGTCTTAGGGGAAAATTTATGCTTTTTTCTTTTTGTCCCCTCTCTATTTTACCTACTTTATATAAAAGGCTGTGTGATCCCCAGAGTCGGGTAGAGCTGAGGAAATTAGGCCTGTGGACTAAAATGATGCACAACCTGAGAGTTGTGAGATAAGTTTTATTTGGAGCAAGGTGAAGTCTGTAGCCCTGGAGATAGCACCTCAGGTAGCTCTGAGACACTGCTCCAAAGAGGTAGTGGGGGAAGGTCAATATGTAAGATTTTGGTGAAGAGGGAGTTCAACTCAATAAACTGCTTACTTTACAAGAGGCCTTCTGCTAGTCACGAGGAGCTGATGTCATCATGAAGGGATTTATTGTTATTCTAGATATGAAGAGATGCAAGGATTGGAAATGTAAGTGAAAGTGTTAGTTGCTCAGTCCTGTCTGACTTGTTTTGACTTCGTAGACTGTAGCCTGCCAGACTCCTCTGTTGGGATCATAAAATTTGTTCCTGAAAATATCCAACTATCTAAGGACCTGTCCCACCAGATTCCCTGGAGCCCAGAGTGCCTCACTCCACCCTAAACTCCTTCAGGGCATGTTGAAGATCAACAGCTGCAGCAGCACAGTGTTCAGTTTCCACAGAAGTGAAGCTGCACAGTCATGTCCGATTCTTTGCGATCCCATCAAACTGTAGCCTACCACGCTCCTCCGTCTATGAGATTTTCCAGGCAAGAGTACCAGAGTGGGTTGCCATTTCCTTCTCCAAAGGATCTTCCTGACCCAGGGATCGAACCTGAGTCTCCAGCATTATAGGCAGGCGCTTTACTGTCTGAGCTACCAGTCTCCATAGAGGCAGATAGCAAATGCACTTTTTTGTCCAGTCATTGGCAATGCTCTTGGCAAGTGCATTGACAGGGCCCCCTTGTGGTCATAAATTCAACCATACTTAGGGAGGCATTTCATGACTGTTGTCCCACGTTGCTAGAAAGGCTCATTCCCTGTTCTGAAGAAAGTTTTTGCTGATAGGCCACTCATTGTGCTATTATCGGACTATGTCTTGATAATCAAAGATCTCTGGATATCTATCTTTTAGTTATGGTCCAGAAAAAAATATTCACTCTAGTTGGATCCCCCCATATCTAGAGTCACACTATTACAATCATTGATCACATATCAAGCTATACATTTGATCAACAGCTTCAAGTCTACTTATCATAGTTTTCATTGGAGGCTGTCATACACTTGTTAATAAAAAAGACAATAATCTTGTAAAAACAGACAAGATACAAATAATATAGCTAATAACATTAGTGGCATTATTAGTTAATACTTCAGCTGTGAGCCTCCAGAACCAAATCAGTTTTTTAAAAGACAGTCAAGACCAGGGAATGGGTCACTTAAAACAGAAATCTGATTTTTCATATAGTTCATCAAATGTGTTATATTAAAGGATTCATTGGGTATGAAAACACAGCATTCAGTTTGAATTATGTCACAGGATTCCTGAGATGCTGCAAGGATGTCAAAGGCCACGTGGTTTTGTAGCACTGTCTTTCTCATCATAGAGATCTGAGAGTTCAGTAGGCTAATAGCCTGGTTACTATCATTTGGAGCTTGTTAAGTGAAATTTGTTAAGGCTTCAGTATGGCCAATTACATCTTCCACACCCAATGAAGGCAAATAATAGCTGCTAAATGATCATACCAGTAGAATACAGATTTATTGACTCATCGAGCTCACATCAATGTTAGATTGACTCGAGTTACCTCTAATTTGTTACACATAGACCTTGAGTTTATGGGAATCCCAGGCTACACCTTTCTATCAGGAATAGACAGAACAAGATTGAACTCTCTTCTAAAATAAAGTTCTTTGGAGGTATCCAATCAGAGCCCTGGAGGGGAAAAATCCACCAAGGTAATCCAGAAGTACTAGACACAAGTAATTGGCCACAAAGCCAACAACTGGATTGATTTTTAAAACTAGCATAGAATCATGTCTATGATAGAAAAAAAAATTGACTCATGTGCAAAATTCCAAGACATCAGTCAAGAAAACATTATAAATAATCATATGAATCAGGTTCAACATCTTGAGCAAACTGTGTACTTCTGATATCATCTCCTTCTAGTCCTCATGTAGTGCAGTTTCCTCTGTTTGAGTGTCGTTTTAAGATGAGTTTGAGGTCAGCAGTCTTCTCTGTAGACCAGCCCAGTATAGGTGTCTATGGAAGTGGGAATTAATCCAAGAGTCAATTTCCCTTCAATTTCACTGTGCATGAACTAGATAAGAGGATCTGATTAAAAAAAAAAATCCTTCCATCCATGTTGGAGACAGCTCCTTAGATTATGCCTTTTCCCAGTCTTGGTTGCAGATCCTGAGGCATCTGATCTCCATCCAAAGATATATTACTGAGATAAGCTTCAGAAACAAACTTAGAGTGTTCTTTAATAATTCAATTAAATTTTATATTAATATAACTTAACAGCAAAAACCTATCTAGGACATGAGTCTTAGTAGATACAGGCCTCCATTAACAATCTGAGATTTTAATATGCATCAAAACATCTTTTTGCCCATAAAATTACCCCTGTTTTTACCAAATTTGCTGAAAACTTTTATAAATTGTCTCAGACTGAACTTTTAAAATAATACCTCTCAGGGCTAGGAAAGTTATGCCAAAGTCTTATCACAGATTTTGCCTAGGAGATCTAGGTGAATTCCTCCCTTCTTAAGGTCTCCAAAATCCCTTGAAATTTCTGTACCTGTTAGTGAGACAATCCTCCTAACTTATTTGATAAAGTTACTGGAAACTAAGAGTTTCCAATCTCGGGAGAGGTCATATAGAGAGAAAAGATAAATGTTTCAATGTGTTTATAAAAGAATTTTACCAAATTACTGTCATAATTAGTTTGAGGGGAATGCTTTTCTTACACCTGAAAAACACAGAATCAAACCAGCAATCCTTCATATAGAAGCCACAAAAGTTATAAACATATTGCCAGTCAATTCAGTCTATATGTTAAACTTTGTGAAGTCATAAGGCTTTCCTTTAGAATCCTTTAATTTCTTACTCAGTTTAGAAACTTGTATTTATCCAGAGGCTCTTTCTGTAAATTTTTGTAAAAAGGAAGCATTTTTGTGAAATTTGATTAGTGCTGTGACAACACTTTAAGATAGTAACTAGAATTATGACTGATATCATTTTACCTGGGCATATCAGAATTTTAGGAACTTCATATCATTTCTAGGAGATCTATATTAGTAACATTCACCATACAATATAACCTGAGATTTACTACTCACTTGACAATACTTTCCATGTAATTCAAAATGAACCTAATCAGTGTAATATCTCTCTTTGGGATGTTTCAAGGGCCCTCTCAAGCAACCCAAAGTAAGCTAGAAGTCAAAGGTGCTTAATTACAATGATTTAGGAAGCTTTGTCAACAAATATCTAAAAGGTTTAGAACACTCAGTCAGATAGGATTATAGGTCACTGTGAAATAATATCTATTCACTTGTCCAAAGTAACAATAAAGGATTTCAGAAAAGACCATTTAAGGGATAAAACACTTAAATCTATTATCAAAGGCAGTTCAACATTTGAAGAAAGGGTGTCCTCTTAACAGAGAGAAAAGCTAAATTTATGTTTTTGTAGCAGGTTATTTTTAAATTCATTTAAAAGAAAAGTTAACTAAGCTTCCTTGGTGGCTCAGAAGGTAAAGAATCTGCCTGCAATTCAGGAGACCTGGGTTCGGTCCCTGGGTCAGGAAGATCCCCTGGAGAAGGAAATAGCAACCCACCCCAGCATTCTTGCCTGAAAAATCCCATGGACAGAGGATCCTAATGGGCTATAGCCCACGGGGTTGCAAAGAGTAGAACACAACTGAGCAACTAACACTTTAACTTTCATGCGCAAAACTCTTCTCAGGATACACTTTCCACAAACAGTCTTACCACTTTCTGTACCAATCACTTTGTTCTCCCACCCTTAAACAGCCACCTGTATGTCAGACCTACTGCCTTTTCCCTTCATAAAATGCAGTTCCATTCCTCATAACTTCTTTACAGAAAACACATATCCTACTTTCCTTAAGCAAACAAGAACTGACCTTTATATCAGTATTCTGTATATTGATGAGCATAAATACCAGTAATGATTACTAAAACATTTGCTTTCTTATAGAAAACACCTCAGGATGGCACCAAATATTATTCACTAATGATCCAAAATCTCTTTAGTTTATCTGTAAGAGAAACTTGCTTTTCAGTAATTAGTGTTTCAGAATCTTATTTGGAAATGACCTAACTATTGCATCACTTATATTAGCACAACCCTAGAAATTTAAGTGACCCCAATCTGGAGAGCACAAGCTGGAATCAATATTTCTGGGAGAAACATCAATAACCTCAGATATGCAGATAACACCACCCTTATGGCAGAAAGTGAAGAACTAAAGAGCCTCTTGATGAAATTGAAAGAGGAGAGTGAAAAAGTTGGCTTAAAACTCAACCTTTAGAAAACTAGGATCACAGCATCCAGTCTCATCACTTCATGGCAAATAGATGGAAAAACAGTGGAAACGGTGGTTGACTTTATTTTTTTGAGCTCCAAAATCACTGCAGATATTGACTGCAGCCATGAAATAAAAAGACACTTACTCCTTGGAAGAAAAGTTATGACCAACCTAGATAGCATATTATACATTTATACAGCATTTTACACAGTAGAGACACTACTTTGTTGACAAAGGTCCATCTAGTCAAAGCTATGGTTTTTCCAGTAGTCATGTGTGGATGTGAGAGTTGGACTATAAAGAAAGCTGAATGCTGAAGAATTAATGCTTTTGAACGGTGGTGTTGGAGAAGACTCTTGAGAGTCCCTTGGACTATGAGGAGATCCAACCAGTCCATCCTAAAGGAAATCAGTCCTGGGTTTTCATTGGAAGGACTGATCTTGAAGTTGAAATTCCAATAATTTGGTCACCTGATGCGAAGAGCTGACTCATTTGAAAAGACTCTGATGCTGGAAAAAATTGAAGGCAGGAGGAGAAGGGGACAACAGAAGATGAGAAGGTTGGATGGCACCACCGACTCAACGGACATGAGTTTGAGTAAACCTCAGGAGTTGGTGATGCACAGGGAGGCATGACGTGCTACCGTCAAAGGGGTAGAAAGAGTCGGATATGACTGAGCGACTGAACTGAACTGAACTGAATCTGGAGAGACTATTTTCTACAGACATTCCTAAACAATATATTATTATAATATATTATAATATATGAGTATAATTATTCTTAATTGTTTATTCTTAATAGAGTTTACCTAAAAGTTAATTATTCATTTACATTTTAAAGAAGTTTCTTCACTCAAGATACTTTCCTTGCTGACAAACTTATAACAGATATAACAATATTTAACATATTAAACCTACATACAATGAAAATATTATGCCTAATGTTAATGACTCTTAGAAAGGCCTTTATTAGCTAGAACAACAAATATTAATACCAGATATTTAATACTGAATATTTCCCAGTTCACATGAACCTTAAATTCATTTAGGTTAATTTCCCTTGTATTTATTTATTTTTTTAATTTTTTTTTTATTATTTGGAGGCTAATTACTTCACAACATTTCAGTGGGTTTTGTCATACATTGACATAAATCAGCCATAGAGTTACACGTATTCCCCATCCCGATTCCCCCTCCCACCTCCCTCTCCACCCGACTCCTCTGGGTTCTCCCAGTGCACCATGCCCGAGCACTTGTCTCAGGCATCCCACATGGGCTGGTGATCTGTATCACCATAGATAATATACATGCTGTTCTTTCGAAACATCCCACCCTCACCTTCCCCCACAGAGTTCAAAAGTCTGTGTCTCTTTTTCTGTTTTGCATATAGGGTTATCGTTACCATCTTTCTAAATTCCATATATATATGTTAGTATGCTGTAATGTTCTTTATCTTTCTGGCTTACTTCACTCTGTATAATGGGCTCCAGTTTCATCCATCTCATTAGAACTGATCCAAATGAATTCTTTTTAAAGGCTGAGTAATATTCCATGGTGTATATGTAACACAGCTTCCTTATCCATTTATCTGCTGATGGGCATCTAGGTTGCTTCCATGTCCTGGCTATTATAAACAGTGCTGCGATGAACATTGGGGTGCACGCGTCTCTTTCAGATCTGGTTTCCTCAGTGTGTATACCCAGAAGTGGGATTGCTGGGTCATATGGCAGTTCTATTTCCAGTTTTTTAAGAAATCTCCACACTGTTCTCCATAGTGGCTGTACTAGTTTGCATTCCCACCAACAGTGTAAGAGGGTTCCCTTTTCTCCACACCCTCTCCAGCATTTATTGTTTGTAGATTTTTGGATAGCAGCCATCCTGACTGGCGTGTAATGGTACCTCATTGTGGTTTTGATTTGCATTTCTCTGATAATGAGTGATGTTGAGCATCTTTTCATGTGTTTGTTAGCCATCTGTATATCTTCTTTGGAGAAATGTCTGTTTAGTTCTTTGGCCCATTTTTTGATTGGGTCACTTATTTTTCTGGAATTGAGCTTCAGGAGTTGCTTGTATATTTTTGAGGTTAATCCTTTATCTGTTTCTTCATTTGCTATTATTTTCTCTCAATCTGAGGGCTGTCTTTTCACCTTGCTTATAGTTTCCTTTGTAGTACAGAAGTTTTTAAGTTTCATTAGGTCCCATTTGTTTAGTTTTTCTTTTATTTCCAATATCCTGGGAGGTGGATCATAGAGGATCTTGCTGAGATTTATGTCGGAGAGTGTTTTGCCTATGTTCTCCTCTAGGAGTTTTATAGTTTCTGGTCTTACATTTAGATCTTTAATCCATGTTGAGTTTACTTTTGTGTATGGTGTTAGAAAGTGTACTAGTTGCATTCTTTTACAAGTGGTTGACCAGTTTTCTCAGCACCACTTGTTAAAGAGGTTGTCTTTTTTCCATTGTATATCCTTGCCTCCTTTGTCAAAGATAAGCTGTCCATAGGTTTGTGGATTTATCTCTGGGCTTTCTATTCTGTTCCTTTGATCTATATTTTTGTCTTTGTGCCAGTACCATACTGTCTTGATGACTGTGGCTTTGTAGTAGAGTCTGAAGTGAGGCAGGTTGATTCCCCCAGTTCCATTCTTCTTTCTCAAGATTACTTTGGCTATTTGAGGTTTTTTGTATTTCCATATAAATTGTGAAATTATTTGTTCTAGTTCTGTGAAAAATACCGTTGGTAGCTTGATAGGGATTGCATTGAATCTATAGTTTACTTTGGGTAGAATAGCCATTTTGACAATATTGATTCTCCCAATTCATGAACACAGTATGTTTCTCCATCTGTTTGTGTCCTCTTTAATTTCTTTCATCAGTGTTTTATAGTTTTCTATGTATAGGAGTTTTGTTTCTTTAGGTAGATATACTCCTAAGTATTTTATTCTTTTGGTTGCAATGGTGAATGGTATTGTTTCCTTAATTTCTCTTTCTGTTTTTTCATTGTTAGTATATAGGAATGCAAGGGATTTCTGTGTGTTAATTTTATATCCTTGAACTTTACTATATTCGTTGATTAGCTCTAGTAATATTCTGGCAGAGTCTTTAGGGTTTTCTATGTAGAGGATCATGTCATCCGCAAACAGCGAGAGTTTCACTTCTTCTTTTCCTATCTGGATTCCTTTCACTTCTTTTTCTGCTCTGATTGCTGTGGCCAAAACTTCCAACACTATGTTGAATAGTAGTGGTGAGAGTGGGCATCCTTGTTTTGTTCCTGATTTCAGGGGAAATGCTATCAATTTTTCACCATTGAGGGTGATGCTTGCTGTGGGTTTGATAGCTTTTATTATGTTGAGGTATGTTCCTTCTATTCCTGCTTTCTGGAGAGTTTTAATCATAAATGAGTGTGGAATTTTGTCAAAGGCTTTCTCTGCATCTATTGAGACAATCATGTGGTTTTTATCTTTCAATTTGTTAATGTGGTGTACTACATTGATTGATTTGTGGATATTAAAGAATCCTTGCATTCCTGAGATAAAGCCCACTTGGTCATGGTGTATGATTTTTTTAATATGTTGTTGGATTGTGTTTGCTAGAATTTTGTTGAGGATTTTTGCATCTATGTTCATCAGTGATATTGGCCTGTAGTTTTCTTTTTTTGTGGCATCTTTGTCTGGTTTTGGAATTGGGGTGATGGTGGCCTCATAGAATGAGTTTGGAAGTTTACCTTCATCTGCAATTTTCTGGAAGAGTTTGAGTAAGATAGGTGTTAGCTCTTCTCTAAATTTTTGGTAGAATACAGCTGTGAAGCCATCTGGTCCTGGGCTTTTGTTTGCTGGAAGATTTTTGATTACAGTTTCAATTTCTTTGCTTGTGATGGGTCTGTTAAGATCTTCTATTTCTTCACGGTTCAGTTTTGGAAAGTTATACTTTTCTAAGAATTTGTCCATTTCATCCAAGTTGTCCATTTTATTGGCATAGAGCTGCTGGTAGTAGTCTCATGATTCTTTGTATTTCAGTGTTGTCTGTTGTGATCTCACCCTTTTCATTTCTAATTTTGTTAATTTGATTCTTCTCTCTTTGTTTCTTAATGAGTCTTGCTAATGGTTTGTCAATTTTGTTTATTTTTTCAAAAAACCAGCTTTTAGCTTTGTTGATTTTTTCTATGGTCTCTTTAGTTTCTTTTGCATTTATTTCTGTCCTAATTTTTAAGATTTCTTTACTTCTGCTAACCCTGGGGTTCTTCATTTCTTCCTTCTCTAATTGCTTTATGTGTAGAGTTAGGTTATTTATTTGGCTTTTTTCTTGTTTCTTGATGTAAGCCTGTAATGCTATGAACCTTCCCCTTAGCACTGCTTTTACAGTGTCCCATAGGTTTTGGGTTGTTGTGTTTTCATTTTTATTCTTTTCTACACATATTTTGATTTCTTTTTCAATTTCTTCTATGATTTGTTGGTTATTCAGAAGCATGTTATTTAGCCTCCATATGTTGGAATTTTTAACAATTTTTTTCCTGTAATTGAGATCTAATCTTACTGCACTGTGGTCAGAAAAGATGACTGGGATGATTTCAATTTTTCTGAATTTTCCAAGACCAGATTTATGGCCCAGGATGTGATCTATTCTGGAGAAGGTTCCATGTGCACTTGAGAAAAAGGTGAAGTTGATTGTTTGGGGTGAAATGTCCTATAGATATCAATTAGGTTTAGCTGGTCCATTGTGTCATTTAAGGTTTGTGTTTCCTTGTTAATTTGGATAGCTGATCTATCCATAGTTGTGAGTGGGGTATTAAAGTCTCCCACTATTATTGTGTTACTATTAATTTCCTCTTTCATACTCGATAGCGTTTGCCATACATATTGTGGTGCTCCTATGTTGGGTGCATATATATTTATAATTGTTATATCTTCTTCTTGGATTGATCCTTTGATCATTATGTAGTGTCCTTCTTTGTCTCTTTTCACAGCCTTTATTTGAAAGTCTATTTTATCTGATATGAGTATTGCAACTCTTGCTTTCTTTTGATCCCCGTTTGCGTGAAATATTTTTTTCCAGCCCTTCAATTTTAGTCTGTATGTGTCTCTGGTTTTGAGGTGGGTCTCTTGTACACAGCATATATAGGGGTCTTGTTTTTGTATCCATTCAGCCAAACTTTGTCTTTTGGTTGGGGCATTCAACCCATTTACATTTAAGGTAATTATTGATAGGTGTGGTCCCGTTTCCATTTACTTTGTTGTTTTGGGTTCACGTTTATAAAACATTTCTGTGTTTCCTGTCTAGAGAAGATCCTTTAGCATTTGTTGAAGAGCTGGTTTGGTGGTGCTGAATTCTCTCAACTTTTGCTTGTCTGTAAAGCTTTTGAATTCTCCTTCGTATCTGAATGAGATCCTTGCTGGGTACAGTAATCTAGGTTGTAGGTTATTCTCTTTCATTACTTTCAGTATGTCCTGCCATTCCCTTCTGGCCTGGAGGGTTTCTATTGATAGATCAGCTGTTATCCTTATGGGAATCCCTTTGTGTGTTATTTGTTGTTTCTCTCTTGCTGCTTTTAGTATTTGTTCTTTGTGTTTGATCTTTGTTAATTTGATTAATATGTGTCTTGGGGTGTTTTGCCTTGGGTTTATCCTGTTTGGGACTCTCTGTGTTTCTTGGACTTGGGTGGCTATTTCCTTCCCCATTTTAGGGAAGTTTTCAGCTATTATCTCCTCGAGTATTTTCTCATGGCCTTTCTTTTTGTCTTCTTCTTCTGGGACTCCTATGATTTGAATGTTGGGGCGTTTCACATTGTCCCAGAGGTCCCTGAGGTTGTCCTCATTTCTTTTGATTCTTTTTTCTTTTTTCCTCTCTGCTTCATTTATTTCCACCATTTTATCTTCTACCTCACTTATCCTATCTTCTGTCTCCGTTATTCTACTCTTTCCCTTGTATTTAGAATTGTTTGATTTGTAAGCACTTACTTTTCTTTAGGCCAATAAGATTAGAGCTCATTTACATACCAATCCCAGCAACACTAACCAAAGGCAGACACACATAAATCCAGACAGACAGAGATCTCACAGTTTTCTGCTTGAGACTGAACATGTGTCTTCGACCTCCCTCCCCCCACCTTGGCTTCAAGTTCTAATTTTCCCAAGGCTGAGCTATCAGCAAAGTGGGCTGTGTATTTCTTTTTCTTTATTGATTTATTTTTATTGAAGTATGGTTGATTTATAATGTTGTTAAGTCCTGTTATACAGCAAAGTGATTTGGTTATACATATATATATATATGTATATAGCTATATATATAGCTTGGATATATATATATAGATATATAGATATAGATATACATATACATATAGATTTGGTTATACACATATATGTGTGTATATACATATATATGTGTGTATATATATATATATATATATAGAGAGAGAGAGAGAGATATATAGATATATAGATATATATTGATAGATAGATATTGATAGATTGATAGATATAGATAAATAAATACATATATACATATATGTATATATAGATATATATGTATATATATAGATATGCATATCTATATATGTATCTATATCTATCTATCTATATCTATCTATATATCTATATATCCATATCTCTATATCTATATCTATATATCTATCTATATCTATATCTATCTATATAGATAGATTTGGTTATACATATATATATGTGTATATAGCTATATATATATAGCATTTTAAAAATATTGTTGTTATGGTGTATCATAGGATATTTTGTTACTTGCAGAACAATTGTTTTATAAAGTTGTGTTAGTTTCTGCTGTACAATGTGAATCAGCTGTATGTATGCATATATTCTCACCCTCTTGAGCCTCCCTCCCACCCATCATCCTACCTCTTTAGGTCATCACAGAGCACCTAGCTGATGCCCTAGGTTATACAACAGTTTTCCACTAGCTATCTCTTTTACACATGGTAGTGTATATAAGTCAATGCTACTTTCTCAATTCGTCTTGCCTTCTCCTTCCCCTACTGTGTAGGATGCAGCTTTTTTACCTTCATTTAATGGGTGAAGACATCCAGAAAGATTATGAAATTTGCCCATGATTCAAATCATTTAGTCAAGACTCCAACCCATGCTGTCTGTCCCCAAAACTTAAATACAAGCCTTTTCACCTGCCTTGACTTCTGCTCATCCCTCTATCTCAGCCTCCCCCCTGACCTCAGCTTCTCTGGTGCCTCTAGCACAGAATCCAGGCTCCCTGACACAGTTCAGAAGGGGTTCGGCCCTCCCTTCCCTCTTTTTTTTTTTAAATTAATTTATTTATTTTAATTGGAGGCTAATTACTTTAAAATATTGTAGTGGGTTATGCCATACGTGAATCAGCCATGGGTGTACATATGTTCCCCATCCTGAAACCCCCTCCCACCTCTTCAAGGACATGATAAGAGTTAACTTCAAGCTTTCTCCTAGGTACATTTTAGTTTAATCAGCTAGCTTTTCTAATTGTGTATGCAAGAAAAATTTTCTAATTGCATATGTCAAAAAATTTTATTTTAACCAGTTTTCTCTGGAGTCTAATATCATGATCATACTGTTTTTCTTTCTTTTTTTTTTTTTTAATTTCTATGGTCACAGTCTCACAGCTAAAGTTTTAGAGAGTGCTCAAATTGCCTCTGATAACAGGGTGGACTGACTGATAAAATGTTGTCCCAGCAGAGATTGTCCCTCCAGGAAGATGCAGTCTTAGTTTGATCATTTCCAGGCTACTGATTATAGGAGGAAATTCCTGGACAAAAGGGAATGTCAGTCCATTTTCCCATCCTCTGTCAATAAAGATCTAATATTTTTAGGCCATTTTTCTTAGTCATTGGATCATAGCCATAGGTTGACCAATAATTTAAAGTTTTTCCAAGGGGTTCCCAGGTGGAGGGGTGGAACGTTAGAGGAAGCACTTCCCATATTAGCTCAAGCAGTTTGTACCAGATGTCTGCATGCTCAAATCAAGCGAACAAAACCAAGCCAAATCAGAACCTCACCTGCCAGAAGTCACACTCCAAATAAAACAAAAGGCACAAATGTCCAGAAATCAAAAGCCAAGTGACAAGAGTGCTCCCAAAATATGGAAAAGTGATGCCCAGAAATCAAAAGCCAGATGGCATAAATGCCAAACACGACTTCCCAGTCCCACTAGATCTGTGACCTGGCAGATTCAGTGCTAGTAGCATTTTTTAGTTCTGATATGCTGCTGCTGCTGCTAAGTCGCTTCAGTCGTGTCTGACTCTGTGTGATCCCACAGACGGCAGCCCACCAGGCTCCCCCATCCCTGGGATTCTCAAGGCAAGAACACTGGAGTGGGTTGCCATTTACTTCTCCAGTGCATAGAAGTGAAGAGTGAAAGTGAAGTCGCTCAGTCATGTCCGACTCTGTGCAACCCCATGGACTGCAGCCCACCAGGCTCCTCCATCCATGGGATTTTCCAGGCAAGGGTACTGGAGTGGGTTGCCATTGCCTTTTCTGTTAGTTCTGATATAGTTTCAAGCAATTTTTTGTTGTTTTCCTGAAAAGAAGTTACTTTATCATTTCCTCTTTTAGAAGGTTCTATATACCAGTCAAAGTAAGCATGGCCAGGCTTTACTAACTGTGTGCACAGAATATCAATTTTGAAATGTCAAAAGAGCCCCAATCTGGCCATTTGAGGTTGAAATCTCTTCTAGTATAATTTCCCCAATTACCTAGGTACTTGCAAGTATGAGCTCCATACCTATTGTACATGAGTCTAGCTGGAGTATTAGTCAGAGGTTGACGTTATGACACACCTCCATTTCTGTTTTTGAGATTCTGTTTCCTATTTTGAGTTTGTCAGAGATAAAAATCACTAATGAAATTGTGTAGTGGACCTGTGTGCTGCTTATGAGCTTAACTCCTCCAGGAGTCACTAAGTATATATATTTTTATTCAGTTGAGGTAACTCTTTTTTAAAATAATTTTTTAAACTTCATTGGAAACAATAGACTTTTCTTCCAAAGTTTTCCTGTTGATATTGTTAATCGCTCTTATTAGCATCTGTAAGACTCATTGAGGGGAAGGCCACAATGAAACTTCCCAGACCAGTTTTTCTCATTCTAAAGGAAGGTTCTTAATTTGACTTTTGTTTTACAGGTACCAATGAAACAGTTGTTTGCAATGAGAACACTCTAGATTTAATAATGTGTTAGTTTCTTTGGCTGATACCAAAAGGTATGCATGTGGGGGGGGGGGTGTCTGACTGCTCGCTGCTCAAAAGCCAGTAAACAGGCTAGATTGGTGGAAAGTCAACTACAAATTGGCACTTACCAATGACTGAACAACAAAGGAATTTGCCATCTGCATCTATGGAGATTGAACTCCATTCTGCTATAGCTGTTGACCTTCAACAACCCCTGAGGGAATTCAGGGTGGAGTGAGGCACTCTGTGCTCCAGGGAATCTGGTGGGACAGGTTTTTAGATAGTTGGATGTTTTCAGGAACAGATTTTATGATCTCAGTCTTTGCATCTCCTCATATCTAAAGAAGCACTAAATACCTTTATAGTGACATCAGATCCTCATGACTAACAAAAAGTCTTTTGTAAAATGAGTGCTTCATGGTATTGAACTCTCCCTTCACCAAAACTTTATATATTGAGCTTCACCCACTACCACGTTGGAGCAGTCTCTCGGAACTATCTGAGATGCTGCCGCCTGGGCTGCAGTCCTTATTTTGCCCAAAATAAAACTTAACTCAAAACTCTCAAGTTGCACATCGTTTTTAGTCAACAAAAGGAAAATGTGCTTTATTTCAGATGCCTGAAGCAGGGTGGGGGGTGTGGAGGATGGTGGACATCTGTCCAAATGCTGACCCACTCACCGCCCCAGACAAGCAGGGGGTGAGAGCTTTTATAGGCAGAGTCGAGGCGGGGGGGGGGGGGTGCAACATGCAGAAAAAGCACAGTCATCTCTAACAGTCATCTTCAAATTCATCATCAGTGGTCTGACTAGCATGATTTTGGTTGTTTTAGGTACAATTAATCTTCAGTTCCGGGTGCAATTGTTCCCATTTCTTTGCCGTCATTTATGAGAATTGTGGCAGCTCAAGTCCTGGGTACAGTCTGATCATCATGTAGTTAACTTCTCCACCTGGTGCTTTAGTATCTATAAGACAGCTCACAGGATATGGTTCAGAATATTATCTACAGCCCTTGAGAAAGAACTAAATGTCCTTGACTAGGTTTAATGACTACATTATTGTTATTTTGTCTCCTTTAACTGTTTTCCTTTGTTTCCATATTTCTCACTTTTCTGATTAAACTTATTCTTTGACTAAAGTTTTCCACAGGCAAAAGACAGGCAGAGAACATAGTTTGGAGGTGGGGGTGGGGGAGGGGCCATATGATCCTGCTCCATTTCATGACTGCCAAAAAATGATCTCAGCAGAGATATCCAAACCATTAAGATGCAAAAAGACCTCTTATAGGCCTAACACAAGCAAAAAACACAAAAGAACAACCTAGGAAAATCAGATACAACATTTACATCTCAAAGACACAGAAAAATCAGAGCTTCTCCCTAGAAGGACTTGTTCAAGGTTTTACCAGGCCAGTTTTTAATTTTTAGCTGTGTACACATTAAAGAGCCCTCTCATTATTTAGGGTGAGATTTAATTTCTCCAATTAACTAGATATTTGCAAGTATGAGATCTGTATGTCTTTCTATAATGGAGTCACCTTGGTGTCTTTCAATCAAGCCACTCCCCATTGCCTTCCAATGGGTGGGTATTTCCCTGGTAACTTTTAACCCGCCCACCTCCCCCCACAAGTGTCTTTCAACTGGACCAATATTTCCTATGTATCTTTCCACTGAGCCCCACCCTGTATCTAGACCCTGATGGGTATGTCCCAATGTCTTTCAACCAACAACCCCCCCACCTGAGTACCCTTCAACTGAGAGGGGGTGGCTACCTGCTACACCCACACCAAATAAAAATTCAGGATCTCACCCAATATGGGAGATTGGGGAACCAGGAGAGACTTACTCAAATTCTTCCTGAACTTTTGAGGAAGCAGATGGGCACAAGGGGCCTCTGCTGGTACCGAGGCTCCAGTTTCTCATAGAATTCAGGCAGAGGAAAGAAATCCTTTCTGGGTCCCTTCATGTTGGTTGCCAAAACTGTCACTAAAAAGTTAGTCACAATCTGAAAGTAGAGAGTTATTTTATTTGGTGGAATGTTAAGGACTCTGAGCCTGGCAGGCAACATCTCAATAGCCCTGAGAAAATTGCTCTGAGGCTAACTAGCCATACTAGTTTGCAACAAAGGAGACAGGGAGCTTGAATGTCAAAGATTATTTTGAGGTAAGGAAAATCAGATATCAAGTAAAAGAATTTAGCATTCTTCTGTATATGGGAAGATGTAAGCCTCTGGGCAAATTGAATTCATTCCTTTCATATGTACCTCAGCTATCTGGGGCCAAATCCTGTTTCCTGATTGTTTACATCCTTAATTCCTTGTTCACCTTAAGGAGTGGTAGATGTGGCAGATGGCTGCTTCTTACATTCCTTCCCCTCCGCCCTCCCACATTTTGGGAGCCCTCATTCACATTTGGAGGTCTGAAGTCACTAATGGCTGTGACATTTCTTGTTTATTGATATGGCAGGAGATGTTTTATTTCACACACACTTCTCTTTCCACTTTTGCTGCATATGGTTTGGTGTCATATTTTAAAAATCATTGCCAAGGCTAATATCAATGATATTTTCTGCTATGTTTTCTTCTAGTCATTTACTGTTTCAGGTGTTATTCTTAAGTCTTTAATCAATTTTGAGTTGATTTTTGTATATGGTGTGGGTCCAATTTCATTCTTCTGCATGGGGTAGTCAACTTTCTCAGCATCATTTATTGAAGAGATTACCATTTCCCTATTATGTGTTTTGGTGCCCTTATTAAAGATCAGTTGACTGTAAATGCATGGATTTACTCTGGGCTTTCTATTCTGTTCCATTGATCTATATGTCTATTTTGATATAAGTACCATACTATTTTAATATTTGTAGATGTGTCATTGCAACTCATTTCTTAAATTACCTTTTAATATAGGCAAAATAAAGCCTTCTGAAGGCTCAGGACAGCTTTCTTGGCTAATTTTGGTCACCCATGTGGCTTGTCCTAGAAATGTATAATTATGAAGTGTTTGTTAGTTTCGTGTCATTGCAGAAACCAGTACTCAAGAACAAAGCACCACACTCGGAGAATTGGAGAGCTCAGGTTTATTACGCTGGCTGACCCAGAGGAGTTAACACTCCAAGGTCTGAGCCCTGAACAAAGGGGTTACAGTTTTTATACACAGACAGGCATGGATAAGTGGATTTGCAGGTTTGCAGGGGCTGGAGGATTGCAAAGAGCAGGACAAGGGTGAGTGAGATAAGCTCCATTTCCTAGTATTATGAGTCTCCACTTTCTGAGACTATGTGACCTACGTGATCCAGACTTTGCAAGGAGCAAGCTGAGTTAAAGAGGCAGAAGGGGCAGGAGGTTATGTAAAATTTTAGCTCTTCCTCTTCATTTCCCCCTCTTGATGCTTCTATCACTCATTGTAGAAAACTTTATCTCATGTTTTGGTAGGACATTCAGAGCGCCCCATCATTTAGGGGCTATATTGAGCTATTACCATTTGTAACTTTATGGATTCAATTTTGAGAGGTTATCAACTGGGTCATAGCATTGAGACTACAAGGGCCAAACAAGAGTGCTACAAAGAACATGAAGAGAGGACCGGTTAAAGGGAGAAGCCATGATGCCCAGCTCCAGATATTGTTCCAGTTACCCAAGGAATTTGTTAGTTCCTCTCTCCTTTTCATGATTTATTCCCTTAGCTGTCAGGCCATGTCCCTGACCATTCCTGATTGGTTTACATAAAAGCAGCACTTTTCATTTAAGAAGAGGTAGAGTCCTCCCTTTTCAGCTGTCAGTAAGTCTAGCCCTCTGTAATTTCTGTAAAACCAGAATTTCTGTAAAACCACCTCAGCCAGGGAATCTAGTTGGTCCTGTAAGGCCACCAAAGATTTGGCTACTTTCTCAATATCGTCTGTGAAGTCCTTGGATAGTGTATGGTAGAAGGTGGTTGATGAAGCAATTCCTCCTAGTCCCATACCTATCCCAGCTATAATTCTAAGACCAACTAGTAGGGTAAAAACTGAATGGCTCTTTTTGACCACATATGTGGTCAGAGGTACAGTGAGAGTCTGGTTGTTAGAGACAATATTCATCTGGGGAATGAGGAAAGTTAAGGTGCAGATATCCATCCAGTTGATTGGTAGACATAAGTAAGCATCTGCCTCACAAACAAAAACAAAAGGTCTTGATGGGAGCAGCACCATATTGTGCTTGTGGGAGGATGAGTGGGCCACTCACTTTTTAAAGTTTGATTTTATTTGTCCCTGGTTAAATTGCCTACAGGTTCAGTTCTTCCATCATTTGTAAAGCATTCTGGAGCCTTTTGAGTTAACTCAATTGTCGTTAAGATTGGCCCTTGTAAGGATGGATCTATAGGAGTTCTCATGGCTGTTGCATTATTCAATGGTACTGGTGTAGCTAAGTACTGTGGAGCTCCTGCTGCAGCTGTTGATGCTAAGTTGCTTCAGTCGTGTCCGACTCTGTGTGTCCCCATAGATGGTAGCGCACCAAGCTCCTCTGTCCCTGAGATTCTCCAGGCAAGAACACTGGAGTGGGTTGCCATTTCCTTCTCTGATGCATGAAAGTGAAAAGTGAAAGTGAAGTCGCTCAGCCGTATCTGACTCTTAGCAACCCCATAGACTGCAGCCTACCAGGCTCCTCCGTCCATGGGGTTTTCCAGGCAAGAGTACTGGAGTGGATTGCCAGTGCCTTCTCCAGTGGAGCTTCTAACAACAAGCAAAGCCAGCAATCCCTGGCCAGCTGGAGGTTGGTGTCATTAAGAAGGTGATGAGTTGCATTGAGGTACAGATGAGGGCCTAAGGGGGATTTAACTCTGTAACCTGGGTCATACTGCCAACAGGAAGAGCCTGATTTTTTTAGGGCAAAGTTGGTCTGTGATTTCATTTGTCTGCATTATTGTCCCTGTCCAGTAGGTTTTTCCATTTATTTGGCAGACAGACATCTGTTCTGGGTTGTAACATTTGCATGCCATTTGGGAGTAGACGGAGGCACGGGAGCATGATGGCAGTGCTATGGTGTTGGGATACCACCCAAAGTTTGGATCCTCTGGTGGGGGAAAGGTAGCAGGAGCATGGGGCATAACTGATAAACATTTTTGGCACCCAAGTCCCTGGATATATATCACATGATTATGAAGGCAGTCGGTTATTGGCCTATAGGATTGGCTATCTATACATTACTCTAGTTGATGGTTAAGTAAGTGATTTTCCAAGGGTTGACTGTAATGTTGACAGGTGCATGATGAATAAGGAATGGCACCATCTGTTATAGCAAGGACACCAAAAGGCTGCAAATCATCTTGCACATAACAAATGTTATGCTAGAATGCTAGCAAAAGGTTTTCTCCCCATTTTGGGGTTGTCATGGCTATAGCAACTGAGACTATCATGAAGGGGGATCAGCTATATTGTGAGCGATTTAGTTGGGAGAATTGATCATAAGAGATATCTAATAAGAATGAGTCTTCCCATTATGGTGAGATAACAGACAGCTAACTGCAGCTTCTGACCGAAATCCCAGTCCTGGGGTGTGACTGAAGTTATTCCTGCAGCAAAGAGCACAGCAATAATACCAATCAGGTATAGAGGCCAAGGTTGACGATGAAAATCCGATATTTTGATAGCCAGATCCTCAAGCTTCCACCGTGCCTTGACCAACCAGCTGCCGGAGTGTGGCTGGAGCAAGGCTGAAGAACCCTCAAGTTTCTGCCTTGCGTGGACTAGTCAGCTTCTGGAGTGATTAGAGCAGAGTTCAGCATCTTTCATGAATGAGGGCTGTTGTTTTTGAAACCAGAACTTGAGGGGTTTTCAGGGTCCCAAATTGCTTTCCAGGTTTCCTCATCACAGGAAGTCTCTTCCTTCTTGACTCTGGTGTGGTGGATCCAAAGGATGAAGCCTGTAACTTTAACACCAGTAAGGGTTGCCAGGACGACCATGTGAGGGCCTATCCAAACTGGCTGAAGTGATTCTTTTTTCCAATCTTTAACCCATACCTCGTCTCCTGGCTGATAGGGATGAACCCAATTGCCCAAAGGAATGAGTGTCCTTCCTAAGGTCTCTTAGGTGATATGGTGGAAGACTTTTCCCAGGGCCTGGAGGTGTCAGGACATCTCCAGGTCAGCTAGTTGTTGGGGGTTTCCCTTGAGTTTTCCTGTCACTGGAGGTGTTCTCTCATATAAGATCTCAAAGGGAGAATAACTTGAAGACCTCGAGGTTCACCGGGCTCAGAGTAAGGATAGGGGTAACATGTCAACCCAAGATAGCTGGGTCTCCTGATAGAGTTGAGCTGATGTAGTCTTGAGGGTCCGATTCATGTGTTCAACTTTCCCTGAGCTCTGTGGTCTATAAGTGGTGTGAAGCTTCCATTTTATTCCCAGTGTCCTGGATAAAGTTTGGATTATCTCAGACACAAAAGCTGGCCCATTGTCAGAACCTATGGAGAGAGGAAGCCCATATCTTGGGATTATGTCTCTTAGTAGGGCCTTGGCCACTTCTCGTGCCAATTCAGTGTGTGTGGGAAAGGCTTCAGCCCATCCCAAGTAGGTGCAGACCTACAACTAAATACTTATAGCCCGTATAGGACTTGACTTCAGTAAAGTCCACTTCTAGCTCTTCAAAGGACAGTGTCCCAACTGTCTGCACCCCTGGGTTGGGTCTTGGTCATTGGCTGGCATTGCTTTGTGCACAAGTCACACATATAGCACTGATCTGGGTACACAGAGTTGGGAGCTTAGGAACAAAATAGTAGTGGCTCAGTAAGCTCTCCAGAGCAGTTTTTCCTAAATGAGTTGTCTCATGATGTTGTTTTATCAGCTGGAGTGTTATATTGCTGGGGACAAAGAGTCTTTGGTCTGGGAGCTTCCACCAAGCCCTCTTTTTCTTTTATTCCTCCCTCATTTAGAGCCCATTTTTCTTCCTCCTTGGTATATCTCGGGGATGGAGCAATTCTGGTGCCAAGAGGACCTTAAAGATTGACTCAGGGCCTACTGTGGGGCTCCATTGGTCACCGTCTCCTTGGCTGCCTGGTCAGCCAACCAATTTCCTTTGCTGATTGGATCAGTTCCTCACTGATGGCCTTTACAATCGATGACTGCCACTTGGGAAGGCTTCCAGACTGCTGCTAACAGCTGAAGGATTTCTTTTTTTGTTGTTTTGAATCTCCTTTCCTCCTGCTGTCAATAGTCCCCTTTCTTTATAAATGGCTCCATGAACATGTAAAGTAGCAAAGGCATACCTTGAATCAGTATAGACGTTGGCCTGTTTCCCTTCACCATGTCTTAGCTAGGGAGTGCCCATAGCTCAGCCCATTGTGCTGACCACATTTTGGCAAGTCCTCAGCCTTCACTATCTCGTCAGTTGTTGTTATGGCATAGTCTGCTTTGCGCTGCCCATCTTGGATGAAACTGCTTTCATCAGTGAAGAATTCCAGTTCTGGGTTCTGGAGAGGAAAGTCCATCAGGTCTGGTCTGCTCATGTAAATCTCATCTATGACCTCCTCACAGTTATGATCAGGGGTTCCTGCTTCCATACGTAAAAAGGTGGTGAGGTTCAGTGTCCACACAGTCTCGTGTTGGACCCGTGGGTTTTTGCAAAGCAGTCCTTGATAGTGAATCATCCTGGAGTTGGTCAGTCACTTATACCCCTGACTGTTCATCAGGGCAAAAACAGCATGCGGAGCCTTTACATTTATACTTTGCCCTAGAGTAGAGCTTATCTACTTCTCTGATCAAAACCACAGTGGCAGCTAATGCCCGGAGGAATGGTGGCCATCCTGCAGCCACTGGATCCAGTCATTTGGACAGGCATGTGACTGGGCACTGCCATGGCCCAACTGTTTGTGTGAGGATCCCCAGTGCAGTGAGATTTTTTTTTCATATACAAAGAAGTTAAAGTCCCGTGTCACATCTGGCAGTCCTAATGTTGGAACACTGGTCAAGAGTCTGTTTATCTCTTTGAGGCCGTTTCCTATTCAGGTCCCCACTCCAGGGGGTCCTTACTAGACCCTGTTGTGGCTTTAAACAAAGGCTTGGCAATTTCAGAGAAACTCAGTATCTAAATTCGGCAGAATCTTGCAGCCCTGAGGAACTCATAGACTTCTTTATTGGTGTTTGGCCAAGATAGTGAACAGATGGCTTGTTTCCTCTCATGTCCAAGCTCCCGATGCCCTTTTGAGATGAGAAACCCGAGGTACTTGACCTCCTGTCTGCAGATCTGAGCCTTTTTCCATGACACCTTATACCCTGTGGTGGAGAGTAGGGCCAACAGGGCTTTGGTGCCTTTCCAGAAGTCCCCTTGGGTGGGATTGGCTAGCAACAGGTCATCCATGTACTGGAGTAGAGTGCAGTTGAAAGTTTCTCTGGGAAAGGCAGCAAGGTCCACAGCCAAGTCTTCGCCAAACAGGGTAGGTGAGTTTTTGAAGCATCCTGGCAGTCGGGTCCAAGTCAACTGTGTCTTTCTCCCGGTGTGTGGGTATTCCCCTTCAAAGGAAAACAAGAATTGACTGACTGGTGACTGCTGAAGGCAGAAGCATCCTTGAGATCAAAGCAGGTGAACCAACTTGCCTGAGTGGGTAAGAGACTCAAGAGAGTATAGGGATTTGGGACCACTGAATGGATGGTGATCACTGCACTGTTGATGGCATGGAGGTCCTGGACAGGGTGGTCATTCCCTCCAGACTTTTTGACTGGTAAGAGTGGAGTGTTCCAGAGAGACTGACATTCAATCTCGGCATCTCGTAGGTGCTGGATGTGGTCCCAAATTCCCAGGCGTGCCTCCCATGGTACTGGATATTGTTTCTAACAGGAGTGTCTCCTGGCCTCAGGTCCACTACAATGCACACATGATTTTTGGCCAAACTTGGGGGCACCTTCTCTGCCCAGACATCAGGGAATGCTTTTAGCAATCTGGGGAGATTTATTTGTTCCCTCCCTGAGGAATAGAGACACCATTCATCTTCCCTGGGCATGGTCAAGGCCATCACCAGAGCCAATTGGCTCCCCAGGGTGACACTCGCAGGCTTTCTGGGGGCAAAGGTGATTTGTGCCCCCAGCATTGTCAGTAAGTCTCTACCCAGCAGGGGAATGGGGCATTCCAGTAAGTAGAGAAATTCATGAGTCACCAGATGGCCCCCTAGTTGACACAAATGGGCCTTGCAAAATGAGTGGGCTGTCATGTCCCCTGTGGCCCCAACAATAGTTACTCTTTGGCCTGTAAGGGGAGCCACAAGTGTGGTTACCATGGAGTGTTCATCTCCAGTATCCACCATAAAAGTCATTGATTGGCCACCTTTCATCGTGACCATAGGCTCCTGGGGGCCCAGGATCAAGGATCCTGGTCTCCCCTACTCTGATTCTGCTCCAGCCAGGCCAACAAGGTTTTGGATGGCTGGCTCAGGCTGGTACCTTTCTTTGCTGGGTCGACTGAACTTCTTTGACCCTTTAGATGTCCCTCTGCAATGGGCACACATTCTTCCAGTGTCCGGTCTCTTTGCAATAGGCACACTGGTAGTGATGTAGTGGTCTCTTCTTAGGTTCCCCTTTTCACGAGGGAACAATCTGTTTCACTTGATCTGAACTACACAATGCTGCTGCTAGCAGGGGTGTTTTCTGTTTCTTTCTTTCTTTTTTTTTTTTTTATCTGCTTCTCATTGGGCTTCACAGTCTCGGTTCACAAAGACTTTATTTGCCACTTCCAGGAGCTGTGTGGCATTCATCCCAGTGAAGCGTTCCAGCTCTTGGAGCTTTCATTGAATGTCTGCACAGGATTGAGCCACAAAGGCAGCATTATCATCTGTTGACTCTCAGTTGTCTCAGGGTCCAATCGGGTGTATGTACAGAATGCTTCACACAGTCTTTCATAGAAATCGATGGGAGTCTCATCCGCTTTTTGGATTATCATTGTAATTTTGGTGGGCTTTTGGCTCCCGTTCAAAGTCCATGTAGAAGAGCATCACGGTAGTGACCCCCAGGGTTTCTTGTCTTTCTCTGGTATTGTAATCCCAATTAGGTCTCATCTCTGGCATTGCTTCTCATGCCCATCCTTCTACATCTAAGACCTCTGCTGGGTCTTGTTTTTGGAGCCATTTTTGGACTTCTGTTGAGATGCATTGCCTTTATTCAGTGGTGAAGCGAGACATAAGGAGCTGGTGACAGTCATCCCATGTAGGCTGATGAGTGTGGAAAATGGACTCTAGAAGATCAATCATAGCCTGTGGTTTATCAGAGTATGCTGGGTAATGATGTTTCCAGTTTAGGAGATCAGTAGTGCTGAAGGGCTGGTAATAGAGGATAGAGCGACCAGGCTAGACTGAGCCATCCTCGTTCACTTGCTGAGGACCCTGAGTTTCTCGCAGTGGCATCTGACAGGCTGCAGCCAGCTAGTTAGATTGTTTGGCTGAATGAAGCTACTTCCCTACTGGCTTGGGGCTGGAGTCTCGCTCATGAGATGGTTGAGGGGACACAGAGGGACGTGAACTGTCTGGCAATGGGTCCGGCAATGGCTGTGCTGGGGCTTGTGGAGTAAGGGGATCGTATGGCAGCGGCAGCAATGGGTCTTTCACTGGATCTCCCTGGAAAATAGTTTGTTTTTGTTTTTCTTTCCTTTTTCTTTCTTTTTTTCTGAGTTGTTGGGCCACAAATACCCTGTTCTGTCCCTGTCTGTTTGTGCAAAATCTTGCCCAAGGGGGCAGGGTCTGTGCTATCAGAAGCCAGGAGTCTATGTATGGAAACTGATCTGGATGCCCTGGAGTCCCAGTGACTACCTGATGCACTGCTTAAACAGTAGGCAGGTCGAGAGTGCCCTCTGGCGGCCATCCAACATCAAAGGATGGCCAATTGAGTTCACTTAAGTTACGAAGCTTCTGGAGGAGGCGGGGGGGGGGGGGGGGCGTCATATTGACTCTGTAATCTCCTGCAAAGCCCTTATTAAAGTTCTTTATCATGCAGCCTAGAACTATTGGCTTAGAGGAACTTCCACCCATGTTGATAAATGTAATCTACCTGGCAGGTTTTTGAGGAAAAGCTGATCTCTTAGATGTCAACTCAAGGAGTTAGTTGACAGAAGAATAACAAGTAACCAATAATTTCTCCCTCCCTGTGTATCCCGTCCTGAGTCAGTGGTGCAAAGACAAACAAGCATGGGTGCCCCCTCAAAAGAGGAGACCATTCAGGTGCCCACTTGGCTTCATCCTTGGGGGAACTTAGGTGCTTCTTAGCATTGGTGGATCAGTATAAACCTCTGACCTGGATCTGTCTTGCAGAGAGGGACTGGGTCCCCCAGAGCCAGACACCTTGAGCCATATGAGATCACCACAGAACCGTAAGCTAGGGCCCACTCAGACTCTGTAGCCATGAAGGCTGTGAAGTCACACATTTGAGCCTGAAGTGCAAGTGAATCAGGCCACACACTTGCTCACATTCGGTTTTCGTCCACCTGCCCACTCTCCCGAGGGAGATTTAAGACACCTCTTAGCATTGGCAGGTTGGTATAAACCCCTGACCTGGACCAGCCTCGCAGGGAGGTATCAAATTCCCCAGAGACTGGCACCACCTTTCAACTTCATGAGGTTGTCATGGGACTACAGGTTTTGGATCCTCTCAGGCTCCGTAGTCCAAGGATTGTGGAGCTCACTTTCACTTCCTTCCATCATCAATCATGCACACACAGTCACTCAGAGGTTATCACAATACCTCCATTTTCCAGAGTCCCCAGGTCTCCCTATCTGATGTTCCCTTCCTGGGAGTTCCAAGGAGGTGATCGGTCTGCTCTTCTACCCATTGGGGTAGGAACTGACTGGGGACTGGCCCTGGGACCTTACTTGATCCTGTGGCCATTCCTGGTGAGTTGGTCCGTCCCTCCAATGAATCCGGTCAGGGCTCCGCATCCAGAGTCAGAACACTGGTTCTCTGAAAGAGAACCCAGAATACCGTCAGGTGGCACGCCTTCTCGTTCATCTGCACCTCCTCGTTCATCTCGGGGCCCCTCTGTTCTGACCTGGCCAAGCCACCAGTCCAGTGGCTCAAGGGTCCAGTGTAGATGGAATCTCGCTGGGGCCTCCAGAAATGCTGGAGAAACCAGTACTTGAGAAACCAAGCACCACACTCGGAGAATTGGAGAACTCAGGTTTATTACACTGGTGGACCGAGAGGAGTTAACACTCCAAGGTCTGAACCCTGAACAAAGGAGTTACAGAGTCTTTACACATGGACAGGCATGATTAAGTGAGTTTGGAGGTTTGCAGGGGCTGGGCAATTGCAAAGAGCAGGACAAGGGTGAATGAGATAAGCTCCAGTTCCTAGTATTGTGAGTCCCCACTTTTTGTGATATAGACTTTGCAAGGAGCAAGCTGAGTTACAGAGGCAGAAGGGGCAGGAGGTTATGTAAAATTTTAACTTTTCTTCTTCAATGTAATGGACCAGCCATAAATCTCAGCCTTGTCTCAAGTAGGGAGTTAAAGCTCTGAAAATGAGAACTAGTAACTGATTGCAAAGAGTTCAGTGCAGCTGCTGCAGCTGTTTTCATCTCTTTATAAGTTATTTTCTCAGTACAGCAGTTAACAAGGTCTCATTACTATTTTTTATGCACTTACCTCACAAGTGGCACTTGCTATGTAATTGTTATTAGGCTAAAACAATACAGATGGCCTCTTTTATTCATCTTGCTTAGAAACGCAAGTATAGCTACTTCCTAAAATGGAGTCATAGGAAACCGTCTTCCTGTGCCATATCAGAATGTTATTTATTTATTCTGCTTTACTGTGAGAAGTTTAAAAACAATGGAAACAAACTAAAAGATAAAAATAATAAGGAAGGGAGATAATAAAACTTTCACATGACGACTTCAGTTTGAGGTTTAATATGCTGCTCCTGCTAAGTCGCTTCAGTCGTGTCCGACTCTGTGACACCATAGACGGCAGCTCACTAGGCTCCTCTGTCCCTGGGATTCTCCAGGCAAGAACACTGGAGTGGGTTGTCATTTCCTTCTCCAATGCATGAAAGTGACAAGTGAAAGTGAAGTCGCTCAGTCGTGCCGGACTCTTAGCGACCCCATGGGCTGCAGGCTACCAGCCTCCACCATCCAAGGGATTTTACAGGCAAGAGTACTAGAGTGGGTTGCCATTGCCTTCTCCGGAGGTTTAATATAGCCAAGGGTGATTTTGAGTTTTTTAAATGTTCAGATCATTGACCATTTTTTCTGAAACTTAACATTTGAAGAGTACAGTATAGTTAACAAAATGGCTGGGTTTGTTTGAAAAAGGGCTATATAACTCGAAATTGTAAAGAAAACACTCTCGTAGGAGAGTAGCTGAGAGATGTTACCCAAAATGTTCAAGTAGATATAACGGGAGCTCTTTATTTTGTTAAAAGTTGGCTCTTCAATAATATAGTTTAAACCAAGTCTTTTGTTTATACCATGAATCTAAAATATGTATGAAAATCTAATCATGTCAAGAATATGGAAGGAAGTTCAGAGAAACAAAGTCATGAGTATGTGACAACAGCTATTATTATAGGCATAAAAATTATAATACCATAATATTTTTTATAAAAGTCACCTTGATTATGCACCAGTGTAACAAATTAGGAAAATGCACTGCAGCTATATTACAGGATAATGCAATATGTGTGTGATTTCCCACACTATCCTTGCCAATGTTTAAAATATTTTACACAGAGGAGAAATTACTCTCATTCATAAATCTCAAGTAATGAGAAAGAGAAAATTGGAAAACATTAAGGGCTTTGAGTCTCTCATGTCATTTGCCCTTGGTTGTTATCATTGGCTTAAAATAATGTGCTGCTCTGTTTATTGTTTTTCTGCCTACTTCTTTTTTGGAGGAAAGTTGGAACTGAAAAATATATGAAGATCCAAACAAAACTAAACAATGCAAATAACACACTCTGCATGTATTTTGAGGGATATAAACCTGTTACAATGCTGTATAAATCTAAAAGGAGTTCAAAACACTTAAAAATATTTTTTGAGCCAAGAGAAACCCTTTCAGGAATCAGGAAGTTAAGGTCATTTTCAGTATTTTAAGTTTGGAATAGTACATGGTAAAAAAAATTTTAGGGATATATTCTTTCATTCCTGAAAACTTATTAGTTTTTTCTTTCTTAAGAATATGTTGTATAAGCACCCTAGAGCTAACTCTTAATTAAACCAAATTAAGCCAATATCAATTTATTTGGAAAGGTGGTTCTTCTACTATGGTATCAAAAACCAGAAAAATTACATATGACTTCTTATATTGTTTTGGAAAATATATTAACATAAAAGTTGATGTTCTTTTATAGCTTCACTTTGCCAACAATAATAGGAAGGTTTCCTAAAATATATGTATTTTGCTCTATAAAAAGTGTCAAAGATAAAGCAACCTAGACTCATGTTAAAGTGGTAAGGACAGATGTTTCCCAGTTTTATTGTGATATAATTGACATATAACAATGAAAAAAGTTAAGGTGTACAACATAATGACTTGACTTTCATATATTGTGAAATGATTGCCACACTAAGTTTAGTTAACAACCACCATACAATATGGATTTTAAAAAAGCAAAAAGAAAAAGAGGAAAGAAATACACTTTTATTTTCTTGAGATGGGACTTAGAATCTTTCAAAAATACCAATATAGCAGTGTTAACTGTTAACTATAGGCATCATGCTGTACATTATATACCTAGTACTTACTCATCTTATGACTGTAACTTTTGATCACTTTTATCCAATTACCCCACCTCTCGTCCCCCAATAACCACAAATCTGATCTGCTTTTCTATGAATTTGTACCTATGACAGATACATTCATCTGTCATTGGACACTTAGGTTGTTTCTACGTCTTAGCAATTGTAAATAATGCTGCTATGAACATAGTGATGCATATATCTCTTTGACATAATGTTGTTATATCCTTCAGATACATCCCCAGAAGTGGAATTGCCAGATCATATGGTTGTTCTATTTTTAATTTTTTGAGTAATCTCCATACTATTTTCCATAATTGCTGTAGCAATTTACAATTCCACCAACAGTATACAAGAATTCCCCTTTCTCCAAATCCTTGTCAGCATTTGCCACGAAATTATTATATCTTTAATAATTATTTAAAAAGATATTATTATCATGCCAGTTATTTTAACATGGCATGAGGAAATCTCATTGTAACTTTTTAAAATAATTTATTTATTTTTAATTGAGGGATAATTGCTTTACAGTATTGCATTGGTTTCTACCAAACAACAACATGAATCATCCATAGGTTTACCCATGCCCCCTTCCCACGTGAACATCCCTGCAATCTTGCTCCCAATCTCACCCATCAAGGTTGTTACTGAGCCCCAGTTTGACTTCCCTGAGTCATATGACAAATTCCCATTGACTATTTTACATATGATAATGTATGTTTCCTTGTTACTCTCTCCATGTACCCCACCCTGTCCTTCCCACCCCTCCCATCCATGTCCATAAGTCTGTTCTCAATGTCTGTGTCTCCACTACTGCTCTGTAAACAGGTTCATCAATATCATCTTTCTAGATTCCATATATATGCATTAGCATGCAATTTCTATTTTTCTCTTTCTGACTAACTTCATTCTGTATAATAGGCTCTAGGCTATTCCATCTCATTAATATTCTATTGCATATATGTACCACAGTTTCTTTATCCATTCATCTGTTAATGGACATCTAGGTTGCTTCCTTGTCCAAGCAATTGTAAATAGAGCTGCAGTGAACATTGGGGTATCTGTGCACTTTTTATTTGCATTTCCATAATTATCACTGATGTTGAGCACCTTTCATGTGTCTGTTGGTCACTCATAGATTTTCTTTGGAAAAATATCTATTTGGGTCTTTTGCCTGTTCTTAATGTTTTTCCTATTGAGTTGTATAAGCCATTTATATATTTTGTATGGTAACTCCTTATTAGATATATGTTTTGCAATTATTTTTCTCATTCCACAATTGTCTTTTCTTTTTGTTGATCACATATTTTGATTTTCAGAATCTTCCCAGTTTGATGTAATCCCACTTGTTTAATTTTTATTTTGTTGCTTGAACTTTAGGTGTCATATCCAAAAAAATCATGGCCAAGACTCATTTGAAGAGGCTTTTTTCTTCTGTTTTCTTCTAGACATTTTATGGTTTCCAGTCTTAACATTTAAGCCTTTAGCCCATTTCAGGTTAATTTTTGTGACTGGTATAAGATACAGGCCTAGCTTTAGTTTTATAGAGTGAATATCCATTTCCCCCAACATCATTTGGTTTAGAAACTGTTTCTTTTTTAATTATGAATATAGTATTGAAATAAATAAGAGTCCAGTGTAAAATAAACTCAACTTTGACTTGTACAGGCGTAACAGGGTATTTTAAAAGGAGAATGAGGGTATAGAAAGGGAATTGTGTGTGTGTGCTCATTTGTGTTCGACTCTTTTGGACTCCATGGACTGTAGGCCGCCAGGATCCTCTCTCTATGGAATTTTACAAACAAGTATATTGGAATGGATTGCCATTTTCTGTTGACTCAGGGATTGAACTCTCATCTCTTGCATCTATCTGTTTTATGAACTAATTTTTTTTTTGTCACCAATTTGCTGCGATTTCTCTGTGTACCTTAATTTCATTAAAAAGTGCTTTTGAATTTCTCCTAACACTATATGTGGTAAAACAGTCTAAATAATTACAGATTTCTAAGCACTATGATTAACAGAAAATGAATAAAACCTCCTAATATACAAAAATAAGACAATTTCAAAGTTCTAGTATATTATTTCACTATCATTGTTGTGATATAAATTTGAAGAACTAAGTATTTTTCTCAAAAAAATGTGGTGTGAGATTCTATTCTAGCCATATACCTCTCTGGTGTAAGGGAGGCCTCTTCCGTTTCCTCTGATAGTTAGGTAAAGAATGCTTTACCATGGTGACAATGACTTTTCACAGTATATACTAGAGAGCCTTGGGAAAAATTTATGGATATCATCTCAAACCAAATAATTTGTCATGGCACAGTCTCACCCACCATTCAGGCTTTGAAGCCTACTCTAGCTCATTTCAGGCTTTGCTGGTAGCTCAGCTGGTAAAGAATCAGCCGGCAATGTAGGAGACACCCATTTGATTTCCGGGTCAGGAAGATCCCCTAGCCAAGGGATAGGCCACCCACTTCAGTATTCTTGGTCTTCCTTGGTGGCTCAGATGGTAAAGAATCCACCTGAAAGGCAGGAGACCTGGGTTCAATCCCTGGGTTGGGAAGATCCCCTAGAGGAGGGCATGGCAACCCACTCCAGTATTATTATTATTTTTTTTTCTGGGAGAGTTTCTTTTTTTTTATTTTTTATTTTTATTAGTTGGAGGCTAACTACTTTACAATATTGCAGTGGTTTTTGTCATACATTGACATGAATTAGCCATGGATTTACATGTATTCCCCATCCCGATCCCCCCTCCCACCTCCCTTTCTACCCGATCCCTCTGGGTCTTCCCAGTGCACCAGGTCCGAGCACTTGTCTCATGCATCCAACCTGGGCTGGTGATCTGTTTCACCATAGATAATATACATGTTTCGATGCTGTTCTCCTGAAACATCCCACCCTCGCCTTCTCCCACAGAGTCTGTTCTGTACATCTGTATCTCTATTCCTGTTTTGCATTTAGGGTTATCATTACCATCTTTCTAAATTCCATATATATGCATTAGTATACTGTAATGGTCTTTATCTTTCTGGCTTACTTCACTCTGTATAATGGGCTCCAGTTTCATTTACCTCATTAGAACTGATTCAAAAGAATTCTTTTTAATGGCTGAGTAATATTCCATGGTGTATATGTACCACAGCTTCCTTATCCATTCATCTGCGGATGGGCATCTAGGTTGCTTCCATGTCCTGGCTATTATGAACAGTGCTGCGAAGAACATTGGGGTGCACGCGTCTCTTTCAGATCTGGTTTCCTCAGTGTGTATACCCAGAAGTGGGATTGCTGGATCATATGGCAGTTCTATTTCCAGTTTTTTAAGAAATCTCCACACTGTTCTCCATAGTGGCTGTACTAGTTTGCATTCCCACCAACAGTGTAAGAGGGTTCCCTTTTCTCCACACCCTCTCCAGCATTTATTGTTTGTAGATTTTTGGATAGCAGCCATCCTGACTGGTGTGTAATGGTACCTCATTGTGGTTTTTATTTGCATTTCTATGATAATGAGTGATGTTGAGCATCTTTTCATGTGTTTGTTAGCCATCTGTATGTCTTCTTTGGAGAAATGTCTGTTTAGTTCATTGGACCATTTTTTTGATTGGGTCATTTATTTTTCAGGAATTGAGCTTCAGGAGTTGCTTGTATATTTTTGAGGTTAATCCTTTGTTGCTTCATTTGCTATTATTTTCTCCCAATCTGAGGGCTGTCTTTTCACCTGGCTTATAGTTTCCTTTGTTGTGCACAAGCTTTTAAGTTTCATTAGGCCCCATTTGTTTATTTTTGCTTTTATTTCCAATATTCTGGGAGGTGGATCATAGAGGATCCTGCTGTGACTTATGTCGGAGAGTGTTTTGCCTATGTTCTCCTCTAGGAGTTTCATAGTTTCTGGTCTTACATTTAGATCTTTAATCCATTTTGAGTTTATTTTTGTGTATGGTGTTAGAAAGTGTTCTAGTTTCGTTCTTTTACAAGTGGTTGACCAGTTTTCCCAGCACCACTTGTTAAAGAGGTTGTCTTTTTTCCATTGTATATCTTTGCCTCCTTTGTCAAAGATAAGGTGTCCATAGGTTCGTGGATTTATCTCTGGGCTTTCTATTCTGTTCCATTGATCTATATTTCTGTCTTTGTGCCAGTACCATACTGTCTTGATGACTGTGGCTTTGTAGTATAGTCTGAGGTCAGGCAGGTTGATTCCTCCAGTTCCATTCTTGTTTCTCAAGATTATTTTGGCTATTCGAGGCTTTTTGTATTTCCATACAAATTGTGAAATTATTTGTTCTAGTTCTGTGAAAAATACCGTTGGTAGCTTGATAGGGATTGCATTGAATCTATAGTTTACTTTGGGTAGAATAGCCATTTTGACAATATTGATTCTTCCAATCCATGAACACGGTATGTTTCTCCATCTGTTTGTGTCCTATTTGATTTTTTTCATCAGTGTTTTATAGTTTTCTATGTATAGATCTTTTGTTTCTTTAGGTAGATATACACCTAATTATTTTATCCTTTTTGTTGCAATGGTGAATGGTATTGTTTCCTTAATTTCTCTTTCTGTTTTTTCATTGTTAGTGTATAGGAATGCAAGGGGTTTCTGTGTGTTAATTTTATATCCTTGAACTTTACTATATTCGTTGATTAGCTCTAGTAATATTCTGGCAGAGTCTTTAGGGTTTTCTATGTAGAGGATCATGTCATCTGCAAAGAGAGAAAGTTTCACTTCTTCTTTTCCTATCTGGATTCCTTTTACTTCTTTTTCTGCTCTGATTGCTGTGGCCAAAACTTCCAACACTATGTTGAATAGTAGTGGAGAGAGTGGGCACCCTTGTCTTTTTCCTGATTTCGGGGAAAATGCTCTCAATTTTTCACCATTGAGGGTGATGCTTGCTGTGGGTTTGTCATATATAGCTTTTATTATGTTGAGGTGTGTTCCTTCTATTCCTGCTTTCTGGAAAGTTTTTATCATAAATGGATGTTGAATTTTGTCAAAGGCTTTTCTGCATCTATTGAGATAATTATGTGGTTTTTATCTTTCAATTTGTTAATGTGGTGTATTACATTGGTTGATTTGTGGATATTAAAGAATCCTTGCATTCCTGTGATAAAGCCCACTTGGTCATGGTGTATGATTTTTTTAAATATGTTGCTGGATTTTGTTTGCTAGAAATTTTTTAAGGATTTTTGCATCTATGTTCATCAGTGATATTGGCCTGTAGTTTTCTTTTTTTGTGGCATCTTTGTCTAGTTTTGGTATTTGGGTGATGGTGACCTCATAGAATGAGTTTGGAAGTTTACCTTCTTCTGCAATTTTCTAGAAGAGTTTGAGTAAGATAGGTGTTAGCTCTTCTCTAAATTTTTGGTAGAATTCAGTTGTGAAGCCATCTGGTCCTGGGCTTTTGTTTGCTGGAAGATTTCTGATTACAGTTTCAATTTCCGTGCTTGTGATGGGTCTGTTAAAATCTTCTATTTCTTCACGGTTTAGTTTTGGAAAGTTATACTTTTCTAAGAACTTGTCCATTTCTTCCAAGTTGACCATTTTATTGGCATAGAGCTGCTGGTAGTAATCTCTTATGATCCTTTGTATTTCAGTGTTGTCTGTTGTGATCTCACCCTTTTCATTTCTAATTTTGTTAATTTGGTTCTTCTCCCTTTGTTTCTTAATGAATCTTGCTAATGGTTTGTCAATTTTGTTTATTTTTTCAAAAAACCAGCTTTTAGCTTTGTTGATTTTTTCTATGGTCTCTTTAGTTTCTTTTGCATTTATTTCTGTCCTAATTTTTAAGATTTCTTTCCTTCTACTAACCCTGGGGTTCTTCATTTCTTCCTTCTCTATTTGCTTTAGGTGTAGAGTTAGGTTATTTATTTGGCTTTTTTCTTGTTTCTTGAGGTAGACCTGTATTGCTATGAATCTTCCCCTTAGCACTGCTTTTACAGTGTCCCATAGGTTTTGGGTTGTTATGTTTTCGTTTTCATTCATTTCTATGCATATTTTGATTTCCTTTTTGATTTCTTCTATGATTTGTTGGTTATTCAGAAGCGTGTTGTTTAGCCTCCATATGTTTGCATTTTTAATAGTTTTTTTCCTGTAATTGAGATCTAATCTTACTGCACTGTGGTCAGAAAAGATGACTGGAATGATTTCAATTTTTTTGAATTTATCAAGACTAGATTTATGGCCCAGGATGTGATCTATTCTAGAGAAGGTTCCATGTGCACTTGAGAAAAAGGTGAAGTTGATTGTTTTGGGGTGAAACATCCGATAGATGCCAATTAGGTCTAGCTGGTCCATTGTGTCATTTAAAGTTTGTGTTTCCTTGTTAATTTTCTGTTTAGTTGATCTATCCATAGTTGTGAGTGGGGTATTAAAGTCTCCCACTATTATTGTGTTCCTATTAATTTCCTCTTTCATACTTGTTAGCATTTGCCTTACATATTGCACTGCCCCTATGTTGGGTGCATATATATTTACAATTGTTATATCTTCTTCTTGGATTGATCCTTTGATCATTATGTAGTGTCCTTCTTTGTCTCTTTTCACAGCCTTTATTTGAAAGTCTATTTTATCTGATATGAGTATTGGAACTCCTGCTTTCTTTTGGTCTCCGTTTGTGTGAAATATTTTTCTCCAGCCCTTCAATTTTAGTCTGTATATGCCCCTTGTTTTGAGTTGGGTCTCTTGTACACAGCATATATACGGGTCTTGTTTTTGTATCCATTCAGCCAGTCTTTGTCTTTTGATTGGGACATTCAACCCATTTACTTTTAAGGTAATTATTGATAGGTATGGTCCCGTTTCCATTTACTTTTTTGTTTTGGGTTCACGTTTATACAATCTTTCTGTGTTTCCTGTCTAGAGAAGATCCTTTAGCATTTGTTGAAGAGCTGGTTTGGTGGTGCTGAATTCTCTCAGCTTTTGCTTGTCTGTAAAGCTTTTGAATTCTCCTTCATATCTGAATGAGATCCTTGCTGGGTACAGTAATCTAGGCTGCAGGTTATTCTCTTTCACAACTTTAAGTATGTCCTGCCAGTCCCTTCTGGCCTGGAGGGTTTCTATTGATAGATCAGCTGTTATCCTTATGGGAATCCCTTTGTGTGTTATTTGTTGTTTCTCTCTTGCTGCTTTTAGTATTTGTTCTTTGTGTTTGATCTTTGTTAATTTGATTAATATGTGTCTTGGGGTGTTTTGCCTTGGGTTTATCCTGTTTGGGACTCTCTGTGTTTCTTGGACTTGGGTGGCTATTTCCTTCCCCATTTTAGGGAAGTTTTCAGCTATTATCTCCTCGAGTATTTTCTCATGGCCTTTCTTTTTGTCTTCTTCTTCTGGGACTCCTATGATTTGAATGTTGGGGCGTTTCACATTGTCCCAGAGGTCCCTGAGGTTGTCCTCATTTCTTTTGATTCTTTTTTCGTTTTTCCTCTCTGCTTCATTCATTCCACCATTTTATCTTCTACCTCACTTATCCTATCTTCTGTCTCCATTATTCTACTCATGGTTCCCAGCAGAGTGTTTTTTATCTCATTTATTGCATTATTCATTTTTAATTGACTCTTTTTTTATTTCTTCTAGGTCCTTGTTAAACATTTCTTGCATCTTCTCAATCTTTATCTCCAGGCCATTTATCTGTAACTCCATTTTATTTTCAAGATTTTGGATCATTTTTATTATCTTTATTCTAAATTCTTTTTCAGGTAGATTCCCTATCTCCTCCTCTTTTGTTTGACTTGGTGGACATTTTTCTTGTTCCTTTACCTGTAGGGTATTTCTCTGCCTTTTCATCTTGTTTAGATTGCTGTGTTTGGAGTGGGCTTTCTGTATTCTGGTGGTCTGTGGTTCCTTTTTATTGTGGAGGTTTCACCCCGTGGGTGGGGTTGGACGATTGGT
Organism: Muntiacus reevesi; assembly: GCF_963930625.1. Classification (NCBI taxonomy): domain Eukaryota; kingdom Metazoa; phylum Chordata; class Mammalia; order Artiodactyla; family Cervidae; genus Muntiacus; species Muntiacus reevesi. The sequence continues at coordinate 45,105,264 of NC_089271.1, forward strand.
TTGTCAAGGTTTCCTGGTTAGGGAAGCTTGTGTCATTGTTCTGGTGTATGGAATTGGATTTCTTCTCTCTGGAGTGCAATGGAGTGTCCAGTAATGAGTTTTGAGATGGGTCTATGTGTCAGGTTTGACTTTGGCCAGCCTGTATGTTGACACTCATGTCTATGTTCCTGTGTTGATAAAGAATTTGCATGGTATGTCTTGTTCTGGAACTTATTGGCTCTTGGGTGGTGGTTGGTTTTGGTGTAGGTATGGAGGCTTTTGGATGGTCTCTTATTACTTAATTTTCCATGTAGTCAGGAGTTTTCTGGTGTTCTCAGGTTTTGGGCTTAAGTCTCCTGCCTCTGGATTTCAGTTTTATTCTTCCAGTAGTCTCAAGATTTCTCCAACTATACAGCACTGATAATAAAACTTCTAGGTTAATGGTGAAAAGATTCTCCCCCATTAGGGACTCCCAGAGAGGTTCACAGAGTTACATGAAAAAGAGGAGAGGGAGGAGGGAGATAGAGATGAGCAGGAGGAGAAAAAGGGTGACTCAAGAGGAGGGAGACAGATGTATGCAGTTATCTGTTTCCAAAGTGTTCTCCATAGCCCAGACACCCACAAAGATTCACAGAATTGGATTGGGAAGAGAAGGGGAAAGGAGGAAATAGAGGTATTCTGAGGTAGAAAACAGAGGGTCAAAAGTGCGAGAGAGTAATCAACACACTCCTGAATAGAAATGGGAACTGAATATTGGATTCTTAAATGTCCAAAATTTATATCACATACTGAAAAACAAAGATTAAAAATCTTGCATAGAGGTTAGACTCTTTAAAATACAATATTTAAAAACAAAAACAAAAACACAAAAAAATTTAGAAATATATATGAAGTTCGGTTTAAAAATAGGGCTTCTCTCTTTTTTTTTTTTGCAAGGTTATAGTGAAATGAAAATTAAGGAATAATAGAGGAGTATTAGAGGACTTTAAAAGGAAATGAGAGAGAAAAACAAGAAAAAGAAAAAACAAGAAAAAAAATTTTTTTCCCTAATTAAAAAAATCGTAAAAATATATGAAAATGAAAGTTAAGGAGTAATGGGGGAGTAATAGGGAATTTTAAAAGAAAATAACAGATAAAAAATAAAAAAGAAAAAAAAATTTAATTAAAAAAAAAATATATATATATGTATCTAAGAATTTCTCTGGAGCTGTTGCAGTCAGTGTGGTTTCAGTTCAGTTTCAGATAGCTCCTCATTCCAGCTTACACTTCTTGATATCTATAGGCCCCTTCTGGCATAGTCGATGTTACCTACAGGGATTTTAACCTGTTGCACCGGTCCTTTCTGAAGCGGTTCCCTTTGTTTATTTGGCTTCTGTTTGCCATCTCTTCGGTGTCTAATTTCCGCCCTGACACAGGCGGGAGGAGGTGATCTCTTATTTAGGTTCGCTAGTTCAGTCCTGCTACGGGGAGGGCGGGGTGCTGCAGACAGATATCGCTGTGTGTGGGTAGCACTCACTGTGTTCCGGCCACACTGGGTTTGCCCCTGCTCACGGGTGTCTGTGCTTTCCCCGTCTACACTGCTCAGGCTCCCGGCTGCTCTATAGGGAGCGTGACCTGCATTGCGTGCAGTTCCAGTTTTCGGGTACTCCACAAAAGCGCAGGCTCCACAAAAGCGCGGACTCGGTTGCACCTGTGTTTTGTGCCTTCCCCGGCTTGAGCGACTCAGGCAGCCAGGAGCTTGACGGGCTCACTCTCCCCAGGTGCAGCGCACCCTCTCCCCTCCATGACCCCAGCCTCAGTTTCTGCACATGCCGGTCGGGTGCCTGCGGCTTGTGTTTGTTCTCAGGAGCTGGCCTCTAGCTGCGAAGCTCCCAGCGGCGGATGTCGACCATCCAGAATCTCAGGAAGTCTTTGGATAGAAACTGGAGGCCTGTTTGCAGTGTGGGAGGGGATGCCGTCTCTGGGGCCGAGTTTGCCCCTTTCCCCTCCCCCCTGCCTCCTACCTCCGGTGGGTATGGGCTGGTCCTCCACAGGCTAGCTCTTCTCTGGAGTTTCTCAGTCCCTTTGTTTTGCGAACAGCCGTCAGTGTGTTCGGGCTGGTTAATTTTCTCTGTTGCTATCCCACAGTTTAAAAAAGCTCCCTCCGATTGCTCTCAGGGTACTCAGGTCTGGTCCTTACCCTAAGCAATGCAGCCCACTCCTCTCCGTTCTGCCCCCACTTGCTTGTGGCAGATGCGGGCGTCTGGGGTACTTTTCTGCTGGGAGTTGCTTTTAGGTACATAATCTGTGGGCCTTATTTAATTTTTCCTCCCAGTTAGGTTGCCCTCTGAGATTTGAAAACTTCCCCCAGAACCTCCAGTGCGAGGGTTTCCTGGTGTTTGGAAACTTCCTCTATTGAGACTCCCTTCCCGGGACGGATCTCCGTCCCCAGCTCTTTTGTCTCTCTTTTTTATCTTTTATATTTTGTCCTACCTCCCTTCAAAGACAGTGGGTTGCTTTTCTGGGTGCCTGATGTCCTCTGCTAGCGATCAGAAGTTGTTTTGTGAAATTTGCTCAGCGATCAATTGTTCTTTTGATGAATTTGTAGGGGAGAAAGTGGTCTCCCCGTCCCATTCCTCCACCGTCTTGGCTCCTCCTCTCCCTCCAGTATTCTTGCCTGGAGAATCTCCATGGACAGAGGAACCTGGCGGGCTACTGTCCATAAAGTCACAAAGAGTCAGACATAACTGAGCAACTGAGCACACTAGTTCATTTCAAAGTTCACATGTACTGCCAGTCTCCATTTTAGGTCAAATTCATTTATTCCTTGATCTCTAAAGAAACGGCGCTCTTTCAGTCCAAACTTTGAGCCCAGCCTTCATGGCTCAAATGAAAACTACCCTCCTTATGTCCACACAAAGTCAACTCAAGGGTTTATCTGATATCATACAGCTATTAAATTTATTTTGAAAATAATACAAGAAAATTTTAAAAAGATAAACTTGCATGTATATTGTAATCATAACTATGAAAAAATAAAAATCTTTTAAGAATGGGAAAAATACAGTGGTGTTAACTTTAATGTTAATAATGATTTCGTAATGCAATGCTTTTTTCTTTCCTTTACATGTTTTAGCTTTTAAAATTTTATGTAACTAAGATATATTGTTCTTAAGGTGCTGGTTTAGTTGCTAAGCCATGTCCAACTCTTGCAACCCCATGGACTATAGCCAGCCAGGCTCCTCTATCCATGGTATTCTCCAGGCAAGAAGAATGGATGGGTTGCCATTTCTTTCTCCACAGGATCTTTCCCACCCAGGAATCAGACCCAGGTCTCCCACATTGCAAGCAGATTCTTTACTGACTGAGCTACTAGGGAATCCCTGAACAAACAAAACTTTTAATCATAAAATCTAAAGTCTAAGGATATCTATTTTCTTAAACATACTAATTTATAATCTGAGACTCCAAGTCATATATCTGAACATCCCAGTTCCCACTTCTTGATTCTTTGGGATTACATATGAAAGCATAGGAACAATATATCAAGCTAAATATACAGGATATACATACACACACACATACCATAAAAGTAGTGATACTTATCATATTTCTTATATATTGAACACACTAAGAATACATGTTAATTGAAGAATTGTAGTAGTTTGTGCCAATTTAGTATAGGGTTTTATCATCTTATATTTTACTTTAATCATGTATAGAAATGCACAGAGCCATGATAACAGACATACTTAAATAGATTTTTATCTCTTCCAGTTTAGAATATGTAGTATTCCAAAAGGTTATCCTTCCATACCAAATAAAGGAGGAGATGTTTAATCATTATCTATTTGAATTAATTTACAGTCAGACAAATCACTCTTTTGTAAATAAAGGTTTATTGTAACAGTAACACCTATTTGTTTAGGTAATTTATGCTATAAGCATAGGTAGAGTTGAGTAGTTGTGATGTGATAAGTTGCTTCAGTCGTGTCCAACTTGTTGCAACCCTATAGATTGTATCCCTTCAGTCTCTTCTGTCCATGGGCTTCTCCAGGCAAGAATACTGGAGTGGGTTGCTGTCCCTCCTCTAGGGAATCCTCCTGACCCAAGAATTGAACCCATGTCTATTATACCCCCTGCATTGGCAGCTGGGTTCTTTAGCTCTAGCACAACCTGGGAAGCCCAAGTAATAGTGACAGTAGCCTGCAAAGGATAAAATATTTACCATCTGACCTTTTGCAGAAGTTTGCTGAAAACTGGTCAGTAATACAGAAGGAACAAGCTGAATGTGAATAGGAAGCATTTGAATTGTAGTTATTGTAGCTGAAGAATGGGTTGTTTTATTTTATTTAAATTTAAATAATTTTACCTATCTGTTGTTGTTTAGTCACTCAGTCGTGTCCAGCTCTTTGCGATCCCATAGACTATAGCCCACAAAGCTTCTCTGTCCATTGGATTTTTCATGCTAGAATACTGGAGTGGGTTGCCATTTCCTTCTCCAGAGGATCTCCTGGACCAAGAATTAGAACCCATATCTCTATGTCTCCTGCATTGCATGTGGATTCTTTACCACTGAGCCACTGGGGAAGTCCCATCTATCTATCTATCTGCATATCTAGATCTAGAAAAATGAAAACATCATTTTTTCACTGTAAGATAAGAAAACAATGAATTAGAGGGTATAGAATAAAACCAAGGAAATTATATGATTTGGAATCCAGAAAATAGCAGGAAATATGAATTTACCATATACAGCTGCATTTTATAAAATATTTCCCTCCTTATCTTTATGGTTTGCTTTAATGGCTTCCAGGACTGTGAAATGGATTTCTCAAACTTAAGAATAATGTTATATGGCTGATTTTCATCTCTTGTTGTGGTTTGCTTTGAAACTTAAAACAAATGTTAGACAGATTTCTATCTAATATCACTCCAAATATGCAAAGCAAACAAAACAATAGAAAGACTGAAAAATCTCAAGCACTACTAATGATTACTGTAGGCTTTGCTGTGTGGAGGGTTAGAAGGAGGAGGGTCATTGGGAGTTCAATAAATCTTTAACCATACATTTACCTTCTCTCTCTTTAAAAAGCAAGGTAGAAGTTTAAACATTTTTTAAAAGGAAAAAAAAATAGTCCAGAAAAATAGTTCCTGTAACCAAAAAATTCTCCTAATTAGATCTCTGCTTGTATCCAGAGGAGTGCTGATAAACCAGCTCTTTTAGAGGAGAAAAGGCATAGTGTTTGCTCATTACCAGGTATAAGCACTTTAACTTCAGCTGATTTCAAATATAAATAGTTTAACAGCTAAATTCTTCAATATTAACAATCATCTGTCCAGACCATTGCCAGTCATTAGATTAATTCAGGTTGCAAGAGATATAGTTGTGTGTGTGTGTGTGTGTGTGTGTTTGTGTGTGTGTGTTTATTAGTAGTAGTAGAGGTGCTTGCCCTCTATGACAGAACTGTTCAATTGTTTCATTTCTCTAAATCTCTGTTTCTGTTTATGCTTATGTATTTGAAATCAGAGAGCAAGAAACAATATGCAAAATTATAATAAAACATACTAAGCAGAGGTCCATATAGTCAAAGCCAAAGTTTTTCCAGTAGTCATGTATAGATTTGAGAGTTGGACTATAAAGAAGGCTGAGCACTGAAGAATTGATGCTTTTGAACTGTGGTATTGGAGAAAACTCTTGAGAGTCCATTGGACTGCAAGGAGATCAAATCAGTCAATCATAAAGGAAATCAGTCCTGAATATTCACTGAAAGAACTGATACTGATGCTGAAGTTGAAGCTACAATACTTTGGCCATCTGATGCAAAGAGCCAACTCAGTAGAAAAGACCCTGATGCTGGAAAAGATTGTAGGCAGGAGGAGAAGGGGATAAAAGAGGACAAGATGGTTGGATGGCATCACCAACTCAATGGAGCAAGCTCTGGGAGATGGTGAAGGACAGGGAAACCTGGAATGCATGGGGCTACAAAAAGTTGGACACAACTGAGTGACTGAACAACAACAACACTTGGTAAAATTTCTCCCATTTTACCCTCAAAATCCCAAATTCAAAACTTAGGGTAATTTGTTGTATTTATAAATTGCTGGGGGAACTGTGAAAAAGACTCTTTTACAAACTTTAGACAAGCTCCACTAAGCCCTCTTTTATACTAGGTCTCATACTTGAGCACTGTTGTTGGCCTGCCTAGTCTAGTTGTAAGAAGAATCTTTCTAATTCAGTGAGAGTCTCCACCCTTTAAAATTAATCACCTTCAATATTTGATCAAAATCCTCAGCTCCCACTGTTGACCTCCATTGGTGACTGTGTCTACTGAGCCAGTGTTCCAGATAACTGTCCCTTGAGGCAATAAGGACAAATTTTGATTTCTAAGTCCCTGAGTGTATTCTCTGCAGGCTCAGGAGGGCCGAGAGGAGCTACTCCACATTCAAGGTAAGGAGGGGCAGCCGTGAGGAGATACTCCTCATCCAAAGTAAGAAGCGGCTGTGAAGGGATACCCCACATCCAAGGAAAGAGAAACCCAAGTGGGGCAGAAGGTGTTGCAAGAGGACATCAAAGGGCAGACACACTGAAACCATAATCACAGAAAACTAGCCAATATGATCACACGGACCACAGTCTTGTCTAACTCAATGAAACTAAGCCATGCCGTGTGGGGCCACCCAAGATGGATGGGTCGTGGTGGAGAGGTCTGACAGAATGTGGTTATGGTCATCATTGTCAACAAAAGAGTCTGAAATGCAGTACTTGGATGCAATCTTAAAAATGACAGAATGATCTCTGTTCATTTCTAAGGCAAACCATTCAATATCACAGTAATCCAAGCCTATGCCCCAACCAGTAATGCTGAAGAAGCTGAAATTGAACAGCTCTATGAAGACCTACAAAAACTTTTAGAACTAACACCCAAAAAAGACGTCCTTTTCATTATAGGGGACTGGAATGCAAAAGTAGGAAGTCAAGAAACACCTGGAATAACAGGCAAATTTGGCCTTGGAGTACAGAATGAAGCAGGGCAAATGCTAATAGAGTTTTGCCAAGAGAACACCCTGGTCATAGCAAACACCCTCTTCCAACAACACAAGAGATGACTCTACACATGGACATCACCAGATGGTCAACACCAAAATCAGATGGATTATATTCTTTGCAGCCAAAGATGGAGAAGCTCTATACAGTCAGCAAAAATAAGACCGGGAGCTGACTGTGGCTCAGATCATGAACTCCTTATTGCAAAATTCAGACTTAAATTGAAGAAAGTAGGGAAAACCACTAGACCATTCAGGTATGACCTAAATCAAATCCCTTATGAATACACAGTGGAAGTGAGAAATAGATTTAAGGGACTAGAACTGATAGAGAGAGTGACTGATGAACTATGGATGGAAGTTCGTGACATTGTACAGGAGACAGTGATCAAGACCATCCCCATGGAAAAGAAATGCAAAAAGGCAAAATGGTTGCCTGAGGAAGCCTTACAAATAGCTGTGAAAAGAAGAGAAGCAAAGAACAAAGGAGAAAAGGAAAGATATTCCCATTTGAATGCAGAGTTCCAAAGAATAGCAAGGAGAGATAAGAAAACATTCCTCAGAGATCAGTGCAAAGAAATAGAGGAAAACAATAGAATGGGGAAGACTAGAGATCTCTTCAAGAAAATTAGAGATACCAAGGGAACATTTCATGCAAAGATGGGTTCTATAAAGGACAGAAATGGTATGGACCTAACAGAAGCAGAATACATTAAGAAGAGGTGGCAAGAATACACAGAATAACTGTACAAAAAAGATCTTCATGACCCAGATAATCACCATGGCGTGATCACTCACCTAGAGCCAGACATCCTGGAATGTGAAGTCAAGTGGGCCTTGGAAAGCACCACTACGAACAAAGCTAGTGGAGGTGATCGAATTCCAGTTGAGCTATTTCAAATTCTGAAAGATGATGCTGTGAAAGTGCTGCACTCAATATGCCAGCAAATTTGGAAAACCCAGCAGTGGCCACGGGACTGGAAAAGGTTCGTTTTCATTCTAATCCCTAAGAAAAGCAATCCCAAAGAATGCTCAAACTACCGCACAATTGCATTCATGTCTCATGCTAGTAAAGTAATGCTCAAAATTCTCCAAGTCAGGCTTCAGCAATACGTGAACTGAGAACTTCCAGATGTTCAAGCTGATTTTAGAAAAGGCAGAGGAACCAGAGATCAAATTGCCAACATCCGCTGGATCATCGAAAAAGCAAGAGAGTTCCAGAAAAAAACAAAACAAAACATCTATTTCTGCTTTATTGACCATGCCAAAGCCTTTGACTGTGTGGATCACAATGAACTGTGGAAAATTCTGAAACAGATGGGAATACCAGACCACTTGACTTGCCTCTTGAGAAACCTATATACAGGTCAGGAAGCAACAGTTAGAACTGGACATGGAACAACAGACTGGTTCCAAATAGGAAAAGGAGTATATCAAGGCTGTATATTGTCACCCTGCTTATTTAACTTATATGCAGAGTATATCATGAGAAACGCTGGGCTGGAAGAAGCACAAGCTGGAATCAAGATTGCCGGGAGAAATATCAATAACCTCAGAGATGCAGATGACACCACTCTTACGGCAGAAAGTGAAGAAGAACTGAAAAGCCTCTTGATGAAAGTGAAAGAGGAGAGTAAAAAAGTTGGCTTAAAGCTCAACATTCAGAAAACTAAGATCATGGCACCTGGTCCCATCACTTTATGGGAAGTAGATGGGGAAACAGTGTAAGCAGTGTCAGACTTTATTTTTTGGGCTCCAAAATCACTGCAGATGGTGATTGCAGCCATGAAATTAAACGACGCTTACTCCTTGGAAGCAAAGTTATGACCAAACTAGATAGCGTATTAAAAGCAGAGACATTACTTTGCCAACAAAGGTCCGTCTGGTCAAGGCTATGGTTTTTCCAGTGGTCATGTATGGATGTGAGAGTTGGAGTGTGAAGAAAGCTGAGCACCGAAAAATGGTTGCTTTTGAACTGTGGTGTTGGAGAAGACTCTTGAGAGTCCCTTGGACTGCAAGGAGATCCAACCAGTCCATCCTAGGGGAGATCAGTCCTGGGTGCTCACTGGAGGGACTGATGCTGAAGCTGAAACTCCAGTACTCTGGCCACCTCATGCAAAGAGTTAACTCATTGGAAAAGCCCCTGATGCTGGGAGGGATTGGGGGAAGGAGGAGAAGGGGACGACAGAGGATGAGATGGCTGGATGGCATCACCGACTCGATGGACATCAGTTTGAGTAAACTCCAGGAGTTGGTGATGGACAGGGAGGCCTGGCGTGCTGCGATTCACGGGATTGCAAAGAGTCAGACACGACTGAGCGACAGAACTGAACTGAGTATATTCTCTGAAGCTGCGTTAGAATCCCAGTCTTCCGTGTTTGAAAAGCACTTGCTGGGCTGGAAGTTCTTCCTGGCTCCATGTTGTGTGTGGGGATTCACTGACTCTTAAACTGGATTATTTTGGCTAATTCTATATGACACTTCTTTATTCTTTCTATTTGATTGTGCTTCTCCCCTGAAAACCTCTCAGTCAACCAAAACTCCGCTTCTCAAAACCCTCAAGACTAAGTTCCAGCATTATGGCACTAACTCTATCCAGTTCCTTTCATGTTGACAAGATTTATAAGAGCAATATGGGTTTTGACAGATTTATTTATTTATTTTGAAACTTGAGATCTCGTTAATCTGGCTCCACTAAAACTTTTGCCTTCCTATCATCTCCCATACTCCTTCCTCTCTTTATCACTTTAATGGTCCCTTCAAATTTCCTGAATTCTTTGATATGGCCCCCCTTTAAACCCTTACCTCCTCCATCTCTGTCTACAAGGCAAGACTTTCTTTGCCATTTCAATTTCTCAACTTCCCAAGTCTTTAGGCACTTTGGCTTTCATCAAGGGCCTTCAGGGTCCTCAGTCACTCCCAAAGCAACTGTGTAGCATGGCAAAATAAATACTAAAATCTCATCTGTAAATACTATACCGGTAAAAATAACAAACTTTCATGTTGAAGGTAACCTTAACTTGTTCCATCTGCCAGGATAGGTGGACACATGTATACATGTGGCCAATTCATGTTTTTATCTTTTCATCTTCTTTTATTTACTTATTTTTAATTGAATGATAATTGCTTTATAGTATTGTGTTGGTTTCTACCAAACATCAACATGAAGCAGTCATGGGTTTACCCATGTCCCCCCCACTTGAACATTCCTCCCACCTCCTTCCCCATTTCACCCCTCTAGGTTGTTATTGAGCCCCGGTTTGAGTTCCCTGAGTCAGACAGCAAATTCCCTTTGACTATCTATTTTAAATATGGTGGTAATATATGTGTCTATGTTACTCTGTCTTTACGTCCCACCCTCTTCTTCTTCCCCTCCTCCAGTCGTGTCCATAAGTCTGTTCTCAATGTCTGTGTCTCCACTGCTGCTCTGCAAATAGGTTCATCAGTCCCATTTGTCTAGATTTCATATATATGCATTTGGTTGGTGGTTTAGTTGCTAAGTCATGTCTGACTCTACAATGCCATGGACTGCAGCCCACCAGGTTCCTCTGTCCATGGGTTTTCCCAGGCAAGAATACTGGAGTGAGTTGCCATTCCTTCTCTATATGTGTTAGTATATGGTAATTGTTTTTCTCTTTCTGACTTACTTCACTCTGTATAATAGGCTCTAGGTTCATCCACCTCATTAGGACTGACTCTAAGTGTTCCTTTTTATGGCTAAATAGTATTCCACTGTATATGTGTACCACAGCATTTTTATCCATTCATCTGTTGATTAACATCTAAGTTGCTCCCACGTACTAGCTATTGTAAATAGAGCTGCAATTAACATGGGGGTGCATGTGTCTTTTTCAATTTTTGTTTCTTCAGGGTATATGACTAGTAGTGGGATTGCTAGGTCATATGGTGGTTTTATTCCTAGATTTTAAGGAATCTCCATACTGTTCTCCATAGTGGCTATATTAATTTGCATTCCTACCAACAGTGCAAGATGGTTCCCTTTTCTCTACATCCTCTCCGGCATTTATTGTTTGTAGATATTTTGATGATGGCCATTCTGAACAGTGTGAGATGATATCTCATTGTAGTTTTGATTTGCATTTCTCTAATAATGAACAAGGTTGAACATCTTTTCATGTGTTTATTAGCCATCTGTATGTCTTCTTTGGAGAAATGTCTGCTTAGGTCTTTTGCCCCCCCCCCTTTTTTTTATTGGGTTGTTTGTTTCCCTGGTATTAACTTGTATGAGCTACTTGTGTATTTTTGAAGTTTTGAAATTAATCTTTTGTCAGTTGTTTCAGTTGCTATTTTGTTTTGTATTCTGAGGGTTGTCTTTTCACCTTGATTATAGTTTCCTTTGCTATGCAAAATCTTTCAAGTTCAATTAGATCTCACTTGTTTATTTTTGTTTTTATTTCCATTACTCTAGGAGGTGGGTCATAGAGGATCTTGCTGTGATTTATGTCATAGAGTGTTCTGTCTATGTTTTCCTCTAGGAGTTTTATAGTTTCTGGCCTTACATTTAGGTCTTTAATCCACTTTTACTTTATCTTTGTGTATGGTGTTAGGAAGTGTTCTAATTTCATTCCTTTACACATAGCTGTCCAGTTTTCCCAGCATCATTTACTGAAGAGACTATCTTTGTCCAATTGTATATTCTTGCCTCCTTTGTCAAAATAAGTTACCCATAGTTGTGCGATTTTAGCTCTGGGTTTTTTATCATGTTCCATTGGTCTATACTACTGTTTTTGTGCCAGTACCAAACCATCTTGATGACTATAGCTTTGTAGCATAGTCTGAAGTCAGTATTTTTTCTTGTAATTGATACCTAGTCTCATAGCATTGTGGTCAGAAAAGATGCTTGATATGATTTCAATTTTTCTGAATTTACTGAGGTTTGATTTGTGATCCAAGATGTAGTCTCTCCTGGAGAATATTCCATGTGCACTTGAGAAGAAAGTGTATTCTCCTGCATTTGATTGGAAAGTTCTGAACATATCAATTAGGTCCATTTGGCCTAATGTTTCATTTAAGGTTTGCATTTCCTTATTAATTTTCTGTTTTGATGATCTGTCCATTGGTGTAAGTAGGGTGTTGAAGTCTCCTACTATTATTGTGTTGCTGTCAATTTCCCCTTTTATATCTGTTAATATTTGCCTTATCTATTGAGGTGCTTCTATGTTGTGTGCATAGATATTTACAATTGTTATGTCTTCTTCTTGGATTGATCCCTTGATCACTATTTTATCTTTTATAATAGTCTTTAAGGTATATTTTGTCTGAAATGAGAATTGCCACTCCAGATTTCTTTCGACTGTCATTTGCATGGAATATCTCTTTCCATCCTTTTACTTTCAGTCTGTATGTGTTTCTAGGTCTGAAGTGGGTCCCTTGTAGACAGTATATGTATGGGTCTTGTTTTTGTTTCCATTCAGTCATATATACATATAGCTGAATATATATATTCATATATATATATATATATATATATATATATATATTTGTTTCCATTCAGCCATATATATATATATTCTTATTGGTATTTTTAAAATTGTTTTCATTTTGTTTTTGTAGGCCATTTCTTTCTTTTCTGTGTATTGCCTGTATAAGTCCCTTTAATATTTGTTGTAAAGCTGGTTTGGTGGTGCCAAATTCTCTTAACTATTGCTTGTCTGTAAAGCTTCTGGTTTCTCAATCAACTTTGAATGAGATCCTTGACAGATAGAGTAATATTGGTTGTAATTCTTTTTTATTTCTGTACCTTAAATATACCCTGCCATTCCCTTCTGGCCTGCAGAGTTTCAGCTCAGAGATCCACTGTTAATTGTATGGGTTTTCCCTTGTATGTTACTTATTGATTTCCCCTTGCTGCTTTTAATGTTCCTTCTTTGTGTTTAATCTCTGTTAGCTTGATTAGTTTGTGCCTCAATGTGTTTTTTCTTGGGTTTATCTTGTATGGGACTTTCCACACTTCTTGGACTTGATTGACAATTTTCTTTCCCAGGCTGGGGAAGTTTTCAACTATAATCTCTTCAAAACTGTTCTAACTGCTTTTCTTTTTCTCTTCTTGCCCTGGGACCCCTATAGCTCGAATGTTGATGCGTTTAATGTTGTCTGAGATGTCTCTGAGGCTATCCTCAATTCTTTTCATTATTTTTTCTTTATTCTGTTCCTCAGTAGCTATTTCCACCATTCTAGCTTCCAACTCACTTATCCATTCTTCTACTTCCATTAATCTACTATTGGTTCCTTCCAGAGTACTTTTAAACTCAGTAACTGAGCTATTCATCTCTGTTTGTTTATTGTTTATTTCTTCTATGTTCATGGTAATTGTGTTAATTGCTTCTTGCATTTTCTCCATTCTATTTTCGAGATTTCAATATATCTTAACTCTCATTCTGAACTATTTTTCAGTTATTTTGCCTATCCCCTCTTCGTTTGGTTCCTTCATTTCCACAATACTTCTCTGCCTGTTCCTTTTCTCCATTTTTTTTTTTTTTTTTTTTTTTTTTTTTTTTCGGTTTAGTGTGTTTGAGACCTCCCTCTCAGGCTTTGAGGTCGAATTCCTTCTTCCTTTTGGTTTCTGCCTTTGGTGGATAGGGTTGGTCCAGTGATTTGTGTAGGTTTCTGTTAGCTGTGACTTGTGTTTGTGCTCTGGTGAGCAGGCTGTATGAGGTAGTTATCTTTTTTGCTGATGATTGGATTTGTGTTTTTGTCTTGCTTGCTGTTTCGGTGAGGTGTCCTGCCCTGGGTGCTGCCAGTAGTTGGTTATGCTGGGTCTTGTATACAGGAGAAGGCCTTTGTGAGAGTTCTCACTAATTAATATTCCCTGGGGCTAGGAACTTTCTGACAGTCTATAGTCTTGCTGTCAGCACTCCCACTCCAATGGCTCAGGGCCCGACCTCTAACCAGGGAACTAAGACCCCACAGGTGGTTTTCTATGGCATTAAATGGGATTAAAACAAATCACTAAAACAAGAAACTAAATTCAAACTCCAAACAAATGGAAAATACAAAATCAGAGTAATACTTACAAAAATAATGGAACATATACACACACATATACACACATAAACAAAACCGAAACAGTCTTAAAAAATAAATAAATAAATAAATAAAATAGAAGAGATTGACCCAGTTAGCAAAGGAAAGCAAACATGGTATTAACCAGTTAAAAACAAAAGCAACTAAAGTGTAAACTGGAAAGCAAAGACAAAGTAACATGCCAACTGGCGAATAAAGCAACAAAAGCAAAATAGATCAATAAACATGGTGAGAAGAAGAGAGAAAAGAAAGAATAGGAAAGCAAAGTTAAATAGACGTAGAAAGAGGAGGGTTATATATTTATATATATTAAAGAATAACTACAACAGGAAAATAATAAGAAAATAAAACAAAAGAATGTATATAGAAAAAATATAATGACAAATTAAAATTTTTTTAAGTTATAAAAGGGGGGGAAATGCGAAAAAACACCCTCAAAACTACAAAAGGCCAATATAGAGGCAGATGTGTTTAAAGAAAATTAAAAATGTGATTAACAGTGACAACAAAAATTCTCAAAAGTGTAAATAGATTTACTAGTACTAATAAAATCAACAACTACTGCAATAGAGGGAACAAAAAGGAAAAAAAATCCAGAAGCAACTACAGAACAAGTTAAAATATAAGAATAATAATTATTTTTCTTGGATCTCAGCTGTCAGCATTTTTTCCCTCACTGTGAGTCACAGACCATCTTGCCTCCCAAGGATGCTCTCCAATACTGTGTTTCTCTGGTTTCTGGACCTGTTGTGGGGGCAGCTCAGATTCTTGTCATACTCTTGCATGTTCTTGCCTTTAATGTCCAGATCTGACCATGCTAGTGTATTTTCTTTTGTGGGACCTCTCATTGTCTTTTTATATATCCCATAGACACAAAGTCTGCCTAGTCAATCGTGTGGATTTAATCTGCAGCTCATACCACTGGTGGGAAGATTCTGTGTTCTTTTCCTTAGCCACACTGCCCCCGGATTTCAATTGTGGTTTTATCTCCATCTCTGCATGTGAGTTGTCCACAGGGGGTTGCTCCTGAGGCTGCCCTGGAGGGCTTGGATCTGCCCCAGGGAGAACCAGATGTGGAGGTGGTACAGCTGTTTGGATCACATGGGCCCTGACATTACCAGGTATTCAGGGGAGCCGGCGGCTAGGACAGCAAGGAATATGGTGCTCTGAGGGTTTTCTCTAGCCCCTGGCTGCTCTGTCCCAGTGAGGATCGAGCAAGGGGGTGGCATGGGAGCTTGGATCATGGGGACCCCGGCAATGCCAGATACACAGGGATGCTGGCAGAAATTGCCACAGGAGGTATGGTGCTAATAGTAATTTTTCTAGCTTCTGACAGCTCTGCCCCCATGAGGATTGAGCATGAAGGTGGTGCAGCTGCTTGGAGAGTGGGAACCCTGGTGGCGCCAAATGTGTAGGGATACCAACTGCCTCAGCTACAAGGGTCCTATTAAAGTCTTTTCCTAGCCTTTGGAAGCTGGTGATCAGAGGATCTCTTTGGCTGGTCCTCTGTTGCTTGACCCATTCAGGCACTTACAGCCCCACCCCCCCTCCCCAGATTGGGGTCCTTCTCTGTTTCTCAACATGTCAGGCATATACAAGATCCCCTGGTAAGAGTCCTTCTCTGTTACAGGGCGCATCAGGCGCTCAAAGGGCCACCCTCTCTGGGGTTTTTCATCTGTACAGTGCTGATGTGCCAGGAGAGAGAGACTCTAGAGATGGCTCCACCCCCTGTGTGTGGCTCAGCAGTATCACTCTGCTTCCATGTTTTCCTGGCTTTCCTTCACAAAAATTTCCCTCTGTGATCTCCTCCATCAGATCCCCTTGGGCCATCCCACAGTCAACAGTATACCTTGCCCTGGGATTGCTTGCTCCAGCTCCCAGATGTTGCACTTTCAAGGTGACTTTCATTCCTGTATGGGGTATGTATGGCTGTGGCAAGGATTGTCTGTGTGATTCTCATTCCATTCAGCCTGTCACAGATCAGCTGCTTCCCTTCCAACAACCTCAAATGCTTCATCTCTGTCCCAAACAATTGCCCCAAAGAGGGGATCAGACCCCTGCTTCAGTTACCCCACCTGCCAAGGGCAGGCCCAGTCTTGATCATTCTCCTCTCTTTGCCCTCATTCCTTTTTCCTACTAAGTTTTGCACTGGTCTATACATTCTTTTCTGGTGGTCAGGTACTGCTTCCCGCTCTCAGCTGGTATTTTGCAAGATCTTCTGTGTCTGGAGATGTATTTCTGATGTATCCATGGAGAGAGATACACTATGTCTCCACCTACTCCTCCACCATCTTGGATCTCCCTAATTCATGTTGATATATGGCAAAACCCATCACAATATTACATTATCTTCCAATTAAAATAAATAATTTAAAAATAAACTGGAACAAAGATGAGAACAAACTATTTTATGTAAAGTAGTGAGCTTTGTATTATTGTGCTTATTTAATGACTAAAATTTTAGAATAAAGAAACTAAGTTCTCCATCTGTATCTGTCTGTATGCTTATGTATGTATGCAAGTAAAATTTGTATATTTAAATTTTCATATCTCTGGATAGTATTATCAAATTCATTCACAAAATCTTGTAAAGGAGCTCTATTTTTTATTGGTTTAGAGAAATAAATAAGCATTTATATATTAAATATTCCTAAAATTCCCAGAAATATGAAAATTAACTTTTTTCAGGTTCACGTAATATAGACATATCTTTTGTAAGTGTATTACTGGTTTAATAAAATAGGTATGTCTTCTGAGTTATCTCCATTAGGCATATTCAAGCATACATTTTTATTATACTTGGATTTGCTAGTAGAATAAGGTAATATTAATTAGGTAATAATATTAAATATTAAGATATTTAAGATTATAAAAATTATAGATCCACCCTAAGAACAAATATGAAATTAAAGATGCAGTTAAAATGAATTGCTTCATACATGTCAGGTACAGCAGCAAAAAAAAAATGTATTTAACTTTTTTAAAATCTTTTTTTTTGTTTGTTATCAATACTTGCCTAACATTCATATACTATAAAAATAGTTAATAGGGAAGTAACTTGAGATGATGGCTATCTTTGTTTAATTTATAATATCTTTGCTTAAAAGTGGTTTCAAAAGTATTTTTGGTTGCCGGACCAGCCGGGAGATTTCAGCGAGCAACACGACGCGTTCCTTTAGGCTAAGAAATAAAGACACAGGACAGATGGGGTCGAGAGGATCGCTGCAGTCAATGATGCTCATTTAGTTTTCTAAGCTTCATTTATACTTAAACCAAGAAGGAGACATCACAAAGAAAATTCTTCCCCATGTACATCATCTTAAGATAACAATCATTAGAACTCTCACTAGGCGCCAGAGCACAGGAATGGCATCCTGATTTAGATTAGGGGTAATCGTAAAAAGGCTATCTGTCTGCGTCTTGTGTGCATTCAAGGCTTACTAGTGTTGTGTTTATCTTTGGATAGTAAATTCAGAGGGGTGGCGGGACAGAGAGCTGCGTCCTTGAAGGAACCCTTGATAATCAAGGCAGCTCCCAGAGTCAGCTCTTTCAAGCCGCTCCCCGCATTTGGTGACTTGAAATCTTAAAGTTTGGACTTCCCCTGTGGCTCAGTGGTAAAATAATCTGCCTGCAATGCAGGAGATGCAGGAGATGTAAGCTCGATTCCAGGGTCAGGAAGATCCCGTAGAGGAGGGCATGGCAACCCACTTCACTATTCTTCACTGGAGAATCCCATGGACAGAGGACCCTGTTGGACTACAGCCCATAGGGTCTCAAAGAGTCGGACACTATTGAAGTGACTTAGTAAACACATGTGCACAATCTTAAAATTTTGTGAAGTAGTAGATATTCATTAAATATCAGGGCATTCCTGAGTACAATGCTAAATTATTCATAAATTCACATTTATATATATATATATATATATATTTTTACTATGAGGAAATGTACACCTATATATAATTGTGAGCTAGTATATTCACAAGGTTTGTCAGTAACAGAATTCTCGTACGTGACTGATAGTTCAAATGTGTTTACTTCTAAATTTTCTCTGTGAGAAAAAGTGACTAATGGCTAAAATAATATAATAAATGTATGAAATCAAAACTAGTAGAAATGATGAGAGTGAAAGGGAACACATTTGTATGCAAAGTGTGCAATGAAAGTAGGATGTATTTTTTATTAAAAAACATATGCATGATTTAAAGCAGTTTTTAAGAGAATTAAAGTGAAAGTACATTCTCAAGTAAAATGACTTCCTTCTTGAGAATGAGAGAAAAAAGGACATATTAGACAAAAACTGAATGAATATAAAAAGCTGTAGACCATTTGTGGGAAGGAAATCTTAATTTACATGGGCAAAACTGGCAAAGGTTGGATGCACTTATTGACAATATGTCTTTTTTAAAATGAACTTTAATGATAAAAGTACACTGATACAAAGCTATAGTTTGGTATTCCCTTTGTTAAAAGGACAGAGTGTTATTGGATTAGTGGTCTCTCTTCTTAAAAAATTGTAAAATATGTATTATCTTATAAGAAGTCTGCATAGGAGACCAAGAATTTGGTCTTATAAGAATAATTTCTTGAGCTTTGTGTTAACCTTTATGAAATCCTTGATTATTTAAGAGACAGACATCTTCTCAATTTCTAAAAGGCTTAAGGAGTTTTACAACCATGTTATCTCCTATAACTGCTTTTGAATTATTTTGCTGTCATTTTGTTTAATAGATAGCCAAGAACTTTTTCACAGTGACTTAGGATATTATTTAATCAAGTGTTAAAAACTTTTTTTTTAAATCTTGGCAACTTTTAATATTTTACTTCTCCAAGATTAAATCCTAAAAGAAAACCTGATCTTTGTCTCACCTTGAGATTTCCTAGAGGTCCCCTGGAAAATCTCTTATTTTATCTTGTAAAAATAGAGTTGTCAAAATAATTAAATTTATTTGATATGTCAAATTACATGAAAAGTGTGGTTGAATAAGAGATTATTAACCTTTAACAGGCTGTTTGTATGGGTAAATATTGTTAATATAAACATTTCATAAATTGCATGAAGTTCATAAGAATGTGTCAATATACTCAGTGTATACTGAGTATACAATATACTATACGCATTAGTATAGCCCCCTTGTTATTTTAAAACATTGTATGCCACAGCAATAACCACATTTCCTTGTTAATTCTGCTCTTTCTTCAGTAAAGTCTCATGAAATCTTTAACCATGACCATTTTAAGGCTTTTGTCACCATCAAGCAGTTTTTGTTTTACTTTTCTTCCTCTTTTTTAAAAAAATTATGTATTTATTTATTTGGCTGTGCTGAGTATTAATTGTGGCATGTAGGACCTTTGATTTTCATTAACGCATGTGGGATCTTTAGTTGTTACATGGAACTCTTCGTTGCAGCATATGGGATCTAGTTCCCTGACCAAGGATCTCATCCAGGCCCTCCTGCATTGAGAGTGTGGAGTCTTAGCTACTGGACCACCAGGAAAGTCCCTACTCTTATCCTTTTTGGAAAGCATTTCCAATCAGCTACAAACCAGAGTACTTCATCTTTAACAAAAAGAGACTATCTCAGAAACAGAAGGAAAGGACTATATCAAGTACTTTGGGGTACAGGCTTCTAATAGCATTGCTTAAATAACAAATAGTGAGACCATACCACGGAAATGAGTAAGGATTTCTAGATCTCTACTGGAGAAACTGATGGGATAATAAAATTGTTAACCCCAGATGAAGTAGAACAAGCATTAATTACATAGGACTAAATGAACTGATGGAGAATGATTAAGATTTTGTATAGATTTTTGTTTAGAATATCGATGCATATTTAAGGTTCTATTTTTGATATGGGGAATCACATTTTCTTTTTTCTTAAGTTATCTACAATAGGTAATAATTCATAGTAAACAGAAATGAAATGAACATTTGTTTTTGTCTCTATCTGATCCCTCCAGAATTCAAACATGTTTAGTTGGTGTTTTATTCCATGGCAATGTAATTATTTGTAAGTTCCACAAGAATCTATCTTGCAATAGCATAATTAGAAAAATTGGTTAAAGCTTTGAATGGAATATCATATTTGAGCATGATATGGATAGAATCAGATAGGAGTATACAGTTGAAAAACTATAGCAAACCCTGTATGATACTAGATTTGCATCTTACTTATTGTCTTTAAGATTTTGTTGCCTACTTATCAACTGTGTCATCTACAAATTGGCACTTGCCATTTGCACTTGCCATCTACTTGTACCAGGATTAAATCATGTGCTGAGGCAGCTCCTGATTTTCAATAACTCCTGAAAGGAGCTCAGGGCTGAGAGCAGAAATGAGGCACTCTGTGCTCCAGGGAAAAACTGAGAAAACAGGTCTTCAGATAGTTTCAGGAGTTGATTCTATGAGTCCAATTCGTGTATCTCCCCATATCTATAAAAGCCACTAAAACACTTCATGATGATGACCATTCCTTGTAACTAGCAAAAGCTTCACGAGACTAGTAGAAATCTTATGGAAAAAATATGTGCTTGATTGCATGTGTTCCCCCTTCACCAAAATCACAAATATACTGACCTTTCACCTCCTGTCTCTTTGGAGCAGTTTCTCAGAGCTATCTGAGGTGCTGTCTCCTGGGTTGCAGTCCTCAATTTGCCCTCAATGAAGCTTAACAACTCTCAAGTTGCACATTTTTTTAAGTCAACAACTGGGCTGCACATTTTGTCATGCTTTGTGAAATCCTCGATTTTTCTAGTCCCCTCCAACATCAAGTTACAACTCTCCAAACAAATGTACCTAATTTTTCTCCATCTCCATTGGCTTGGCATCACTAAGAACTAAAACGAGACTGTCCAGATCCTTATTAGGACTTTTTAAAGAAGACATGTGAGCAGAAGTTTAACATATGGTAATCATCTCCCAACATCTGGAAATCGCAACTGGTTGTCCTCCGAAAACAGAAAATGGATTTATAGTCTGTTCTGCTAATTAATCTTTGTTTTTCTTTCATATTTGTAACTTCCAACATCATTGAAATTCCAGTACAAACTGGTGGTTTGTACTATCTGGGCTTCTCTGATAGCCCAGTTGGTAAATAATCTGTCTGCAATGCTGGAGACCCCGGTTGGATTCCTGGGTCAGGAAGATACGCTGGAGAAGGAATAGGCTACCTACTCCCGGCTTCCCTTCTGACTCAGCTGGTAAATAATCTGCCTGCAATGTGGGAGACCTGGGTTTGATCCCTGGATTGGGAAGATCCCCTGGAGAAGGGAACAGCTACCCACTCCAATTTTCTGACCTGGATAATTCCATGGACTGTATATTCCGTAGGGGTCCCAAACAGGTGAACATGACTGAATGACTTTCACTCCATTTTTCACACCCAAGACAGGGAAAGGCCATCCTAATAAACATAATGTTATTCTTAGTAATTAACTCCAAAAAAATCTTAATTTCTGGATAGAGATTCTTCTTCATTCCCAACTGTCAAGCCATGCAAAGGAGATGAGACTAAATTAAATGTACACCCTAAATTCATTCAGAATTTAATGGGAATTGCTGATTAAATTTGGTGAAGTGACATGCATTTAAATATGGTTTATGAAGAAAAAGGAGATCAAGTTGAAGTTTCCAATTATATAAGGGGCAAAACAGGAAAGAATTAACTGGAGAGTGATGGGATTCACAAAGTGCTACTCTAAAAATGGCACCTTGGCATATTGAATATTTTAACCTGAAAATGTTTGAGAAAATGGAAGAGACAAGAAGCCACTCAAGTCCCCCAACTTCTTCTCTGAAAGAGGGCATAAATCCCTCATGTAAGAGATGCCCTCCCTAAACCAAGGGGAAAGGACCATCCATATTTCCAAAGACAAAAGGACATTAAGAAGCAGCCTCACAAACAGCTTTGCCAATTTTTCCCCAATTTATTATAATTATTTCATATTCTTTAACCTATAATGTTCCTCATTGACAGTGCATGGTTTATCAAACACAGTATAAGATAGGAACGTCTAGATGGTTCTTTGGGTCTTCATTTCCTTATGAAGTCTCCAGGATCATGTAAAACATACACTGAATAAATTTGTATGCTTTTTGCCTGTTAATCTATATTTGTCAGGTTAATTGTCAGACCCAGCCAGGGACTTTAACAGGGTTGAGGAAAGTTTTCCTCCCTTAGAGTTTCTGGTGAATATGAAAGGACTCCATCATCTGGAAAAACCTTGCTTGGTCCAGAAGCTGCAGTCAGAGATCTTGGACCTCTGCCAACAGCTGACAGTAAGTAGGTAAGAATTTTTACGATGCTAATCTTTCATGTCTCTGCCTGTGGGGACTAGTTTAGCAAATGTGTTGAGTCTTTTATTTCCCAAATTCAGATTAGCAGAAAAAATTGTGAGAATTATTTGATTTGCAACTCCTGTGAATGTGGTTTTATGGGTACCCAATGATTATTTTATTCTGGAAACAGTTACTACTTTTCAATTTATTTCTCATTTTGTGCTCTGAGGACTAGGCTTGACTTTCCAGTTGTTGGGAGATGTGTGCATTGGTTCCTTCATGTACACGTGGCTAATTGCAGATTCAAGGCCCCAAGAATGTGGCTGGACAAAAGTATGGATGCACACTATTTGCAATTGATGTCCTACCGACAATGGCCAGTTCTGGGGGAGATAAGTCTTTCTTTCTTTTGGCTATCTTGAGAGTGGGTCTTATTTTAGGAGGCCTTAACTTTTTTTGCCCTCTTTGGGAACAACTTTTGCATACATGGGCTTTCCTGGTGGCTCAGACAATAAAGAATCTGCCTCCAATGCAGGAGACCTTGGTTCAGTCCCTGGGTTGGGAAGATCACCTAGAGAAGGACATGGCAATCTACTCCAGTATTCTTGCCTGGAAAATCCCATGGACAGAAGTGACTGGTGGGCTACAGTCCCAAAGAGTCGGACACAACTGAATGACTTACATCTAACACTTACTTTGCATAAATGATTAATTATTGGTTTTGGTTTTGAGTGACCTGATAGGTAAAACCTTGGTTTAAATACTATGTTGGACAAACTATTCATTTGGGTTTTTCAGCAAACATCATACAGAAAAACCTGAACAAACTTTTTTGACCAACCCAGTATTTGAATGGATTTTAAAAATTCTTTTAGATCTGATATTGGCCAAATTGGAGGCTGATATTCAGAAATTGTTAGAAACATATTTTAAAGTTAGTACACTCTAGGCTAAAATAGAACTATGTACTTAGAGGGAAAGAAAAAATACTGTGAAGCCCCTTTGGAAGGATTTATTCAATAATTCCAAAGACATATAACTCTAAATTTAAAAATGTAGGAGTCTTCTATTCATCATAGTTTGATATTTTCTCCCTGACATAAAGAAAATGTAGCTGAATGATTGTGTCAGCCCCTTGATATCATTCAGGCTATGACTCAATTATTTGAAGAATTAAAAAAGCAACTGCCCTTTTCTTACAAGTATTTACAAAACCTGAAATGTATTTCTAGCAGGAATTCACTAATTTCTAAAATGTCAATGTTCACTCTTTCCATCTTCTGTTTGACCTCTTCCAATTTACCTGGATTCATAGACCTAATATTTAAGGTTCTTATGCAATATTGTTCTTTGCAGCATCAGACTTTACTTTCACCACTGGATACATCCAAAACTGTGTGTCATTTTCTCTTTGGCTCAGCCTTTTTATTCCCTCTGGAGATATTTCTCCATTCTTCTCCAGTAGCACATTGAACACCTGCCAACCTGGGAATTTTAGGAATCAGTGAATTAAAATGGATGGGAATGGTTGAATTTAATTCAGATGACTCTTATATCTACTACAGTAGGCAAGAATCCCTTACAAGAAATGGAGTAGCCCTCATAGTCAACAAAAGTGTATGAAATGCAGTACTTAGGTGCAATCTCAAAAGTGACCAAAAGATCTTGTATCATTTCCAAGGCAAAACATCACAGTAATCCAAGTATATGCCCCAAGCCCTAATGCTGAAGAAGAAGAAGTTGAACAGTTCTATGAAGAACCACAAGACCTTATAGAATTAATACCAAAAAAAAAAATGACCTTTTCATCACAGGGGACTGAAATGCAAAAGTAGGAAGTCATGAGATACCTGGAGTAACAGGCAAGTTTATCCTTGGAGTACAAAATGAAACAGGACAAAGGCTAACAGAGTTTTGTTAACAGAATGTGCTGGTCATAGCATTCTCTTCCAACAACAGAAGAGACTGCTCTATACATGGACATCACCAGATGGTCAATACTGAAATCAGATTGATTATATACTTTGCAGCCAAAGATGGAGAAGCTCTATAGAGTCAGCAAAAACAAAACATGGAGCCAACTGTAGCTCAGGTCATCAGCTCCTTACTGTATCAGCTCCTTATTTCCTCAAATTGAAGAAACTAGGGAAAACCACTAGGCCATTCAGGTATGGTTAAATCAAATCCCTTATGATTATACAGTGGAAGTAACAAATATATTCAAGAGATTAGATCTGATAAACAGAGTGCCTGAAGAACTATGACTATGAATTGAGGCTTAAAACATTGTATAGAGGCAGTGGCCAAAACCATCCCAAAGGGAATGAAATGGGAGAAGGAAAAATGGTTGTCTGAGGAGGGCTTTCAAATAAATGAGAAAAGAAGAGAAGCAAAAGGCAAAAGAGAAAAGGAAAGATATGCCCATCTGAATGCAACGTTTCAGAGAGTAACAAGGAGAGATAAGGCGGCCTTCTTAAGTGAACAATGCAAAGAAATTGAAGAAAACAATAGAATGGGAATGACTAGAGATCTCTTCAAGAAAGTTAGAGACACCAAGGGAATAGTTCATGTAAAGATTGGCAAAAAAAAATAAGGACAGAAACTGTATGGAACAAACAGTATGGACAAAACATAAGCAGAAAAGATTAAGAAGAGGTGAAAAGAATACACAGAAGAACTATACAAAAAAGGTCTTATTGACCCAGATAACTACGATGGTGTGATTAATCCTCTAGAGCCAGATATCCTGGAGTGTGAAGTCAAGTGGAACTTAGAAAGTATTAGTAAGAATAAAGTTAGTGGCGGTGATGGAATTCCACCTGAGCTATTTCAAATCTTAAAAGATAATGCTGTTAAAGTGATGCACTCAATATGCCAGCAAATTTGGAAAACCCAGCAGTGGTCATAGGACTGAAAAAGGTCAGTTTTCATTCCAATCTCAGAGAGAGGCAATGCCAAAGAATGTTCAAACTATCAAACAACTGTGCTCACTTCACATGCTAGCAAGGTAATGATCAAAATCCCTCTAGCAAGGCTTCAGAAGTACATGAACTGAGAACTTCCAGATTTAAAAGCTGAATTTAGAAAAGACAGAACAAACAGATCGAATTGCTAACATCCATCAGATCATAGAAAAAGGAAGGGAATTACAGAAAAACCGGTACTTTTGCTCTGTTGGTTACAATAAAGACTTTGTGTGGATCAAAACCAACTGTGGATAATTCTTAAAAAAGTGAGAATACCAGCCCACCTTGCCAGCCCCCTGAGAAACCTGTATGCAGTTCAAGAAGCAACAGTTAGAATCAGACATGGAACAACGAACTGGTTCCAAATTGACAAAGAAGTACATCAAGGCTGTATATTGTCACCCTGTTATTTAACTTCTATACAGAGTGCATCATCTGAAATGCTGGGCTGGATGAATCATAAGCTGGAATACAGACTGCTGGGAGAAATATCAATAACCTCAGACGTGCAGATGACACAATCCTATTGGCAGAAAACAAACAGGAAGTAGAGAACCTCTTGATGAAGGTGAAAGAGGAGAGTCAAAAAGCTGGCTTAAAACAACATTCAAAAAATGAAGATCATGACAACCAGTCCCATCCCTTCACAGTAAGTAAATGGGGAAAAAATGGAAACGGTGGTAGATTTTATTTTCTTGGCCTCCAAAATCACTGCAGAGAGTGACTCCAGCCATGAAATTAAAAGATGCTTGGTCCTTGGAATAAAAGCTATGACAAACCTAGACAGAGTATTAAAGAACAAAGACATCACTTTGCTGGCAAAGATGTGTCTTGTCAAAGTTATGGTTTCTGCAAGAGTCATGTACAGATGTGAGAGTTGGACCATAAAGAAGGCTGAGAGCCAAATAATTGATACTTTTGAACTGTGGTGCTGGGGAAGACTCTTGAGAGTCCCTTGGACTGCAAGGAGATGAAACCAGTCAGTCCCAAAGGAAATCAACCCTGAATGTTGATTGGAAGGACCGATACTGAAGCTGAAGCTCCAATACTTAGGCCACCTGATGTGAAGAACTGACTCATTGGAAAAGACCCTGATGCTGTGAAAGATTGAAAGCAGGAGGGGAAATGGATGTCAGAGGATGAGATGGTTGGATGGCATCAATGACTCGATGGATATGAATTTGAGCAAGCTCTGGGAGTTGGTGATGGATAGGGAAGCCTGGCATGCTGCAGTCCATGGGGTCGTAGAGAGTCAGACATGACTGAACTGAACTGAGACACCAGGGAAGTTTAAAAGAGTTATATTAAAATTGGCTTAGGAGGTGGTCCTAAGATGGCAGAGGAATAGGACAGGGAGATCACTTTCTCCCCCCACAAATCCATCGAAAGATCATTTGAACACTGAGCAAATACCACAAAACAACTTCTGAATGCTGGTAGAGAACACCAGGCACCCAGAAAGGCAGCCCATTGTCTTTGTAAGGAGGTAGGACAAAATATAAAAGATAAAAAGAGAGACAAAAGAGTTAGGGATGGAGAAGTTTCCAAACACCAGGAGACCCTCTCACCAGTGGGTCTGTGAGGAGTTTTGGAATCTCAGAAGGCAACATAACCAGAGGGAAATAAATAAATAAATAAAACCCACAGATGACGGGTCTAACTACAACTCCCAGAGGAGAAGCAGCCCAGATGCTCACGTCCACCACCAGCAAGTGGGGGCTGAACAGGGAGGTGCGGATGCACTGCTTAGGGTAAGGACAAGGCCTGAATGCCCTGAGGGCAATCTGAGGGAGCTAACATGAGATAGCAACGCAAACTGTGGGATAGCCAGAGAGGGAAAAGAAGAAGAAGAAGAAGAAAGAGAGAGAGAGAGAGAACTTTCCCACGAAAATCTCTAACCTAAGGCACTGCCCGCCCACTCACAGAACAAAGGACTGAGCAAATACCAGAGGAGAGCTAGCCGGCTGTGGACCACCTCATCCCCCGCCAGAGGCAGGGAGGCAGGCAGGTACCAGCCAGAGCTGGAAGGAAAGGGGAAAACTCGGCCCCAGAGATGGCATCCCCTACCAAACTGCGAGCAGGTTCTCAGTCACTAACCAAGTCTTCCTGGGATTCTGGACTGTTGACATCCATCAGAAGGGTCACAGCCAGAGATCAGCTCCCCAGAAGAGACACACAGCACACCTGAGATGCAGTTGCACACCCAGGAAACCGAGCAGCTGGGACTGGGGAGGTAATAAGACACACAGCACCTGGGGGGTGTGCGCTTGCTAAGCACCTGGTCGCCTGAGCTGCTCAGAGCTTGGAAGGGCACAAAACAAGGGCCCAACTGAGTCTGTGCCTTTGTGGAGTACCTGAGAACCTGAACCTGAGTGGCATAGACCGGGGAAGTGCACGCAACCCAGGGCCCACCCCAGAAAGTTCCCCAGCAGAGCAAACTGGAGCCTAAGCAGTGTAGAACGGGAATGCACACAAGCCGTGAGTGGGGGCAAACCCAGTGTGACCCAGACACTGCGAGCACTCCCCACACCCGCCAGTGGTATTTGCTTGCAGTGTTCCTCCTTCCCTGCAGCACAATTGAACAAGTAAGCCTTGCCCCTTGTGTCAGGGTGGAAGTTAGAAACTGAAGAGACTTGCAAACAGAGGAAGCCAAAATAAACCAAGAAGAGGGAACGGCTCTGGAAATGACAGGTGCAACAGATTAAAACTCTGTAGTTAACACTGACTACATTGGAAGGGACCTATAGACTTTGAGAAGAAATATGAGGTGGAACAAGGAACTATCTGAAATTGAACTGACCACCCACTGCCCCCAACAGCTCCAGAGAAACTCCTAGATATATTTTACTATTATCATTTTTAAATTTCTTTTTACTTTTTTTTATTTTTAAGTTTTTTGATTAGTCCTTTAATTTTCATTTTTAAAACCTACTATTACCTTGAAAAAAAAGACCCTATTTTTTAAAGCAAATTTCATTTTTTTTATATAACTTTTGCAATTTTGTCCTGTTTTTTTAATATTGTATTCTTGAGGTCTAACCTCTACTCTAGATTTTTAATCTTTGCTTTTTGGTAATTGTTATCAATTTTGTACCTTTAATAATCTAATTTTCAGTACCCATTTTTACTTAGGATTGTGATTACTGGCTTGATTTCTCTCTCCCCTTTTGACTCTCCTTTCTCTCCCCAGGTCACCTCTGTCTCCTCCCTCCCCCTTCTCTTCTCTACTTAACTCTGTGAATCTTTTTTGGTGTTTCGGGCTATGGAGAAAACTTAGGCAAATGATCATAGGCTACATTGGTCTCTCTCCTTTAGACTCCCCCTCCTCTCCTCCTGGTCACCTCTATCTCCTCCCTCCCTTTTCTCTTCTCTATGAAACTCTGTGAACCTCTCTGAGTGTTCCAGGATGTGGAGAGCAAATAGGGAACTGATTACTGGCTAGACTTCTTTCTCCCCTTTTGATTCCCCATCTTCTCCTCCTGGTCACCTCTATCTCCCCCCTCCCTCTTCTCTTCTTCATGTAACTCTGTGAACCTCTCATGGTGTCCCTCAATGTGGAGAATCTTTTCATCATTAACCTAGATGCTTTGTCATTGGTGCTGTATGAATGGAGAAGTCTTGAGGCTACTACAAGAATAAGACTGAAAGCCAGAGGCAGGAGGCCTAAATCCAAAACTTGAGATCACCAGAAATCTCCTGACTCCAGGGATCATGAATTCACAAAAGCTCATCCATGCCTCCATACCTACACTGACACCAAGTTCTACCTAAGAGCCAACAAGTTTCAGAGCAAGACATATTAAGCTAATTCTCCAACAAAGCAGGAACATAACACCAGGCACAAAAATACAGGTGGCCAAAAGTCACACCAAACCCATAGACACTTCAAAACTCACTACTGGACACTTCATTGCACTCCAGAGAAAATAGATCCAGCTCCACCCACCAGAATACCGATGCAAGCTTTCCTAACCAGGCAACCTAGACAACCTAGACAACCAACCCCACCCACAGGGAGGAACCTCCATAATAAAGAGGAACCACAAACTTCCAGCACACAGAAAGGCCACCCCAAACACAGCAATCTAAACAAAATGAAAAAGCAGAGAAATATTCAGCAGTTAAAAGAAAATATTAAAAGCCCACCAAACCAAACCAAAGAGGAAGAGATAGGGAGTTTAACCGAAAAAAAATTCAGAATAATGATAGTAAAAATGATCCCAAATTTTGAAAACAAAATGGAGTTACAGATAAATAGTCTGGAGACAAGGATTGAGAAGATGCAAGAAAAGCTTAACAAGGACCTAGAAGAAATAAGAAAGAATCAATCAATAATGAATAATGCAATAGCTGAGATCAAAAGCACTCTGGAGGGAACAAATAGTAGAATAAATGAGGCAGAAGATAGGATAAATGAGTTGGAAGAGAGAATGGTGGAAATAAATGAAGCAGAGGAAAAGAGAAAAAAAAAGAATTAAAAGAAATGAGGACAAACTCAGAGACCACTGGGACAATGTCAAACACTCCAAGATTTGAATCATAGGAGTCCCAGAAGAAGAAGACAATAATAAAGGCCGTGAGAAAATACTTGAGGAGATAATAGTTGAAAACTTCCCTAAAATGGGGAAGGAAATAGCCACCCAAGTCCAAGAAAACCAGAGAGTCCAAAACAGGATGAACCCAGGATGAAACACCCCAAGACACATATAAATCAAATTAGTGAGGATGAAACACAAAGAACAAATATTAAAAGTAGCAAGGGGAAAAAAATAAATAAAAGCAGCAAGGGAAAAACAACAATTAACCTACAAGGGAATCCCCATAAGGATAACAGCTGATCTTTCAATAGAAACTCTTCAAGTCGGAAGGAATGGCAGGACATACTTAAAGTGATGAAAGAGAAAAACCTACAACTCAGATTACTGTACCCAGCAAGGATCTCATTCAAATATGAAGGAGAAATCAAAAGTTTTACATACAAGCAAAAGCTCAGAGAATTCTACACCACCAAAACAGCTCTCCAACAAATGCTAAAGGATCTTCTCTAGACAGGAAACACAGAAAAGGTTTATGAACCCAAA
Organism: Muntiacus reevesi; assembly: GCF_963930625.1. NCBI lineage: Eukaryota > Metazoa > Chordata > Mammalia > Artiodactyla > Cervidae > Muntiacus > Muntiacus reevesi. The sequence goes on from NC_089271.1 coordinate 45,135,641, forward strand.
CCCAAACAACAAAGTAAATGGCAATGGGATCATACTTATCAATAATTACCTTAAATGTAAAATGGTTGAATGCCCCAACCAAAAGACAAAGACTGGCTGAATGGATACAAAAACAAGATTCCCATATGTGCTGTTTACAAGAGACCCACCTCAAACCTAGGGACACATACAGACTGAAAGTGAGGGTTGGAAAAAGATATTTCATGCAAATGGAGACCAAAAGAAAGCAGGAGTAGCAATACTCATATCAGATAAAATAGACTTTGAAATAAAGGCCATGAAAAGAGAGAAAGAAGGGCATTGCATAATGATCAATGGATCAACCCAAGAAGAAGATATAACAATTATAAGTATATATGCACCCAACATAGGAGCACCACAATATGTAAGGCAAATGCTAACAAATATGAAAGAGGAAATTAACAGTAACACAATAATAATGGGAGACTTTAATACTCCACTCACACCTATGGATAGATCAACTAAACAGAAAATTAGCAAGGAAACACAAACTTTAAATGATACAATGGACCAGTTAGACCTAATTGATATCTATAGGACATTTCACCCTAAAACAATGAATTTCACCTTTTTCTCAAGTGCACACGGAACCTTCTCCAGGATAGATCACATCCTTGGCCATAAATCTAGCCTTGGTAAATTCAAAATACTTGAAATCATCTCAAGCATCTTTTCTGATCACAATTCAGTAAGATTAGATATCAACAGGAAAATAAACTATGAAAAATACAAACATATGGAGGCTAAACAGCACACTTCTGAATAACCAACAAATCACAGAAGAAATAAAAAAATAAAAATATGCATTAAAATGAATGAAAATGAAAATACAACAACTCGAACCCTATGGGATTCAGTAAAAGCAGTGCTGAGGAGAAAGTTCATAGCAATACAAGCCTACCTCAAGAAACAGGACAGAAATCAAATAACCTAATTCTACACCTAAAGCAGCTAGAAAAGGAAGAAATTAAGAACCCTAGGGTTAATAGAAGGAATAAATCACAAAAATTAGGGCAGAAATAAATGCAAAAGAAACAAAAGAGACCATAGCAGAAATCAACAAAGCTAAAAGCTGGATCTTCGAGAAGATAAACAAAATAGGCAAACCATTAGCCAGACTCATCAAGAGACAAAGAGAGAAGAATCAAATGAACAAAATTAGAAATGAAAATGGAGAAATCACAACAGACAACACAGAAATACAAAGGATCACAAGAGCAATCACTATCAGCAACTATATGCCAATAAAATGGACCACTTGGAAGAAATGGACAAATTCTTATAAAAATATCTTTCCAAAACTGCACCAGGAAGAAACAGAAAACCTTAACAGACCCATCACAAGCATAGAAATCAAAACCATAATCAGAAATTGTCCAACAAACACTTGATAGTATACTTATTTCAATGCAACAAACAAAACCCAGGGCCAGATGGCTGCACAGCTGAATTCTACCAAAAATTTAGAGAAGAGGTAACACATATCCTACTCAAACTCTTCCAGAAAACTGCAGAGGAAGGTAAACTTACAGACTCATTCTATGAGGCCACCATCACGCTAATACCAAAAGTAGACAAAGATGCCACAAACAAAGAAAACTACAGGTCAACATCACTGATGAACTTAGATGAAAAATCCTTAACAAAATTCAAAATTCTAGCAAACAGAATCCAACAACATATTAAAGAGATCATACATTGTGACCAAGTTGGCTTTATCCCGGGGATTCAAGGATTCTTCAATATTCGTAAATCAATCAATGTGATACATCACATTAACAAATTAAAAGATAAAAACCATATGATTATCACAATAGATACAGAGAAAGCCTTTGACAAAATTCAATATCCATTTATGATTAACAACAACAACAACAAAAACTCTCCAGAAAGCAGGCATAGAAGGAACATACCTCACCATAATAAAAGCCATATATTATAAACCCACAGTAAACATTATCCTCAATGGAGAAAAATTGAAAGCATTTCCCCTAAAGTCAGGAAAAAGACAAGGATGCCCACTTTCACCACTACTATTTATTTTCTTGCTCTGATTACTGTGGGCCACAGTAATCAGAGCAAGAAAATAAATAAAAGGAATCCAGATTGGAAAAGAAGAAATAAAACTCTCATTGTTTGCAGATGACATGATCCTCTACATAGAAAATCCTATAGATTCCACCAGAAAATTAATAGAGCTAAGTAATGAATACAGCAAAGTTGCAGGATGTAAAATTAACACATAAAAATCCCTTGCATTCCTATACACTAACAACGAGAAAACAGAAAGAGAAATTAAGGAAAACAATTCCTTTCACCATTGCAACAAAAAGAATAAAATACTTAGAAATATATATACCTAAAGAAACAAAAGACCTATATATAGAAAACTATAAAACACTGATGAAAGAAATCAAAGAGGAGACAAATAGATGGAGAAATATACCATGTTCATGGATCAGAAGATCAGTATAGTGAAAATTAGTATACTACCCAAAGCAATATACAGATTCAATGCAATCCCTATCAAGCTACCAATGGTATTTTTCAGAGAATTAGAGCAAGTTATTTCACAATTTGTATGGAATTACAAAAAATTTTGAATAGCCAAAGCATTCTTGAGAAAGAAGAATGGAACTGGAGAATCAACCTGCCTGACTTCAGGCTATACTACATAGACAGTCATCAAGACAGTACGGTACTGGCACTATGACAGAAACATAGATCAGTGGAACAAAATAGAAAGCCTGGAGATAAATCCACACACCTATGGACACCTTATCTTTGACAAAAGAGGCAAGAATATACAATAGAGAAAAAGCAATCTCTTTAACAAGTGGTGCTGGGAAAACTGGTCAACCACTTGCCAAAGAATGAAACTAGAACACTTTCTAACATCATACACAAAAATAAACTCAAAATGGATTAAAGATCTAAAGGTAAGACCAGAAACCATAAAACCCCTAGAGGATCACAGCAGGATCCTCTATGACCCACCTCCCAGAATATTGGAAATAAAAGCAAAAATAAACAAATGGGGCCTAATTAAACTTAAAAGCTTTTGCACAACGAAGGAAACTATAAGTGATGTTAAAAGACAGTCTTCAGAATGGGAGAAAATAATAGCAAATGAAGCAATGGACAAAGAATTAATCTCAAATATATATAAGCAGTTCCTGCAACTCAGTTCCGGAAAGATAAGCAGCCCAATCAAATAATGGGCCAAAGAACTAAATAGACATTTCTCCAAAGAAGACCTACAAATGGCTAACAAACATGTGAAAAGATGCTCAACATCACTTAATATCAGAGAAATGCAAATCAAAACCACAATGAGGCACCATCCCATGCTGGTCAGAATGGCTGCTATCAAAAAGTCTACAAACAATAAATGCTGGCGAGGGTGCAGAGAAAAAGGAAGCCTCTTATATTGCTGGTGGAAATGCAAACTAGTACAACCATTATGGAGAGCAGTGTGGAGACTCCTTAAAAAGCTGGAAATAGAACTTCCATATGACCCAGCAATCCTACTTCTGGGCAAACACACCAAGGAAACCAAAACTGAAAGAGATCCGTGTACCCCGATGTTTATTGCAGCACTGTTTACGATAGCCAGGACATGGACGCAACCTAGGTGTCCACCAGCAGAGGAATGAATAAGAAAGCAGTGGTACATATACACAATGGAACATTACTCATCTATTAAAAAGCATCGGAGAAGGCAATGGCAACCCACTCCAGTACTCTTGCCTGGAAAATCCCATGGACAGAGGAGCCTGATAGGCTGTGGTTCATGGGGTCACTAAGAGTTGGACACGACTGAGCAACTTCACTTTCACTCTCACTTTATTAAAAAGGATGCATTTTAATCAGTTCTAATGAGGTGGATGAAACTGGAGCCTATTATACAGACTACAGTAAGTCAGAAAGAAAAACACCAATGCAGTATACTAACTCAGATATATGGAATTTAGGAAGATGGTAATAATGACTCTATATGCGAGATAACAAAAGAGACAATGATGTAAAGAACAGACTGTTGAACTCTGTGGGAGAAGGCGAGGGTGGGATGATTTAAGAGAATAGCATTGAAACATGTATATTAACATATGTGAAATAGATTGACAGTCCACGTTTGATGCATGAGCCGGGGTGCTCAGGTTGGTGCACTGGGATGACCCTGAGAGATGGGATGGGGAGGGAGGTGGGAGGGAGGGTCAGAATGGGGAGCACATGTACACCCATGGCTGATTCATGTGAATGTATGGGAAAACCACCACAATATTGTAAGGTAATTAGCCTCCAATTAAAATAAAAAGAAAAAAAAAGATAACATTGCTAAAATTGGCTTAGACATAAAGGAGTTATCATATAAGTTAGGTGTTTTTAAAACCCTCAGAACTACATGCTTTAGTCATTCAGTCGTTTCTGACTCTTTGCATCCCAATGGACTGTCACCGGCCAGGCTCCTCAGTCCATGGAATTTTCCAGGCGAGAATACTGGAGTGAGTAACCATTCTCTTCTGCAGGGGATCTTCCTCACTCAGGAATGGAATATGAACCTTTGGAGTTGTGTATAGATTCTTTACCGTCTGATCCACCAGGGAAGCCATATATGTAAACTAACTTGCAGTTTTTAAATTCAAATAATCTGGAGTAATATTTGGCAAATATAGGTGGTTTTTATTTTTATTTTTTTTTACAGTGGGCCACCTCTTTATTTTTTAAATTAATTAATTTATTTTAATTGGAGGATAATTGCTTTACAATATTGTGATTTTTTTTTTTTTGCTGTACATCAACCTGAATTGGCCACAGGTATACATGTAGAAATCATTTGGGAAAAAGAAGTTTGCTTCTTCTTGAATCAACATTTGTTGTCACCTTAAACAATGCTATTCTATAGGTAGCAACCTATTGAATTTTTCTGACTTATCTTTCATTTAGAGTTGGAGATTCATGAAAGTTTCTCTAGTAATAATTAAACTCAATTAATTTTCTGAATGGTTTTCTTTCTAATGAGTGAGAAATAAATGATTTTTATGAAGAAAAAATTGTATCTTTTCATCATCACATTTAAAGGATCTTACATCACAGATCCTGCTTGTTATGTTTATACATGTGTCTACTTTATACATAATGCATACTAAACATTTGCAAAGAGATGAGCCCTCACACTCAAATTTTATAAGATCTGTATAAATTAGAATGTTACACAACAAAATAAACATTTATTGGAAAAAAATAGCACTCAGGAACATTTTTCTGAATCAAAAAAATTTTAAAAATTGCTAATTCCATTTTTCCTTAAAAGGGAATGACCTATGTGAGTTTAAATTGGCAACTTGTTTTTTTTTTTTTTTTCATTTATTTCCATTAGTTGGAGGCCAATCACTCCACAATATTGCAGTGGCTCCTGTCACACACTGACACGAAACAGCCATGGATTTACATGTATTCCCCATCCCGATCCCCCTTCCCCCCTCCCTCTCTACCCGATCCCTCTGGGTTTTCCCAGTGCACCAGGCCCGAGCACTTGTCTCATGCACCCAACCTGGGCTAGTGATCTGTTTCACACTAGATAATATACATGTTTCGATGCTATTCTCTCGAAACACCCCACCCTCGCTTTCTCTCACAGAGTCCAAAAGTCTGTTCTGTACATCTGTGTCTCTTTTTCTGTTTTGCATATAGGGTTATCATTACCATCTTTCTAAATTCCATATATATGTGTTAGTATACTGTAATGGTCTTTATCTTTCTGGCTTACTTCACTCTGTATAATGGGCTCCAGTTTCATCCATCTCATTAGTACTGATTCAAATGAATTCTTTTTAATGACTGAGTAATATTCCATGGTGTATATGTACCACAGCTTCCTTATCCATTTGTCTGCTGATGGACATCTAGGTTGCTTCCATGTCCTGGCTATTATAAACAGTGCTGGGATGAACACTGGGGTGCACATGTCTCTTTCAGATCTGGTTTCCTCAGTGTGTATGCCCAGAAGTGGGATTGCTGGGTCATATGGCAGTTCTACTTCCAGTTTTTTTAAGAAATCTCCACACTGTTCTCCATAGCAGCTGTACTAGTTTGCATTCCCACCAACAGTGTAAGAGGGTTCCCTTTTCCCCACACCCTCTCCAGCATTTATTGCTTGTAGACTTTTGGATAGCAGGCGTGTAATTGTATCTCATTGTGGTTTTGATTTGCATTTCTCTGATAATGAGTGATGTTGAGCATCTTTTCATGTGTTTGTTAGCCATCTGTATGTCTTCTTTGGAGAAATGTCTGTTTAGTTCTTTGACCCATTTTTTGATTGGGTCATTTATTTTTCTGGAATTGAGCTGCAGGAGTTGTTTGTATATTTTTGAGATTAATCCTTTTTTTGTTGCTTCGTTTGCTATTATTTTCCCCCAATCTGAGGGCTGTCTTTTCACCTCGCTTATAGTTTCCTTTGTTGTGCAGAAGCTTTTAAGTTTCCTTAGGTCCCATTTGTTTATTTTTGCTTTATTTCCAATATTCTGGGAGGTGGGTCATAGAGGATCCTGCTGTGATTTATGTCGGAGAGTGCTTTGCCTATGTTCTCCTCTAGGAGTTTTATAGTTTCTGGTCTTACATTTAGATCTTTAATCCATGTTGAGTTTATTTTTGTGTATGGTGTTAGAAAGTGTTCTAGTTTCAATCTTTTACAAGTGGTTGACCAGTTTTCCCAGCACCACTTGTTAAAGAGGTTGTCTTTTTTCCATTGTATATCCTTGCCTCCTTTGTCGAAGATAAGGTGTCCATAGGTTCGTGGATTTATCTCTGGGCTTTCTATTCTGTTCCATTGATCTATATTTCTGTCTTTGGGCCAGGACCATACTGTCTTGTTGGCAAATACAGGCAGTTTTTAAATTGTTTTTTGGGGGAAAGCATGCCTTCAAGTTCTCAGCAGGAAATATAATAGAAACATACAATTTTTGTGTACCTAAATTGACTAGACAAATAAGATTATTTTGTTTCTATTGAATGTCTAATATTTTAAAACTACCTGTGAATTTCTTGATGCATGTCAAGGATGACAATAAAGTGAGAGATACAGCTAGTGAATAGAACCATTTATTTAATTTTTTAGATTCTTAGCTTATGTAATTTTTTGATATGTACTTTTTTGTCAGCAAGAAAAATAACATAATAACTAGTTTTGTTTAATGGCTCATAAAATTTTCATGAGCAATTCAGGCTTAATTAAGAACAAATGAATTAAAGAGATATGAGTGGGATAAAAGTTTATAAATGAACTTTTAAATAATAATTATGCTTTATGATATATCAACCTAAAATAATTTCAAAGATACTTTAATAACTTGAAATTTTAAAGCTATACTAACATCAATTAAATGATGGATATCCACTGACTATCTAGAAAATTTCAAAATGAGATGAAATATTGAGACATCAACTGCTGAATATAAGCTTATCTAATTTCACTTATTGTTTTTTATGGTATGTAAAAATTAATATATTTGAGTGCATTAATAAACATAAGAAAATTACTATGAAAAGACATATGTTGCTGGAAATTATGAAATTATATAGTCATATATTTGCTAAAGGATGATACTATGTGACGTTTTCTTGCTTGTCACTCTTTGAAACCCCATGGATTGCAGCACGCCAGGCTCCTCTGTCCTCCACTGTCTCCTGGAATTTGATCAAAGTCATGTCCATTGAATCAGTGATGCTATGTAACGATCTCATCCTCTGCTGCCCCTTTTGCATTTAGCTTTCAATCTTTCCCAGCATCGGGGTCTTTTCCAATGTGTTGGCCCTCTATATCAGCTGACCAAGCTATTGGAGCTTCAGCTTCAGCATCAGTCATTCCAATGAATATTCAGGGTTGATTTCCTTTAGGATTGACTGGCTTGATCTCCTTGCAGTCCAAGGGACTCTCAAAAGTCTTTTCCAGCACCACAATTCAAAAGCATCATTGTGGCAAGCAATTCACAATTACCTCTTTGTTTCCTCTGTAAAAGAAAGATTACTAATAGATAAAATTCTAATAAATGTATGTATGTAAATAGAACCACGAGGAATAGTATGGTAAAATTTTAAAAACTCTGTATAAAAGGAAAGTAAGATGCGTGTGATTACAAAGTCTATAAAGGGCAAGTTTTTGTTAAAGGTAAAGAGTAATTTGGGCCTAAAGTAGAATGACTGATAATTCCTGAATGAGAAAGATAAAAAGAGTAGGACAAAAATTGAATGAATATTAAAAATAAAAGTTACAGAGGGAATCTTAGAAAATAAACTTTGATTGTTTATGTTCAAAGCTGGCTAAGATTGGATGGATTCATTTATAAACTTTTCCCACTTCAGTACTCTCACCTAGAAAATCCCATGGAGGGAAGAACCTGATAGGCTCAGTTCATGGGGTCACAAAGAGTCAGACACAACTGAGTGACTTCACTTTCACTCTCACTTAGTATTAATAGTACAGTGATTAAAAAAAAAACTAGAATATGGCTTTCTCTTTATTAAAATGAGCTTTCTTAGATTATTGATCTATTCTTTATAAGAATTTGTAAAGATGAGCAAATTTTCTTTATCTTTTAAATAACCTGCCTGGGAAGCCAAGAGTTTCTATCTTAAAATAATTTGCCATGCTTCATGCTGTCTTTATCAGGTCTTTGAAGACTTAAGAAAACTGAACCACCAGAATATTAAAGAACTAAATTTCTGATTTATTTTACAATTATGTAACATTCTGTATTTACCATTGAATTCCTTTATTACTGCTCTCGTTAAATGGATAATTAAATATTGTTTCATGGTAACCTGTGATTCTATTTAGTCAAGTTCTCAAACTTTTTGACATTTTTGACAGCTTCTCCAAATTAAATTCTAAATGGAGTCTTTTTCAACTTAAATTAACTTTCAGATTTACCAAAGGAGTTAGAGAAAATCTCAAAAGATTTTTCTCTCTCTTTATAAAAGATAGTTGTTAAACTAGTTAGGTTTATTTGGTATGTTACATTACATGAAAAGAGTTGATATATAAGAAGAGATGGTATACCTTCTTAAATTATATGTGTATGGATACACATACACATACTGTTAATATTGGTATTCCAAAAATCATATTAATTTTATATATATTTGCCAATATTCTTTGTCTATTTATTATATTAAAATATTGCATACCACAAAATAACAAAGTTTCATTAGCAACTGAACTCTCATCAGATTTTTGACCACAGTCATTTTAAGTTGCTTTATTCACAGATAGTTATTGTTTTCTAATGATGCTTTCCTAAATGCTTTTGGTTTGTTTTTAGAAAGGTTCATGGAAAGCACTCCAACAAGTACTAGAAAAAAGTACTTGTCATTTTAAGATCATACCATTGAACTGGGTAAGACTGTCCAGAACTAAAGAAGAAGGTGATGTATTCATAAAATTGCTAATCCAAGATCAAACAGAATAAGAACTAATTATAGGGACCTGAATGAATTGATGAGGGCGAGTATAACTTTCTGATGATTCTTTGAAACGTTGCTGGTTTGTTTAATGTTTTGTTTCTGGGTTTTAAAGAGAGATTTTTTCTTTTTCTTAAGTTATCTATAACTTACATATTTGGTAAAGCATGCCTTTGTGAACAAAGAAAATACAATTACTTTTTCTCCCTATCTGATCCCTTCAGAATTTGGGGACTCTTAGTGAGTATTCTTATTTTTATAACAATATGGTTACTTGCATAAGTCCAATAAGAATCTGCTCTCCTTGTAACAAGAAACAATCAGAAAATTGGTTATATTGACAAGGCTTTTACTGGAAATGTCGTATATGAGATTGATGAGCATAGAAAAAAGTAGGACCTGACAGCTTTAATGAATTAAGATTGATTCTATGGAGCCAATAAAGCCCTTTGGATAAAAAAGCCTGGTACTTTGTTTATAGGTTTCCCAAAAACCTTACCAGATGAGTAAGGAAAGTAACTATCTAGCAGGCTCAGAAAACTCTGGATGTTTTGGGAACATCAAAAAGAGAGAAATTCACCCAATTCTAAAGATATTGCAGTTAAAGTCTGATGGTAAATTCTTGACTAGCCACCCTGGCCTCAAGAGGCTTTTCAAGTCTTATCTGAATTCCTTCTGAAAAGTTCTAGCAAAGCAAACTCATAAAAGCCTAAGTGGTCAATAATTGTGCTGCATGTATGTAAATAATCAGGCCAAGCTTAATGAGACTAGAATTATTTTTCAAACAAATTAGTCTTACTTCAATTCTTTGATGGAAATGGGAGTGATTATAGAAAGAAAAACTATACTTCCGAGGAAAACTGTAGCACATCCTTGTGGGTATTGAATTCTAGTTCTGTTCATTATCTTTAAGGTTTTGTTATCAATTTGTAAACTGGACTGGATCCTGAATTACTGGTTATGACTCTTCAAATTAGCGTTTCCAACTTTTTCTCCCACTCTTCTGATTTGGAATCACTAAAAACAAAAACTGCCTCTTTTCCAGTGCCCTGCAAACTAAAGTTGGACAAGTTGATATTAACTTGAGAGAAATCATAGCAACAGATCATATCTCTGAACAGTGTTTGCCTGTTGTTCCTGTACCTGTTGCTGTGATGGCCACCCACAAAGTTCACTGGCATACCTGATGACATTACCAGAGAAATTCAACCCACAAGTCAAAAAAATCTGTCAAATTGCCATTGCTTGCTTTTTTACTCAATCCGAATATGTTTTCAGCTCAACATCTAGAAATCTTGAATGACAATGCTCTGGACTCAAAAACTGAAATTACAGTTTGTTCTAACCAATATTCTTTGTTATTTAGAAGCACCACTATGAAGAAATCTAGTGGAGGTGATAGAATTCCAGTTGAGCTATTTAAAATCCTAAAAGATGATGCTGTTAAAGTGCTGCACTCAATATGCCAGCAAATTTGGAAAATTCAGCAGTGGCCACAAGACTGGAAATGGTCAATTTTCATTCCAATCCCAAAGAAGGGCAATGACAAAGAATGATCAAACCACTGTACAATTGTAATCATTTCATATGCTAGCAGGACTTCCCAGGTGGCACCTGTGGTAAAGAAACTGCCTGCCAATGCAGAAAACATAAAGGACTTAGGTTCGATCCCTGGGTCATGAAGATCCCCTGGAGATGGGTGCAGAAACCCACTCCAGTATTCTTGCCTGGAGAATCCCATGGACAGAGAAGACTGGTGGGGTAAGGTCCATAGGGTAACAAAGACTTGGAAACAACTGAAGTGACTTAGCATGGTACAGCACAGGCTAGCAAGGTAATGCTCAAAATCTTTCAAGCCAATCTTCATCATTACATAAACTGACAACTTCCAGACATACAAGTTGGATTTAGAAAAGGCAGTGGAACCAGAGATCAAATTGCCAACATCTGTTGGATTATAGAAAAAGCAAGAAAATTCCAGACAAACATCTACTTCTGCTTTGTTGACCACAAGAAAGCCCTTAACTGTGTGGATCACAACCAACTGTGGAAAATTCTTAGAGATGGGAATACCAGGCCCATCTGGCCCTGCTTCTTGAGAAACCTACATGCAGGTCAAGAAGCAACAGTTAAAACTGGACATGGAACAGTGGGCTGGTTCGAAATTAGCAAAGGAGTACATCAAGGCTATATATTGTCATCCTGCTTTTTTAGCTTATATATGCAGAGTACATCATGCGAAATGCTGGGCTGAATGAAATATAAACTGGAATCATGATTGCCAGGAGAAATATCAACAATTTCAGATATGCAGATGACATCACCCTTATGGCAAAAAGCGAAGAGGGACTAAAGAGTCTCTTGTTGAAAGTGAAAGAGGAGAGTGAAAAAGCTGACTTAAAACTCAACATTCAAGAAACTAAGATCATGGCATCTGGTCCCATCATTTCACGGCAAATAGATGGGGAAACAATGGAAATAGTGACAGATTTTATTTTCTTGGGCTTTAAAATTACTGTGGACACTGAGAGCAGCCATGAAATTAAAAGCCCTTGTCTGAGAAAGAGAAAAGGGATACCAAGCTGGGTTTCAATCCAGTAACTCTGGTGCTCAAAGGAAAAGATAACAAAAACAGAATTTAATAAAACCTTATCATATAAAGAGTTTTAGTTGAGGGATAGATAGGAAGAGGAAAAAGGAAAAAGAGAGAAAACTGATAAAGAATTAAAACTCCAGAGAAGCTGAAAATAATCCTACCTAATTTTGAAGACAATGCAGTATTCATTGTCTCCTACTGCTTTTCTCATTTTAATTTGATGATGAGGAATAAAAGAAATGTTAATGTGGCTACTTCAAGGCCTCTCAGTACCAACTGGATTAAAATAAGTATTTTCCTGTAAGTCTGATCTCTTGATATCTATGCAGTCAGATTCAAGATTTCAGTTCCCTTTCCAGATCTTAGCAATGCATGAAGTCAAACCCTCCAGATTCTGTTCTTTCTTTGAGTGATAGTATAAGTCCTATAAATATTTGCTGGGTTAAAGCCATGGCTATTTGTTCAATAGTAAAATTTATAATTTTTCATAAATTTCACAAATTTTTCAATTTTAATTTAGAATTTTTTTTTAATTTTCCATAAACCGCCTCACCAATCACTACTTTTCATATTGCAGTTCCTTTGATTTTTTGTCGGGAAGGAGCTATTGCTATTCTCTCTAACCTCTCTCTTACCTGTTTCATTCCTGCCCTGAGGGAAGGAAGATAAAATCAAGCTAGTGGGTTAATGATTCCAATAGCAAACATTTACATGCTCAAAAAACTTCATTGATTTTTTTTTCACTTTTGTACTAATCCTATCTTGGCTGAAAGGTCCACTCTGTAAGCTTACTCCAGTTATAGCAAAGAAAACAAGATCATTTATTTTCTTCTTCAACAAAACCCTGAAAAAATTCCTTAAGTACAGCTGAACTTAATATCAAATTAAATTTATATTATAAAATGTAACAATAATTTATGAAGAAATAAACCTTCTTGATATCCTTTGTAAACTATCAATATTAAATTTAGTCTTACATGTAGATCTCTGTAAAATGTTATTCAGTAAATTAAATAGCTGAATTTTGTTTGGGGCCATGATAACTTCTTGCCAGTTTTTTCTTACCCTCTGGAGTACTGGTATAAAATGTTCTCTGGTTATTTGTTATGGTGGTTTGCTAAGACTATTTCAACTCAGGAACCATTGCAGTGACTACTTTAACAGCTTGTGTTGCTAGATTAATTTTGCTTTAATGACTTTAGAGTACTTTATTTCTACAGAGAAGATAACGGAAATATGAAAAGAAAAAGGAAACCTCAAAGCTTTGCCTTAACAGTTAGCAATGATAATACCTCCCCTCATCACTTACGCCCCCCTTTGTAACAATTTACTTTTCACTTTACTTTAGCTAACCCATTCTGAGACAAATTTGAGTATAAGATTTAGTTAATTTGTTAGCTGTCACCTGAAGTTTTGTTGTCTTAGAAACAGAGGTTTGTTGAGTCCTGGGTTAAAATTTCATGGAGGATCTTTGATGATACTTGAAATGTTGAGAATTATTATTATTTCAGATTTGTTCAAATTCAAATGTAATTTCCAAAACTACACTCCAGCTCCAAAGAGATTTTAATTTTTAATTATCTGCTCCTTTACTTGAGTTTAAAACGATGGGGTAAATTCAGGAGTATCTAGATTTCTCCTGTCTGTGTTTTCTATATTATAGAGCTTTGTTTTCTACAAGAAATTGTTTTTTAAAACCTTTAAAAAGCTATCTTAGAGAGCTTTTCAGGGATAATCCAAATAAAATAAACCATAATTATTTAAAATGTACAAATTCATAAGTTTTGATAGCTTAGAAACCATCACCACAACCAGGAGAGTGAACATTTCCGTCACCTCCATAAGTTTCTTCATGTCTCTTTGGCACTAATCAACTGAGATGCTTTCTGCCATCTTAAATTAGTTTGAATTTTATGGAGTTTTATATAAATGGAATAATAGAATAAATGCTCTTTATTTTGTTGCCTTTTTCACTCAGCATATTTTTTGTGTGTTCATCAATATTTTGTGGGTTGGTAGCCCATTAATCTTTGCTGCTGAGTAGTATTCAATCCTATGAATATACCACAATTTTCTTATCCATTCATCCATTGATTGATATCTGTTTCCAGTTTTGGATGATTAGCAACAAAAATGCTATGAACATTCATGTCCATGTGTTTGTATGGGCAGCCATTAATTTTTTCCCCTTGGTAAATATCTACTAGTCGAGTGGGTAGATCACTTGTTAGGTGGATATTTATATTTCTAAGAAACTGTCAAACTGTTTTCAAAGTGATTGTGCCATTTTAGATGTCCACTAGCATTTTTTTTAAGGGGGGGAGTTCCAGTTCTAGCACATCCTTAATAACACTTGATATGGTCAGTGTTTTTCAATTTTAGCCATTCTAATTGATTTGTAGTGGCATCTCCTTGTGGTTTAATTTGCATTTCTTCTGCACATAATGATGTTAAATAACTTTTGTGGGTTTACTTGCCATGCATATATTGTCAGTGGTGAAGTATGTATTCAAATATTTCAGTGGGTGTACACTGGAAACCAGAGTCAAGGTTTCCCTGGCAGTGATTCCAAATTCTCTTTACCTCCTCTTAGAAATTCCTATATAAATCTCATGGAGCTGTCTATCTCTAGTCAGTCTTCAAAATATTCTGGAACTCTTAACCAGGACCTCACATTTTAGCTACTTGTCACTTGCGGTCTTGGATGGTGAATTCATGGGATAAAAGTGTACCTGGAGGACTGATAGAGATGGCTTCTAAGGCAGCATCTGGACTTACTGACAGAATATCAACTTACTGATGATATCATAAGGGAAGTATGCTGCAGCTCTCCCACTCAGATTCAGAGCCTTTGAAAGTCTGACCCCAACCAACACTCTGACCTCTTGTCTTACTATTTTCCCTCCCTTCAATACTCTCCTGACCTCATGCATCCAACATTCCTATCCCATCATGCATCTTTACCCCATCATACACTAAGCCTTCTGCCTGGACTGTCTGCCAACTCCTCTCCTGACAAGCTACTTCTGCTCAGTTCAATTCAGTTCAGTCGCTCAGTTGTGTCCGACTCTTTCCGACCGCATGAATTGCAATTCATGCAATTGCACGCCAGGCCTCCCTGTCCATCACCAACTCCTGGAGTTTACTCAAACTCATGCCCAAAAAGTCGGTGATGCCATCCAGCCCTCTCATCTTCTGTCTTTCCCTTCTCCTCCTGCCCCCAATACCTCCCAGCATCAGGGGCTTTTCCAATGAGTCAACTCTTTGCATGAGGTGGCCAAAGTATTGGAGTTTCAGCTTCAGCATCAGTCCTTCCAATGAACACCCAGGACTGATCTCCTCTAGGATGGACTGGTTGGATCTCCTTGCAGTCCAAGGGACTCTCAAGAGTCTTCTCCAACACCACAGTTCAAAAGCATCAATTTTTGGATGCTCAGCTTTCTCCATAGTCCAACTCTCACATCCATACATGACCACTGGAAAAACCATACCCTTGACTAGACAGACCTTTGTTGGCAAAGTAATGTATCTGCTTTTTAACTTGCTATCTAGTTTGGTCATCACTTTCCTTCCAAGGAGTAAGTGTCTTTTAATTTCATGGCTGCAATAATCATCTGCAGTGATTTTGGAGTCCCCAAAATAAAGCTTGACACTTTTTCCACTGTTTCCCCATCTATTTCCAATGAAGTGATGGGACCAG
This sequence comes from Muntiacus reevesi, assembly GCF_963930625.1. Lineage (NCBI taxonomy): Eukaryota > Metazoa > Chordata > Mammalia > Artiodactyla > Cervidae > Muntiacus > Muntiacus reevesi. Next base: position 45,151,417 of record NC_089271.1, read on the forward strand.
ATGCCATGATCTTAGTTTTCTCAATGTTGAGCTTTAAGCCAACTTTTTCACTCTCCTCTTTCACTTTCATCAAGAGGCTTTTCAGTTCCTCTTCACTTTCTGCCATAAGAGTGGTGTCATCTGCATATCTGAGGTTATCGATATTTCTCCTGGCAATCTTGATTCCAGCTTGTGCTTCTTCCAGCCCGGCATTTTTCATGATGTACTCTGCATATAAGTTAAATAAGCAGGGTGACAATATACAGCCTTGACATACTCCTTTTCCTATTTGCAACCACTTCTGCTCATTTTCAATATTTAGCTCAAACTGCTCCTTCAGGAAGCCTTCCCTGATTTCTGCAGACATCAGAGCATAATGATTAAGAATGAGATTTCAGAGCCAACTTTTGGGGTTTCCTATCACTTACTAGTTATGTGACCATGGATAATCTATTTAAATTTTCTGTGCTTCAGTTTTCTTAACTGTAAAATGAGAATGGTGATAATTAGAGTACTATTCTAAGGAATTTTGTGAAGGTTAAATGAGTAGTTCATATCAAGTGTGCAAATAAATATTAGCTGATTATTCCTTGTTCTCTGCTCTAATGCAGTACCAAGTTCTGGCATCTGTGACTCCTCAGAGCTCATGACAATGAAGGGATGAATGGGATGAATCTTAGCCTAACAAACAGATATCATCTTGAATGACAATTACCACTAATCTTTACTATTAAGGACTGGGTAGTAAATTCTGGGCTTGGAGAGAAAATATGATTGATTAAAAATGTCTGCTATGAGGCATAGAAATGGGGAGTATCAATGGGTATGTTCCTAAGAAATTGAATCCTGTCATTTAATTTAATCATATCCAATTAAAAGTATAATATATGCCCTATGACCCTTTATTTTCTTTACCAGGACCTCTGAGTCCCAAGGAGGACAATCTAACTTTTCATTCAGCTTACTGTGGATTAGCTCAAGGGGGTAAAAGTTAAGACTGGGTCCAACAGGATCACACTCTAAGATAATCAGGTGATGTTTGCTGTAATCTTACAATTTTTTTTAGTTTTATCTTTATAAATAGTTTGACAACAGAAATGATTCCTAACCAAGCAGATATCTACCCAGGTTTTACTACCTTGCTATCTGATCTTGAAGGAACATTTCATCTTTTTCTGTAAACCAGACTTCCTATACCTACAATGCATAGATTAGGTGATAATCATATCTCTTAAAGGCCTCCATTTCTCCATCTTCAAAACTCATATAGTGCTTCCAAAGTTCTAATATTTATTATGAGCTTGTCATTGTGATCATGCAAAATGCCAGGCTGGATGAAGCATAAGCTGGAATCAACATTGCCAGCAGAAATATCAGTAACTCAGATATGCAGATGGCACCACCTTTATGGCAGAAAATTAAGAGGAACTGAAGAGCTTCTTGATGAAGGTGAAAGAGAAAAGTGAAAAGGCTGGCTTAAAACTCAACATTCAGAAAACTAAGATCATGGCATCTGGTCCCATCATTTCATGGCAAATAGATGGGGAAACAATGGAAACATTGAGAGACTTTATTTTCTTGGGCTCCAAAATCACTGTGGACAGTGACTGCAGCCATGAAATTAGGAAGAAAAGCTATAACCAACCTAAACAGAATATTTATTTTTTCCTTTTATTTATTTATTTTTTAGCAATAAAGTATTTGTATTTTTATTTAAGATAAGTACAATATTTAATACATAGTTCTATTGTACATTTAATAGACTACAATAGAGTGTCAGATTAACTTTTTAAAAATAAATTTATTCATTTTAATTGGAGGCTAATTACTTTACAATATTGTAGTGGTTTTGCCATACATTGCCATGAATCAGCCATGGGTGTACATGTGTTCCCCATCCTGAACCCCCCTCCCACTTCCTTCCCCATCCCATCCCTCTGGGTCGTCCCAGTGCACCAGCCCTGAGTACCCTGTCCCGTGCATCAAACCCGGACTAGTGACCCATTTCACATATGATAATATACATGTTTCAATGCCAGTCTCCCAAATCATCCCATCCTCGTCCTCTCCCACAGAGTCCAAAAGACTGTTGTATACATCTGTGTCTCCTTTGTTATCTTGCACATAGGGTCACTGTTGTTATCTTTCTAAATTCCATATATATGTGTTAGTATACTGTATTGACGTTTTTCTTTCTGGCTTACTTCACTCTGTATAATAGGGTCCAGTTTCATCCATCTCATTAGAACTGATTCAAATGTATTCTTTTTAATGGCTGAGTAATATTCCATTGTGTATATAGACCACAACTTTCTTATCCATTCTTCTGCTGATGGACATCTAGGTTGCTTCCATGTCCTGGCTATCGTAAACAGTGCTGCGATGAAGATTGGGGTACACGTGTCTCTTTCAATTCTGGTTTCCTCTTTGTGCATGCCCAGCAGTGGGATTGTTGTGTCATATGGCAGTTCTACTTCCAATTTTTTTAAGGAATCTCCACATGGTTCTCCATGGTGGCTGTACTAGTTTGCACTCCCACCAACAGTGTAAGAGAGTTCCCTTTTCTCTGCACCCTCTTCAGCATTTATTATTTGTAGACTTTTGGATAACAGCCATTCTTACTGGCGAGAAATGGTTCCTTGTTGTGGTTTTGATTTGCATTTCTCTGACAATGAGTGATGTTGAGCATCTTTTCATGTGCTTGTTAGCCATCTGTATATCTTCTTTGGAGAAATGTCTGTTTAGTTCTTTGGCCCATGTTTTGATTGGGTCATTTATTTTTCTGGAGTTCAGCTGCAGGAGTTGCTTGTATATTTTTGATATTAATCCTTTGTCAGTTGCTTCGTTTGCTATTATTTTCTCCCATTCTGAAGACTGTCTTTTCACCTTGCTTATAGTTTCCTTCATTGTGCAAAAGTTTTTAAGTTTAGTTAGTCTAGTTTAAGTTTAATTTAAAAACCACTTGAGGAAATTGAAAGAGGAGAGGAAAAAACTATCTTAAAACTCAACATTAAAAAAACTAAGATCATGGCATCTGGTCCCATCACGTCATGGCAAATAGATGGGGAAACAAAGGAGACAGTGAGCGACTTTATTTTCTTGGACTCCAAAATCACTGCAGATGGTGACTGCAGCCATGAAATTAAAAGACGCTTGTTCCTTGGAAGAAAAGCTATGGCCAACCTAATCAGCATACTAAAAAGCAGAGACATTACTTTGCCAACAAAGGTCCATCTAGTCAAAGCTATGATTTTTCCAGTAGTCAAGTATGGATGTGAGAGTTGAACCATCAAGAAAGCTGAGAGTTGAAGAATTGATGCTTTTGAGCTGTGGTGTTAGAGGAAACTCTTGGGTGCCCCTTGGACTGCAAGGAGATCAAACCAGTCCATCCTAAAGAAATCAGTCTTGAATATTCATTGGAATAACTGATGGTGAAGTTGAAGTTCCAATACTTTGTCCACCTGATGTGAAGAACTGACTCCTTAGAAAAGACCCTGATGCTGGGAAAGACTGGAAGCAGGGGGAGAGGGAGACAACAGAGGATGAGATGGTTGGATAGCATCACTGACTCAGTGAACATGAGTTTGAGCAAACTCTGGGAGTCAGTGATGGACAGGGAAGCCTGGAGTGTTGCTGTCCATGGGGTTGCAAATAGACAGACATGACTGAAATGAAATGAAATGAAATGAACTTGAAGAATCATGGCTCTGACTATACTGACTTTTGTCAGCAAAGTGATGTCACTCCTTCTTAATATGCTGCTTATATTTGTCCTAGAGTTCCTTCCAAGGAATAAAGGTGTTCATTTAGATTGTTTATTTAAGATTTTTCTTGTTTCCTTAGATAAGATTTTTATTGCTATAAATTTCCCTGTTAGAATTGCTTGTTGTATCCCAAGGTTTTTTATGATCATCATGTTTTCATGGTCATTTGTCTCTAGGTATTTTTCATTTCCTCTTTGATTTCTTCAGTGATCAATTTTTTTTATTGAATATTGTTTAGCATCCATGTATTAGTGTTTATCATTTTTTCCCTATAATTGATATCTATTCCCATAGTATTGTGTTTGGAAAAGAAGGTTCATATGATTTCAAATTTCCTAACTTTACTGAGGCTTTTTTTGTGTGGCTTAAGATGTGTCTTTTCCTGGAAAATATTCCATGTGAACTTTAGAAGAAATTGTTTTCTGCTGCTTTCTAATTGTTTCATAAATATCAGTAAAGCCCATCTGGTCTCACATGTCTTTTAATCTTTGTTTTTCCTTATTGAGTTTTAGTCTGGGTGATCTGTCCATTGATGTAAGTGAAGTGTTAAAGCCCTCCACTATTATTGTGCTACTTGTCAATTTCCCTTTTTTTATGGCTAGTACCATTTGACATATATTCTGAGGTGCTCTTATTTTGGGGTCAAGCACATAGTTAATAATTGTTATATCTTTAATGTAAGAATTGATCCCTTGATCATTAGGTAGGGTTCTTTGTCTCTGTTAATAGTTTTTATTTTATATGTTCATATTGCCAAGTTGTTAATTGTTTTGGATTTGATTTGTAGGTATTTTTTTTTCTTTGCTTCCTCTTTGATTCACTTCTCTTTTCATTTGATGACTATCTTTAGTTTTTTTTTTTTTTTTTATTGCTTTGTGTGTGTATCTAGTGTAGATTTTTGGTCTGCAATTTCCATGAGGAAAGCAATCTAATATATGAGATTGCTTCAATTTTGGCCTCAGTTCCCAATGCATTTCCAATATTCTCCATTTCTACTCTCCTCACAATTGCTGGATTTGATAGCATACTTTTGTGGATTTCCTACCTTTAGTTTTGGTTTACCTTTCCTGGTGAGATTTCCAATTTTATATATTTTTTCATGGTTTCCTTTTCTTTTCAACCTAAAGAATTTCCTTTATTATTTGTTGTAAAGCTGGTTTGATGGTCTTTAACTATTTTGCTTGTCTGTAAAGCCTTTGATTTCTTTTCTTTTCTTTTTAGCCTTTGATTTCTTCTTCAAATTTTGAGGAGTACAATATTCTTGTACTGAATACTTGCTAAGTACAATATTCTTGGTTGTAGCTGTTTCCTTTCACCTGTGTAAATATACTGTGCCGCTCCTTTTTGACCTGCAGAATTTCTGAGAAATCAGGAATTTCTGATAGCTAATTAAGGGAATCCCAATAAACTGATAATCTTATGGGGATTCCCTTGTATGCTATTTGTTGCTTTTCCCTTGTTGTTTTACTATTTTCTTTGGTTTTAATTTTTCTGAGTTTGATCAGTGTGAATCTTGGCATGTTCCTCCTTGGATTTATCTTGTATGGGACTCTCTGAGCTTCCTGGTCTTCAGTGAGTGTTTCACTTTCTATGTAAGGAACATTTTTAACTCCAATCTCTGGAAATATTTTCTCAGGCCATTTCCTTCTCTCTTCTGCTTCTGGGAGTCCTGTAATGTGAATGTTGGTTCATTTAATGCTGTCCCAGAAGTCTCTGAGACTGTCTTTATTTCTATTTTTTTTTTACCCTGTTCCATGACAGTGATCCCAGTACTCTGTCTTCCAGCACACTTACTCGTTATTCCACATTTTTTATTCTGCTACTGATTTTTTTCTAGTGTATTTTGCATTTCAGTTATTGTATTGTTCATATCTGTGTGTTTCTTCTTTAAATCTTTTAGCTCCTTATTAAATATTTCTTACATCTTCTTGGTCTGTGTCTCTAGTCTTATTCAAAAATCTTAGATCATCTTTACCATCATATTTTAAATTCTCTTTCAGTAAGATTGTCTGTCTTGTTTTCATTTAGTTGTTTTTGTGGGTTTTGTTCTTGTTCCTTCATCTGGAACATATTTCTCTGCCTTCTCATTTTGCCTAACTTTCTCTGTTTGTGGCCTGCTTTTTGTAGGATGCAGGATCTTAGATCTTCTTGCTTCTGTTGTCTGCCTCCTGGTGGGTGGGATTGGTCTTGGGGATAGTTCAGGCTTCTGGTTGGGAGGGACTAGTGTCTGCCTGCTGTCAGGTGGAGCTGGGCTACATCCCTCAAGTGGGCAGGGCCATAATAAGTGTTGTATTTAGAGGTGACTATGAGCTTAGTATGGCTTTAGGGACCTGGTCTGCTCATGGATTGGGCTGTGTTCCTTTCCTCATGAATGTTTGAACTGTTGCATTCTGGCACTGGAGCCTGTGGGTCATTTGATAGGTCCAGGTCTTGGAGTCAAAATGGTGACCTCTGACAGAACTCACTCTGCTCAATAATCCCTGGTCCTCTGCCACCATTCTCCCTGCACCCCAGTGAGCAACAACTGACCCTACCTGCCAAGGGGACTCTCCAAGACCCTCAGGTAGGTCCAGCCCAGTTTCCTCTGGAGTTACTGCTCTGTCTCAGTGTACACAAAACCTTGTGTGTATACAGAAACGGTTCAGTGTCTGTTTTCCCCTGTCCTGTGGAGCTCCTGCCCTCAAGCCCCTCTGGCCCTCAAAGCCAAATGCTCTGGGCAGGGGAGTGGATTTCTCCTCCTGATGCCAGGACTTCAGCCTGAAAAGTCTGCCTTGGGGCTCAGAACTCTCACTCTTGTTGGAGAACTTCTGTAATATAATCATTTTCCAGTTTGTTGGTTGCATAGTTGGAAGATATGAGACTTGATTATGTTATGAAAACACCCCTTCTACATCCCATTGTGGTTTCTTTGTCTTTGAATAAAATAAATTTTGAAAGGTGCCAATATTTTTGTTGATGATTGTTGAGCAGTTAGTTTTGATTTTTCTGTTTTCATAAGAGGGGTCTTCTACTCAAGTCCTTCTACTCCATCATGTTTTCCAACATCAAAGGGTTGCTTTAATTTGAATGCCTGCTGCCTATTTTCTCAGCATGTGCTCATCATTATCACCTTGATATTGGGTATGCAGGTGCAGTGACCCTTTCATGCTTTCACAATGGTGATGGCAGTACTTGGTACCTGCTATCAAGCCTCCTACTGGTGACTGCAGCCCACCCATTCCCAAGTCAGTGGAAGCAGGACTTTGCACCTGCTCAGTAGTTTTGTGGGTGTGGCTGCACCCTGTGCACTCCTGGGACATGGGTAGCAAGACTTGGAGTCTGCTCCTGGAACTCCTAGAGGTAGCTGCTGCTCGTGCACTCCTAGAACAGTGAGGGCAGTGTTTGGCATCAACTCTTGGGTTTTGTAGCAGCAACCCCAGCTGTGCTCGCGTCTGGAGCCCAGGATGACAGTGATGACTTGTGCCTGCTACTGCAGTTCCTGTAGGCATTGTCCTGTTGTCTTGGGATACTCACAGGGAAACCAGCTCTCTTAGGGTGATTCTGCCCTCTTCTCATGTTCCCTTCAATAAAGCTGCCTTGCTCCTTTGGTGGGTCCAGGATTCCTCTGAGTATATGCATACTTAACAAAGTCCAGCCTCTTCAGGCTGTGTCCACACAGCCAACCTCAATGATCTCCTTAGGTCTGACCATTGAGGCCTGAACTTTAGTACCCAGCCTTCATCCAGTCATGGATGGGTGTCTCAGGATAGGGAATGTAAGGTGGCTGTGCAGAACTTGTGTACGAATCACCCTCTGCTTTGCCTTCTGCAAACTGAATGCTGCTCTCTCATCCTAGGCTCTGAAGATCCCTTTCTGTCCAGGCTGATCTTCCCACTGGTGAGGAGACTTCCCAGGGTGTGGGAACACTTCCTCCTTTACAGCTTCTTCCTTGGGGTGCAGAACCCATCCTGATTTCTTTTTGTTTGTTTGTTTTTCTTTTTGTCTTACCCAGATACATGGAGGTTTCATTGCCCATTCAGAAGTGTTTCTGAGTTCTGCCAGTCTTCACTAGCTATTCTGTGTGAATTGTCCCACTTGTAGACACATTTTTAATATTTTTGTGGGAGAAGGCGTGCTTGACATCTTACTCCTCTGTTATCTTGATTGTGCCCCCTACATTGAGATATTTTAACAAGAAAGTAAAAATATAAAAAAGGACCAAACTCTAATGTCTCACCAAAAACCTACCGAAACTGGTAAACAAATTCAGCAAAGTTGTAGGATAAAATATTAATGCACAGATATCTGTTTCTTTTCTATATATCAATAATGAACAATCAAGAAGAGAAGTTTAAAAATCTCTTTTAAAATCACAACAGAAAGACTAAAATATATACAAATAATCTTAACCAAGGAGTTACATAAACTATAGCCCTAAAAGTATAAAACAATGGTGAAAAAAATTGAAGATGATACAAAGAAATGGAAAGATAACCTGAACATTAGTATTGGATAATTAATATTACTAAAATGTTGATATTACCCAAATAAATCTACAGATTTAATGTAATCCTTAACAAAATACCAATGGTATTATTCTCATAACAGAACAAATAATCTAAAATTCATATTGAACTAGAAAGAGCACTGAATTGCAAAAGCAATCTTGAGTAAAAAAAAAAAAAAAAATCCTAGACTTCAGACTATAGTATAAAGCTATGGAAATAAAAATACTGTGGTACTGCCACAGCAACATACAAGTAAATAAATGTAACAGTAGAGAGAGCCCAGAAATAAACTCACATACCTATGGTCAATGAATATATGACACAAAGGACACAAGACTACACAATGAAGAAAACCGTCTCTTCAATTAGTGGTGTTGGTAAAACTGGACAGCTGTATGCAAAATAATGAGATTAGAACATTTTTTCACACCATATACAAAAATAAACTCAAAATGGCTTAAAATCTTAAAAGTACAAACAGAAATCATAAAAGTCCTAGAAGAGAACACAGGCAGAACATTCTTTAACACAAATCATACCAATATTTTTTGGTACTCTCTCAATGCAAAAGGAATAAAAGCATACATGAATATGACCTGATTAAAATAAACAGCAAAAATAAACCATTGACAAAACAAAAAGACCTATAAAATGGAAGAAAACATTTGCAAATGATATGACAGACAAGGATTTATTTATCCAAATATAGAAACAGCACATACAATCCAATATCAAAGAAACAAACAATTCAATCAAAAATTGGGCAGAAGACCTGAATAGATATTCTTTCCAAAGAAGACACATGCATGGTTAATAAACACATGAAAACATGCTCAAATCACTAATTATTAGAAAAATGCAAATCAGAAAACAATGTGATATTATATCACACCTTTCAGAATGGCTATCATCAAATAGTCGACAAATAATAAATGTTGGAGAGAACATGTACCTAATGGAACAGTTGTAAACTGTTGGTGGGAATGAAGCTGTTGCAGTCACTGTAGAAAACAGTAAAGAAGTTCTTCCAAAAACCAAAAAAATAGAACTACCACATGATCCAGTAATTCCACTCCTGAGTATATAACAGGAAAAAAAATGAAAATACTAATTTGGAAATATACAGGCATCTCAGTGTTGATAGCAACACTAATTACAATAACCAAGATATGGAAGCAATCCAATGTTCTTCAATATATTAATGGATAAAGAAGATATGATAAAAGTCATAAAAAAGAATGAAAATTCTGTGGTTTGCAACAATATAGATGCCCCTAGAGGGTATTATGGTTAGTGAAATATGTCAAAGACAAATGGTCATTTTTTCACATGTATGTGGAATCCAAAAAATAAAACACATGAATATACCCAAAAGTATTTAATGAACAGAAACAGACTCACAGATATAGTAAACAAACTAAAGGTTACCAATAGGAAAAGTGAAGTGGGATGAGGCAAGATACAAGCATGGGATTAAGAGGTATATACAAATCTATGTAAATTAAACAACAAAGATACACTATAAGGAGAAGGAATTATAACCATTATTTTGTAATAAATTTAAATGGTGTATACCTATAAAAATATTGAATCACTATGTTGCACACCTGAAACTAACATAATATTTTAATTATAAATAAACTTCAAATAAAATATCAAAGAATGTCCAGAACTCCCCAAACATGGGGATAGGTATGGCAATCCAGGTACATGAAGATTAAAAACTACCAAACAGTTTCATTCAAATAAGATTTTCAATGAGATGCATTACAGTCAAGCTTTAAATGATTCTCTTTTCCAAGAGAAAAATCTTGGAACTAGGAAGGGATAAAATGATCATCTGATACAAGGGGATCCTGATAGAGCTATCAGCAGGTTTCTCAGTAGAAACATGCAATTTGAGAGAGAGTAGGATAACATATTCAATGTACACCAAAAAAAAAAAACAAAAAACAAAAAAAAAAAATCTACTCTTCACACAACAACAAAGTTCTCATTTTAAAGTTCTCAGGTTTAAAAAAGATAAAGGAATGTATTGCCATTGGACTTGTTCTAGCAGAAATGCTAAAGAGAGTCCTTTAAGTTGAAACAAAAGGGCACTAATGAGTAACACAAAAGCATATGAAAGTATAAATTTCACTGGTGAAAATGTACTGCATAGTCAAAATCAAATTTAAAATGCTATAATTTAAAATGCTATAAATTGCAATAGTGGTAAGTCAACTAATTTCAAATCTCACATAAAGGTTAAGTTCAGTTCAGGCACTCAGTCGTGTCCCACTCTTTGAGATCCCATGAACACCAGGAATCCCTGTCCATCACCAACCCCTGGAGCTTGCTTAAACTCAAGTCGGTGATGTCATCCAACCATCTTATCCTATGTCATTCCCTTCTCCTGCCTTCAATCTTTCCCAGCATCAGGAACTTTTTTAAGGAGTCAGTTCTTCACATCAGTTGACCAAAATATTGGAGTTTTGGCTTCAGTATCAGTCCTTCCAATGAATACTCCGGATTGATTTCCTTTAGGATTGACTGGTTTGATCTCCTTGCAGTCCAGGGGACTCTCAAGAGTCATCTCCTACACCACTGTAAAAAAAAAACCATCAATTCTTTGGCACTTAGGTTTCTTCATGGTCCAACTCTCACATCCATACATGACTAGTGGAAAAACCATAGCTTTGACTAGACAGACCTTTGTTGGCAAAGTAATGTCTCTGTGTTTAATTATGCTGTGTAGGTTGGTTGTAGCTTTTCTTCCAAGAAGCAAGTGTCTTTTAATTTCATGGCTGCAGTCAGCATCTGCAGTGGTTTTGGAGCCCCCCAAAATAAAGCCTGCTACGTGTTTTCACTGTTTCCCCATCTATTTGCCATGAAGTGATGGGACCGAATGCCATGATCTTAATTTTCTGTATGTTGAGTTTTAACTCAACATTTTCACTCTCCTCTTTCACTTTCATCAAGAGGCTGTTTAGTTCTTCTTCTCTTTCTGCCATAAAGGTGGTGTCATCTGCATATCTGAGGTTATTGATATTTCTCCCAGCAACCTTGATTCTACCTTTGCTTCATCCAGAGTAGCATTTCACATGATATACTCTGCATATAAATTAAATAAGCAGGATGACAATACACAGCATTGAGGTACTTCTTTCCCGATTTGGAGCCAGCCTGTTGTTCCATGTCGTTCTAATAGTTGCCTCTTGATCTACACACATATTTCTTAGAATGCAGGTAAGGTGGTCTGGTATTCCGACCTCTAAGAATTTTCCAAAGTTTGTTGTGATCCACACAGTCCAAGGCTTTGGTGTAGTCAATAATGTAGAAGTAGATGTTTTCTTAGAATTCTCTTGCTTTTTTGATGATCCAACAGATGTTGACAATTTGAACTTTGGTTCCTCTGCTTTCTCTAAATCCAGCTTGAATATCTGGAAGTTCATGGTTCACGTACTGTTGAAGCTTGGCTTTGAGAATTTTGAGCATTACTTTGGTAGCATGTGAGATGAGTGCAATTGTGTGGTAGTTTGAACATTGTTTGTATTGCCTTTCTTTGGGATTTGAGTGAAAACTGACCTTTTCCAGTCCTGTGGCCACTGCTGAGTTTTCCAAATTTGCTGGCATATTGAGTGCAGCCCTTTCAGAGCATCATATTTTAGGATTTGAAATAGCTCAACTGGAATTCCATTACCTCCACTAGGTTTGTTCGTAGTGTTGCTTCCTAAGGCCCATTTGAATTCACATTTCAGGATATCTGACTCTAGGTGAGTGATCACACCAACGTGGTTATGTGGGTCATGAAGATCTGTTTTGTATAGTTCTTCTGTGCATATTGTTGCCACCTCTTCTTAATATCTTCTGCTTCTTTTAGGTCCATACCATTTCTGTCCTTTATTGTGTCCATCTTTGCATGAAATGTTCTCTTGGTATCTCTAATTTTCCTGAAGAGATCTCTCGACTTTCCCATTCTATTTTTCTCCTCTATTTCTTTGCACTGATCGCTGAGAAAGGCTTTCTTATCTTTCCTTTTTATTCTTTGGAACTCTGCATTCAAATGGGTATATCTTCCTTTTCTTATTTTTCTTTAGCTTCTCTTCTTTTCTCAGCCGTTTGTAAGCCCTCCTCAGACAACCATTTTGCCTTTTCGCATTTCTTTTTCTTGGAGATGGTCTTGATCACTGCCTCCAATGTCACGAACCTCCATCCATAGTTCTTCAGGCACTCTCTTTATGGGATTTAATCCCTTGAGTCTATTTTTCATTTCCACTGTATAATAGTAAAGGATTTTATTTAAGTCATACATGAATGATCTAGTGGTTTTCCCTACTTTCTTCAACTCAGCAATTCTGTCTCAGGGTATATCTGAAGGAAATGAAATCAGTGGTCAAAGAATTATCTGTACCCTCATTTGACTGCAGCATTATTTACAATAACTGACACAAGGAAACAAGGTAAATGTCCATCAACAGATAAATGGTTAAAGAAAATGTAATATATGTAGAAACAGAATGCTATTAAAGTATTTTTTAAAAAGTAAATCCCATCATTTGTAGCAAAATGGATAGAATGGATGGACCTTGAGGGTGTTTCTTAAGTGAAATAATGCAGACTGAGAAAAACAATAATCTCATATGTGGAATCTTAAAAAGAAACTTCATGGGAAAAGATATCAGATTGGTAGAAGTGGAGCTGATGGGTGTGGAGGTTGGATGAAGGTGGTTAAAAGGTACAAACTTTCATTTATAAGATAAACAAGTACTGAAGATGGTATGTGCAACATAATAGCTATAGTTGCCAAAAAAAAGATATATTTGGAAATTGCTGAGAGTAGATCATTAAAGTTCTAAATACAAGGGAAAAAATTACAACCATTAAAGAATATGGATGTTATCTCTAATTATTATGGTAAATATTTCATAATATATGTATGGAAACTATTATGTGGTACATCTTCAACTTACACAGATTTGTAAGTCAATTATATATCAATAAAACTGAAGAAGTACATAAAATACTTAAATTTTTCTTCAAAATTAATAACAGCTTAAGTTCTCATTTTTCACAGTTTCAAAACATATTACAAAGATAACTTAGTCAAAAGGTATAGTACTGGCATGAAGACCTATATAAATATATATATCAATGAAACAAAAAAGAGTCTACCTGAGTCTATGTGTATACTGCCATCTGATCCCTGATAAGGGTGCCAAGAATATACAAAAAGGAAATGATAGTCTCTCCAACTAATGGTTTTGGTAAAACAGGATATCCACAAACAACAGAGTGAAATTGGACTCTTATCTTGCATCATATGTAAATAGCAAAAATTGATTAAAGACATAAATATGCCAGCTATAGCTCTGAAACTCCTAGGAAACAACATAGAGGTAAAGTCTCATGATTTTGCTGCTGTTAGTAATTTCTTGTATATGAGAGAAAAAATAAAGGCTACAAAAGCAAAAATGGACATTAGAATTATATCTAGCTATAAAGTTTCTGCATAGTAAAGGGGAAAAACTAGAGTAAAAAGAGTCTACGGCATGGGAGAAATATTTTTGAATTACGTAACTGGCAATGTATTAATACTCAAAACATATGAAGAATTCATTCAATTTAGTGACCAACAAGCCCAAAATCACCCAATTAAGTAGTGGACAAAAGACTTGAACAAACATTTGTCTAAAGATGTGAAAATGGACAACAGGTATATGAAAAGGTGCTCAATATTATTAGTCATAAGAGAAATGAAAAACAAAACCACAAAGTACCCCACGACTGTTAGGATAGCCAATATATAAGCAAAAACATGAAAAGAAAGAAACAGACAAAACCAGAAGAAATTGACACATTTGTTCAGTTTTGGGAAATGAAATATGGAATAGTCACTACAGAAAGCAGAAGTTCCTCAAATAATTTAAAATATATGATTGAGTGTATGATCAAGTAATCTCACTTTTATTTTTCCAAATATTTAATATTTGAAACTTGAAGAGTTACATTACTCCCATGTTCCTTGAAACATTTGTCACAATAACCAAGAGGAGGCAGGCAATCTAAATGCCCTTTGATAGATGAATCAGTAAACCAAATAGTACATGCATAAAATAGAATCACAATATTGTAAAATAATAATCCTCCAATTAAAATAAATAAATAAATTTTGAAAAGAAGGAAATACTATCATATGTGACAATATGGATAAACCTTGAGGACATTATGTTAAGTGAATAAGCCAGTTACATAAAGACAAATAGTTCAAGATTCACTTATATGAGGTATCTAAGGTAGACAAATTCATGAAACAGAAAGAGTGTTATTTTCAAGCGTGTGGGGAAAGGAGGAAATAGGCAGTTACTCTTAAATGGGTGTAAGGTTTCAGTTATGCAGGATTCTATAACAAAAATACTCTAGACTGGGTATCTTATGCAAAATACGCAAAATTTCTTATAGTTCTGGAGGCTGGGAAATCCCAGATCAAGATGCCAGCAGACGTCTGGTGAGTTTACTTTCTGATTCATAGATGGCCATCTTTCTCTGTGTCCTCACATGGTGGTAAAGAGGTGAGACATCTGTGGGGTATCATATAAGATCATTAATCCCATTCTTGAGTACTCCAATCTCATGACCTCCACTATCAAAGTCCAAGATTTTAACATACAAATTATGGGGAGACAAAAACATTCAGTCCATAATATTTGGTCACTATTCTGACATCAAAATAATGTCCTTCTCACCTGCAGAACACATCCATTGCATCCCAATAATTCCAAAAGTCTTTCCTCATTCCAACATTAACTCTAAAATAGAAGTTAAAAATCTCATCTAAATATCATATATATCAGATATGGGTGAGATTCAAAGTATGGTTTATTCTGAAGCAAATTCTCTCTAGCTGTGAACCTGAGAAACCAAACAATTTATGTGTTTGCAAAATTCAATGGTGGGATTTGAAGAGGAGAATTAGGGGAAGAATAAAGGTACCAAGTAAGTCTAAAACTTAACAAGAACCTTAAACATTCAGGTTCAATAATAATTATCTTTGAACTCTACTGCAATAAGTAAAAAAGGAGAGCAAAATAAAAAGTAAAAGAAAGAAAGAAAATAATAGAGCAGAAATCAATAAAATTGGAAATAGGAAAACAATAGAGTAAAAGCTATTAGACAAAAAACTATTTTTAAAAATGTTTTATTGAAGCATACTCGATTCACAGTATTACATTGGTTCCAGGTATACAATATAGTGATTCAATATTTTTTCTAGATTATTCCAAATTAAAGTTATAAAATATTGACTATATTTGCTGTGCTATGCAATATATCCTTCTAATTTATTTGTTTTATACATAGCAGTTTCTACCTCTCAATCTCTTATCCCTATGTTACCCTCCCACCTTCCCTTGTCCCAGTGTTAATCACAAGTTTATTTTCTATACCTGTAAGTCTGATTCTGTTTTATTATATTCTTTTAAGTTTTATTTTTTTAGATTCCACTTACAAGTGATTAATGAAGTATATGTCTTTCTCTTTCTTATTTATTCCATTAAGCATAATAAACTTCAGGTCCATCTATATTGTTGCAAATGGCACAATTCTATTATTCTATATGAGTAATGTATACACGCACACACACACATATATATCTACAAGCACACACATGTACATGCAGAAGAGTGCATGTAAAACTTGTGAAATCTGAATAAGGTCTGAATTGTACCAATATTTATTTCCTGACTTTGATTCTCTCCTATAGTTCCACAAGATATTAACATTGGGGAATGCTGAGTGAAAGGTGTATGGGATCTTCCTGTATATTTAGCACCTTCCTGCTAATCAATAATTATTTTAAAATAAAATGCTAAAACACACAGATGTGTGTTATAGTGAAATATGTATATTTATAAAATTCAACATTTGTTTATGATTAAAACTTTTACTAATTAACAATAGATAAGAGCATTCTCAACCTGATAGAAGACATTTACAAATGATCAAGCTACAGCTAGCATCTGCTTAAAGATAAGAGACTGAATTGATTTCCCCCATTGATGGGTAACAGAGAAAGAGCACTTTCTTTCACCACATCTATGCAACATTTTGCTAAAGCACAAACAGTCAAGAAAAAGAGAAGACTATTTTCCAGTGTTGGAAAGAAGAAGAAAAATTGTTTCTATTTACAAACAACAAGTCCATCAACCTAGAAAATTCCAAATAACCTACCAAAGTAATAGGAATTAATATTGCAGCAAGCACATATGATACAAAATAAATATACCTAACTGTATTTTATATAACTAGCAATTAAATATAACTAGCAATAAAAACTGGAAGTTGAAAATTTATTTATTTAAAAATTTTATTTTATTGGAGTATAGTTGACTTACAATGTTATGTTAGTTTTAGATGTACAGAAAAATAATTCAGCTATACATGTGCATATATTCATTTTTAGATTCTTTTCTCATATAGGTTATCACCAAATATTGAATAGATTTCCTTTTTTCCTAAACAGTAGGGGCTTGTTGGTTATCTATCCTATATATAGCAATATATGTGTGTTCATCCCAGACTTCTGGCTTATCTTACCTCCCACATTTCCATTTTGGTAACAATAAGTTTGTTTTCAATAACTATATATCCATTTCTGTTTTAAAATAAGTTCATTTGGGCTTCCAGTTTAAGATGGCAAAGTAGAAGGACATGTGCTCATCAACTCCTGCAAAAGCACCAAAATTTCAACTAGCTGTTGAAATACCATCGACAGGAGGACACTGGAATCCACCAAAAAAAGATATTTTACACTCTAAGGACAAAGAAGAAGCCACAGTGAGAGAGTAGGAGAGGTGCACATGATAAAATCAAATCCCATACCTACCAGGTGGGTGACCCACAAACTGGAGAATAATAATACCAAAGTTCTCCCACTGTTGTGAAAGTTCTGAACATGACATCATGCTTCCAAGCCTTTGGATATGACAAAGGGACTGGGAATCCCTAGGGAATCTGACCTTGAAGGCCAGCAGGATTTGATTATAAGACTTTCACAGGACTCAGGGAAACAGTCTGGGAGACTCCAGTCTTGGAGGGCACAAACAAAAGCTTGCACAACAAGAAAGAGGAAAGAAGCGTGAACTCGCAGAAGACTAAACCAAAACTACCTGCTAATGTTGGAGGGTCTCCTGTGGAAGCATGGGTCAGCAGAGACTCACCACAGGGACAGGAGTCATGGCAGGAGTAGTCCAGGAAGGTCCTCATTGGTGTAAGCCCTTTTTGAGGTCACCAATAGCACAACCCCAGCCACAAGCAGATAATTGTATTAAAGTTTTACTGAGCAAGGCCCTACCCACCAGGGCATGACCCAGTTATTCCCACAGACAGTCCCTCCCATCAGGAAGCTTACACAAGTCTCTTAGCCTCCTCCATCAGAGGGCAGACAGAAGAAGCAAGAACGACAGTTCCATAGGGGCTAAAACAAAAGCCACATTACAGAAAGTTAATCAGGATGAAAAAGCAGAAAATTAAGTCCCAGATGAAGGGACAAGATAAATCCCCAGAAAAACAACTAAACAAAGTGGAGATAGGCAATCTTCCAGAAATAAAATAAAGAATAATAATAGTGAACATGATCCAGGATATTGGGAAAACAATGGAGAAGATGCAAGAAGTCTTTACCAAAGACCTAGAAGAACTAAAGAACAAACAGAGAAGAACAATACACTAGAAAGAATCAATAGCAGAATAACTGAGGCAGAAGAATGGATAAATGACATCGAGAACAGAATGGTGGAGATCACTGCTGCAGAAAAGAATACAGAAAAGAAATTAAATGAAGACAACACAGAAGACCTCTGGTACAACACTAAACACACCAACATTGGCATCATAGGGGTCTCAGCAGGAGAAGAGAGAGAGAAAAGGGCCTGAGAAAATACTTGAAGATATATAACTGAAAATTTTCCTAACATGGGAAAGGAAACATTCAACCAAGTCCAGGAATCACAGAGAGTCTCAGTCAGGATAAACCAAAGGAGGAACACACTGGCACACATGGCAATCAAACTGACAAAAATTAAAGAAAAAAATAAAATATTAAAAGCAACATGGGAAGCATGACAAATAACACACAAGGGAACTCCCATCAGGCTATCAGCTGATTTCTCAACAGAAACTCTACAAACCAGAAGGGAATGGAGTGAAATATTTAAAGTAATGAAAGGGAAGAACCTACAAGCAAGAATACTTTATCCAGCAGGATTCTCATTGAAATGTAATGGAGAAATCAAAAGCTTTCCAGAGAAACAAAAGTTAAGAGAATTCAGCACCACCAAACCAGCTTTACAACTAAATGCTGAAGAAACTTCTCTAGGCAGGAAACACAAGAGAAAGAAAAGACCTACAGCAAATAAACCCAAAACAATTAAGAAAACAGTAATAGTATCATGCATACATGCATGCGCTCACTTGCTTCAGTCATGTCCAACTCTTTGCGACCCTATGGACTGTAGCCTGCCAGGCTCCTCTGTCCATGGGACATCCCAGGCAAGAATACTGGAGGGGGTTGCCATATCCTCCTCCAAGGGAATCTTTCCAACTCAGAGATCAAACCCACATTGCCTGCATTGCAGGCAAATTCTTTAATGCTCAGCTACTGGAGAAGCCCATAATAGGATCATACATATTGATAATTACTTTATTTTATTTTTTTTTTGTTTGTTTGTTTGTTTGTTTTTTTTTTAAATATTATTTTATTAGTTGGAGGCCAATCACTTCACAACATTTCAGTGGGTTTTGTCATACATTGACATGAATCAGCCATATAGTTACACGTATTCCCCATCCCGATCCTCCCTCCCACCTCCCTCTCCACCCGACTCCTCAGGGTCCTCCCAGTGCACCAGGCCCGAGCACTTGACTCATGCATCCCACCTGGGCTGGTGGTCTATTTCACCATAGATAATATACATGCTGTTCTTTCAAAACATCCCACCCTCACGTTCTCCCCCAGAGTTCAAAAGTCTGTTCTGTACTTCTGTGTCTCTTTTTCTATTTTGCATATAGGGTTATCGCTACCATCTATCTAAATTCCGTATATATGTGTTAGTATACTGTAATGTTCTTTATCTTTCTGGCTTACTTCACTCTGTATAATGGGCTCCAGTTTCATCCATCTCATTAGAACTGATTCAAATGAATTCTTTTTAATGGCTGAGTAATATTCCATGGTGTATATGTACCACAGCTTCCTTATCCATTCATCTGCTGATGGGCATCTGGGTTGCTTCCATGTCCTGGCTATTATAAACAGGTGGGAATGCAAACTAGTACAGCCACTATGGAAAACAGTGTGGAGATTTCTTAAAAAACTGGAAATAGAACTGCCATATGACCCAGCAATACCACTTCTGGGCATACACACTGAGGAATCCAGATCTGAAAGAGACACGTGCACCCCAATGTTCATCGCAGCACTGTTTATGATAATTACTTTAAATGTAAATGAATTAAAGGCACTAACCAAAAGACATAGACTGACTGGGCAGATGAAAACATGTGCATTACCACATGTAAGTGTGTTTCCACTTACCACATCATTCTGCTTGAGCCCCCAAATTGTATGTGATTATTTTTATTGTTAGGTTAATCATATTCCCATTGTGGCTCACAGTTGTAATCATCTTTTATTTTTTTGTCTGGCTATTGATTGTGAAAACTGATAAACATCTTTTACCTTGTGATTATGTAGTTATTATTCATTTAATGCCATTGTATCATGATTGGTCAACAGAAAAATAATAAAACTCTGTATTACCAAACCTATCATTTAATAGAAAACTTTGTAATCCCTTTTAAAAAATTCAGATATATATCAGAATTACCTTGGAATTTTTTGAAAAATAGAAATGCCCAGGTAGTGCTTTTTTTTCTCCAGAGCCTCAGATATATTTCGAATGAGCAGCCATGTTTAAAAAAAACTGGACTATATGAGGATTTTTTTACTTTTATCTATTTTGTTTCACTTTTTCTATTTCATATTCAGTGCTCCCATTTCATTTAGCTTATTAGTTTTCCAATTCATCCATCTCTTTTCCCCCTTAATGTTCTTCTCATCTTTATCAAGCATAGTAGAAAAGCTTTTGTATACATATATATATATAAATAACATGTATATAATATATATATATTTCAGAAAAGATGAATTTTTGCCTAACTAAAATATTTGATTCTATTTGATGGACTTAGTATGAATAGAATGCTAGATATCTTATAATAACCTATAATGTAAAATAATTTCAAAAGTATGCATGTGTATATCTATAACAATCACCTTGCTGTGCACCTGGAACATAGTAAGTCAACTATATTTCAATAATATATATATATATATATATATAAAGATAAAAAAATAAAATAAGTTTGTTTATTTTCTTTTTCCTTTTTAAACTAGATTCCACATGAGTGATATCACATGATATTTAGCTTTTTCTGTATGACTTACTTAACTTACTATGATAACCTCCAAGTCCATCCATGTTGCTGCAAATGGTATTATTTCATTCTTTTTAAAGGTCAAAAAATATTTCAATGTATATATATATATATACCTACAACATCTTCTTTATCCATTCTTCTGCTGATGCACAATTAGGGTGCTGCTGTCACTTGACTACTATAAATAGTGCTGCAGCAAACATTGAAGTTCATGTATATTTGGCTGATTCATGTCAATGTATGGCAAAAAACACTACAATATTGTAAAATAATTAGCCTCCAATTAAATTAATTGTGGTTTTCTCTGAACATATATGCCCAGAGGTGGGATAGTTGGGTCACATGGTAGTTCTATTTTTAGTTGTTTTTTTAATTAAATGAACCTCCATACTGTTCTTTATACTAGTTGTACAAAACTTAGACTTCCACCAATGGTGTAGGAGGGTTCCCTTTCCTCCAACTCTCTCCAGCATTTGTTGTTTATAGAGATTTTGATGTTTGTCATTCTGACAAATATGAGGTGATATCTCATTGGAATTTTGATTTGCATTTCTCTAATAATTAATGATGTTGAGTATCTTTTCATGTGTCTCTTGCCCATCTGTATATCTTCTGTGGGAAAATGTCTATTTAGATATTTTTGCCCATTTTTTATTGGATTGTTTGTTTTCTGATACTGAGCTACATGAGCTGTTTGCATGTGTATATTTTGAAGATTAATCCCATGTTGGTCTCTTCGATTGCAAATGTTGTCTTCCATTCTGTGTATTGCCTTTCTGTTTTGTTTATGATTTCCTTTGCTGTGTAGAAGCTTTTAAGTTTAATTAGGTCCTATTTGTTTATTTTTGCTTTTATTTTCATTATTCCAAAATGTGGATCAAAAAAGATCTTGCTGTGATTTATGCCAGACAGTGTTTTGCACAAGATTTCCTCTAGCAGTTTTGTAATGTCTGGCCTTACATTTAGATCTTTGATTCATTTCTAGTTTATTTTTATGGTGTTGGAGAGTGTTCTAAATTCATTACTTTACATATAACTGTCCAGTTTTCTCAGCACCACTTATTATAGAGATTGTCTTTTCTCCATTGTATATCCATGCATTCTTTGAAGTAGATTAATTGAAGTTAGGTGTGTGAGTTAATTTCTTGGCAGTCTATCCTGTTCCATTGATCTATATTTCAGGTTAGGTGCCAGGACTATACTATTTTGATGAATGTGGTTTTGTAGTAGAGTCTGAAGTCTGGGAGTCTGATTCCCCCAGCTTCATTTTTCTTTCTCAGAATTCCTTTGGCTATTCAGGATCTTTTTTGTTTCCATATAGATTCTGTGGATGGTAACTAAAGAGATGGAATTAAAAGATGCTTTCTCCTTGGAAGGAAATTGTTAGTAACTCAGTTGTGTCCAACTCTTTGCAACCCTGTGGACTGTATCCTACTACACTCCTTTGTCCATGGAATTCTCCAGGCAAGCATACTGGAGTGGGTTGTCGTGCCTTTCTTCATGGGATATTCCCAACCCAGGAATCAAACCTGGGCCTCCTGCATTGCTGGCAGACTCTTTACAATCTGAGCTACAAGGAAAGGTTTGACAAACTTAGACAGTGTATTAAAAAAACAGAGACATCATTTTGCTGACAAAGGTCCAAATAGTCAAAGCTATGGTTTTTCCAGTGGTAATGTATGGATGTGAGAGTTGGACCATAAAGAAGACTGGGCACTGAAGAACTGATGCTTTCAAATTGTGTTGCAGGAGAAGACTCTTTAGAATCCCTTGTACAGAAAGGAGATCAAATCAGTCAATCCTAAAAGAAATCAACCCTGAATATACATTGGAAGGGCTGAGGCTAAAGCTGAAGCTCCCATACTTTCACCACCTGATAGGAAGAGCTGAATCATTGGAAAAGACCTTGATACTGGTAAAGATTGAGGGCAAAGGGAAAAGAAGGAAGCAAAGGACGAGATGGTTATATAGCATGACCAACTCAATGGACATGAATGAGTAAACTCTGTGAGATAGTGAAGGACAGGAGCATCTGGCATGCTGCAGTCCTTGGGGTTGCAAAGAGTCAGACAAGATTTAGTGACTGAACAGCAACAAAAAACAAAAGATTTCGGATTTTTTGTTGTTGTTGCTGTTGTTCTAGTTCAGTGAAAATTGCTGGTGATTACCTGATAGGAATTGCATTGAATCTGTAGATTGCCTTGAGCAGTATAGTCATTCTGGTGATATTGATTCTTCCAAACCAAGAATATGGAATATCTTTCTATCTGTTTGTGTCACCTCCAATTTCTTTCATCAGCATGTTATATTGTCATAATAGAGAGCTTTTGTATCCTTAGGTATATTTATTTCTAGGCATTTTATTAATTTGAGGTGATGGTAAATTGGTTTCCTTAAATCCCCTCTTTATTTTTCATTGTTAGAGCTTAGTGATCTCTATAAATTTTGTATGCTACAATTTACTTAATTCATTGATGAACTCTAGTAGGTTCCTGGGAGCACCTTTTGGATTTTCTGTGTAGCATACTGTTTATGGGGTTCTCAAGGCAAGAATACCAAAGTGATTTGTATTCCCTTCTCCAGTAGAACACGTTTTGTCAGAACTGTCCACAATGATCTGTCTGTCCTGGGTGGCCCTACATGGCATGACTCATAGTTTCATTGAGTTATACAAGTCTGTGATCCATGTGGTCATTTTGGTTATGTTTCTGTGATTGTGGTTTTCTTTGTGTCTGTCCTCTGGTGGATGAGGATAAGAGGCCTGTGTAAGCTTCCTAATGGGAGGGACTGGCTGTGGAGAAAACTGGGTCTTGTTCTGGTGGGCAAGGGCATGCTCAGTAAGTCTTTAATCCAATTTTCTGCTAATGCATAGGGCTGTGGGAGAGAAAATAAAGTCTCTCACTGTTTCCTTTGTTTACCCATCTAGTTGCCATTAACATAAAGGGTAAGAGACAAAATTGTTAAAAATAACAATAGCTTCCATATTTTATTAATGGATACACAATAAAATATGTAAATTGGAATATAACTAAATAAGGAGAATAATTCAGATTGGTAGAATTTTCTCATGGAAATGAAAATTAAATTATCAGGCAAAGGAGAAAAGTAAAGATATACCCATATTATGCAGTGGCTCAATGACAAAGAATCTGTCAGGAATGCAGAAGCTGCAGGAGACTCAGGTTTGAATCCTGGGTAGGGAAGATTTCCTGAAAGAGGGCATGGCAACCCACTCCAGTATTCTTGCCTGAGGAATCCCATGGACAGTGGAGCCTGGGCGTTTACAGTCTATAGGGTCACAAAGAGTCAGACACGACTGAAGCTATTTAGGATGTACACACAAGATGTATTATAAAAGCATTATAATAACCACCCATCAAAAAATATGATAAACATACAAATAATAAAGAAACAGAATTAAACCATGCAGCAACAAAATAATCAATAACTCACAATAAAAATAGTAGAAACAAAGAAATGAACAAAGGAACTACAAAACAATCAGAAAACAGTTAAAATTCCAATGGCAATTCTTTACCTATTACTAATTAATCTGAATAAAAATTGTTAAATCCTCCAATTAAAAGACATAGATTTGCTAAATGGATGAAAAACCAAAATTCAACTATATGCTCCTACATGAAAATTGCTTAAGCTTTAAGAACACCACAAGACTGAAAGTGAAGAAATAGAAAAATGTGTTTCATGCAAATGGAAACCAAAAGAGAGCATGCATAGCTATACTTACGTCAGAAAAAATAGGCATTAGGAAAAAACTGTAGTGAGACAAAGAAGGATGCTATACAATAATTAACCAATTGACTCATCCAGAGGATATAAACAATTATAAATACTTATGTACCAAATATTGGAGTACCTAAAAGTTGCAACAATTATTAATAAATCTTAAGGGAAAAATAGTCAGTGAAGCAATAGTTATTGGGGTTTCCAATTCTTACTTTCAACAATGTATAGATTATCCAGACAACGAATCAATAAGGCAACTTTGGACTTGAACTATACTTTAGGACAAATAAATATGATAGATATATGCAAGACATTGCATTCAACAGCAGCAGAGTACACATTCTTCTCAAGTGCACAAAAAACATTCTCCAAAATAGATCATATGACACATCACAAAAAATTGTCTTAGAAAATTTGAAAAGATTGAAACCACACCAATTATTTATTCAGACCACGATGAAATTAGAAATCAATAACAAGAGAAATTTGGAAATTTTACAAATCGTGGAGATTTAATGAAAACACTACTTAGCCAAAAAAGGGGCAAAAATCAAAAGGAAAATGAGAAATCATCTTGAGACCAATAAAATCAGAAGTTCAACATCAAAGCTTATCTATCTAATGCTGCAAAGGTAGTTCTAAGAGGGAAGTTCATAGTGATAAATGACTATATTAAAAAACATGACATATCTCAAATAAACAACCTCAATTTACATCTCAAAGAATTAGAAAAAGAAGGAACTAAGCCAAAAGATAGCAGAGGGGAGAAAATAACAAATGCAAGATCCAGGGTGAAAATGAATTAGAAACTGGAAAACATTTTTTAAAAAATCAATGAATCTAAGTATTGGCTTTTTCAAAAGATAAAAATAGTTGTCAATGTTATCTATATTAAGAAAAAATAGACAGGCTTATATAGATTAAATTAGAAATGAAAAAGAAGGCATTACAATCAATACCACAGCACAGAAATGCAAAGGATTATGAGATACTATTAACAACACATACCAACAAATTGGATAACCTTGAAGAAATAGGTAAATTCCTAGAAACATACAATCTTCCAAGATTAAATCAGGGAGAAATTTTTTAAAAAGCAGACTAATAATGAGTATATAAAAATTGAATTATGAATCAAAAATTTCCCAATACAGAAAACACCAGGATCAGATGGTTTCACTGGTAAATTATAATGAGAACTTAGCAGAATCAATGTCAATGTTTCTCAAAATCTTTTTAAATACTGAAAAGAGGGAAAATTTCCAAACTAATTTTATGAGGGCAGCATTACACTGATAGCGAAGTCAGATAAAACACTATAGAAAAAAATAATTACAGATCAATATCCCTGGTGAGTATACATGCAAAAATTGTCAGTAAAATAACAGAAAATGGAATTCAGCAGCACATTATAAAGAACATTCATCATGATCAAGTGATATTTATCCCTGGGATACAAACATAGTTCAACATATATGAATCAACAAATGTGATTAGTTCAGTTCAGTCACTCAGTTCTGTCTGACTCTTACAACCCCATGGACTACAGCACGCCAGACTTCCCTGTCCATTACCAACTACCGTAGCTTGCTCAAACTCATGTCCATAAAGTCGGTGATGCCACCCAGCAATCTCATCCTCTGTCATCCCCTTCTCCTCCTGCCTTCGATCTTTCCCAACATCAGGGTCTTTTCAAATGAGTCAGCTCTTAGCATCAGGTGGCCAAATTATTGGAGATTCAGCATTAGTCCTTTCAATGAAGAGTCAGGACTGATTTCCTTTACGATTGACTGGTTTGATCTCCTTGCAGTCCAAGAGACTCTCAAGAGTCTTCTCCAACACTACAGTTCAAAAGCATTGATTCTTCAGCACTCAACTTTCTTTATGGTCCAACTCTCACATCCATACATGACTACTGGAAAAACCATAGCTTTGAGGCGGCTTTGTCAGCAAAGTAATGTCTCTGCTTTTCAATATACTATCTAGTTTGGTCATTGCTTTTCTCCCAAGGAGCAAGAGTCTTTTAATTTCATGGCTGCAGTCACCATCTGTAGTGATTTTGGAGCCCAAATAAATAGTCTTTCTCTGTTTCCATTGTTTCCCCATCTATTTGCCATGAAGGACCGGATGCCACGATCTTTGTTTTTTGAATGTCAAGTTTTAAACGAACTTTTTCACTCTCCTCTTCTAATTTCATCAAGAGACTCTTCAATTCCTCTTCACTTTCTGCCATAAGGGTGGTGTCATCTACATATCTCAGGTTATTGATATTTCTCCTGGCAATCTTGCTTCTAGCTTGTGCTTCATCCAGCCCAGCATTTTACATGATGTACTCTGCATACAAGATAAATAAGCAGGGTGACAATATACAACCTTGACGTACTCTTTTCCCAATTTTGAACTAGACCATTCCATGTCTGGTTCTAACTGTTGCTTCTTGACCTGCATACAGATATCTCAGGAGGCAGGTAAATAAATGTGATACAACACATTAAAAATCATATATTAGTAGATACACAAAAAGCACTTGACAAAATATCACTTTCTTGATTACCATATTCAACAAATTGGGTATAGAAAAATGTTCCTCACCTTAATTAAGATCATGTACAACAAGGTCACTTTTAACACCATATTCGATGCTGAAAAGTTAAAAATGTTTCTTCTAAGAATGAGCTAAAAAATGATCCTCATCCTTTCCATTCACACTTATCACAGTTCTGGAGGTCCTACCCATAGCCATAAGTGTGAAAAATAAACAAAAGGCATTAATATACAGAAGGAAAAGGTAAAATTACATTTGCAGATAACAGGATTTTATATTTAGCAAATTACAAAGATGCAAAAAAGTGTTTAAACTAAAAATCATTTAGTGGAAGAACACAAAACCAACAAGGAGAAAACAAATAATAAGCTTTTTTTAAATCTGAAAAAAATAAGATGGTAATCTCTTCCACAATAGTGCCAAAATCAATGAAACACTTAGAAATTAATTTAACCAAAAAAACGATGGACCTGAACAATGAAAACTACATACCTATGATGAAAGAAATTAAAGAAAACAAAAATAAATGACAATATATCCTGTTTTCTTGGATTGGTAGAATTAATATTTTTTTTCTAATGTCCAAAGCAATTTACAGATTTAATGTAATCACTATCAAAATTTCAATACCATTTTTCATAAAATAAAAATGACCATATAAAATTTATATGGAACCACAAAACACCCATTATAGCAAAACCAATTGTGAGACAAAACAGAAAAATATGAAAGCTTCACACTACCTGTTTTCATGTTGTATTACAAAGTTATAGTAATCAAAACATTGTGGTGTTGGCATGGGCACATAGAACATAGTAGTAGAATAGAAAGTCAGACATAAAGGTACACTTATGCAATCAACTAATTCTTTCTTTATTAATTTTTAATTTGCCTTACAAAATTGTGTTAGTATCTGCTGTCTGTACAACAGAAATATGTTAGTTTTGTTCAATAGCGTCCAACTCTGGGAACTCAAGGTCTGTAGCATGTCAGATTGACCTTTCCTTCATCATCTCCCAGAGCTTGCTCAAACTCATGTCCTTTGAGTTGGTGATGCCATCCAACCATCTTGTCCTCTGTTGTCACCTTCTCCTCCTGCCTTCACTCTTTCCCAGCATCAGGGTCTTCTCCAGTGCTCTTTGAATAAGATGGCCAAAGTATTGGAGCTTCAGCTTCAACATTGGTCCTTCCAATGAATATTCTGGGTTGATTCCCTTTAGGATTGAATAGTTTGATCTCTCTGCAGTCTGAGGGAATATCAAGAGTCTTTTCCAACATCACAGTTTGAAAGCATCATTTCGTTGGTGCTCAGCCTTCTCTATGGTCTAAGTCTAACATGACTACTGGAAAAAAGCATAGTTTTGATTAGACAGACCTTTGTCAGCAAAATAATGTCTTTGCTTTTTAATATACTATGGAGGTTTGACATAGCTTTTCTTCCAGGGAGCAAGTGACTTTTAAGTTCTTGGCTGCTGTCACCTTCCACAGAGATTTTGGAGCCCAAGAAAAAAATCTGTCATTGTTTCCATTGTCTCCCCATCTATTTGCCATGAGGCAATGGGACCAGATGCCATGATCTTAGTTTTCTGAATGTTGAGTTTTAAGCCAGTCTTTTCACTCTCCTCTATCTCCTTCATCAAGAGGCTCTTTAGGTCCTCTTCACGTTCTGCCATTAAGGTGCTGTTATCTGCATATCTGAGGTTATTGATATTTGTCCTGGCAATCTTGATTATAGTTTTGCTTCATCTAGCCCAGCATTTCACAAGATGTACACTGCATATAAGTTAAATAAGTAGACTGACAATATACAGCCCTTTTGTACTCCTTTTCCAATTTTGAACCAATCTGTTGTTCCATGTCTAGTTCAAACTGTTGCTTCTTGACCTGCATACAGGTTTGTCAGGAGGCTGGTAAGGTGGTCTGGTATTCACATCTCTTTTAAAATAGGTAACTAATAAGAGCATATTGTAGAGCACAGGGGACTCTACTCAATACTCTGTGTTGACCTTAATCTGATGAAAATCCAAGAAAAGAGGAAATATATGTATTAATATATATACTTATCAGAGAAGGCAATGGCACCCCACTCCAGTACTCTTGCCTGGAAAACCCCATGGACGAAGGAGCCTGGTAGGCTGCAGTCCATGGGCTCGCCAAGAGTCAGACACGACTGAGCGACTTCCCTTTCTTTCACTTTTCAATTCCATGCATTGCAGAAGGAAATGGCAACCCGCTCCAGTGTTCCTGCCTGCAGAATCCCAGGGACGGGGGAGCCTGGCGGGCTACTGTCTATGGGGTTGCACAGAATCGGACACAACTGAAGCGAGGTAGCAGCATATACAATATTCTATACAGTATGTTCTTATTAGTTATCTATTTTATACATAGTCTCAATAGTGTATATAATACATACTCACATACTCTGTATGTCTTCTTTGAAAACTTTCTATTTACCTCTTCTGCTCATTTTTGTTTGTTTGGTTGTTACTTATATTGAGCTCCATGAGCTGTTTGTACATTTTGGAGATTAATTCCCTGTCAGTTGCTTGGTTTGCAAATATATTTTCCCATTTTGAAGGTTGTGTTTTCATCTTGCTTATGGTTTCCTTTCTGTAAGACAAGCTTGTAATTTAAATTGAGTCCATTTGTTCATTTTTGTTTTTATTTTCACTACTTTACAAGATAGGTCAAAAAGATCTTGCTACAATTTATGTCAAAGAGGGTTCTGCTTATATTCCTCTAAGAGTTTTATAGTTTCTGGCTTTATATTTAGGTCCTCAATTCATTATATGGGCTTCCCTGGTGACTCAGACATGAAAGAATCCACCTGCAATGTAGGAGACACGGGTTTGATCCCTGGGTTGGGAAGATCCCCTGGAGAAGTGAATGGCTAGCCACTCCAGTATTCTTGCCTGGAGAATTATATGGACAGAGGAGCCTGATGGGTTACAGTCCATGGGCTCAGTGACAGACTTTATTTCTTGGGCTCCAAAATCACTGCAGATAGTGACTGCAGCCATGAAATTAAAAGATACTTTCTCCTTGGAAGAAAAGCTATGACAAACCTAGACAGCATACTAAATAGCAGAAACATCATTTTGCCAACAAAGATCCATATAGTCAAAACTATGTTTTTTCCAGTAGTTATGTATGGATGAGAGAACTAGACCATAAAGAAGACTGAGCACCAAAGACCTAATGCTTTCGAACTGTGGTTTTGGAGAGTCCCTTGGAATGCAAGGAGTTCAAACTAGTCAATTCTAAAGGAAATCAACCCAGATTATCCATTGGAATGACTGAGGCTGAAGTGCAAATACTTTGGACACCTGATACGAAGAGAAACTCATTGGAAAATACCCTGATGCCAGGAAAGATTGAAGACACGAGGAGAAGGGGATGACAAAGGGCAAAATGATTGAATGGCATCACCATTTCAATGGACATGAGTTTGAGCAAGCTCTGGGAGATGATGAAGGACAGGGCAGCTTGGCATGCTGTAGTCCATAGGGTCAGAAAGAATTGGAAATGACTGAACAATAGCAATCCACTATGAGTTTATTTTTGTGTATGGTGTTAGTGAGTGTAGTAGTTTCATTCTTCTATATATGACTGTCCACTTTTCTCAGCACAACTTATTGAAGATTCTGTCTTTCCTCCATTGTATATTTCAGTCTCCTTTGTCATAGATTAGGTTAGCATAGATGCATGGCTTATTTCTGGACTTTCTATCCTGTTCTATTGATGTATATTTCTGTTTTTGTGTCATTACAATACTGTCTTGATTACTGTAACTTTGCACTATAGTATGAAATCAGGGAGCTTGATTTCTCTAGCTCCATTTTTCTTTCTCAAGACCTCTTTGGCTGTTCAAGTTCTTTAGAGTTTCCATACAAACTGAATTTTTTTGTTTGTTTTAAATCTTTGAATAATGCCTTAGTAATTTGATAGAGATTGTATTGAACCTGAACATAGTTTTGTGTAGCACAGTATAATAATTTTCACAATATTGATTCTTACAATACAAGAATGCAGCCTATCTTTCTATCTGCTTGTGTCATCTCTGATTTCTTTCACCAACTTCTTATACTTTTCAGAGTAAAGATTTCTTTTCTCCTTAGGTAGGTCTATTTCTAGGTTTATATTTTCTTTTGTTGCATAGTAAATGGGATTGTCTCCTTAAATTCTCTTTAGTATTTTTCATTGTTAGAGTTTAAAAATGCAACAGAATGATGTGTATTAATTTAATATCCCAGTCATCACAAAATATATTGATTAGCACTAGTAGTTCTCTGGTGGCATCTCTAGGAATTTTTATGTATAGTTTCATGTTATCTGCAAAGAGTTTTACTTTTTCTCTTTAATTTGGATTCTATTTATTTCTTTTTTTCTCTGATGACCATGGCTAGGAGTTCAAAAACTATATCAAATAATACTGGGAAGAAAGGACACAATTGTGATGTCCCTGATCTTTGAGGAGACGCTTTCCTTTTTTTCACCATTGAAATAATATTTGTTGTGGGTTTGCATCAGTTCAGTTCAGTTCAGTCGCTCAGTCATGTCCGACTCTTTGCGACCCCATGGATTGAAGCATGCCAGGCCTCCCTGTCCATCACCAACTCCCAGAGTTTACTCAGACTCATGCCCATCGAGTTGGTGATGCCATCCAGCCATCTCATCCTCTGTCATCCCTTTCTCCTCCTGCCCCCAATCCCTCCCAGCATCAGGGTCTTTTCCAATGAGTCAACTCTTCGCACGAGGTGGCCAAAGTATTGGAGTTTCAGCTTCAACATCAGTCCTTCCAATCAACATTCAAGACTGATTTCCTTTAAGATGGACTGGTTAGATCTTGCAGTCCAAGGGACTCTCAAGAGTCTTCTCCAACACCACAGTTCAAAAGCATTAGTTCTTTGGTGCTCAGTTCTCTTTATAGTCCAACTCTCACATCCATACATGACTACTGGAAAAACCATAGCCTTGACTAGGAGGACCTTTGTTGGCAAAGTAATGTCTCTGCTTTTTAATATGCTGTCTAGGTTGGTCATAGCTTTTTCTCCCAAGGAGTAAGCGTCTTTTTATTTTATGGCTGCAGTCACCATCTGCAGTGATTTTGGAGCCCCCCTAAAATAAAGTCAGTCACTGTTTCCACTGTTTTTCCATCTTTTTGCCATGAAGTGATGGGACCAGATGCCATGATCTTTGTTTTCTGAATGTTGAGCTTTAACTCAACTTGTTCACTCTCCTCTTTCACTTTTGTCAAGAGGCTCTTTAGTTCTTCTTCACGTTCTGCCATAAGGGTGCTGTGATCTGCATATCTGAGTTTATTGATATTTCTCCTGGTAATCTTTCTCCCAGCAATTGCTATTTCCCCCAGCAAAATGGGTTTGCATATTTATGACACTTATTATGTTGAGGTAGATTCCCTCTATGCCCACTTTCTGTCCTTTTTTTAAAATCATAAATAGGTGTTGAATTTTGTCAAGTTTTTTCCACATCTATTGAGATTATCATATGGTTATTATCTTTCAAATTGCTCATATAATGTGTCACATTGATTGTTTTCTGCTTACTGAAGAATTCTCATATCCCTGGGACAAACCATACTTGACCATGCTGTATAATCCTTCAACGTATTGTTGGATTCTGTTTGATAGTATTTTGTGGAGGATTTTTGCATCAATGTTCATTAGTGACATTAGCCTGGAATTTTATTTTTGTGATAGGTTTGTCTGGTTTTGGTATCAGGGTAATGGTGGCTTTGTAGAAGGATTTGAGAATGATCCTCCCTCTGCAATTTTTTTGGAAGAGTTTGAGTAGGATGTGTTTTAACTCTTCTCTAAACATTTGACAGAATTTGACTGTGAAGACATTAAGTGCTGGGGTTTTGTTTGTTGGAAGATTTTTTTTTTAATTTATATTTTATTGAAGGAAAATGCTTTACAGAATTTTGTTTTCCGTCAAACCTCAACATGAATCAGCCATAGGAATACATATACTCCCTCTCATCTCCCTCCCCACCCCACCCCTCTAGGTTGGTACAGAGCCCCTGTTTGAGTTTCCTGAGCCATACAGAAAATTCCCATTGGCTATGTATTTTACATATGGTAATTGAAGTTTCCATGTTACTTTTTCCATACATCTCACTTTCTCCTCCCCTCTCCCCATGTCCATAAGTCTATTCTCTATGTCTGTTTCTCCACTGTTGCCCTGTAAATAAATTCTTCAGAAACATTTTTCTACTTTCAGTATATTTGCATTAGAATATGATACTTATCTTTCTCATTCTGATGCATTTCACTCTGTAATAGGTTCTAGGTTGATCCACCTCATCAGAACTGACACAAATGTACTCCTTTTTATGGCTTAGTAATATTGCATTGTGTATATGTACCACAACTTCTTTATCCATTCATCTGTCGATAGGCATGTAGGTGGCTTCAATGTTCTAGCAACTGTAAATAGTGTTGCAATGAACAGTGGGATATGTGTGTCTTTTTCAACCCTGGTTTCCTCAGGGTATATTCCTAGGAGTGGGATTGCTGGGTCATCAGTTCAGTTCAGTTGCTCAGTCTTGTCTGATTCTTTGCGACCCCATGAATCGCAGCACTCCAGGCCTCCCTGTCCATCAGTAACTCTCGGAGTTTACTCAGACTCATGCCCATCGAGTTGGTGATGCCATCCAGACACCTCTACCTCTGTTGTCCCCTTCTCCTCCTGCCCCCAATCCCTCCCAGCATCAGGGTCTTTTCCAATGAGTCAACTCTTTGCATGAGGTGGCCAAAATATTGGAGTTTCAGCTTCAGCATCAGTCCTTCCAATGAACACCCAGGACTGATCTCCTTCAGGATGGACTGGTTGGCTCTTCTTGCAGTCCAAGGAACTCTCAAGAGTCTTCTCCAACACCATAGTTCAAAAGCATCAATATTTCGATGCTCATCTTTCTTCACAGTCGAACTCTCACATCCATACATGACCACTGAAAAAACCATAGCCTTGACAAGACAGACATTTGTTGGCAAAGTAATGTCTCTGCTTTTTAATATGCTATATAGGTTGGTCATCACTTTCCTTCCAAGGAGTAAGCATCTTTTAATTTCATGGCTGCAGTCACCATCTGCACTGATTTTGGAGCCCCCCAAAAATAAAGTCTGACGCTGTTTCCACTGTCTCCCCATCTATTTCCCATGAAGTGATGGGACCAGAAGCCATGATCTTAGTTTTCTGAATGTTGAGCTTTAAGCCAACTTTTTCACTCTCCTCTTTCGCTTTCATCAAGAGGTTTTTTTAGTTCCTCTTCACTTTCTGCCATAAGGGTGGTGTCATCTGCATATCTGAGGTTATTGATATTTCTCCCAGCAATTTTAATTCCAGCTTGTACTTCCTACAGCCCAGTGTTTCTCATGATGTACTCTGCATATAAGTTAAATAAGCAGGGTGACAATATATAGTCTTGACATACTCCTTTTCCTATTTGGAACCAGTCTGTTTTTCCATGTCCAGTTCTAACTGTTGCTCCCTGACCTGTATACAGGTTTCTCAAGAGGCAGATCAGGTGGTCTGGCATTCCCATCTCCTTCAGAATTTTCCACAGTTTATTGTGATTCACACAGTCAAAGGCGTTGGTATAGTCAATAAAGCAGAAACAGATGTTTTTTCTGGAATTCTCTTGCTTTTTAAATGATTCAGCAGATATTGACAATTTGATCTCTGGTTCCTCTGCCTTTTCTAAAACTAGCTTGAACATCTGGAAGTTCTCGGTTCACATATTGCTGAGGCCTGGCTTGAAGAATTTTGAGCATTACTTTACTAACATGTAAGATGAGTGCAATTGTGTGGTAGTTTGAGCATTCTTTGGGATTGCCTTTCTTAGGGATTGAAATGAAAACGGACTTTTTCCAGTCCTATGGCCACTGCTGAGTTTTCCAAATTTGGTGGCATATTGAGTGCAGCACTTTCACAGCTTCATCTTTCAGGATTTTAAATAGCTCAACTGGAATTCCATCACATCCACTAGCTTTGTTCGTAGTGATCCTTTCTAAGGTCCACTTGACTTCACATTCCAGGATGTCTGGCTCTAGGTGAGTGATCACACCATTGTGATTATCTGGGTCATGCAGATCATTTTTGTACAGTTCTTCTGTGTATTCTTGCCCCCTCTTCTTAATATCTTCTGCTTCTGTTAGGTCCATACCATTTCTGTCCTTTATCGAGCCCATCTTTACGTGAAATGTTCCCTTGGTACCTCTAATTTTCTTGAAGATATCTCTAGTCTTTCCTATTATATTGTTTTCCTGTATTCCTTTGCATTGATCGCTGAAGAAGGCTTTCTTATCTCTCCTGGCTATTCTTTGGAACTCTGCATTCAAATGGGAATATCATTCCTTTTCTCCTTTGTTTTTTGCTTCTCTTTGTTTCACAGCATTTGTAAGGCCTCCTCAGACAATCATTTTGTCTTTTTGCATTTCTTTTCCATGGGGATGGTATTGATCCCTGTCTTCTATACAATGTCATGGACCTCTGTTCATAGTTCATTAGGCTCTCTGTCTATCAGATCCATTCCCTTAAATCTATTTCTCACTTCCACTGTATAGTCATAAGGGATTTGATTTAGGTCATATGTGAATGATCTAGTAGTTATCCCTATTCTTTTCAGTTTAAGTCTGAATTTGGCAATAAGGAGTTCATTATCTGAGCCATAGTCAGCTCCCAGTCATGTTTTGCTGACATTATAGAGCTTCTCCATCTTTGGCTGCAAAGAATATAATTAGTCTGATTTCAGTGTTGGCCATCTGGTGATGCCCATGTGTAGAGTCTTCTCTTGTGTTGTTGGAAGAGGGTGTTTGCTATCTATGACCAGTGCGTTCTCTTGGCAAAACTGTATTAGCATTTGCCCTGCTACATTCCGTACTCCAAGACCAAATTTGCCTGTTACTCCAGGTGTTTCTTGACTTCCCGCTTTTGCATTCCAGTCCCCTATAATGAAAAGGACATCTTTTTTGGGTGTTAGTTCCAAAAGGTCTTGCAGGTCTTCATAAAACCATTCAAATTTGGCTTCTTCAGTGTTACTGGTTGGGGCATAGGCTTGGATTACCATGATATTGAATGGTTTGCCTTGGAAACGAACAGAGATCATTTTGTCGTTTTTGAGATTGCATCCAAGTACTGGGTCATATGGTGGTTTTATTTGTAGTTTTCAAGGCATCTTCATACAATCTTCCATAGTTGCTGTATCAATTTACATTCCCACCAATAGTGCAAGAGCATTCCCTTTTCTCCACACCATCTCCAGCATTTATTATTTGTAGACATTTTGATGATGGCCATTCTGACCAGTGTGAGGTGATATCTCATTGTGGTTTTGATTTGCATTTCTCTCCGTCTGGTCAAGGCTATGGTTTTTCCAGTAGTCATGTATGGATGTGAGAGTTGGACTGTGAAGAAAGTTGAGCACCGAAAAATTGATGCGTTTGAACTATGGTGTTGGAAAAGACTCTTGAGAGTCCCTTGGACTGCAAGAAGAGCCAACCAGTCCATCCTAAAGGAGATCAATTCTAGGTGTTCATTGGAAGGACTGATGCTGAAGCTGAAGCTCCAATACTTTGGCCACCTCATGCAAAGAGTTGACTCATTGGAAAAGACCCTGATGCTGGGAGGGATTGGGGGCAGGAGGAGAAGTGGACGACAGAGGTGGAGATGGGTGCATGGCATCACTAACTCGATGGACATGAGTCTGAGTAAACTCTGGGAGTTGGTGATGGACCGGGAGACCTGGCGTGCTGCAATTCATGGGGTCGCAAAGAGTCGGACATGACTGAGCGACTGAACTGAACTGAATAATGAGCAACACTGAACATCTTTTCATGTGTTTGTCAGCCATCTGCATTTCTTCTTTGGATAAATGTCTGTTTATGTCTTTTTCACACTTTTTGAGTGGGCTGTTTGTTTTCCTGGGATTGAGTTGTATGAGCTGCTGTATATTTTGGAAATTAATCCTTGTCAATTCTTTCATTTACTATTATTTTCTCCCATTCTTTTCACCTCGCTTATTGTTTCCTTTTTTGTGCAAAAGCTTTTAAGTTTAATATTGTCCCACTTGGTTACTTTTGTTTTTATTTCCTTTACTCTAGGAGGTGTGTCATAGAAGATCTTGCTTTGATTTATCACATCGAGTGGTCTTCCTATGTCTTCCTCTAAGAGTTTTACAGTTTCTGGTGTTCATTTAGGGCTTTAATCCATTTTGATTTTATCTTTGTGTATGGTGTCAGGAAGTGTTCTAATTTCATTCTTTTACAGGTAGCTGCCCAGTTTTCACAGCATCATTTATTGAAGAGGCTGCCTTTACCCCATTGTATATTCTTGCCTCCTTTGTCAAAAATAAGCTACCCATAGTTTCATGGGTTTATTTCTGGGCTTTCTATCTTGTTTCATTGGTCTGTATTTCTGTTTTTGTGCCAGTACCATACGCTCTTGATAACTTTAGCTTTGTAGTACAATCTGAAGTCAGAAATTTGGATTCCTCCACCTCCATTCTTCTTTATCAAGGCTACTTTGGCTATTCGGGGTCTTTTGTGTTTCCATATGAATTGCGAAATTTTTTATTCTAGTTCTGTGAAAAATGCCATTGGTAATTTGATAGGGATTGCACTGAATCTATAGATTGTGTTTGGTAGTATAGTCATTCTCACAATATTGATTCTTCCTACCCAAGAACATGGACTATCTTTCCATTCTTTTATGTCATCTTTGATTTATTTCATCAGTGTCTTATAATTTTCTCTGTACAGTTCTTTTGTCTCCTAATGTAAGCTTATTCCTAAATACTTAACTCTTTTTGTTGCAATGGTGAATGAAATTGATTCCTTAATTTCTCTTTCTGATTTTTCATAGTTAGTATATAGAAATGCAAGTGATTTCTGTGTATTGATTTTGTATCCTGCAACTTTGATAAATTCACTGATTAGCTCTAGTAATTTTCTCATACTATCTTTAGGGTTTTCTATGTACAGTATCATGTCATCTGCAAACAGTGATAGGTTTACATTTTTCTGATCTGGATTCCTTTTATTTCTTTTTCTTCACTGATTGCTGTAGCTAGGAATTCCAGACCTATGTTGAATATTAGTGGTGAAAGTGGACACCCTTGTCTTGTTCCTGATCCTACAGGGAATGCTTCCACTTTCTCACCATTGAGAATAATGCTTACTGTAGGCTTATCATATATGGTCTTTACTATGTTGAGGTAGGTTCCTTCTATGTCCATTTTTGAAGGGTTTTAATCATAAATGGGTGCTGAATTTTGTCAAAGGGTTTTTCTTCATCTATTGAGATGACTTCATATATATATATATTCTTTCAATTTGTTAGTATTCAAAAAATCACATTGATTGCTTTGTGGATATTAATGGATCCTTGCATTCCTGGAATAAACCTAACTTGATCATGGTGTATGAGCTTATTGATGTGTTGCTGAATTCTGTTTGCTAAAATTTTGTTGAGGATTTTTGCATCTATGTTCATCAGTGATATTGGTCTGTAGTTTTCTATTTTAGTGTTTGTCTGGTTTCGGTATCAGGGTGATGGTGGCCTCATAGAATGAGTTTGCAAGTGTTCTTTCCAATTTTTTTGAAAGAGTTTTAGGAGGATAGGCATGAGTTCTTCTCTAAATGTTTGATAGAATTCTCCTGTGAAGCCTGGTCCTTGGTTGTTTCTTTTCGGGAGATTTTTGATCACAGCTTCAATTTCAGTGCTTGTAATTGGGTTGTTCATAATTTCTTTTTCTTCCTGATTCAGTTTTGGAAGATTGATGTTTTCTAAGAATCTGTCCATTTCTTTCAGCTTATCGATTTTATTGCCATATAGTTATTCATAATGGTCTCTTATAATCCTTTGTATTTCTGCATTGTTTGTTGTAACTTCTCCTTTTTCATTTCTAATTTTGTTGATTTGATTCTTCTTTCTTTTGTTCTTGATGAGCCTGGCTACAGATTTGTCATTTTTGTTTATCGTCTCAAAGAATCAGCTTTTAGTTTTGTTAATCTTTACTATTGTTTCTTTCATTTCTTTTTCATTTATTTCTGCTTGGATTCTTATGATTTCTTTCCTTCTACTAATTTTGTGGGGTTTTTTGTTGTTGTTGTTGTTGTTGTTCTCCTTCGTTTTGCAGTTGTTTTAGCTGTAAAGTTAGGTTGTCTATTCAATGTTTTTCTTCTTTCTTGAGATAGGAATGTTTTGCTATAAACTTCCCTCTTAGAACTGCTTTTGATGCATAGCGTAGGTTTTGAGCTGTGTGTTCATTGTCATGTGTTTCTTGAAATATTTTTATTTCCTTTTTGATTTCTTCATTAACCTGTTGGTTATTTAGAAATGTGTTGTTTACTCTGCATGTGTTTGTGTTTCTTAGTGTTTTTTTTTTTTTTTCATTGTAATCAATATCTAGTCTCATTGCGTTATGTTTGGAGAAGATGCTTGATAAGATTTCAATTTTCTTAAATTTACTGAAGCTTGATTTGCGACCCAAGATGTGGTTTATCCTAGAGAATGTTCCATGTGCACTTGGGAAGAAGGTGTATTTTTCTGCATTTGTATGAAATGTTCTGAAGATATCTATGAGATCTATCTCATCCAATGTATCATTTAAGACTTGTGCTTCTTTATTAATTGTCTGTTTTGATGATCTGCCCATTGGTGTAAGTGGGGTGTTAAACTCTTCTATTATTGTATTACTGTCAATTTCTCCTTTTATGTCTGTTAGTCTTTGTCTTATGTACTGAGGTGCTCCTGTGTTGGGTGCATAGATATTTATAATTGTTATGTCTTCCTCTTGGACTGATCCCTTAACCATTGTGTAGTGTCCTTCCTTATCTCTTGTAATCTTCTTTATTTTAAGGTGTATTTTGTCTGATATGAGGATTGCTACTCGAGCTTTCTTTTGCTTCCCATTTGTATGGAATATATTTTTCCATTCTCTCACTTTCAGTCTATATATGTCTTGAGGCCTGAAGTGGGTTTCTTGTAGACAGCATAAATATGGATCTTGTTTTTGTATCCATTCAGTCAGTCTGTGTCTTTTGGTTGAAGCATTTAATCCATTTACTTTTAAAATAATTATTCATATATATGTTCCTACTGCCATTTTCTTAATTTTCTGGGGTTCATTTTGTAGATCTTTTTTCCTCTCTTGTATTTCTTGACTATATAAGTCCCTTTAACATTTGTTGTAAAGCTGGTTTGGTGGCCCTGAATTCTCTTAAATTTTGCTTGTGTGAAAAGCTTTTGATTTCTCCATCAATTTTGAATGAGATCCTTGCTGGGTACAGTAATCTTGGTTGTAGATTTTTCCCTTTCAGTCCTGCCTTTCCCTTCTGGCCTGCAGAGTTTCTGCTGAAAGATCAGCTGTTAAGCATATGGGGTTTCCCTTGTATGTTACTTGTTGCTTCTCCCTTGCTGCTTTTAATATTCTTTCTTTGTGTTTAGTCTTTGTTCTTTGATTAGTATGTGTCCTGGCATGTTTCTCCTTGGGTTTCTCCTGTATGGGACTCTTTGTGCCTCTTGAACTTGATTGGCTATACCCTTTTCCATGTTCGGGAAATTTTCAACTATAATCTCTTCAGAAGTTTTCTCATACCCTTTCTTTTTCTCTTCTTCTTCTGGGACCCCTATAATTCAAATGTCGGTTTATTTGATATGGTCCCATAAGTCTCTGAGACTGTCCTCAGCTCTTTTCATTCTTTTTACTTTATTCTACTCTTCAGAAGTTATTTCCACCATTTTATCTTCTAGTTCACTGATTCGTTCTTCTGAATCATGTATTCTGCTATTGATTCCTTCTAGAGTATTTTTAATTTCAGTAATTGTGTAGTTTGTTTCTGTATGCTTATTCTTTAATTCCTCTAGGTCTTCGTTAATTGATTCTTTTTTTTTTCATTAATTGATTCTTGCATTTTCTCCATTTTGTTTTCAAGGTTTTTGATCATCTTTATTATCATTATTCTGAATTCTTTTTCATGTTGCTAGTCTATTTCCTCTTCATTTATTTGGACTTTTTGTATTTCTAATTTGTTCCTTCATTTGCATAGTATTTCTCTGCCTTTTCTTTATTTTTTTTTAACTTACTATGTTTGTGGTCTCCTTTTCCCAGGCTTCAAGGTTAAATGCCTTCTTCCTTTTGCTTTGTGCCCTCATAAGGTTGGTCCAGTGGTTTGTGTAAGCTTCGTATAGGGTGAGATTTGTGCTGAGTTTCTGTTTGTTTTTCCTCTGATGGGCAAGGCTGAGGTAATTCTGACAGCAGTCAGGTAATCCTGTCTGCAGATGATTGGGTTTGCATTTTTGTTTTGTTTGTCATTTAGAAGAAGCATCTTGCACAGGTTGCTACTGGTGGTTGGGTGATGCCAGTTGTTGTATTCAAGTGGTTTCCCTTGTGGGAGTTCTATTTGATACTCCCTAGGGCTAGTTCCCTGGTAGTCTAGGGTCTTGGAATCAGTGCTCCCACTCCAAAGTTTCAGGGTTTGATCTCGCTTCTTCCCTTGTTGGGCAAAGCCATGCTTGGCTAACATGGTTGGGGTTCAGAAGCCCTCAGGACCTTATATGTTCCTCCGGATTCCTCTCTATTTCTTAGAAATGGAGGCTCCTCCACCTGTTTGCCTAGCCCTCAAGGCAGGTCCAGCTTCTAAAGCTAAGACATTTCCTTTCTTTTCCACAGTTAAAACTTTCCAGAAAGATCAGCTGCCTGAGGCTGGTGTGTTTTGATAAACCAGCACTGAAGTTGCTCAAGCCAAGGGCAGCTGAACCATCCCAGGGGGTCTGGGTGACCAGCACCTCCAAGGGCACCAAGGCACACGGTCTGTTTCTTTCTTCTCTTTTTGGTATTCCCATTAGACAAATGATGCTTTGTTGTTGTTGTTGTTGTTTTTAAAGTTTTTCCACAGTCCTTAAATGTTCTGTTCTCTTTTCATTCTTTCTTTTATTTTTCAGTTTCTGAGGATTCTATTGAATCATCTTCTATCTCAGAGATACTTTCTTCAGTTGTATCCAATCTACTAATGAGCCCATCAAAGCCATTCTTCATTTTTGTTGTAGTATTTGTTTATTTTTGATCTCTAGCTTGTGTTTTCTGGCTCGCAGCTCAATTCCAGAAAAATAAATGACCCAATCAAAAAATGGGCCAAAGAACTAAACAGACATTTCTCCAAAGAAGACATACAGATGGCTAACAAACACATGAAAAGATGCTCAACATTACTCATTATCAGAGAAATGTTTTAAGATTTTTATCTCTCTGCTTATATTTCCTATCCTCTTTTTTAAAAAAGAAAATATTTGACTGTCCTGGGTCTTAGCTGAAACTTGCAGGATATTTGATCTTTGTTGCATCATGTGAATTTTTTAGTTGCAG
Source organism: Muntiacus reevesi (assembly GCF_963930625.1). Taxonomy (NCBI): domain Eukaryota; kingdom Metazoa; phylum Chordata; class Mammalia; order Artiodactyla; family Cervidae; genus Muntiacus; species Muntiacus reevesi. The sequence goes on from NC_089271.1 coordinate 45,193,804, forward strand.
CATGTAGGATCTTTAGTTGGAACATGTGAGATCTAGTTCCCTGACCAGAGATGGAATCTGGGTCCCCTGCATTGGGAACATGGAGTCATAGTCACCAGACAACCAGGGAAGTCCCTATGTATTCTTACATGCAGTATACTTTACCACTAGAACACTGAGCATATTTATCACTGTTGTTCTATATTCCCAGACTGATAATCCCAACATTCTTGGTATGTCCTGATGCTTGTTTTCTTCAAATCGTGTGTGTGTGTGTTCAAAGGTGAGGGTCTTTGCCTTGATACATGTTATATTTTTTTCCTTATAGCCAGAAATGTTGTACTGGGTAAAAATGACTGTAAAAAGATAAATAGGCCTTTAGTAAAGTGGTGTGAGATGTGGGGGCAGGGGAAATGTTTTGTAGCCCTAAAATCAGGTGTCAGTTTTTAGTGAGCCTGTTTTTAGACTGTTAAATTCACAAATGCTTCTCAGGTTTTTTTATTTCCCCTTAGCTGGGTCAGAATGGTTTAGAATGGGCTGGAATTGGGTATTTCCTTTCTTTCATGTGGAAAGCTAGATTCAGCTATAGTTGGATACTTCCCTTCTGCCAGGGAGTTAGGTTCTGATAATACCCCAGCAGGTTAGCTTCTCATTAACTAATTTCCTCTGGTGGTGGGCGTTTTTCAGAAGAACACATTGTTTGGGCATATTTCAAAATCATTCCTTTTCCCTGTTTCATACCATAAGCAAGATTGTTGTTTTTCTCCAATATTTACTGTTAGAACCTTGTTGAGTTCCTGGAGTTAAATCTCACAGGACTCCCTATGATTTTGTCCCAATTGAGTTTTCAACTTTGAGTTGTCCACAGTGAGCTTCCAGCAATTCATCAGTTACAGTTTGGTTAATTGAATCCCAAGTATATTCTGATCATGAGTCTCTGCTCAGGCAAACCATGATTCCAATATTGAGTAAAGCAGTTTGCCCTGTGCTCTACCCAACAGAAGAGATGTTGACTTTTCTGTCTCTTCAACTTTTCACTTGTTGTTAGGATAGAATGGTAACCTCCAAGCCACTTATCTAACTGGAACCAGAAGTTTGATATATACCCCCACTCAGATTTCTTGAGGTATACTTGACAAAGAAAACTTGTATAGATCAATATGGTGATATAATCTCCCTCACAAGAAGACCTGGCAGGAACAATCTAAAGAAAAGGCACCAGAGTGGAAATCCTGAAACCCAAGAGTGAGGCTGAAGCAACCCTTGGAACACAGAGAGACTGAGAAGGACTGGTTCAAAATGGTAAGAAAAGTGGCTATACTCTGACCACATTACCATCCCACCCCCAGGCCAGCATAAAGTCATACCTATAGTTTCCCTAGTGGGAAAAAAATGAGCTCAGAGTGAACATAGAGCTTCCCTAGCAGTGTGGGTCACTTCCTAGGAGACCCACTCATGTCTAACCTCACAGACGTGGCAGTAAAATTTGTAGAGCTTGACCATTATAAATCAGATTGTGACAGAGAAGCAGATGGAGCTTTTAGCAACCTTGCATGTTGCTGGTATGTCTGTTAAGGGCTGCTTATGGGTCCTTGACTGTGCCCTGGGTGGGTCTCTAGGTTGTCAGGACTTCCTTAGGACTAAAGTAGAGTAGGGCTAGATAAGGGTCACAGGACTATTTCAGGAAATATGGTCAGTCCAAGATCAGAGGGAAGTGTTGCCAGGGGCAGAGAATGGCATCCCTTTTCATGGACACCATGGCAGAAGGGGCTGATGGCAGGCCCATGGAAAATGAGACTGGAGTCAAGTCTACAGGAGGACAGATAATTTCACATTTATAACAAGCCATTGTTTTTCCACCTCTGCACTTGTTGAAGCAGCCAAAAGTTACCTAGAGCAGTGCTCAAACTTAACATTCATATGAATTATCCGAGTGACTTAATATACAGGTTCTGCTTCAGTAGGTCTTGAGACAAGCCTTGAAATTCTGCATTTCACACAACCTTCCAGATGAAATTGATGCTGCTGGCATGCAGATCACCCTTTTATTAGCAAGATTCTAGGACAATATTATTGGCCCCTGATCCTGATATTTAGAGGCTTCTCTATTAAATGCCCCAAAAAGGTCCTGAGTAGCTACAACATGGAAGTAACTGCAGCAACCACTCATTATTTACCCAAAAGGACATTGGTATACCAATAGCCTTATAGTGACCTGTTATGTCTAACTCCTGTTGGAATTTGAGGGAAAGGTGATCTCTGTAGGGGAGATAAATCTAACAGCTTTCCAGGAAGGTCCCTCTTTACCTGTGTTGATTTGCCCATATCTCAGTTTTATATGTTTGTCCACCAATCCAATAACATATGCCTATTATATTCTCCAAATTCCTCAAACTTCCTGGCTTATTCTTATGGACGAACACCCACATTTGTACATAACTATTGGAAAAGCAATAGCTTTGACTATATGGAAATTTGTGGGCAAAGTAATGTCTCTGCTTTTTAAAATGCTGTCTAGGTTTGTCACAGCTTTTCTTCCAAGGAGCAAGCATTTTTTTAATTCATGGCTTTAGTGCCATCCACACGGATATTGGAGCCCAAGAAAATAAACTCTTTCAGTTTCCATTGTTTTGCCATCTATGTGCCATGATTTTACTTTATTGAATGTTGAGTTTTAACTCAGGGTTTTCACTCTCCTCTTTCACCTTCATCAAGAGGCTCTTCAATTCATCTTCACTTTTTTTATGATTTAAATGCTATTTTATTTATTTATTTTCATTTATTTATATTAGTTGGAGGCTAATTACTTTATAATATTGTAGTGGGTTTTGACATACATTGATATGAATCAGCCATGGATTTACATGTGTTCCCCATCTTTCTGGGTCATCCTAGTGCACCAGCCCTGAGCACTTGTCTCATGCATCAAACCTGGACTGGTAATCTGTTTCACAATTGATAATATACATGTTTCAACGCTATTCTCTCAGATCATCCCACCCTTGGACTCTCACAGAGTCCAAAAGTCTGTTCTATACATCTGTGTCTCTTTTTCTGTCTTGCATATAGGGTTATCATTACCATCTTTCTAAATTCCATATATATGCATTAGTATATTGTATTGGTGTTTTTCTTTCTGGCTTACTTCACTCTGTATAATAGGCTCCAGTTTCATCCACCTCATTAGAACTGATTCAAATGTATTCTTTTTAATGACTGAGTAATAGTCCATTGTGTATATGTACCACAGCTTTCTTATCCATTCATCTGCTGATGGGCATCTAGGTTGCTTCCATGTCCTGGCTATTATAAACAGTGCTGTGATGAACACGTGTCTCTTTCAGTTCTGGTTTCCTCAGTGTGTATGCCCAGGAGTGGGATTGCTAGGTCATATGGCAGTTCTCTAAGGGTGGTGTCATTTGCATATCTGAGGTTACTGGTATTTCTCGTGGCAATCTTGATTCCAGCTTGTGCTTAATCCATCCTGGGATTTCACATAATGTACGCCACATATCAGTTAAATAAGCAGGGTGATCTATACAGCCTTGACACACTCCTTTCCCAGTTTTGAACAAATTCATTGTTCCATGTCGGATTTTAACTGATGCTTCTTGACCTGCATACAGGCTTGTCAGGAGGCAGGTAAGGTGATCTGGTATTCCCATCTCTTGAAGAATTTTCCACAGTTTGTTGTGATCCACCCAGTCAAAGTCTTTAGGGTAGTGAATGAAGCAGATTTTTTTTTCTTTCTGGAATTCTCTTGCTTTTCATATGATCCAATGAATGTTGGCAATTTGATCTCTGGTTCCTCTGACTTTTCTAAATAAAGCTTGTACATCTGGAAGTTCTTGGTTCACATACTGTTGAAGCCTGGCTTGGAGGATTTTGAACATGAGCTTGCTAGCATGTTAAATGAGTGCAATTGCATGGTAGTTTGAATATTCTTTGGCATTGCCCTTCTTTGGGATTGGAATGAAAAATGACCTTTCCCAGTCCTGTATGCACTGCGGGATTGTCCAAATTTGCTGACATATTGAGTGCAGCACTTTAGCAGCAGCATCTTTTAGGATTTGAAATATTTCAGCTGGAATTCCATCACCTCCAGTAACTTTGCTTTTGCACTCCAGAATGGCTGGCACTAGGTGAGTGATCACACCATCATGGTTATCTGGGTCATTAAGATCTCTTTTGTATAGGTCTGTGTACTTTTGCCACCTCTTCTTAATATCTTCTGCTTCTCTTAGGTCCATACCATTTCTGTCCTTCATTGTGCCTATCTTTGCATTAAATGTTCCCTTGGCATCTCTAATTTTCTTGAAGTGATCTCTAGTCTTCATTCTATTGCTTTCTTCTATTTCTTTGCACTGATCATTTATGAAGGCTTTCTTATTTCTTCTTTGAAACTCTGCATTCAGATGGATATATCTTTCCTTTTCTCTTCTGCCTTTTTCTTTTCTTCTTTACTCAGCTATTTGTAAGGGCTCCTCAGACAACCATTTTGCATTTATTTTGTGGGGATGGTTTTGAACACTGTCTTCTGTACAGTGTTACAAACCTCCATTCACAGTTATTCAGGCACTCCACCTATCAGATCTAATTCCTTGAATCTATTTGTCAATTCCACTGTATAATCATAAGGGATTTGGTTTACCTGAATACCTAAAAGGCCTAGTGGTTTTCCCTACTTTTTTTAAATTTAAGTTTGAAATTTTCAATAAGGAGTTCCTGATCTGAGCCAGAGTCAGGTCCCATCTTGTTTTTGCTGACTGTATAGAACTTCTCCATAATTGGCTGCAAAGAATATAATCAATCTGATTTTGGTGTTGACCATCTGGTGACGTTCATGTGTAGAATCATCTCTTGTGTTGTTGGAAGAGAGTGTCTGCTGTGCCCAGTATGTTCTCTCGACAAAAATCTAGTAGGCCTTTCCCTGTTTCACTTTGTATTCCAAGGCCAAACTTGCCTGATAGTCCAGGTATCTCTTGACTTCCTATTTTTGCATTCCTGTCCCCTATGATGAAAGGATATCTCTTTTGGTGTTAGTTTTAGAAGACTTGAAGTTCCGTTCAGTTCACTCACTCAGTGGTATCCAACACTAAACCCCATGATGTCCTGGAGCCCATCATCAACTCCTGGAGCTTGCTCAAACTCATGTTGATCAAATCGGTAATGCCATCCAACCATCTCATCCTCTGTCATCCCCTTCTCCTTCTGCCTTCAATCTTTCCCAGCATCAGGATCTTTTCCAATGAGTCAGTTCTTTGCATCACGTGGCCAAAGTATTGGACTTTCAACTTCAGAATCAGCCATTCCAATTAATATTCAAGACTAATTTCCTTTAGGATGGACTGATTGGATCTCCTTGCAATCCAAGGGACTGTCAAGAGTCTTCTCCAACACCAGAGTTCAAGAGCATCAATTCTTTGGCTCTCAGCTTTTTTTATATTCCAACTCTCACATTCGTACATGACTACTGGAAAACACATTGCTTTGACTAGTTGGACTTTGTTTGCAAAGTAATGCCTCTGCTTTTAATATGCTGTCTAGTTGATCATAGCTTTTCTTTCAAGGAGCAAACGTCTTTAAATTTCATGGCTGAAGTCACCATCTGGACTGAGTTTGGAGCCCCCCAAAATAAAGTCTGTTACTGTTTCCATTGTTTCCCCATCTATTTGCCATTGAAGTGTTGGGACTGGATGCCATGATCTTAGATTCTTGAATGTTGAGTTTTAAACCAGCTTTTTCACTCTCCCCTTTTACATTCATCAAGAGGCTCTTTAGTTCTTTCCTTTCTGCCATAAGGATGGTGTCATCTGCATATCTGAGGTTACTGACATTTCTTCTGGCAATCTTGATTCCAGCTTATGCTTCATACAGCCTGGCATTTCTCATGATGTTATCTGCATATAAGCTAAATAAGCATGGTGACAATATACAGCCTTTACATACTCCTTTACTAATTTTGATCCAGTGGGTTGTTCCATATCCGGTTCTAACTCTTCCTTCTTGACCTGCATACAGATTTCGAAGGAGACAGTTAAGGTGTGGTATTCCGATTTTGTTAAGAATTTTCCAGTTTGTTATGACCCACACACTCAAAGGCTTTGGTGTAGTCAATTAAGCAGAAGTATATGTTTTTCTGGAACTCTCTTGCTTTTTCAGTGATCCAACGGATGTTGGCAGTTGACCTCTGGTTCCTCTGCCTTTTCTAAATCCAGCTTGAAAATCTGGAAATTCAAGGTTCATGTACAGTTGAAGCCTGGCTTGGAGAATGTTGAGGATTACTTTGAAAACATGAGAGATGAGTGTAATTGTGCAGTAGTTTGAACAATTTTGGGCATTGCCTTTCTTTGGGATTGGAATGAAAACTAACCTTTTCCAGTCCTGTGGCACTGTTGAGTTTTTCAAATTTGCTGGCATATTGAGTGCAGTACTTTATCAGCAGCAACTTTTAGGACTTGTAATAGTTCAACTGGAATTCCATCACCTCCACTCGCTTTGTTCACAGTGATGCTTACTAAGGCCCACTTGACTTCGGATTCCAGGATGTCTGGCTCTAGGTGAGGGATCACACCATCGTGGTTATCTGGGCCATGAAGATCTTTATTGTATAGTTCTTCTGTGTATTCTTACCACCTCTTCTTTATATCTTGGGTTTATGTTAGGTCCATACGATTTATGTCCTTTATTGTGCCCATGTTTGCATGAAACGTTCCCTTGGTATCTGTAATTTTCTTGAAGAGATCTCTAGTTGTTCCCATTTTATTGTTTTCCTCTATTACTTTACATCAATCACTTAGGAAGTCTTTCTTATCTCTCCTTGCTATTCTTTGGAACTCTGCATTCAAATGGGTATATCTTTCCTTTTCTCCTATGTCTTGAGTATCTCTCCTTTTCTCAGCTATTTGTAGGGGCTCCTCAGACAACCATTTTGCCTTTTTGTATTTCTTTTTCTTGGGGATGATCTTGATCACCACCTCCTGTACAATGTCATGAGTCTCCTTCCATAGTTCTTCAAGCACTCTGTCTATCAGATGTAATCCCTTGAATCTTTTTGTCACGTCCACTGTATAATTGTAAGGGATTTGATTTAAGTCATACCTGAATGGTCTAGTGGTTTTCCTGTTCTTCAATTTAAGCCTGAATTTGTCAATAAGGAGTTCATGATCTGAGCCACAGTCAGCTCCCAGTCTGTTTTTTTGCTGACTGTATAGAGCTTCCCTATCTTTTGCTGCAAAGAATATAATCAATCTGATTTCGGTATTGACCATCTGGTTATGTCCATGTGTATCATCTTATCTTGTGTTGTTGGAACAGGATGTTTGCTATGACAAGTGTGATCTCTTAGCAAAACTCTGTTAATCTTTGCCCTGTTTCATTTTGTACTCTAAGGTCAAATTCACCTGTTACTCCAGGTATCTCTTGACTCCTAGTTTTGCATTCCAGTCACCTGTGATGTAAAGGACAGAAATTTTTGGTGTTAGTTCCAGAAGATCTTGTAGGTCTTCATAGAACCGTTCAACTTCAGCTTCTTCAGCATTAGTGGTTGGATCATAGACTTGGATTACTGGTATATTGAGTGGTTCACCTTGGAAACAAACAAAGTTCATTCTGTCATTTTTGAGATTGTACCCATGTACTGCATTTTGGACTCTTCTGTTGACTGTGAGGGCTACTCCATTTCTTCTCAGGGTTTCTTGCCCACAGTAGTTGATATAATGGTTATCTGAATTAAATTCACTCATTCCAGCCCATTTTAATTCACTGATTCCTAAAATGTCAATGTTCACTCTTGCCATTTCCTATCTGACCACCTCCAGTTTACCTTGATTAATGCGCATAACATTCCTCGTTCCTTTGCAGTATTGTTCTTACAGCATAAGACTTTACTTTCACCATCAGACACATCCACAACTGGGCACTGTTTCTACTTTGCCTTAGTCTTTTCATTCCTTCTGGAGCTATTTCTTTGCTCTTCTCCAGTAGCATACTGGGCACCTACTGACCTGGGGAATTCATCTTTCAATGTTATATCATTTTTCTTTTTCATACTGTTCATGGGGTTCTCAAGGCAGGAATGCTGAAGTGGTTTCCCGTTTCCTTCTCCAGTGGACCACGTTTTGTCAGAACTCACCACCATGACCCGTCCAACTTGAGTTGCCCTATGTGGCAAGGCTCATAGTTTCATTGAGTTAGACAAAGCTATTATCCATGTGATCACTTTCATTAGTTTTCTGTTGTTGTGGTTTTCATTCTGTCTCCCATCTGATGGATAAATATAGGAGGCTTGTGGAAGCTTCCTGATGGGAAGGTGCATGCATCCTTTTGGATCATAGTTTTCTCCAGATGCATATCCAGGAATGGGATTGGAGAATCATTTGGTAGCTCTATTTTTTAGGTTTTTAAGGAATCTCCATACTCTTCTCCATAGTGCCTATACAAATTTACATTCCCACATATGGTGTAGAAGGGTTCCCTTTTCTCCACACTCACTCCAGCATTTATTGCTTGTGGATTTTTTAATGACAGCCATTCTGGCTGGTGTGAGGAGATATGTCATTGCAATTTTTATTTGAATTTACCTAATAATTCGTGATGTTGGACATCTTTTCATGAGTCTCTTGGAGATCTGTATGTTTACTTTGAAGAAATGTCTGTTTTGGTCTTTTGCCCATTTTTTTTTTTTTTTTGATTGGACTATTTGTTTTGATGTCATTAAGCATCATTAGCTATTTATATATGCAGAAGAACAATCCCTTGTCTGTCACATTATTTGCAAATATTTTCTCCCAATCTGTGGGTTGTCATTTTGTTTTGCTTATTGTTTCCTTTTCTGTGAAAAAGTTTTTGAGTTTGAGTAGGCTCCCATCTGTTTATTATTTCTTGCTTCCATTGTTCTAGCAGATAGATCAAAAAAAAATTGCTGTGCTTTATTACAGAGTGTTCTGCCTAAGAATTCCTCTTAGAGTTTTACAACGTCCAGCCTCACATTTAGGTCTTTAATCCATTTTGAGTGTATTTTTGTGTATATTGTTAAAGATTCATCTAATTTCATTTTTGTTACATTTAGCTGTCCAGTATTCCCAGCATCATTTTTTGAGAGACTATCAATCTGACACTGTGTAGCTTTGCATCTTTAGTCATAGATTAATGGATAGTAGGTGCATGGGATAATTTCCAGGTTTTCTATAACGTTCCATGCATCTGTATTTCTAGTTTTGTGCCGGTACCACACTGCTTTGATGACTGTAGCTTTGTAGTATAGTTTGAAGTCAGGGAACCTGATTTCTCCAGCTTAATTTTTCTTTCTCATGATTGCTTTGAATATTACAGATCTTTTTTGTCTCCATAGAAATTTTAAGATTTTTTTTGTTGTTGTTCTAGGTCTGTGAAAAATGCCATTGGTAATTGATAGGGATTGTGTTGAATCTGAAGGTTGCCTTGGGTAGTGTAGTAATTTTGACAATATTGATTCTTCCAATACATGAACATCTGTTTGGGTCTTATTTTTTTTTTAATTTATTTATTTTTTAATTGAAGGATGATTGCTTCACAGAATTGTGCTGGTATTTGCCAAACATCAACATGAATATTTGATTTCTTTCATCAGTTTCTCATAGTTTCGAGGAATACAGGTTTTTTTTCCCCTTAGCTATGTTTCAGGTCAGTCGCTCAGCCACGTCTGACTCCTTGCGACTCCATGGAGTGCAGCATGCCAGGCCTCCCTGTCTATCACTGACTCCCAGAGTTTACTCAAACTCACGTCTATTAGTCGATGGTACCATCCATATGGCTCATCCTCTGTTGCCCATTCTCCTCCTGCCCTCTGTCTTTCCTAGGTATGTTTAGCCCTAGGTATTTTATTCCTTTTGATGTGATGGTAAAAGGAATTGTTTCTTGAATTTCTCTTTTTGATCTTTTCATTTGTTGTTCAGTCACTCAGTCATGTCCATGGCTTTTGGACCCCATGGACTGCAGTATGCCAGGGTTCCATCCTTTACTCTCTCCCAGAGTTTGCTCAAACTCATGTCCATTAGTCAATGATGCCATTGCCCCTTTGGAGTCCTCCCGTCCTCAGTCTTTCCCAGCATCAGGGTCTTTTCCAATGAGTCGACTTTTAGCATCAGGTAGCCAAACTATTGGAGCTTCAGTGTTAGTCCTTCCAATGAATATTCAGGGTTTATTTCCTTTAGGATTTACTGGTTTGATCTGTTTGCTGTCCAAGGGACTCTCAACAGTCTTCTCCAGCACCACAGTTCAAAGGCATCAAGTTTTCAGTGATCAGCCTTTTTTTATTGTCCAGCTCTCACATTCTCACATGACTACTGGAAAAACCAAAGCTTTGACTATACAGACTTTGTCAGAAAAGTAATGTCTCTGCTTTGTAATACACTGTCTAGATTTGTAATAGTTTTTCTTCCAAGGAGCAAGTATCTTTTAATTTCATTGTTGCAGCTGCCATCCACAGTGATTTTTGAGCCCAAGAATATAAAGTCGTTACTGCTTCCATTGCTTCCCCATCTATTTGTCATGAAGTGATGGGACCCAATGCCATCATCTTAGCTTTTTGAATGTTGAGTTTTATGCCAGCTTTTTCACTCCCCTCTTTCACCTTCTTCAAGAGGCTTTTAGTTCTTCATTTTTTTCTGCCATTAGGGTGGTGTCATCTGCATATCTGAGGTTATTGTTATCTTTCCCAACAATCTTGATTCCAGCTTGAATTTCATCCAGCTTGGCATTTTGCATGATATACTCTGCATATAAACTAAAATAGCAGGTGACAATATATAGCCTTGGTGTACTCCTTTCCCAATTTGGAGCCATTTTGTTGTTCCATGTTTGGCTCTAACTGCTGCTTCTTGACCTGCACACAGGTTTGTCAGGAGGCAGATAATTTGGTCTGGTATTTCCATTTAAGTATTTTCCACAGTTTGTTGTGATCCACACAGTCAAAGACTTTAGCATAGTCAATTAAGCAGACATATATGTTTTTTCTGGAATTCCCTTGTTGGTGTATAGAAATGCAACAGATTTCTGTTGCATATGTATATTAATCTTGAAACCTGCAACATTATCTGATTCACTGGTGCATTCTAGAAATTTTCTGGTAGCATCTTCAGGCTCTTCTATGTATAGTACCATATCATCTGTGAATAGTGACAGTTTAATTTCTTCTTTTCCAATTTGGGTTCCCTTTGCTTCTTTTTCTTCTCTAAGAGTCGACATCCTTGTCTTTTTCCTGATCTTAGAGGAAATGTTTTCAGCTTTCACCATTGAGTATGATGTTAGCTCTAAGTTTGTCACATATGGCCTTTATTGTATTGAGGTATGTTCCCTCTATGCCCGTTTTCTGGAGGGTTTTATCATAAATGTGTTCTGAATTTTGTCAAAAGCCTTTTATGTATCTATTGATATGTATATTTTTTATTCTTCAGTTTGTTGATGTTGTGTATCATGCTGATTGATTTGCAAATATTGAAAAATCCTTGCATACCTGGGCTGAATCCTGTGATCATGGTGCATGGTCTTTTTAAATGTATTGTTGGATTCAAATTGCTTGTATTTTGTTGAGGATTTTTACATCTATGTTGATCAGTGATATTGGCCTGTAATTTTCTTTTCTTTTCTTTTTTTGGGGGGTACCTCTGTCTGGTGTTGGTATCAGGGTTATAGTGGCCCGATAGAATGAGTTTGGAAGTATTCCTTCCTCTGCAATATTTTGGAACAGTTTCAGAAGATAGGTGTTAACCCTTCTCTAAATGTATGATAGAAGTCACCCGTGAAACCATCAGGTTATGGACTTTTGTTTGCTGGGAGTTTTTATTTTTATTTTTTTAAATTTATTTTGTTATTTTTATTCTTTTTCCATTTATTTTTATTAGTTGGAGGCTAATTACTTTACAGTATTGCTGGGAGCTTTTAAATCACAGTTTCAATTTCAGTGTTTGTGATTGGTCTGTTCATAATTTCTATTTCTTCCTGGTTCAGTTTTGGGATTTGCACCTTTCTAAGAATATGCCCATTTTTCCAAGTTGTCCATTCTGTTTTCATAGAGTTGCTCATAGTAGTCTCTAATGATCCTTTGTATTTCTCTGGAGTAAATTGTAACTGCTCTTTTTTCATTTCTAATTTTATTGAGTTGGGTTCTCTCCCTTTTTTCCTTGATGAGTGTGGCTAAAGTATTATTGGTTTTGTTTATCTTTTCAAAGAACCAGCTTTAAATTTCATTAATCTTTACAATTGTTTTCTTTGTTCCTATTTCATTTATTTCTTCTCTGATGTTATTTCTTTCCTTCTGCTAACTTTAGTTTTTGTTTGTTCTTACTCTAGATATTTTGGGTGTAAGGTCAGGACTTTTATTTGAGATTTTTTTGTATTTCTTCAGGAAGATTGTATGCTATAAATGTCCCTCTTAGAACTGCTTTTGCTGCCTCCCATAGGTTTTGGACTGTTGTGCTTGTTTTTAATTGCCTCTAGGTATTTTTTTTTTACTTCCTGCTTGATTTCTTCAGTGATTCTTTAGCTGTTTAGTATCATATTGCATTTTTATAATTTTTATTGTAGTTTCTTTCTAATCTTATAGCGTTGTGACAAGAAAAGATGCTTGATGTGGTTTTAATTTTCTTAAATTTACTGAGGCTCACCTTATGGCTCTCCATGTGGTCAATACTGGAGAATGTTCTGTGTGCACTTGAAAAGAATGTATAGTCTTCTGCTTTTGAATGGAAAGTTCTATAAATATCAATTAAGTCCATGTGATCTAAAGTTTTATTTAAGCTCTGTGTTTCCTTATTAATTTTCTGTCTGGATGCCAATGTGATTTAGGATGGGGTTTTTGTCCACACCAACAATGTGATTTATGGTGGGGGCTCTGAGTTACCTGGTATCAGTTCATCTTCTGAGGGGACTGTAGACAAGGATCAGCCACAAGGGCAGTGATAAAGCTCCAACAAAATCTTTAGAAAGTTGAGTGTGCTTTCCTGGCTGGCAATAATCCATGCATATTGTCACATATTTATTTTGGAAAGTAACATTGTCCTCACTCCACAGGAATAGGAAAATTGAAGCTCTCTGTTTGGTACTTTCTTATACTCTGCTCTATGCTTCTTCCCTTGACTAATTTTCATCTGTATCCTTTAGGTTTCATAAGGCATGACCATGAGTATACCAATGAATTCTGTGCATCTTGTAGTGAATTATCAAACCTAAGGGTGTTATTTGGGATCCCTAGGCTCTCAATTGTTGTCAGAAGGGAGGGTTGTCTTGTGTGAACTCTTTCCCCTAACTTCTCAATTGCTCTAACATCCACAATATGGTAGAATTTTCCTTGTCTTCTGAGACTTGGTTCAAACATTTCCTTCTTCGGTAGAGATGTCTAATGTTCATTCATATCTAGTTCTCCTGCCCTTCTGAGTTTGTAGGACTTTGACAGTTTTCTGTTTCCTTAAAGTTGGATGAGGCCATATGATCAGTTCTGGCTAGAGAATTTAACTGTAAGTGAGAAACAATCTAGGGCTCTCTCTTCAGCTGTGGTGATTATAGAACTACATCTTGAGATGGAGGTGTAGCAAGGCAGAAGAAGCCCGTATCATGTACTATCACATGGGTGATAGCTGCTCTGTAAAGTCACCTGGACTCAGAGCAGGATTTGTATGAGCAAGAAATAAACTCTTATATGTTAAGCCATTAAGATTCATATTGATGTATGAATACAGCACAATATTGTAAAGCAATTATCATTCAATTTAAAACAAATAAATTAAAAAAGAAAATGTATAAACAACAAGGAAAAAAAGACTTGAGGGAATATCTCTTATTGCAGTACACTAAACTTATCCTGACTGATTACAAAGATCTTCCTCAATTAGAATTAACCACTCCATATTCTGAGTGCCTTGAGGACTTCATCCATCCTTGTTATGGCCCATGTTTATAGGTTCTCACTAAACACTGAGACTGTAGGTAGAGATTTTATTTTAGTTATCTTGATATCTCTTGTGTACCAACCACAAGACCTAGCCCAGATTATATATTTAGGACATGCAAGTTGAATGTAATTCAGTTGGTTGGAAGCATGGCTGTTGTGGAGATGGACAAAGCCTCACCTAAAAAGCTGCCTTGAAGGACCTATTGGTGAGTTAAAACAGAAGTAATACAGGCTTCTGAAGGACACAGGACCACTCTATCGCCATGCACCATTCCTTTAACTCTTCCCCAATTATATGAGAAAACACTCATGGCCTACTGGAGAAAGAAGAAAGAAATGGGAGAGATGGAAGCAGAATAGTGTGCTCCTAGTGAACATGAATTTACCTCCAAAAATTCCTCTCCAACCGTGTTGGCAAACCCAGATGGTCTAATATACCTAGGACCAGGCTAAACTGTTGTACTGCAGGCAGCTGTACTTGGGGGCATGCTGAGGTCTCATTTTGTTATCCTGGACTTGATAGGTAAAGGCCTGGGCGAGCAAGGTCTATCTAACCAGCATTCTATTCTATTCAGGACAGAAGCCTCTGGGAGGCAGGGGTAAGCAGGTCAACATAAATAGGGAAATTCCAAAGGGTCCAATGGTTAAGCAGGCTAAGCAGCAAAGTGGTGGCTTCAGTGACTAAAACACTGAAGTAAGCCAAAACCCACAGCAGAGACCTTGGGCCTCCTTCTATTTACTCTTGGTACTAGAGACAAAAGGACCTGTGGTCGTAGTTATCTGTTGGAAGCCTAGACTAGAAAACTTAAAGAGATAGGGCTCTCAAGGAGAATATAGAGAGTGATACTCATTCATATGCTAGTATCAGCTCATTCCATATTCTTGTTTCCAACTCTCCTCAATCCATGTGGCACCCGGGAACACTCTAAGAGTAAGCAACTCTGAGATCAGTTTGAAGCAGATTGGGAGACGAATGATGAATAAGCATTTTATTAGGGTCAGTGTTTATTTCTTCTGGGGAAAGGCAGGTGAAGTAGTACCAGAACATACAAACCATTGTGTCTCTGCTGAGTAACATAAGATACCACACAGGAGCCTTGTGGGCAGCAAGGAGCATGTTTGTGTAGGAGACACCATGATGAAATAAACACTTTGGGGGATAGATAAATGTGTCTATTTCAGAGGAAAAAGGACTGGAAGCATTAGGAAATAGCTGGAGGTAGGGGATTCCTAAGTGATATGGATTCTGGTTAGGTTCAAAAAGCAGCTTTTAAGATCATGTGAGAGTGCACAGGGCAAGTACTGGACTTGCAGCTGCAAGGAAAAGGAGCAAAGTCAGGAATGGGTCTTTAAGACCTGTCAAAGGGTGAAGTGACATGAAGGACAGTCCTACCCATAAAGACATTTGAAGTGCCTCTGTTACGGAATCAAACTTGGTTCTTATGGCCTACTCTTTAAGATATAACATGGAAGGCCACAGAGAGCCCATGATATGCCTGGCTATAGAAAAACAGGACTGGCAGGCTAGGCTGGAATAATCTGCTCCCACCAGGCAAATTCCCTTTATTTAGCAATTGGTAAAACATACACACATAAAATAGCATGAGAGTTATGCCTAGAGGTGTCTTTTACTTCTTTTATTGAACTCCATAAATATTTTCATAAGGCTTTGTGTCATTACAACATCATATTTTTGTTAAACATTTTTTTAAACACACAACTTTGACACTTGTTTGACAGGGTCAAACAATCAGATAGAAGAAATGAAATAATAAACTGGCAAGTGCAGAGCAGCAGGGGTAATCAAAATCACTGTTGCCCATCCATCCACCCCAGCCCACCCCATCCCCAAAGCACTAAAAGATCACTATTTGGTTTCACACTAGAATTGTTAGAACTCTCTTGTTGCTGTCCTTATACATCCTTTAGAGACATACATGTAGAAGGAATGAGAGAGAGAGGGAGAAAGAAGAGTTGAGTTTCTGGGTTAGGCCATTCTATGGCAGGTTCCAAGCCTTTTGGAGAGCAAATCCAGGCCTCATTGAGGTGAGGAAAGGGGATCTCTGGACCATGCAGAAACAGAGATTTACAGATTCCTTGGGGAGAGCACTGCCGTGGGGACACAGAATAGGCTTGGATTCTGAACTCAGGTAATGGGAGCTCCCCTTGAGGCTGTCCATCACTGGTCTGCTTGCTGTCATAGGTTACAGGAATTTTCTGACCAATGGTAAACTGATTTCTTATTGTTTTCACAAGTTATTGGCATCTGATGAGACCAGTGAGTTGGGTGGGTGAGAGGTAGGTGGAAAAGAGGTGATAATCCCTGATCCTGGAGCTCTGTGTCCTGCTCCCTGTCCAGGTGAGCAGGAAGGGGGTGTGGGAGGGAGCTTGGCCAAGAGAAGTTGTAGGTCCAGGGACCTGTTCAAGCATCCCCTTTTGGTGTGCCCCCAAGCTCTGGAGAAACATGTCAAGGCCAGGCCTAATGGGAAAGAATGGAAAGTGGGAAAACAATGTACACTCAAGGGAGGCCTACACGGCCAGATATTCTGTTTGACAGGGAGGTCAATTTAGCTTCAGCACTCAGTACCAGGTTCTTTGCCAAGGGGGCTTAGTTGGGTCTTGTGCTGAGCAGTGGTGGCCAGTCCCGAGCTCTAGCCCTCTGCTCAATTCAGGCTTATCCTTGGCTTACTCCTCAAGTCTCATTTGGGTGTGGTGGAATGTGAGCTTAAACAGGTTGTTACTTGATTCCCAAGGAGGAAAAATTCCCAGACTAGACAGGGCCTGGTCTGGATCAGGAAGCATAAAAGCAGCAATCAAGCTAGCTATGTTAAGTGTCCCATTCAGCCACAGCTGCCGCTCATTAAGCTGAGGTCCTTTCAAGATGAAGTCTTCTTCTCCCACAGGGTCTAGGACAGACTCAATCTCCTCATTAGAATGGCTCTCCATAGTAGGGCCCATCTTTACTCCTTTGTACCTACCCAAGAGGCCATGTGGAGAGGAGAAATAGGGAGTACACATAGGGAGCCTGTCTCTTTGTGTGGGAAGTGTAAAGCCTGCCAAAAATGAACCTGAGGGTAGTAACTTTGCCTCAGATCCTTTCTCCACAGGGACATGTCCCCTGGGCTTCTCACTTGCTTACTTCAATTGTGGTGGGATGGGAGAATGTTGGAAATAGGGCATTCTTTGAGTTCCAGAAGTGCTTTAATTATGCTCATACCAGCAATCCTCCTGTGTAGGGGAGAGCAGGAGAAAGAAGGAAAACAGGGAGGAGGATGAAGGAGCCATGGAAGATTATCCATGCAATCTGCTAACAATGGGGGAAGTTACACCTAAGTTAGGAACTGTAAGTACATATCTTGGACTGAGGATGTCTCTTTCCATGCCCGTCTTTATTCTTTCCTATAAGAGATTACTCTCAGCCCTGGATTCTGTCTAGGTCAATAATTTGAATACAGCTGATGATCTTGGTCAGGTGAGCTCTGTTTTGACCTCTCACAGACTCTGAACAATGCTGCCTAAACAATCTGCAAATGTGAAGCAGGTATAAACAGGCTGCTGAACTGACTTCAGTGGGGAACCATGCCCTAAACCTACCTGTTACTGGAGACAGTTGAATCCCTCCTTCAAGGGGCAGAGTCTCAGCCTCTTTGCTTCTAGTTCAGACTTTTTAAGTTAGGGGAGGAAGAAGCCTAGAAGAAACCCCATAACCAAAGTGGCATGAAGAAGAGAATAACTGACCCAAACTAAACCCCAGATACAAAACTGTCATGACCCAGCAGTGCTACAACATGGGAACCCCCAGTGCTAGAAGAAGAAACAGCCCAAATGCAGAACATTTTCTGAACAAAAGTCCCTTCTAGTATCATTATTCTGACGTTCTCTTACTTCTGTTTAGTTTCAATCCCTCCACAACACCTAAAACACAGTGAAAGCAATAGAAATATTGAGCAGTTATGTCACAGGGCACAACAGAGCATGTCCAGACTGGTATGACTAGGACAGAAGATGCAGGAAAAAGGCTATTTGGGGCAACTGCAGGGCTGCAGAAACATTCGCAGATGATCAGTCGAGGGAGAGGAGAAAGGGGATCCTTCCTTTACCCAATGAGAAGTAAAAGGAAAAAAAAGAAATTCAAAACTCCCAAACTCCACCATATTAAATTAAATTCAAAAGTCATCAGCATCAGTATCATCAGGAAAGTAAAAAACAATACAACACATCTATGTTAATAATGACAAGTCAATGAATCATTCACAGGAGAGCAAAAAGATTATCTTAACAAAAAAAGAACAAATAGAAATGTAAGTTTCTGAAAGTAAAGGGGAGGGGGCAGGATAAGAACAGAAAACTTTTTAAGGGATCACGTGTTTGGAAGTCATTGGTACTTCTTCCTACCAACTACAGATTTTACTTGCCCAAAACAACAGAAAACATTTTTGGTCCTTCTGCGTGTGTGTGTGTGTGAGTGTGAGTGTGAGTGTGTGTGTGTGTGTGTGTGTGTGTGTGTGTGTGTAGTTGGATGTGTGGGTGTGTACACTCAAGACTTTGTGTGTTTTGTGTATGTGTGTGTATGCATGTGTGTGTATATGTATATATATATATAAATTTCAACAGTGCTTCTCCAAAAAAAGGTCCATCTATAAATATAATTTTATTTATTTTAAAATTATCTGCCTCCCTGTTGGTATTATTTTTTGAAGGGGGTTAACCTGCTGAAGTTTTGCCAGAATGGTGACTGGCTGCGCTTGGGTTCGGTGAACTCAAAGACCTGCGACTGAGCGATGCCATCGGGGACCAGGTATTGGCCCTGGTTTAACGGGTCCTGTGGTGGTGGGTAGGAAGGAGGAACTGAGCGGGCAGAGTTGACACCTAGAGTAGATGGGAGATCAAAGGGAAATGGTATAAATTAAGTAGCAAGGGGCTTCTCAAATCACCTAGTGCCCCATTTTTTAATCCTTATCTATATTCAGAACAGAATAGGCAGAAGCACAAAGCATATGATTCAGAATGCAAGGATGATTTCTCTATTGCTCTCAAATACCTTTTTCATTTGCTGGTCAGTGTCTGAAATTTCAACATTACAGCTTCTCTGTTTGTCTTTGTTTGATGACTTGATCCCATTACCCTGGAAGCAATGTCACATTAAGCCATCATATATCATATTAAGCCATTGGCAGGTCAGTGAGAAGGAAACATTTCTTTTCTAAAAGTGAGTATTTTGCTGGTTTTTTTAAATTCTTATTATTGTTTTCCAGCTTTATTGAGATGCAACTGACATAATATTGTGTAAGTGTAAGGTGTTAAATATGATGATTCATTACATGTATATACTACGAAATAATTACCACAATAAGGTTAGTTAACACATCCATCACCTCACACAATTACTTATGTTTGTGGAAAGAACATTTAAGAACCTCCTAAGTATACAATACTCTTAGCACCTCCTAAGTATACAATAGAGTATTGTTAACTATATTAACCATACTGTATATTATATCCCCAGAACTTCATTATATAACTAGAAGTTTGTGCCCTTTGACCAACATCTCCCCACTTTCCCCAATGTCAACCCCAAACCCTGGCAACCAGCAATCTATTTTGTTTCTGTAACTTTGCATTTTTCAGCTTGCACTTAAAAGAGACATCAGATAATATTTGTATCTTATGACTTCTTTCTTACAGCATAACTCACTAAACACCATTCATATTTCCATAAATGATAGGATTTCTTTCTTTTTATGGCTGAATAGTATACCATGGTGTTTATGTATATGTCTTTATTGGGTATATGGTTTATAAACAATCTCTCCCATTCCATAGGGAACCTTTTCATTTTGTTAATAGTTTGTCTTTTGCTGAGCAGATTTCAAGTCCCACTTGCTTATTTTTATTTCTCTGGCTTGTGCTTTAGGTGTCATATTTAAAAACGCATTGGCAAGACCAAAGTCAAGAAGTATTTTTCTCTATGTTTTCTTCTAGGATTTCTACATATGTGGGTCTTACGCATAAGTCATTAATCTGTTTTGAGTTAATTTTTGTGACTGGTGTAGTATGGGAGGGGGGTGTCGATACAGTCCTCTTCATGTAAATATCTAGTTTTCCCAATGCCATTAATAAAAGAGTAGTTTTCCCTTGTGTTTCCACCCTGGTTCAGTGGTAAAGAATCTGCCTTCAATGCAGGAGATGCAGGTTCGATCCCTGGGTCAGGAAGATACCCTGGAGAAGGAAATGGCAACCCACTCCAGTATTCTTGCCTGGGTAAGCCCATGGACAGAGGAGCCTGGTGGGCTACAGTCCATGGGGTCGCAAACAGTTGGACATGATGAGTGACTAAAACAAAAACAACAAATTTTCCCTTTCTGAATATTCTTGGCCCCCTTATAAATAGTAGTTGAACATAAGTATGGCTTTATAATTGGGCCCTCAATTCTATTCCATTCATCTATATGTTGGTTTTTAATGTAAGCACCATATTTTTTTGATTGCTATAGTTTTGCAATATAGTTTGAAACTGGGATGTATGATTGCCCCCATTTTTGTTCTTCTTTCTCAGAATTTCTTTGGTAAATTGGGGTCTTTTCTGGTTCCATATAAATTTTAGGACTCTTTTTTTTTTATCCTATGAAAAATGCCATGGAATTTGAGATAGGGATTACACCGAATATACAGATGGCTTTGTGTAGTAAAGTCATTTCCACAATATCATCTTATAATCCATGAATATATGATATCTTCCCATTTGTGTCTTCAATTTTTTTCATAAATGTCTAATAGATTTAAATGTACAGATCTTTAACTTTCTTGGTACACTTATTCTTAAGTATTTTATTATTTTGTTCTATTGCAAAGGGGGTTATGTTGGTAATTTCTCTGTGGATGTTTGTTGCTATTGAAACAAAACTGATTTTTGTACAACTGATTTTGTATACTGAAATATTACTGAATTCCTTTACTATTCTAATATTTTTACGTCTTAAGAGTCTCTACAGTTTTATATGTATGAAATCATGTCATCTGCAAACAGAGATAATTGACTTCTGACTTTAATTGCTTTTTCTTTCCTGATGACTCTGGCTAGGACTTTCACCATTATGCTGAATAGGAGTGGTGAGAGTTGGTGTCCTTCTCTTTTCCCTAATCTTAAAGGAAATGCTTTCAAACTCTTACCATTGAATATGATGTTATTAGCAGTGAACTTGTAAAAAATTGAGGTGATCATGTGACTTTTACCTTTCTCTATAAATGTGGTATATATTTATTGATTTGCATATGTAGACAATGTTTGCATCCTAGACATGAATCACACTTGATGATGGTGCATGATCTATTTACATGTTGTTGAATTTGGTTTGCTAGTATTTTGTTGAGAATTTTTGCGTCTATACTCATCAAGATTATTGGCCTGTATTACCTAGTAATATCTTTATCCTGCTTTGGTTGTGGGGTAATGCTGGCCTCATAAAGTGAGCTTGAGAGTGTTCCTTTCACTTCAAGTTTTTGGACTAGTTTGAGAAAGACTGGTATTAATTCTTATTGAAAGGTTTCATGAAAATCACCAGTGAAATAACCTGTCACTGGGCATTTCTTTGTTGGGAGGTTTGACTAATTAAATCATTTCACTTGTTGTTTGCCTGTTCACATTTTGTATTTTTCCCCAATTGAGACATAATAGAAATATTACATTGTATAAGATTAAGGTATGCAACATAATGATTTGATATACGTATATACTGGAAAAAGATAAGCACATCAAGGTCACTTAACAGCCGTCACATCACATAGTTAAAAAAGTTTTTATCTTCTGATGATAACTTTTAAGATCTATTCTCTTAGAAAATTTCAAATATACAATAGAGCCTTGCTAACTATAGTATTCATGCTATATATCACTTCCCTTGTTGTTGTTGTTCAATCGTTCAGCCATGTCTGACTCTTTTTGACCCCATGGACTACAGCACGCCAGGCTTCCCTGTCCTTCACCATCTCGCAGAGTTTCCTCAAACTCATGTCCATTGAGTTGGTGATACCACCCAATCATCTCAACCTCTGTCTTCCCCTTCTCCTCCTGTCTTCAGTCTTTCCCAGAAAGGGGGTCTTTTCCAATGAGTTGGCTCTTTGCATCAGGTGGCCAAAGTATTGGAATTTCAGCTTCAGCATCAGTCCTTTGAATGAATATTCAGGGTTGATTTCCTTTAGGATTGATTAGTATGATGTCCTTGCAGTCCAAGGGGCTCTCAAGAGTCTTCTCCAAAACCTCAGTTAGAAAACATCTATGGGGAGGGAGGTGGGAGGGGGGATCGGGATGGGGAACACATGTAGATCCAAGGCTGATTCATGTCAATGTATGGCAAAAACCACTACAATATTGTAAAGTAATTAGCCTCCAACTAATAAAAATAAATGAAAAAAAAAAAAAAAAAGAAAACATCAATTCTTCAGTGCTCAGCCTTCTTTATGGATCAACTCTCACATCCATACATGACTACTGGAAAAACCATAACTTTGACTATACTCTGTCAGCACAGTAGGCCTCTGCTTTTTGATATGTTGTCTAGGTTTGTCATAGCTTTTCTTCAAAAGAGCAAGTGTCTTTTAAGTTCATGGCTGCAGTCATCATCTGCAGTGATTTTTGAGCCCAAGAAAATAAACTCTGTCAACAGTTTCCATTGTTTCCAAATCTACTTACCATGAAGTGATGTGACCAGATGCCATGATCTTCATTTTTTGAATGTTGAGCTTTCAGTCAGCTTTTTTGCACTCCTCTTTCAACTTCATCAAGAGGCTCTTTAGTTCCTCTTAACTTTCTGCCATAAAGGCAGTGTCATCTGCATATTTGAGGTTATTGATATTTCTCCTGGCAATCTTGATTCCAGCTTGTACTTCATCCAGCCTAGCATTTTGCATGATGTACTCTGCATATAAGTTAAATAAGCAAACTGATAATATACAACCTTGATGTTCTCCTTTCCTATTTTGAACCAGTCTGTCGTTTCATGTCCAGTTCTAACTGCTGCTTCTTGACCTGCATACAGGTTTCTCAGAAGGTAGACAAGGTGCTTTGGTATTCCCATCTCTTTAAGAATTTTTCATAGGTTGTTGTGATCCACACAATTAAAGACTAGCACAAGTGATTTTTTTTTCTGGAATTCTCTTGCTTTTCCTATGATCCAACTGATGTTGGCACTTTGATCTCTGGTTCCTCTGCCTTTTCTAAATCCAGCTTGTATTTCTGGAATTCTCAGATCACATACTGTTGAAGCCTAGCTTGAAGGATTTTTAGCATTACCTTGCTAGTGTGTGAAATGACTGCAACTGTATGGTAGCGTGAACATTCTTTGGAATTGCCCTTCTTTGGGATTAGAGTGAAAACTGACTTTTTCCAGTCTTTGGCCACTCTTAGTTTTCCAAATTTGCTGGCATATTGAGTGCAGCATTATAACAGCATCACCTTTTAGGATATGAAATAGCTCAGCTGGAATTCCATCACCTCTGCTAGCTTTGTTCGTAGTGATGCTTCCTAAGGCCCACTTGACTTCCCATTCCAGGATATCTGGCTCTAGGTGAATGATCACACCATCATGGTTATCTGGGTCATTGAGGGGTTTTTTTTGTTTGTTTTTTGTATAGTTCTCCTGTGTATTCTTGCCACCTCTTCTTAATATCTTCTGCTTCTGTTAGGTCCATACTGTTCCTGTCCTTTATTGTGCCCATGAAGCATGAAATGTCCCCTTGGAAGCTTTAATTTTCTTGAAGAGATCTCTGATCTTTCCCATTCTATTGTTTTCCTCTATTTCTTTCCATTGTTCTCTTTGGAAGGCTTTCTTATCTCTCCTTGTTCTTCTCTGGAACTCTGCATTAAGATGGGAATATCTTTCAATTTCTCCTTTGCCTTTAGCTTCTCTTCCTTTCTCAGCTGTTTGTAAGGCCTCCTCAGAAAATCATTTTGTCTTGTTGCATTTCTTCTTTGAGATGGTTTTGATCACCACATCCTCTACTATGTTTAAACCTCTGTCCATAGTTCTTCAGGCACTCTGTCTATCATATCTCTTGAATCTATTTGTCACTTCCACTGTATAATCATAAGGGATTTGATTTAAGTCATACCTGAATGGCCTAGTGGTTTTCTATACTTTCTTGAATTTATGTCTGAATTTTGCAATAAGCAGTTCATGATTTGAGCCAGAGTCAGCTCCTGGTCTTGTTTTTGCTGACTGTATAGAGTTTCTCCATCTTTGGCTACAAAGAATATAATCACTCTGATTTTGGTATTTGACCATCTGGTGATGTCCATGTGTAGAGTCATCTCTTGTGTTGTTGGAAGAGGGTGTTTGCTATGACCAGTGCATTCTCTTGGGATTATTCTGTTAGCCTTTGCCCTGCTTCATTTTGTATTCCAAGGCCAAAGTTGCTTGTTACTTCAGGTATCTCTTGACTTCCTACTTTTGCGTTCCAGTCCTATATGATGAAAAGGAAATCTTTTTTTCCATGTTAACTCTTGAATGTCTCTATATTTCGACCACATTTACTGATTTTCCCTAATCAACACTCCTTGCATGTGCCAAACCCCAATCTCTTGTTTTTATGAATTCAGTTTTATTAGATTCCCCACATAAGTGAGATCATGAAGTATTTGTCTTTCTTTCTCTGCAATATTTCTTTTAGCAGAATACCTTCCAGGTTAGTCCATGATGTGAAAAAGACAAAATTTCCTTCTTTATGACTGAATAATGTTTCATTGTGTGTGTGTTTGTATACATTTATTTTATCCATTCATCTGTCAAATACACTTAGGTGGTTTCTGTGTCTTGTTTTTCAGTTGCTCAGTCGTGTCCGACTCTTTGCAACCCCATGGACTGCATCCCGCCACGCTTCCCTGTCCTTCACCATTTCCTGGAGCTTGCTCAAACTCATATCCATTGAGTTTGGAGATTGAGTGATGCCATCCAATCATCTCATCCTCTGTGTCTTGGTTACTGTGAATAATGCTGTAACAAACATGGGGTACAGAGATCTCTTCAAGATAGCTATTTCATTTCTTTAGATATATATTCAGAACTGGAAATGAATTATATAGTTCTATTTTTAAATTTTGAGGAACCTCCATATTATTTTTCATAGTAGCTGTAGCAATTTACATTCTCACCAGCAGAACACAAGAGTTCTCTTTTCTCTACATCTTTCCTAGCACTTATCAGCACTTTTCTTTTGATAACAGCCATTCTGGAAGGTGTGACATAATATTTCACTGTGGTTTTTATTTGCATTACCTGATGATTAATGATGCTGAGAAATTTTTATGTACATGGTGGCTATTGAAAAATTTTCTTTGGTAAATGGGTATTTATGAATTCTGCACATTTTTAAAATTAATTTTATTGGAATATAGTTTATTTAAAATGTTGCATTAATTTCTGCTGTATAAGACAGTCAATCAGTTATACATATACATATATCCACTCTTTTTTAGATTCTTTTCTTATAAAGGTCATTACAAAGTATTAAATAGAGTTCCTTGTGCTATACAGTATGTTCTTACTAGTTACATGTCAATTCCAATCTCCCAGTTTATCCCTCTCCTGCTGACTTTGCAACTATAAGTTTGCTTTCTATATCTGTGACTCTATTTCTGTTTTGTAAATAAGTTCATTTGTACCTTGTTTTTACATTCCACATACTAGTGATATCATATGATATATACCTTTCTCTGCCTCACTTACTTAACTCAGCATGACAATCTCAAATAGCATCCATGTCATGGATCCATCCATGTCACCACAAATAGCATTATTTCATTTTTTAAATGGCTGACTAATATATCATTGTATGTATGTACAATATCTTCTTTATCCACTTATCTGTCAACGGACATTTAGGTTGCTTCTATGTCCTAGCTATTGGAAACCACGCTGCAATGAATATTGTAATGCAAATGTCTTTTTGAATTATGGCTTTCTTTGGATATACGCCTAGGAGTGGGATTTCTGGATCATATGATAGCTCTATTTTTAGTTTTAAGGAGCCTCCATATTGTTCTCCATAGTGGTTGTATCAGTTTACATTCCCACCAACAGTATAAGAGTTTTCTCCACAATCTCTCTGGCCATCTATTACCTGTGGATTTTTTTGATGGTGGCTCTTCTGAAAAGTGTAAGCTTTGTCATTGTAGTTTTGATTTGCATTTCTCTAATAATTAGCAATATTGAACATCTTTTCATGTAATTTTTGGCCATCTGTATATCTTCTTTAGAGAAGTATCTACTAGATCTTCTGCCCATTTTTTGATTGGGTTGTTTGATATTTTCAATATTGAGCAGCATGAGATGTTTGTATATTTGGAGATTAATCCCTTATCACTCGCTTTGTTTGCAAATATTTTCTCCCATTCTGTATGTTGTCTTTTCATTTTTTTTATGGCTCCTCTTGTTGTGCGAAAGTTTTTAAGTTTAATTAGGTCCCATTTGTTTATTTTTGTTTTTATTTTCTCTAGGAGGTGGTTGCAAAAAGATATTGCTGCAAATTTATGTCAAAGAATGTTCTGCCTATGTTTTCCTCTAAGAGTTTTACAGTATGTAATCTTACATTTAGGTCATTTATCCATTTTGAGTTTATTTGTGTGTGTGTGTGTGGTGTTAGAGAACATTCTAGTTTCATTCTTTTACATGTAGCTGACCAGTTTTCCCAGAACCATTTATTGAAGAGACTGTCTTTTCTCCATTGTATGTTCTTGCTTTCTTTATTGTCGATAAACTGACCGTAGGTGTGTGGGTTTATTTCTTGGCTTCCAATTCTGTTCCACTGACCTATATTTCTGGGTTTGTGTGTGTGTGTGTGTGTGTGTGTGTGTGCCAGTTCCACTCTCTTTTTTAATAATAACTTAAAATTTTTTAGTTTATATTGGAATATAGTTGACTAACAATGTTGTGTTAGTTTCAGGTGTACAGGAGAGTGATTCCATTATACATGTATCTATTCTATTTCTGATTCTTTTCCCATTCGGATATTACAGAGTATTGAGCAAATTTGCCCATGCTATACAGTAGGTCCTTGTAGTAGCATACTTTTTTTTTTTTTTTTTTTTTGCTTACTGTACCTTTGTAGTATAGTCTGAAGTCAGGGAGACTGATTCTTCCAGCTCCATTTTTCTTTCTCAGGATGATTTTGACTCCATAGAGTCTTTTGTGTTTCCATGTAAATTTGATTTTTTTGCTCTAGTTCTTTGAAAAGTGTCATTGGTAATTTAATAGGGATTGCATTGAAATTGTAGATTGCCTTGGGTAGTATAGTCATTTTGACAATATTGATTCTTCCAATCCAAGAACACAGTATATAATTTGACCTGTGTCACCTTCAATTATTTCATTGGCATCTCACAGTTTTCATAGTAAAAGTTTTTGCCTCCTTAGGTAGGTTTATTCCTAGGTACATTATTCTTTTTGATGCAGTGGTAAATGGGATTGTTTCCTTAATTCCTCTTTCTGATTTTTGTGGTTAATGTATAGAAATGTGAGTGATTTCTGAGTATTAATTTTGTATCCTGCAACTGTACCAAATTCATGGATAAGCTCTAGTGTGTGTGTGTGTGGGGGAGGGGTAGCATCTCTGGCATTGTCTATGTACAATTTCATGTCATCTGTAAACAGTGACAATTTTTCTTCTTTTCCAAATTGGTTTACACTATTTGTTTTTATTTGTCTAGTTGGTTTAGGTCAGATTGTATTTTTTTTTTTATTTTTCTTTTTCCATGAGGTAAGGTTGTATTGCTACAGACTTCATTCTTAGAAGTGCTTTTGTTGCATCCCATAGGTTTTGGATCATCATGTTTTCATTTTCATCTGTCTCTGAGTATTTTTTTTTCTTTTTGTCTTCTTCAGTGACCCACTGGTTGTTTAGTGACATATTGTTTAGCCTCCGTGTGATTGTGTTTTTTTCCAGTTTTTTCTTATAGATAATTTCTAATCTCTTAGCATTTTTGTTGGAATGCAGGCTTTATATAATTTCAATTTTATTAAATATACTGAGGCTTCTTTTATGGCATAGCATGTGCTCTCTCCTGGAGAATCTCTCATGTGTATTCTTCTGTATTTGAATTAAATGTTCTATAAATATCAATTAAGTTCAGCTTGTTTAATATGGCATTTTAAGGCCTTTGTTTCCTTACTGATTTTCTGTGTGCATGACCAGTCCATTGAAGAAAATGGGTCGTTAAAGTGCCCCAGTATTATTGTGTTACTATCAATTTCTCACTTTATGGCTGATACAATGTGCCTTATATATTGAGGTGCTCCTATGTTGGGTGCATTCATATTTACAACTGTTATATCTTCTTCTTGGATTGATCCCTTTTTCATTAGGTAGTGTCCTTATTTGTCTCTTGTAATAGTCTTTTATTTTAAAGTCTATTTTGTCTGATATGAGTATTGCTATTCCAGCTTTCATTTCCACTTGCAAGGAATATCTTTTTCCATCCTCTCATTTTCAGTCTGTAAGTGTATCTAGATTTTAAGTATGTCTCTTGTAGACTGCATATATATGGGTCTTGTTTTTGTATCTATTCATCCAGTCTATATCATTTTGTCGAGTGTTTAAACAATTTCCATTTAAGGTAACCACTAATATGTATTTTTTATTGTCATTTTGTAATTATTTTGGATTAATTTCTGTAGTTCTTTTTTCTTTCCCTTCATCTTTTGTTCTCTATTGTTCTGATTTGATGTCTATCTTTAGTGTTTGGATTGCTTTTTCTTTCTTTATTCTTTGTTCATATCTATTACAGAGTTTTGGTTTCTCTTTATCATGAGGTTTTGATACAGCAGTCTTTGTATATACAAGATTGTTTAAAGTTGCTGGTCTCTTTCACCCTTGATAGTATACTTGTTTCAATGTTCTCTCAGAACATCCCGCCCTCACCTTCTCCCACAGAGTCCCAAAATCTGTTCTGTACATCTGTGTCTCTTTTTCTGTTTTGTATATAGGGTTATCATTACCATCTTTTAAAATTCCATATATATGCGTTAGTATACTGTATTGGTCTTTATCTTTCTGGCTCACTTCACTCTGTATAATGGGCTCCAGTTTCATCCATCTCATTAGAACTGATTCAAGTGAATTCTTTTTAATGACTGAGTAATATTCCATTGTGTATATGATCTCCAGCCCAGGTTGGATGCATGAGACAAGTGCTCAGGGCTGGTGCAATGGGAAGACCCAGAGGGATGGGATGGGGAGGGAGGTGAGAGGGGGGATCGGGATGGGGAACACAGGTAAACCAAAGGCTGATTCATGTCAATGTATGGCAGAAACCACTACAATATTGTAATGTAATAAGCCTCTAACTAACAAATGAAAAAAAATTAAAAAAAATAAAGTTGCTGGTCTCTTAATTTCAAATGCATTTTCAATATCCTATATTTACACTCTTCTCTTCTCACCATTGCTGGTTTTGTTATTATATTTTGTATGGATGCTTGCCTACATTTATTGTATGTTGCCTTCACCATTGAGCTTTCCCATTCATAGTTTTCTTGTTTCCAGTTATGGTCTTTTCTTTCCCATATAGGGAAGTTCCCTTAGCATTTGTTGTATAGCTGATTTGGTGGTGCTGAAATATCTTAGCATTTCTTTGCCTATAAAGCATTTGTTTTCTCTGTGTAATCTGAATGAGAACCTTGCTGGGTAGAGTATTCTTGGTTGTAGTTTTTTCCTTTTCAGCATTTTAAATATATCATGTCACTCTCTTCTGGCCTGCAGATCTACCGCCGAACAATCAGGAGATAAGTTTATGGAAATCCCTTTGTATGTTATTTCTTGCTTTTCCCTTGTTGCTTTTTAATATTTTCTCTTTGTCTTAGTTTTCATTACTTTGATTAATGTGTGTCTCAGCATGTTCCTCCTTTGATTTATCCTGTATGGGACTCTCTGTGCTTCCTGGTTTTGAGTGAGTGTGTCCTTTCCCATTTTAGTGAAGAGTTTGGCTATTATCTCTTTAAACATTTTTCTCAGGTCTTTTCTCTCTCTCATCTTCTTCTGTCACCCTTATAATGCAAATGTTGGTACATTTAATATCCCAGAAGTCTCTAAGACTGTTCTCATTATTTTTCATTCTTTTTTCTTTATCCTGTTTTGCAGTAGTGATTTCCAGTAATCCATCTTCCAGGTTACTTACCTATTCTTCTGCCTCATTTATTCTATTTATTCCTTCTAGTGTATTTTTCATTTCAGTTATTGCATTGCTCATCTTTGTTCTTTCAAGCTCCTAGAAGAAAGTGAAAGTGAAGTTGCTTAGTGATGTCCGACTCTTTGTGACCCCATGGACTGTAACCTATCAGGCTCCTCTGACCATGGGATTTTCCAGGCAAGAATGTTGGAGTGGGTTGCCATTTCTTTCTCCAGGTTTATAGTAAACATTTATTGTATTCTCTTGGTCTGTGCTTCATTATTTTTCTGACTTCTTGAATCATCTTTACTATCATTACTCTGGAGTCTTTCTCAGGTAGATTGTCTATCTCCACTTATTTTCTCTGTGGTTTTTATCTTGTTCCTTCTTCTTTAACATATTTCTCTGTCATATCATTTTGTCTTACTTTTTGTGTTTGTGGTCCCTTTTCCTCAGGCTGCAGGATTGTTTCTCTTACTTCTTGTGCCAGCATCTTGTTGAGTGAGGTGGATTCAGGGTCCCTGTACAAGTTTTCTGGTGGGAGGGACTGGTGACTGCCCCCTGGTGGGCAGAGCTAGGTATTGTCCCACTTGTGGGCAAGGCCATGTCAAGCCATGTGTTTACCGGTGGTTGTTGGCTTAGGATGAATTCAGGTAGCCTGTCTGCAGATGGATGTGGCTGTTACCACTATTTTGGTTGGTTGACGTGAGGCATCCCAGCACTGGATCCTACAGGCTGTTGAGTGGGTCGAGATCTTGATGCCAATATGATGACTTCTGGGAGAGTTTATGTGGATTATATTCCTTGAAACTCTCACCACCGGTGTCCTTGTCCCCATAGTGACTTATAGCCAACCTCTGCCTCCCTAGGAGACTAAGATTTACAGGTAAGTCTGGTCTAGGCTCCTATGGAATCACTGCTTTGCTCTGGGTCCCAGTGCACATAAAATGTGTGATTCCTCCAAGGGTAGAATCACTGATTTCCCCAGTTCTGTGAAACTCTTGGATACAAGCTCCACTGGCCTTCAAAGCCAAATGTTTGTGAGCTTCTCCTTCCGTGGCCAGACCCCAGGCTTGGAAGCCTAATGTTGGGCTCAGAACTCTCACTCCTGTCAGAGAATCCCTGCAATATAATACTTTTCAAGTTGTGAGCTGCCCACCTGGCAGGTATAGGATTTGATTATATTGCAAAAGCACCCCTCCCACTGTCTTTCTTCTTCTTTGTCTTTGGTTGTAGAATACACTTTTTCATAGGTTCAAGACTTTTTTGTTAATGATTGTTCAGCAGTTAGTTTTTATTTTGTTGCTTTCATGGGAGGAGGTGAGCTCAAGTCCTTCTACTCTGCCATATTATCTGCTGCCCCTATTGTACATTCATCTTCAGGTTTTCATGTTACTAATTAGCATTCTTTCATTTCAGCTTGAAGAACTTTCAGCATTTATTGTAAGTCAAGTCTAGTGGCAATTAACTCTTTCTGCTTTTATTATTTTTTCTGCTCTGAAAAAGTGTTTGTCTTTCCTTTATTTTCTGGGTGCAGCACTCTTGGTTGGATGATACTTTCTTTTAGTACTTTGAACATATCATTCCACTCTCTGTTGACAAATCTGCTGATAGTCTTATACACGTTTCCATGCACATGAGATTTTTTTTTGTCTTATTACTTTTAACGTTCTCTTTTTGTCTTTGATTTTAGATGGCTTTATTAGAATGTGTCTTAGAGAAGACCATTTTGGGTTAAATTGTTTGGACATCAGTGAGCCAAGTGAACTTGGATATCCAAATATCTACCCAGAATTGGGAAGTTCTAGCTACTGTTTGTTTAAACAGCCTTTGTTCTCCTTTCTTCTTCTCTTATCCTTCTCAGACTCTAATATTTCATAGATTGTTAATCTTAATTTTACCCCAATAAGTCACATAGGCATACTTCACCCTTTTTCATGTTTTTCCCTAGTCTGACTAGACAATTTCAAATGACCTTTCTTTGACTTCACGGATACTTTTCTTCTGGGTGATTAAGTCTGCTATTGATGCTCTGTATTGTATTTTTTCATTTCATACATTGTATTTTCAGCTCTATAATTTGTTTGGTTATTTTTTATAATTTCTTCCATTAAATTTCTTATTTTGTTCACAATGTTTCCCTGATTTTGTTGAATTGTCCCTCTTGTAGCTCTTTGAACTTCCTTAAAACAACTATAATATATTTTGAATTGTTTAACAGGCAAATCACAGATCTCCTTGTCTTTGGGTGTCAATTTCTGGAAATTATTGCATTCTATCAATGATCTCTTGTTTCCTTGACTTTTCATATTCCTTCTAGTTTTGTGTTGCTGTCTTTGCATTAAAAGGGCAGTCACATCCTTCAGTTTTTATTGACTGGACTCTTCTTTGCATCTAATCATAGATTATTCTGTCTGGAACTTCTCCACTGAGCTCCCAGACTCTCAGAATGACACTCCTATCTGCTGGTAATTGTCAAAATCTGTGTTCTTTGGAGAGACTAAGGTAAAAAACTATTCTGCCATTTTGATGATGTTGTCTTAACAGTTTTCAAATGTGCTGTCAAAAATATGACAGTACCAGAGGCCAACAAATGATATATAGATATTAGGGAGGGAGTTTGGGGAGTGCTCATTTTAATTTTTAATTAAGCTTTTTATTTTGAGATCATTGTAAATTCACATACAGGAATCAAAACTATGGAGATATGTCTTGGACCCTTTATTTAATTTCTCCAATAATAGCATTTTGCAAATCTATATTATAATATTACAGTTAGGATATTAACATTGCTATAGGACACAGTCAAGAGATAGAACATTTCTATCATCAAAAGGATTACTCTTATTACTCTTTTATAACCACATTTATTTCTTTCCTTTTCGCAAACTCTCCTTAACTCCTAGCAACCGCTAGTATGTTCCTCATTTCCAAATTATATTATTGGAAGAACGTTATATGAATGGAATCATATCATCTGTAACCTTTAGGTATAAGTTTTTCTCAATCATTACGATTCCATAGAAATTCACCCAAGTTGTTGCATGTACCAGTAGTTGGCTCATTTTTATTGATGTATAATATTCTATGATATAGATGTACCAGTATTTGCTTAATTACTCACCCACTGAAAGACAACTAAGCTATTTCCAGTTTGGTCTATTTTGAACAAAGCTGCTATGAACATTTGTTTAGAAGTTTTTAAGTGAAAATAAATTTCCGCTTCTTTGGAATAAATGCCCAGATGTGTAATTGCTGGATCACCTTGTAGTTGTATATTTTATGTTTTAAGAAACTGCCAAACAATTATGTAAAACAGTGGCTATACTGTTTTACATTCTCACCAGCAAGGTATGAATGATTCTGTTTCTATACACCCTTGCCAGCATTAGGTGTTTTCACTATTTATTTTTCTATTGCCCTTGTAAAAGATATGTAGTGATATCTCATTGTGATTTGCATACTTTCAATGATTAATGATGCTGAACATCTTTTCATATGTTCAGCTGATACCCAAATATCATCTTCAGTAAATTATCTGTCTTTTGCCCATTTTCTAATTGGAATGTGTAATTTGTTTTTGTTTGTTTTCATTTATTTTTTTACTATTGAGCTTTGAGAGTTCTTTATATATTCTAAATACTAATGTTTTGTCAGGTACATGGTTTGCAAATATTTTCCCTAGTATGCAGCTTGTCTTTTCATCTTCTTCACATGGTCTTACACAAGGCAAAATTTTCTACTTTGATGAGGTCCATTTTATCAATACTTGATTTTATAATTCAAGCTTTTGGTGTCAGTTCTAAAGAATTATTTGCCTAAATCTAATCCTGAAGATTTTCTCCTACTGTTTTTTAAAAGTTTGTAACTTTTTTTTTTTTTAATATTTTGGGTGGAGAGGGAGGTGGGAGGGGGGATCGGGATGGGGAATACATGTAAATCCATGGCTAATTCATGTCAATGTATGACAAAAACCACTACAATATTGTAAAGTAATTAGCCTCCAACTAATAAAAATAAATGAAAAAAATAAAAATAAATAAAAGTTTGTAACTTTAAATTTAAATTCATTATCTATTTTGAGTTACTTTTTATAGGTTGTGAATTTAGGTTGAGATTCTTCCTTGTCTTTGTTGTTCAGTTGCTAAGTCATGTCTGACTCTCTGTGACCCAGTGGACTGCAGCATGCCAGGCTTTCCTGTCCTTCACTATCTCCCAGAATTTGTTCAAACTCATTCCATTGAGCTGGTGATGCTATCTAACCATCTCATCCTCTCCTGCCCTTTTCTCCTTTTGCTTTTTATCTTTCCAAGCATCAGGGTTTTTTCCAATGAGTTAGCTCTTCCCATCAGGTAGTCAAAGCACTGGAGCTTCAGTATCAGTCCTTCCAATGAATATTCAGGCTTGATTTCCTTTAAGATTGACTGGTTAGGAACTTCTGCTGTCCAAGAGATTCTCAGCAGTCTTTTCCAGCACACAATTTGAATGCATCAATTCTTCAGCACTCAGAATTATATATGGTCCAACTCTCTCATCCGTACATAGCTACTGGAAGAACCACAGCTTTGACTTTAAAGACCTTTGTTGGCAAAGTGATGTCTCTATTTTTTGCTATGCTGTCTAGGTTTACCATAGCTTTTCTTCCTGGGAGCAAGCGTCTTTTAATTTCATGACTGCAGTTACTGTCCACAGTGATTCTGGAGCCCAAGAAAATAAACTCTGTCACTGTTTCCACTTTTCCCCTTTGATTTGCCATGGAGTGATGGGATTACCCTGGGATGGGAAGCTATGATCTTAGTTTTTTAATGTTGAGTTCTAAGCCAGATTCTTTTCTCTCCTCTTTTATCCTCATCAATAGGTGCCTTAGCTCACTTTCTGCCATTAGAGTGGTATAATATGCATATCTGAAGTTGTTCAGTGTCATTTGCTTAAAAGGCTATCCTTCCTTCACTGAACTGCTTTTGTACCTTTGTCAAAAAATTGGTTGGGCATATTTGTGTAGGTTTATTTTTGGGTTCTCTATTCTCTAACATAATTTACCATGTCTATTCTACCAACGCCACACTCTCTTGTTTACTGTAACTATTAGTGTTGAAATCTGGGTAGACTTATTGTTCAAACTTTATTCTATATCACATTTATTTTAGTTATTCTCACATACTCATTTGATTTTGACCTGTCCTAAAGCCTCTGGAGATGAGGACTGTACTTGTGGCCCTAGAGAGCTCCATAATGGCAAACTGAAATGAGTTGATGTACCAGGAACTAATCGCCAACTCTCAAGACAGTGTAAAAGGCAAATATAAAGTGAAAAGACCTCCCTTGGAGCTAGGCTCTGTCCTATGCTTTTCTTCAGCCACGCTTCCCTCCCCTAGTACAGTAGACAAAGTGGATAAGGCCCCATGACATTATGGATTTCCATGGTGGCTCATGTGACTTGGAGAAGGAAATGGCAATCCACTCCAGTATTCTTGCCTGGAGAATTCCATGGACAGAGGAGCCTAGTGGGCTATAGTCCACAGGGTCACAAAGAATTGGACATGACTAAGTGACTAACACATTCATGGAGGTTCAGACAGTAAAGAATCTGCCTGCAATGCAGGAAACCTGGGTCAGGAAGATTCCCTAGAGAAGAGAATGGCTATCCACTCCAGTATGCTTACTTGGAGAATTCCATGGACAGAGGGCCATGACAAGCTACAGTCCATGGAGCTGCAAAGAGTCAGACACAATTGAGTAACACTTCACCTCACATAGCATTATAGATTATGTTGGAATCTATATTAAATCTGAATTAGAGAAATGATAACAAAAGTGCTCCTTATCACTTCCAGAAAGGTGTCATTGGAAGGATTAAGAAAGCTGGCTTTCTTAGGTATCTCGGAAAACTCACTTGCTCTTCCCATATGTGTGTGTGTGTGTATGTGTGTGTGTTAGTCATTAAGTTGTGTCTGACTCTTTGTGACCACATGGATTGTAGTGGAAATCACTTCTACACATGTAGTGCCCATGTGTCTCAAATATATCAGTCACCACAGTCCTGGACTAGGAGGGCCTAGAAAATGGAAACAGAAATAATGGAGGAAATTTTTAGGAAATTTGAAACCAGATAAGTTTATTTGAAGACTAGATGGAAAGCTATTCAGGTGAACAATTGTTTAGATACTGGGAGACAAAAGAGGACCTGCAAGGGATAGTCTTCAGACAAGGCAGAGAAGGAACGTGACACAAAGCTTGGTATGAGAGAGTAGGACTGTTTTCTAATTGGTTGCTTTGTGCATGTTCTTCTGCTTTAAGGTTTCTCAGTGGAAAAATAAGCCAGTCTCAGATAGACTTGGGAGAACTTGGGCTGAGGTAAAGGAATACCATCCCATTACTAAGGTCAATGTGGTAGGGGCAGTGGAAGGATTCAGAATGAGAGAAGTTCAGGAGGAAAGAGCCTCCAGGAGAAAAGAGGTGGGTCACTAGGACAGTAGCCCCTTTGTAGCCCAAAGACTGTTCAGGTAGTTGGGGTTCAAATCTCTATGGAATAAGCACATTTTTCTCAAAGGATCCATATAGATCATAGACTTAGTGTAATTAACTCCAGATTACTTTCTAACACTGTCCTGTTTTCACCACCAAGGAGTTAGGAGTGGTTGCCTTTAATTTCCTGCCTAAAGTGAATCACATTTCCATGACGAGTGCAAGTGTCAGTGAGCGTCTTCAAAGACTAAAAAGCAATAAGAAGTTAAAAGGAAGGCCATGACTAGCTGGATGCCCAAGCTAGGTGCACTGATCAACTGGAAATCAGATATCCACAGACATTAAACCTCTTCAATAAAAAGGAACTTCATTGGGAATAATTAAGGGTGCATTATGTGACTGCTAGAATTTCAGGCAACTTGAATCTGATCACTTAAATGGTCACTCATTGTAAATCAGAGAGCCCTTTAAGAGAGCACAAGGAAGGGCCTAAGGAAAATGAAGTCTCACTAAGATTGCCTACCCTGGGGAGAATGATAATAGCTGTCAGTAATAGAAATAGCTGTCAGTGGTTGAGGTAAGACAAAAATTTGATCTGTTCTTAACTAGCATGAAGAAGACTTCCTTGGTGGCTCAGATGGTAAAAGCATCTGCCTACAATGCAGGAGACCTGGGTTTGATCCCTAGGTTGGGAAGGTCGCCTGGAGAAGGAAATGGCAACCCACTCCAGTATTCTTGCCTGGAAAATCCCATGGAAGGAGGAACCTGGTAGGCTACAGTCCATGGGGTCGCAAAGAGTTAGACACGACTGAGCGACTTCACTCACTCACTAACTAGCATGAAGGATCAACAGAACCCTGAGGTGGAGAGAAGGGAGCAGTAGATTTAGAAACAAGCTGACTTAAGTTCAGAGTCACTTTATGCCAAATATCCTGTTTCTTCTTCTGGAAAATGAGACTAATAATGTCTACCTTTTCAGGAGTATCATAAAAGCAAAACTAAGGAACTTACATAAAATGACTGGTATTGAATAGCTTCTTGAATAAACAGAGGGTAGATCCTTCCCTTTGTTCAATTAAGCATTTTAATGTTTTTTAGTTCATGAAAATGAGAAAATAAGGCTTCATTTCATATTCAAGTTGATTTCCAAGGTAATTTTCTTTTTAAAATACTTTAGTTTATGATTCAAAAAGAGAACACATATCTGAATCTTCTGTCTAGGTTCAGTTTGAAGTCCTCCATTCTGATTTGGGGTTCATGATTTGGCAAATGCCCCCAATCCAATGAAAGAAGGTTATATGCATATCCCTAATATGTGTGTGTGTGTGTGTGTGTGTGTGTGTGTGTGTGTCTGTTAATAAATTCCATATATTTAATATTGCCCAACTGTTTCTAAATTGTTAATAAAGTTTAGTTTCTCACTTTTATTTAAGTGAAAATAAAAGAAACAAAGGTTCTATTTTTTCCCTGTACCCAATGAGCTATCTGTGGACATGGCAACCTTAAATTATTCACTCCTAAGCCTTAAGTCTTTTAAAGATCATTTACCACTTATCATCAGAGATACCTGGGAATCTGGACATTTACCACGACCCTAAGTGAACTTTAGCATGGGAACAAGCATAGGAATATGCAAACACATAGCTTATGGCTTTTCAGTTTCACAATGAGAGTGAGTGAGGTCAGGGAGGTTGTAGTTAAAGGCAGTTTTACCTTTTTGTTTAGAGACTTTTCTCACAGTCATTGCAGCCTGCCTCTTCTGGTTTTCAGAAATCTCAAACCCTATAACATAAAATAAATCATTTTGTTATGAGTAACATAGACCTTTTTTAAAACATATAAATTAGTACAACTTTTCTGGAAGAGTAATATTAAGACTTACCTACAACAATGCATTTCAATGTATAGAGGGACAAAAAGGTGAGAATATGAGTTAAGAGGCTGTTAAATGGAGAGTGGTTGAATAAAATATGGTGAAAAGTGGAAAGACATTTCACAATCAAAAGCAAAAATACAAAGAAAAATGAGTTTAAAAAAATAAGAGATTACAGCAGAAAAAATATATATAGACTAAAGGAAAGTTTTACAAGGAGGAAAAAAAATGAATGGCAAAAAGTAATTAAAGAAATAATCAAAATATCTGTGGAAGTTCTTTGCCAATTTTTAACTGAGCTTTGGGTTTTAACTAATTGAGTTGTAGAAGTTCCTTATATATTTTAGAAATTATCACATGTATGGTTTGAAAATATTTTCTCCCATTTAACAGGTTGCTTTTTTGTGCTGTTGTTTTTTCTTTTGCTGTGCAAAGGCTTTTTGGTTTGATGTTGTCTATTTTTGCTTTTCTGTCCATGTTTTTGGTGTCATATCCAAAAAATCATTGCCAAGACCAACATCAAGAAATATTTCCCCAAGGTTTTTGTCTAGGATTTTTACAGTTTCGAGTCACATATTCAAGTCTTCAGTCTACTTTGAACTGATTTTCATGTATGACATAAAGTAGGAGTTCAATTTTATTCTTTTTCATGTGGATATCCAGCTTTCACATCATTCATTGAAGAAATCACCCTTTCCCAATTGTATATTTTTGGAATCCTTGTTGAAGATATGTTGAATGTATACATGTAGGTGTTTTTCTGAGCTCCCTGTCCTATTGCATTCATCTACATGTCTGTCTTTAGGCCAGCACCAAACTGTTTCAATTATTATAGCTTTGTAATATATTTTGAATCAGGAATTGTGATGTCTCCAGCTTTGTTCTTCTCTCTCATGGATATACTGTGTATCCCCATGAATTTTAGGATTGTTCTTTTTTTCCCTGTTTCCACAAAAAAATGCTACTGGAGTTTTAATAGGAGAACATTGAATCTATAGATGGACTTCGGTAAAATGAACATGTTATTAACATTGTCTTCCACTCCAAGAATACAGAATGTCTATTTACTTATGTCTTCTTTAATTTCTTTCAGTAATATTTTGTAGTTTTCAGTGTACCAGTATTTTAACTCCTTGGTTAAGTTTATATCTAACTAGTGTATTCTTTTTGAAGCAATTTTAAATGAGATTGCTTGCTTAATTTCTTTTTCATATAGTTTGCTGTTAGTACATAGAAACACAATTTACTTTTGTGTATTGATTTTGTATCCTACAAATGAATTCATTTATTAGATGTAAAAGCTGTTTGTGGAGTCTTAAGGGTTTTTATATATAAGATGATCTCATCTGCAAACAGGAATAAGTTTACTTTCCCTTTCCTAATTTGGAGGAATTAATAGTTAAGCCTAATTGCTCTAGCTAGGATTTCCACTACTACGTTGACTATAAGTGGTGAATGTAAACATCTCTTGTTCCTGATCTTAGAGAAAAAGCTTTCACTTTTCCCCGCTTAAGTATAATATTAGCTATGAGCCTTGTGAGCCTTCAATATATGGTTTATATGATGAGGTAAATTCCTTGTATACCTTGTCAATAGTTTTTATCATAAAAGTGTGTTGAATTTTTTCACATGGTTTTTCTGCATCTATAAAGATGATCATGTGACTTTTTCCCTTCATTTTGTTAGTGTGGTGTATCACATTAATTGATTTACGTATGTTAAACCATTCTTGTATCCCAGATAAATCCCACTTGGTCATGGTGTCTGATCCTCTTACTGTATTGTTGAATTTTTTTCCAGTGATTTACAGAGGACTTTCCCATGGATTTTGTTACAGATATTGATTTGTAGTTTACCTTTCTTGTAGTGGAAGGCTTGATATTGTTAAATATCCATTCTGACTTGAAAGTATCTATAGAGTCAATGCAATTCTATCAAAACCCCAATGGCTTTTTTTTTTTTTTTACAGAAACAGAAATAGCAAACCTAAAATTTATGTGGAAACATAAAAGACCCATGATATCTAAACCAATCTTGAGAAAGAAGGACAAAGCTGGAGACTTCACAATTCCTGATTAAAAATATATTATGAAGCAACAGTAATTAAAACAGTATTGTATGGCATAAATAGAGGCATATAGATCAGTGGACTACGATAGAGGGCCAGAAATAAACCCACACATATACAGTCAACATATCTTTGACAAGGCTGCCAAGAATACACAATGGGGAAA
This sequence comes from Muntiacus reevesi, assembly GCF_963930625.1. NCBI lineage: Eukaryota > Metazoa > Chordata > Mammalia > Artiodactyla > Cervidae > Muntiacus > Muntiacus reevesi. Next base: position 45,234,438 of record NC_089271.1, read on the forward strand.
GGATAGTTTCCTCAACAAATCATTTTGTGAAAATTGGATATCCACATGCAAAAGAATGAAATTGAACTTCTATCTTATGCCATACATGAAAATCAACGTAAAGTGGACTGAAGACTTAAATGTATGACCTGAAATTGTAAAACTCCTAGAAGAAAAAAAGGGAAAAATCTTCTTGACAATGATTTCTTAAATGCCAAAAGCACTAGCAACAGAGCAAAAGCAGACAAATAGGACTACATCAAACTAAAATGATTCTGCACAGCAAAGAAAGGAAACAACATTTTCAAAAGGCAATCTATTCCATTCCAGTATTATTGTCTGGAAAATTCCATGGACAGAGGAGCCTGGTGGGCTATAGTTCCTGGGGTCCCAAAGAGTCAGACATGACTGAACAGGCACACACACACTGAAGTTCACTGAGCTCAGTCAAGAATTTTCTAAAAAAAAAAAAAAAGAAAAAGAAAAAAAGGTAATCTATGGAATGGGAGAAAATATATGGAAACCATATATCTAAGGGCTTAATTTCCAAAATATATAAGAAACTTCTCTGCTCAGTAGTAAAACAAACAAACAAACAAAGAAACCATATAGCGATTAAAAAGAATGGTCAAAGGACTTGCATAGACATGTTCTCAAAGAAGTCATAAAAATGGCCAACAGGTATATAAAAGAATTCTCCACATCACTAATTATCAGGGAAATCCAAATCTTAACCATAATAAGATATCACTTCACTCCTGTTTAGAGAGCTATTCTCAAAGAAACAAGATGATTAGTATTGGCAAGAATGTAGAGAAACTGGACCCACAGTAAACTGTTAGGTATTAAAATGATTTAGTCACTATGGAAAACTACCATATGATCCAGCAATCTCACTTCTGGCTATATGTTCAAAATAATTGAAATCAGGATCTTGAAGTGATATCAGTACTCTCATATTCATTGTAGCATTATTCCCAATTAGCCATGATAATTGAAACAATCTAAATGTCTGACGATGGATAAAGGTATAAAGAAAATGTGGCATGTATTTTTTTGTATACACACACACACACACACACACAAGAATATTATTCAGCCCTAAAAAGAATGGGAATTTTGCCATATGTGATGACATGGATAAATCTGGAGGACATTTGCTAATTAAAATAATGTAGTCACAGAAGGACAAATTCTATATTTGTATGAATATGAGGTGTCTCAACCAGTCAAACTCATAGACAGAGAGCAGAATGATGATTCCAGAGAGAATCACTGGAGAAAACGGGGAGCTGCTTTTCTATAGCTATAAAGTTTCATTTACATAAGATATGAATAAGTCCTAGAAACTTGTATAACAATAAGCCTATAGCTAAGATTAGTATATTGTGCCTTTAAATTTAATTAGCCTCCAATTAAAATAAATACATTAAAAAATGAATAAATAAAAGGAAAAAAAAATTAAGTATAGAGCTCATGGTGTTTTTGCCAGTTAAAAAACTAAGGCTGAGGTCTCACCTAAAAGAAAAAATTTTGCCTTACAAACTTCAGACCTACAAGCCCTATCCAAAGACAGCTTTGGTCTATGTCCACAAGTTCAAGCCTACCCATGATGTTTGAACCTGAATGCCTGGAGTTGCTTAGCCAGCCTTCGCAATCACATAATGCAATTCTAATAATAAATTTCTTAATAATAATTTATCTCTTACTGGTTATGCTTCTCTTATTGAACCCTGACTGATACAAGGAGTTATAGTTAGATTCTGTATTCTTCAACTGGAGTGATTCTGATGATAAATTATGCTTAAGAAAGCAAGTTACAGAGTAATATGTATAGTATAATTTTTATATTTTAGTATAATATTTATATTTTTATAAATAAAATCTTATGTGTATATGTTTATATGAACTTCAGATTAGTATGAAAAGAAACACATCAAATTAATACTGACTATCTTACAAAGAATAGGAGCAACAAAGAAGGGAACAGAATGCTAAACTTTATTATATTTCCATAAGTGCTTAAATGGTTATTATGACTACATATTTTATAAATAAAAAGTAAAAATAAAAAACAAAAATTATAGTAAATCCTCATGATAGCCATAAAAATAGTGATTAAAATAGTAACTGATTTAGAGAAATGTTAATGATATAATTTTAAGTGACAAAGATATAAATTTATATCTGTCATGAAGTGGCAGAGGTTGGGGGAGACAGAAATAAAGATTCAGGCACTCTAATTTTTTTTTTAATTTAGACACATAGGAAAGAAGATGGGAAGGAAATATACCAAAGTATTTATAAAATTTATCTATGGGTAGTATGTTCATGTGTGATTTTTAGGTGTTCTTTTCCTCGTATTTTTGTGTTTTTTCCCTAAAATTGCTTTCAAAGAAAATGACTTGCTGTTACACGCAGACCAAATTCTTAATATTTTTAAAAAGACGACCCTTGGGAAGCAATTTCTGGAAGCTTTTCTGCAGTGTGGGAGATATGTTGCAACCAGAGTGAATGGTATTTATCTTCTAGTTGATCTAGGATCTACAAAAAGCACACTAAAACAATTTCTCTAATAGCACTAACAATCTAGGCAGTGTCAGAGATTGTTGGTTCCTTTCATTAGGAGAAGCAGCCAGTAGAATTTCTGTAGTGATTCTACATCATGTCCTAAAGCAGTGCCCAAATGCTAAAAGCAAACTGAATTCAATGGGACTTAAAGTGAATTATCAATAAGTACTCTACCCAAAACCTGAGAAGACTTAGATAAGACTACGCAGTGTCTTTCCGATGATCCTTCCTTGCCTCTGACCATTTCAATTCCCAGTACTTCAGATAGGAGAATGTATTTATACCAGGACTCAAATGGTAGGCCCATTTTTTTAGAGGCAGCTTCTTCCAACTTGAATACAGATGTTTTAAGGTATAATTCTCCTCCCTTAGGAGTGAGGCAACACCAGAAACTCTGGTATCTTCTCAAGGAATTTCAAAGACTGGCTTATTGTATTTTTATGCCAGAAAGGCAGGACCACAAGCAGGAGACCAGATAGTACTTTGTAAACCACAAGGTTAAATGCTAAATCCCACAGTTGGAAAGCAGTATAAAAAGTCTTTCTACTAGCTATATTCCCTTTGGAAAGGAGAATAACTTATTTCAAATAAAAGAGTATGGTTTAGTGTGATTCTACATCATGCAAATGGTCCTGGTTTTAAATCATGCAAGTGGCCCTATTTTATTTTCTATAATTTATTTTAAAATACTTTTATACAGAGAACATGATATATACAAGAACATTAATAGGGACATTTAGTTAGCACCTAAAGTTATCTAATCAGGAACACACACTCAAGAAGTGATTTGTTAACATACTGAACATTCAGAAGTCTTTGCTCAAGAGGCCACAACTATCAGCAGTTCAGTCGCCTTAATTCAGGAGGTCTAATTAGTCTAATACATGTATGTGCCCTCTCCACAAATGTCGTATAGGCACTTTAGCCTTCACAAGAACTGGGTATAAGAATCCAGTGAACCCTATAGCCTATATATATACTTCAGAAGGAAGCCTGAAGTTTAAGATTGAAAATGGGTACTATATTTTGGCCTACTCAGAGGATTTTGTCACTAGACTTTGACTAAGAAGTTAGCTGAAAGTGAAAGTCTGTCAGCTGCGTCTGACTATTTGCAACCCCATGGACTGCATATAGTCCATTGAATTCTCCCAGCCAGAATACTGGAGTAGGTGCCCGTTCCCTTCTCCCAAATTACCAAATCTGCCTCAACTAACCTAAACTTTTCACAGAAGATGCTGTCATGTATCTAAGGACAGAGTTGCGACTTCGTTGAAATTACAGAACAGGCTGTATGACTGCTTTTGTGGTTTGTTTGCTAATACACTTTTGTATGTTTGGGAGAATTGAGCCTGAGGTTTGATTTAAGTGTAACAATCTCTCCTAGTAGTGATAATGTAGGGGTAATCAACCTCTAAGTATCACTTAACCCTGACTAATAGAAACTATTGTTATCTGCCAAAAGAACCTAATAATAGGAAACCACCAAAGTGGATTATGTCAGTTTGCAACACAAATCTCTCTGCCTCTAGAAAAGTGAAAACTAATTTAACTCTTCTATGTTCTTCATAGTCATATTCTTCTTTCTCCTCTCAGGTCACTTACCAATTTTTTCATCTTCCTGTACCATTTTCCTCTCTTCTCTGAAAGCTCTGAGCCAGCGTATCTTCTCCTCCAATTTCTTGGCAAAGAATAGATGTATCTCCTCAGTCTCCTTGTTGTGAAGCTTGAAGGCATTTTTCATGCTTACATTAAAGTCATCATCTCTGCCATCTTCAATGTCCACTACCTCATATTTATCCATATCAATGCGGCCTTTGTAGTACAGGATGTCTCTCCGGATTAGGTCCTAGACAGAAAGAAAGAGAAGGCTTTTTGTTGGAGGTATGTGGAGAGTGGGTAAAAGGACAGTTGGCACAAAGGTACAGCAGAATGATAACATTGCCATTGTTCTGGTGTATCAGTGAGAGAGTGGTGCTTTGGTTTAAATCTGGGCAGGTTACCTTAGCTTATGACACTAACAGTTGGCTAACTAGATGATATTAGAGAAATCCTCTGGCCTACATCCATGGATTTTGCCTCAGACCTCAGCCTCAATGCACATATGTGTTTACAACAAGAGTGCTGACGTGAAGTAGGAAGCAGCAAGCCACACAAGCACTGCTACAAAGGGCTTTTCCTCTTCCAAACTATTTGCAAGCCTTCCAGAAGTATGAAATGAACTGACTAGTTGCCTGAAGTATACTCAGGAATCTAAGTAGGCCATTGAGACTGGCATATCAGAGGGGGGATGAGTGATAAGAGTAGCTAGGTAGCCACAGGCCAGGAAGGATTACCCAGGGAAAGTTAAACACTTAGAATTCTGGGGTTTTTTGGAAAAGGACTTGTCTAGCAGGAGAAATGTAGGGAAAGTGAATAAAAAGCTTCATATGTTGACATGGATGAATCTCACAAATCTTATTGCATGAGAAAAACAAAAGTTGTACGTCAGGAAGCATTTAACAAGAGGCTCCCTGTGTGCTGTTTTGGATCTGTCAGGAACCTGTCTGACCCTTATTGATTCCTGAATATTCAGGAATTAAGAGGAGAGGCACACCTTTCCCTGGGCTGAGGAATCCAGGCATTTCTCATTACAGTAATAAGTACCCTCTTCCTTCTTATGAAAAGGTGATTGTTTGCAACTCTCTCTTTGGTAGGATCCTCTTATGTTTTGTAAGTCTGGAATTTTAATCTTTATCTTTGCTGAGAATAACTACAGCATATATGCCCACGTCATGTTGATTAAAACACCTTTGCTCCATCAGAGCTTTGGTCCCCGTGTCTGTCCTTCTTTCTTTCTATTCTTTCTGTCTTTCTCTCTCTCTATTTATGGCTAATTCCTTGGAGCGCGGAGGCCCGCTGAACTCACTTTCTTGCCCGGGCTTCTAGGACCCTCTCGGAAGGCGCACTGTGCCTCCACCCACTTGAGAGGGTGCCCGGTGCCTACGTGCAGCAGCGCAAGCCCTAAGAACAGGACTCTACTGGCTTTCCACGTAAACCAGGGGATATCAGCCCCTTTCTCTCTCTCACTTTCTTATCATCGACTCCGGACCACCAGGTTCCAGTCCATTAAAGGACAAACAGTTGTAGTTGGATACAAAGAATGTATTGCCTATCCAATATGATTGTTATTTTATTCTTGGGTATACGGAATTGAATTAAACCCAGTCCATTAGACACTCATAATTACTCAATGTTGTATAGTGCCCTTATATGTCTATTCATTTACTTGTTTACTTACTTTTAATGACATATTAAGTTTTGGTGAACGCACTGCCCATTCTAAAACCTGTAACACCAAGGCAGCCCACATATTAAATCACATGCTCATAATTCCCCTGCTTTCTATTTTATGTAATTTTATCTCATCTACATGTATTCTGTTATATAAACTTTAAAAAATACAAAACAATGCCACATAATATTTAGGGATATATACAAAAATTATGAGAAAAATACAACAATGATACAAGCCAAATTCAAGGGAATACAAAGAGGAGAATGGGGAAAAGAGAGAAAGGAGGGAAATGGACGGAAGAGGGAGAGAAGGAAGACTATATTTATAATGATTTATTTCTTAAATTGAATGGTTTGCCTTGGAAACAAGCAGAGATCATTTTGTCATTATTGAGATTGCATCCAAATACTGCATTTCAGAACCTTTTGTTGACTATGAGGGCTACTCCACTTCTTCTAAGGGATACAAAATAAAGCAGGGCAAAGGCTAATAGAGTTTTGCCAAGAGAATGCACTGGTCATAGAAAACACCCTCTTCCAACAACACAAGAGATGACTCTACACATGATTCTACACTCTACACATCACCAGATGGTCAATACTGAAATCAGATTGATTATATTCTTTGCAGCCAAAGATGGAAAAGCTCTATACAGTCAGCAAAAACAAGACTTGGAGCTGACTGTGGCTCAGATCATGAATTCCTTATTGCCAAATTCAGACTTAAATTGAAGAAAGTAGGGGAAACCATTAGACCATTCAGGTATAACCTAAATCAAATCCCTTACGATTATACAGTGGAAGTGACAAACAGATTCAAGGGATTCGATCTGATGAACAGAGTGCCTGAAGAACTATGGATGGAGGTTCATGACATTGTATAGGAAGCAGTGATCAAGACCATCCTCAAGAAAAAGAAATGCAAAGAGGCAAAATGGTTGTCTGAGGAGGTCTTACAAATAGCTGAGAAAAGGAGAGAAGCTAAAGGCAAAGGAGAAAAAAAAAAAAAAAAAAGATATACCCATTTGAATGCAGAGTTCCAAACAGCAAGGAGAATAAGAAAGCCGTCCTCAGTGATCAATGCAAAGAAATAGAGGAAAACAATAGGATGGGAAAGACTAGAGATCTCTTCAAGAAAATTAGAGATACCAAGGGAACATTTCATCCAAAGTGAAAGTGAAGTCACTCAGTTGTGTCCTCTTTGCATGTCAGTCATGACTCTTTGTGACCCCATGGACTGTAGCCTACCAGGCTCCTCTGTCCATGGGATTTTCCAGGCAAGAGTACGTGGGCACAATAAAGGACAGAAATGGTATGGACCTAACAGAAACAGAAGATATTAAGAAGGAGTGGCAAGAATACACAGAACTATACAAATAAGATCTTAATGACCCAGATAACCAAGATAGTGTGATCATTCACCTAAAGCCAGACATCCTGGGATGCAAAGTCAAGTGGGCCTTAGGAAGCAACACTACCAACAAAGCTAGTGGAGGTGATGGAATTCCAGTTGAGCTATTTCAAATCCTAATAGATGATGCTTTGAAAGCATTGTACTCAATATCCCAGCAAATCTGGAAAACTCAGCTTTGGCCACAGGACTGGAAAAGGTCAGTTTTCATTCCAGTCCCAAAGAAAAGTAAAGCCAAAGAAAGTTCAAACTACAGCACAATTGCCCTCATCTCACACACTAGCAAAGTAATGCTCAAAATTCTTCAAGCCAGGCTTCAACAGTACATGAACACTGAACTTCCAGATGTTCAAGCTGGATTTAGAAAAGGTAGAGGAACCAGGGATCAAATTGCCAACATCCGTTGGGTCATGGAAAAAGCAAGAGCATTCCAGAAAAACATCTACATATGCATTATTGACTACGCCAAAGCCTTTGACTGTGTGGATCACAACAAACTGTGGAAAATTCTTCAAGAGATGGGAATACCAGACTACCTTACCTGCCTCCTGAGAAATCTGTATGCAGGTCAAGAAGCAACAGTTAAAGCTGGACATGGAACAACAGACTGGTTCCAAATTGGGAAAGGAGTACGCCAAAGCTGTATATTGTCAACAATTCCTGCTTATTTAACTTACATGCAGAGTCCATCATGCAAACTGCCAGGCTGGATGAAGCAAAATTTGGAATCAGGATTGCCGGGAGAAATATCAATAACCTCAGATATGCAGATGACACCACCCTTATGGCAGAAAGTGAAGAAGAACTAAAGAGCCTCTTGATGAAAGGGAAAGAGGAGAGTGAAAAAGCTGGCTTAAATTCAGCATTCAAAAAACTAAGATCATGGCATCCGGTCCCATCACATAATGGTAAATAAATGGGGAAACAATGGAAACAGAGACAGACTTTATTTTCTTGGGCTCCAAAATTACTGCAGATGGTGACTGCAGTCATGAAATTAAAAGATGTTTGTTCCATGGAAGGAAAGCTATGACCAACCTAGACAGAATATTATAAAGCAGAGACATTACTTTGTCAACAAAGTCCCTCTAGTCAAAGCTATGGTTTTTCCAGTAGTCATGAATGGATGTGAGAGTTGGACTATAAAGAGAACTGAGCACCAAAGAATTGACGCTTTTGAACTGTGGTGTTGGAAAATACTCTTGAGAGTCCCTTGGACTGCAAGGAGATCAAACCAGTCCATCCAAAAGGAAATCAGTACTGAATGTTCATTGGAACGACTGAAGCTGAAGCTGAGGCTCCAATACTTTGGCCCCCTCATGCAAAGAACTGACTCATTGGAAAAGACCCTGATGCTTGGAATGATTGAAGGCGGGAGGAGAAAGGGATGACAGAGGATGAAATGGTTGGATGGTGTCACCGACTCAATGGACAGGAGTTTGAGCAAGCTCTGGGAGTTGGTGATGGACAGGGAAGCCTGGTGTGCTTCAGTCCATGGGGTCACAAAGAGATGGACACAACTAAGCGACTGAACTAAACTGACCTCATATTCCCAGGTCTTCCTAGGTGGCACTGTGGTAAAGAACCCGCCTGCCAATGTAGGAGACCTAAGAGACATGGGTTTGATCCCTGGGTCAGAAATATCCCCTGGAGGAGGGCGTGGCAACCCACTCTAGTATACATGCCTGGAGAATCCCATGAATAGAGGAGCCTGACGGGATATATATAGTTTATAGGGTCTCAGAGTTGGACATGACTGAAGGGACTTAGCACACATATACTCACATTCCCAATCCTAAATCTTCACACGGTATGGTAAAGAGAGCTTTTCTGTAGGGCTGGGGTTCTTTAAGGATTCTCAGCATAGCTCTGTCAATCTCAAAACCCTAGGTTGCCAAATACATCATGGTGTTCTTTTCCTTCCATAACGATTATGCATATAAATAAGCTTTTGCATAGAGATTGGTTCTAATCCATTGGGTAATCCTGATATCAAGTTTACAAGAAAGAGATAGGTCTGCTATACAGAGTGGGACAATGTAGTTACAAGCCTGTTTCAGAGTTTGGATTCCTTTTACCATGCTCAAAGTGGACAAGTTCAGTTCTGGCAAAATAATGGGGTGGCTCCTTGATGGTTCAGCAGGTTAAGAATCCATCTGTCTGCAACACAGGAAACACAGGAGATGTGGGTTCAATCCCTGGGTCGGGAAGATTCCCTGAGTAGGAAATGGCAATCTACTCCAGTATTCTTGCCTGGAAAATTCCATGGAGAGAGGAGCCTGGTGGACTACAGTCCAAAGGGTCATAAAAATTCGGACATGACTGAGCAACTAAGCATGCATGCACACCCATGAACTAACGTCTATAATCCCTAGGAACACTTTGTGAAATATGCATAAAAAGTAGGCCCTGTCAAACTAACTACAAATGCAGGACAAGCTGAGGAGAATGTATCAATGTAATCTACTTTGATCCTGTAAAGGCTTGAAACCTGCCTTACAATACATAATACACATACACATAGACCTGGACCACACTGCTAATAGGTGGGTGCCCACCTGGCTAGAATATATATAGGCAGATTCAACCCTCCCTCTTCCTAACTTCAGCCTGCTGCTTCCTTTCCCTCTGTATTGGTGTGTCATAAACATTGTTAGCCTTCAAAATCTTTAATAGTTTTCAAAAATGGCAAGGATGCACATGATCTTAGAGCTAAATTAAAAGCATCAACTGAACTCCTATTGTTTCTTTAGGTATCTGAAGATAATAATGAATGACAGAGAATTCTGTCTCTGTGGCAGGGGAATAGGACTAGAGGGATGTGTCATTAAAATTCTCCCTTTTCCTGTTCTTTCTGGCTCCCCAGAGGGTTGAATGTGAGCTTTCAGACTCAGATTTGTCAAAAAGCTAAGTGTAGGGATGTGATAGGAATGATTAAGAATGACCCACTGTTCAAAAAACCGACCAGAAAGGGTAGCTAAGGCCAATAAGCAGCAAAGAATGGTGGAAAGAACATCAGTTAGAGTCTAAAGTTCTGAGTTTGAATTTTAGCTGCTTAACCTCCTAGCTGTGTGGTACTGGGCAAATGAATTAACCTTGCTGAGCCTCAACTCCCTCAACTATAAAACTAGGAGAGCCATATTTACCTTGTAAAATTGTTATAAAGCTCAAATCTAAACATGCAGTATCCAGGTTATGAGGCTAGCCTTAACTGATAAACATGGTGCTGAGCTTTCTTGCTTTCAGACCAGTGTTTCATAGACCTTAAAAACTCCTTTTGATAAATGTAAAAAACCCACTGCCTCCTTTAGTTCATTTGAACTTTCAAAGTAAGTTAAATATTGTGACTGAAAATAATTAAAGTAAAAGCAACGCTGAATGTTTTAAAATTTACATAGCTACCCCACTATCCCTGAAAATTTCATAAACCCTTTCAGGGCAGGAGTGGTATTAGTGGCAAATACCATTTGCTACTCACTCACCAAAATCGCAGATCTATACCTGGGCTTGCACTACTATCCCCTCCCTGACCCAAAGAAGCCTTCTATTCCAGTCCTTTCAGACTTTAAGATCAAGTTCACACATTCTTCTTCCTCAAAGCAGCCTTCCATGACTACATCCTCTAGATCACATCATTACAGTTTTCCTTTTCTGAATGCTAGCACTGACTATGAAGACCCTTATGAAGACAACTATAAAGACTATGAAGACAACTGGCATTCAATTACCATCCTAGTTAATTTGCATTAGTTCTGTTTTATATGTTTTATTGATAATTTTGTCTGTCCATTCAGGTTGTGCCCCGTACTGAGCTTTCCTTTGTTTTGCCTCACTTAGGAGTTATCCAGGGAAGGAGAGCTGATAAAAGCTCAAATGTTTTTTCTGCTCAGCTTCTACACATAGCAAGGGGACAAAGCTCTCCTGAGCCCTAGTTGCCTGTCGGGCTATTGGGACTGGGATGCCCACATGCCAATTGTTAATAGTGATCTGAGTGCTTTCAAAGGCACATGGTGAATAGGTGCTCACTACAGATGCTATTTGGGTCTTCACAATTTCTCTGTCTAAATGGGGTCATTTCTAATAGGATGGCCACCTTCCTCCTTTTCCTTTCTACTCATTCAAGTTGGAGGAGATTAAGGGAGCTAGTGCTTCTCTAGGATGGTCCTGGCATCTGCAGTCAAGCACTCTGACCCTGGCTCTAGCAGTGTCTCCAGCAAGGAGCTTATCCCCATCCCTGACATTATGTGATTGAAACAGCTGGGAGCTGTTTGAACTTGGCCTCACTGGGTATTCATGGGGTTTACTGAAACACTACAGTACATTTTGTACTGCAGATGCTGCAGTCTGGGGAATGCAACTGTTCAGGATTGCAGTTTGCTTCACTTTCTTGTCAGCAAGGCTCTCCCTACCTCTTTTGAGGGGGCCCTGGCTACTCACCTTTAGCCTGACAACCCTGGTTTTCTCTTCAGATTCTGGGGAAGGCACATAGTGCTAGGACTGGATTTGTCTTTATCATTATAGCATTGTAACATCTAGAGTACATTCTTTTTTTAATTAATATATTTTAATTGGAGGCTAATTACTTTACAACATTGTAGTGGTTTTTAAACATTGACATGAATCAGCCATAACAACAACGACAACAGTGAACACTTAAACAACAGACATTATGCAGCAGACACTACTCTAAATGCTTTCCCCCCAGCTTTATTGAGATATAAATAACAAAACATATATATATATATATATATATATATTAAGGTATACAATGTGATGTTTTTATATATGTATGTATTATGTAATGATCATCACAATCAAGTTAATTAACATATCCATCATCTCACATTGTTGTCTTTTTTGAGATGAGAAAATACTTCAGATCTATTTTCTTAGCAAATTTCAATTATACAATACAATGTTGCTAACTATAGTCACCATATGTATAATACATTAGCTATCCAGAACTCATTTATCCTACATAACTAAAAGTTTTTACCCTTTGACCAACGTCTCCCCATTTTCTCCAACCAAATGAGCCCCTGTCAACCACCATTCTACTCTCTACCTTTATGAGTTGGACTGTTTTAAATTCCACATATAAATGAGATAATACAGTATTTGTCTTTCTCTGCCCTATTTTACATAGCATAATGTCTTCCAGGTTCAACATGTTGTTGGGCACAGCAGTGTTTCTTTCTTTTTCAAATACTGAATAACATCACATTGTGTATATGTGTGTGTGTTTGATGTTACCTTTATTTGTTCATCCTTTGGCAGCTACACTTTGCATTTATTAACTTAAATCATCCTCACAATCTTACAAGTTAGGTACTGTTATAATCCCATTTTATGAGAAACTGTGGACATAGAGCAGTTAAGAAGCTTGCCCAGGAATAAAAGCTAACATTTATGGCATGGCTGGGATTTGAGTCTAAGCTATCTGGCTCTAAAAATCTGTTCTTGTTTTAACCACTGTGTATACAGCCATGAAATTAAAAGACGCTTATTCCTTGGCAGGAAAGTTATGGCCAACATAGACAGCATACTAAAAAGCAGAGACATTATTTTGCCAACAAAGGTCCATCTAGTCAAGGCTATGGGTTTTCCCGTAGTCATGTATGGATGTGAGAGTTGGACTATAAAGAAAGCTGAGCACTGAAGAATTGATGCTTTTGAACTGTGGTGTTGGAGAAGACTCTTGAGAGTCCCTTGGACTGCAAAGACCAGTCTATCCTAAAGGAAATCAGTCCTGAGTATTCATTGGAAGGACTGATGTTGATGCTGAAACTCCAATACTGTGGCCACCTGATGCGAAGAACTGACTCATTTGTAAAGACCCTTATGCTGGGAAAGATTGAAGGCAGGAGAAGAAAGTGATGACAGGGGATGAGATGGTTGGATGACATCACTGACTCAATGGATATGAGTTTGGGTAAACTCTGGGAGTTGGTGATGGACAGGGAGGCCTGGCATGCTGCAGTCCATGGGGTCTCAAAGAGTTGGACACAACTGAGTGACTGAACTTAACTGATACTGCCTCTGAATAAAAACTTCCTGAATGAATGATTACTAAATATTTACTGTGTGCTAGGCCCTATAACGCTATTACCTCATTTAACACTGAGGTACAACACACTTGTACATGTACATGTACTTGTATGATGTACAACAACATACAACACTTCCCTTGCATGTAGATACTATTATGATTCCCATTTTGCAAATGAGGGAATAATAAAAGGCACCCAGGAGGTGTCCAAGGTTACATAGCTGATGGGAAAAAGGAAATTTGTAGTCTCTTGTCTGGCTCTAGAACCCGTGATCTTAACATAGTTCACTGCATCCCATTACTTCAAGTGATTCTACTCAAAGCCTCCTGAAGTGAATTCTATCACCAGGTTGACTTGATACTGATAAGAATAAAGACTTAAAGAACTGGTACAAGGTTAAGCAAATTAGTAAAAAACAGTTGAGTCTTGGACTCAGGTGTTCTTGTTTTAAATCGACTGGTTTTGGAGAGAGGAGCTAAGATGGCAGAGGAATAGGATGGGGAGACCACTTTCTCCCCCATAAATTCATCAAAAGAACATTTGAACACTGAGCAAACTTCACAAAACAACTTCTGATTGCTAGCAGAGGACATCAGACACCCAGAAAAATAGCCCATTGTCTTCGAAAGGAGGTAGGACTAAATATAAAAGATAAAAAGAGAGACAAAAGAGTTAGGGACGGAGATCTGTCCCTGAAAGGGAGTCTTAATATAGGAAGTTTCCAAACACCAGGAAACCTCTCACCAGCGGGTCTGGGGGAAGTTTTAGAATCTCAGAGAGCAACCTAACTGGGAGGAAAAATAAATAAAACCCACAGATTACATGCCTAAAAGCAACTCCCAGCAGAAAAGTACCCCCAGAAGCTCGCATCCACCACCAGCAAGTGGGGGCTGGACGGAGAGAAGCAGGTGGCATTGCTTAGGGTAAGGACCGGGCCTGAATGCCCTGAGGGCAATCTGAAGGAGCTAATGTGAAATAGCAACTTAAACTGTAGGATAGCGTGAGAGAGAGAGAGAGAGAGAGAGAGAGAATTAACCTGTGAAAAGCCCTAACCTAAGGCACTGCTGGCCGTTTCACAGAACAAAGGAAGGACTGAGCAATTCCAGAGAAGAGCTAGCCTGCTGTGGACCAGCCCATCCCCCACCAGAGGCAGGAGGCAGGGGAGAGGGGAAAGGGGCAAACTCAGCCCCAGAGATGGCATCCCCTATCAAACTACAAACAGGCTTCCAGTCTCTAATCAAAGACTTCCTGAGATTCTGGTTGTTTGACATCTGCCGGGAGGGTCAAAGCCAGAGATCAACTCCCTAGAAGAGACACAAGGCACACTGGACCAGGCGTGCCAGAAACTGAGGCTGGGACTGGAAGGAGAGAAGTTGAACTGTACCTGAGGAGAATGCGCTCATCAAGCTCCTGGCTGCCTGAGCTGCTCCAACCAGGGAAGGCACAAAATGCAGGCCCAACCGAGTCCGCGCCTCTGTGGAGTACCCAAAAACCTGAACTTGAGCAGCTTGGGCCTGGGAAGTGCATGCAAATCAGGGCCCGCTCCCTGGAGAGCAACTTGGAGCCTGAGCAGTGTAGACGGGGAAAGCACACATGCCTTGAGCGGGGGCAAACCCAGTGTGGCCGAAACACTGTGAGTACTGCCCACACACACCACTGATATTTGTTTGCAGTGTTCCTCCCTCCCCACAGCACAACTGAACAAGTGAACCTAAACAAGAGACCACCTCCGCCACCTTGTGTCAGGGTGGGAATTAGATACTGAAGAGACCTGCAAACAGAAGCCAAATAAACAAAGGGAGCTGCTTTAGAAGTGACAGGTGCAGCAGGTTAAAATCCCTGTAGTTAACACCAACTACACTGGAAGGGGCCTATAGATATTGAGAAGTATAAGCTGAAACAAGGAACTATCTGAAACTGAACTGAACCCACACTATTCGCAACAGTTCCAGAGAAATTCCTAGATATATTTTTACTATTATTATTTTTTAATTAAAATTTTTTTCTGTTTTTCTTTAAAGTCCTCTATTACTCCTTAATTTTCATTTTCATAAGCCACTATAACCTCGCAAAAAAAGACCCTATTTTTAAAGCAAACTTAATATATATTTCTTAATTTTTTTGTGTTTTTGTTTTTTTAATATTGTATTTTTAAGAGTCTAACCTCTACTCTAGATTTTTAATCTTTGTTTTTCAGTATTTGATATCTATTTTGGACATTTAAGAATCCAATATTCAGTACCCATTTTTACTCAGGACTGTGATGATTACTCTCTCCCCCTTTTGACACTCCTTTTTCTCTCCCAGATCACCTTTATTTCCTCCCTCCCCCTTCTCTTCTCAATCCAATTCTGTGAATCTCTGTGGGTGTTCTGGGCTGCGGAGAACACTTAGGGAACAGAGTACTGCCTAGATCTGTCTCTCTCTTCTTGAGTTCTCCTTTTTCTCCTCTTGCTCTGCTCTATCTCCTTCCTCCCTCTCCTCTTCTTCAGGTATCTCTGTGAACCTCTCTGGGTGTCCCTCACGGTGGATAATCTTTTCACCATTAACCTAGAAGTTTTATTATCAGTGCTGTACAGATGGAGAAGTCTTGACACTACTGGAAGAATAAGACTGAAATCCAGAGACAGAAGGCTTAAGCCCAAAACCTGAGAATACCAGAGAACTCCTGACTACAGGGAACATTAAGTAATAAGAGATCATTCAAAAGCCTCCATACCTACACTGAAACCAACCAACACCCAAGAGCCAATAAGTTCCAGAGCAAGACATACCACACAAATTCTCCAGCAATGCAGGAACATAGCCCTGAGCATCAACATACAGGCTGCCCAAAGTCACATGAAACCCATAGACCCATCTCAAAACACACTACTGGACACTCTATTGCACTCCAGAGAGAATAAATTCAGCTCCACCCAACAGAATACCAACGCAAGCTTCACTAACCAGGAAACCCTGACAAGCCAGTCGTCCAGCCCCACCCACTGGGAGAAACCTCCACAATAAAAAGGAAACACAGACCACCAGAATACAGAAAGGCCACCCCAAACACAGCAATCTAAACAAGATAAAAAGGCAGAGAAATACATTTACCCAGCAGGTAAAGGAACATGAAAAATGCCCACCAAGCCAAACAAAAGAGGAGGAGATAGGGAATCTACTGAAAAGGAATTTAGAATAATGATAATAAAAATGATCTAAAAATCTTGAACACAAAATGGAGTTATAGATAAATAGCCTGGAGACAAGGATTAAGAAGATGCAAGAAATGTTTAACAAGGACCTAGAAGAAATTTAAAAAAAAAAGTCAATTAAAAATGAATAATGCAATAAACGACATCAAAAACACTCTGGAGGGAACCAACAGTAGAATAATGGAGGCAGAAGATAGGATAAGTGAGGTAGAATATAAAATGGTGGAAATAAATGAAGCAGAGAGAAAAAAGAAAAAAGAATCAAAAGAAATGAGGACAACCTCAGGAATCTCTGGGAGAATGTGAAACACCCCAACATTCGAATCATAGGAGTCCCAGAAGAAGAAGACAAAAAGAAACACCATGAGAAAATACTCGAAGAGATAATAGCTGAAAAGTTCCCTAAAATGGGGAAGGAAATAGTGACACAAGTCCAAGAAACCAAGAGAGCCCCAAACAGGATAAACCCAAGGCAAAACACCCCAAGATACATATTAATCAAATTAACAAAGATCAAACACAAAGAACAAATATTAAAAGTAGCAAGGGAGAGACAACAAATAACACACAAGGGGATTCCCATAAGGATAACAGCTGATCTTTCAATAGAAACTCTTCAGGTCAGAAGGGAATGGCAGGACATACTTAAAGTAATGAAAGAGAATAACCTACAACCTGGAAAACTGTACCCAGCAAGGATCTCATTCAGATATGAAGAATTCAAAAGCTTTACAGACAAGCAAAAGCTGAGAGAATTCATCACCACCAAACCAGTTCTTCAACAAATGCTAAAGGATCTACTCTAGACAGGAAACACAGAAAGGCTGTACAAATGCGAACCCAAAACAACAAAGTAAATGGTAATAGGACCATACTAATCAATAATTACTTTAAATGTAAATGGGTTGAATGCCTCAAACAAAAGACAAAGACTGGTTGAATGGATACAAAAGCAATACCTCTATATATGCTGTCTACAAGAGACCCACCTCAAAACAAGGGACACATACAGACTGAAAGTGAAGGGCTGGAAAAAAATATTTCATGCAAACGGAGACCAAAAGAAAGCAGGAGTGGCAATACTCATATTAGATAAAATAGACTTTAAAATAAAGGCTGTGAAAAGAGACAAAGAAGGATACTATATAATGACCAAAGGATCAATCCAAGAAGATATAAAAATTATAAATATATATGTATCCAACATAGGAGCACCACAATATGTAAGGCAAATGCTAACAAGTATGAAAGGGGAAATTAACAATAACACAATAATAGTGGGAGACTTTAATACCCCACTCACACCTATGGATAGATCAACTAAACAGAAAATTAACAAGGAAACACAAACTTTAAATGACACAATGGACCAGCTAGATCTAATTGATATCTAAATGACATTGCACCTCAAAACAATCAGTTTCACCTTTTTCTCAAGTGCACATGGAACTTTCTCCAGAATAGATCATATCCTGGGCCATAAATCTAGCCTTGGTAAATTCAAATAAATTGAAATTATTCCAGTCATGTTTTCTGACCACAATGCAGTAAGGTTAGATCTCAATTACAGGAAAAAAAAAACAATTAAAAATTCAAACATATGGAGGCTAAATAACAGAATTCTGAAAAACCAACAAATCATAGAATAAATCAAAAAGGAAATCAAAATATGCATAGAAATGAATGAAAACGAAAACACAACAACCCAAAACCTATGGGGCACTGTAAAAGCAGTGATAATAGGAAGGTTCGTAGCAATACAGGCTTACCTCAAGAAACAAGAAAAAAAGTCAAATAAGTAACCTAACTCTACACCTAAAGCAACTAGAGAAGGAAGAAATGAAGAACCCCAGGGTTAATAGAAGGAAAGAAATCTTAAAAATTAGGGCAGAAATAAATGCAAAAGAAACAAAAGATACTATAGCAAAAATCAACAAAGCTAAAAGCTGGTTTTGAAAAAATAAACAAAAGTGACAAACCGTTAGCCAGACTCATTAAGAAACAAAGGGAGAAGAATCAAATCAACAAAATTAGAAATGAAAATGGAGAGATCACAACAGAAAACTCTGAAATACAAAGGATCATAAGAGACTACTACCAGCAGCTCTATGCCAATCAAATGGACAACTTGGAAGAAATGGACAAATTCTTAGAAAAGTATAACTTTCCAAAACTGAACCAGGAAGAAACAGAAGATCTTAACAGACCCATCACAAGCACGGACGTCAAAACTGTAATCAGAAATCTTCCAGCAAACAAAAGTCCAGGACCAGATGGCTTCACAGCTGAATTCTACCAAAAATTTAGAGAAGAGCTTATACCCATCTTACTCAAACTCTTCCAGAAAATTGCAGAAGGCAAACTTCCAAACTCATTCTATGAGGCCACCATCACCCTAATACCAAAACCAGACAAGGATGCCACAAAAAAAGAAAACTACAGGCCAATATCACTGAGGAACATACATGTAAAAACCCTTAACAAAATTCTAGCAAACAGAATCCAACAACATATTAAAAAGA